>NC_063215.1:73642342-74250675 GCF_020740725.1 Corvus hawaiiensis
AGCTGGGATAATCGCAATACATGAGGAAATTGCTAAACACTTCAGATGTCCTGGAAGGATATCTCTCTTTGTTACTGGTTGCGTGTTTTTCTGTGTATGTGAAAGAAAAGGGCTTAGTGATTTAAAGTCAGATGTGCAATAAATAGAGTTTTCCAAATCCACCAGTGACCATCACAGACCTGAGCCTTACACAGTGCCTAAAGATTATCTTCCAAACATCATTCTCAAAACATGCTGGCTAGGCCAGAAGACAACTTCTGTCCCATCAGAAGAACCCCTGGTATTTTCTGCATGACTAAAAGTTTTGCACTGACCTGGCTGGGCAAAACATGACTCTGTTTTACAGTTTTGTTCTTCAGCTGGCTCAGACTGACCTCTTGTTACCATGATGGTTGCTCTCATTTGGAGTTGTGATCTGCTACCCCTTTTAAGGAAATTAATGAGTGACCTAGTCTTGCCCCATGCATATACTTTGCATGCCACTGTTCTGAAGCTATTCTTAGAGTCTGAAGCTGTAGGATGGGTTTGAGCCCTGTGTAGTGCCCTGTGGGGTACTGGCTCATACCTCTGAAAGGCAGCTGTCCCAAAAGCCCTATTTCCTTTAAAGCTGCCTTCAAAACCAGCATGGAATGAGTGCTCATGGTACTGGGTCTGTGATGCTGGAGATTCTCTGGTTTTCTGGTTCCTCCTGGCCCTGCTAGCAGCCTGCAGCTGCTGCTGTGCTGTGGGCAGAAGGGCAGCAGCTGCCAGTGGGGCAGGTGACGTGGCCTCTGGGTCAGCCAGCAGCCACCCTGGGCTTTGTGCTGCCTCTGTAAACAGGGAGGAGCTGTGGTACACTTCTAGCAGAACTTTTTATTGCTTTGTATCCCCTGACCTCACCTTTGTGAATGGAAAGAGGAAAATCTGATTTCATTTTACAGTGAACTTATATTAATCAATGCTCTTTGCATTTAATTTACATGCCTATTAAATTTTCACTGTAACTTCTGTGTTTTGATTTGTCTCAACTTTTCAGTTCTTCAAATGTTAATTTGCTTTCTGAAATCCAAAATGAGCCTAATGCACAGACTGAGAAATATTTATTTATCAACATGCCTGACCTAAATTGTGTATTTTATAAATTTTTTGTGTAAACAAATGATTACATCACTGAACTGATGTTTTTTTCCTCTATTTTCTAAAGGGGAAATTAGATCCTGCTATTTAAAAGCTGGCTGTCAGAAGGAAGGAAGTTTTAGACATCAGCTATCAAATTGTGATTGTATGTCAAATGCTCAGTAAGTAAGCCCTTATTTTTAGAAACGTTAAAAGTTTGCATTGCTAGAAACTGTGAAACTGTAGCTGTGAAAGATGCATGTGAAGGGGAGTACTGGTGCGTAAATGTGCTAACCTTTTCTAGAGAAGTCAAAGCATGAAATTTTTTTTTGCTTTCTACTGAAACAGTGACAGCTTTATAAGAACATTGGAAAGAAAAAGTGAAAATGAAAATCAGAACTATCCACTTGGCTTTAACTACTTTCTGGGAATAGCCAAAGTCAAGTGTAGGTATTACAAATCAAATTGTAAATAAAACAAAGTGGGACTGCTCTCTCAACCTTGTCTTGTTTTCTTCCCATACCTGTTGCATTCTTTGAAAATTTTTAGTGCTGTGTCAGTATCAGTCACTGACCTGTGGATTCTAGCAGCAGAGCCTTTCACCTTGCATTAAATCTCTAATGATAAGTTGCTGCTCTGATGAGTCATCCAAACAATTTTCTTTTTTCAAAAGTTCTTTTTGGAGTGATCCATACAAATCCCATATTTATTACTGTGGTTTCCACACTCTTTCATGTGATGTGCGGTTTGCATATCTGTAAAAATAATTTTATCTATTCATAAGTATTTTTATGAAATAATTTTGTTTTTCATACTGTTTTACAGCATTTGGAGAAGTTGAGTAATGGAGTGAGAATGATCTTTTTTGAATATTGTTCTGCAAGTGTTTGGCTTTCAGTGGAGACTTTTGAAAAACTTGGGACCATGTTAAAAACAGTGTTAGCATTTTAGATAGAATGCTAATATCAATGACATGAGAATAATGCTTTTATCTGTCAGTGGGAAAAGAGTCAAAAAAAAAGAAAAAAATTGAGTAGTAGAAATGTTCTGTCTGTCTTTAGCAAAATAAACCCCCATCCTGGTAGAGTTCAGTTTTGACCTAAAAAAATCAAACATTTTAGTTTGGTTCTATTTATTTCTTGATAATAATATTATTAATAATAATATTATTATTTATAATAATATTATAAATATTATAATAAATAATAATAATAATTCTTCTCTTTATAACTCTCTTTGTTTCACCTTGGACAGAACACTCTTCTGCTCCCCCTTCCTATAACTATGAACTTGAATCTGTCCTCAATTCAGAAATAGTTTTCTGTCCCCTGACTTTTAGCAATTAATTTGTTTTTAATCAAAGGAAGGACAATCTTCCTTCTCATGTAAGAAGTCATGCTGAATCTGCCTTTGCTAGATGCTTATGTGACATCTGTCTTCCTATGCTATGTGCTGTTTTTTAGTTATGGTTTGCAGACCATAAGAGATGAGGTTTATTTTTAAGGGGTCTGCTCAACCCTGTCAACAAAAGCATCTTCAGCTATCCTTTGCAGGTGTTTATGTGCATGTAGTTTCTTAAGACCAGCACCTTTGCTGTAAATCTCGGAGTATAATGACAGTTCAGACCAGGGAACAGAACAAATCAGCAAAGAGGAGTGGGTTCCCAGGCCTGTTTCTTTGTGGGAGTCAGTGGGAAGCCAGAACACGAGGTTTTGCAAAAAGAGAGCATGAAGGATGAAGGAAACTGACAGAAGTTAATATGAAAAATAAGAAAGGGGGACAAGGAAGCATGAAGTATGCTTAAGCTGGTTTTTGCGGGGGCAGTTTGTAATGTCTAGGCCAGAGAGATTAGTGAGAGCTGTTTGTTCAATGGGCAGTTTCTACCATCTGTGAGTAGGTTGAAGGGTAGCATGGGAAGAAAGGGTTTTTTGTTTTTTCTTCAGATGTTTATCTTCAAGTAGTCTTGTATTTAGACAATACAGAGCACTTACAGCATATAGAAAATAGAGGAGCAAACCTGCTTTAAGGACAGTTCAGGAATGAAGCATCTTTCCCTCCCCCCCCCCCCCACTTTCCCCTGTCCCCACCTGCAGGCTTGCTCATCAGTTGTGTCAGGTTACTTCCTTTTTTGCTAAAGATAAACCAAATGATCAGTGAAGGAAAGGTTATTACTGATGAAAAAGGCAAATAGGATAAAATAAAGCACAAGGTGTAATCAGCAAGTGCTTCACTTAGTCTCTTTTGTGTGTCTGTCTTTAAAGGGTCCTTTACAAAAATTACTCTCTTGAGGGTGGGCCCTCTCTGGTGGAGATCTTCATCATAAGAGTAGCCCATACCAACGGGAGATGCTGCTGTTATGGACGGATATTAAAAAAGAGACACAGAAAGCACCTCTGCGATGAACTTGACTTATCTACCAGCCCATAAAAAAGTTAACTTAGGAGAAGACAATGATTTTGACAGTACAGCTTCATGAGCAATTGAAATGGTGCAGAAACAACCAATAACTTTAGACCTGGTGTCTAAATTCATTAATGAGCCATCCAAATTAGATTTTACGAGTCAAGAGATGCAGGAGAAAATTAATGCCTAGCCAAAAGAGGTGGCATCCTCCTTTCATAGGGTAGGTTTTTGGTCTCATGGAGCACAGATTCCAGAATTTAGGATAAGCATAGAGAACATTGCAAAGGTTTGCAGTAGATGTGTATGAGCTCTTAAAGCACTTTTCACCAATCATGCTTGCTTTATACTGTTAAGATTAAGCTGCTCCTAAGGGGAAAACGTCAAACCTGAGTTGAGCAAGTGGAGTAACCATGTGGATTTGAATGGAACGTGCCCTGATGTGCTTCTTTATGAGGAGAATTGACTCAGGATAGAGGATGGCAAGAGGCCTCTTGCTTTGTAGGTGTTGTTGGGAGAGGCAGCAGACACGTCGCTGGTGTCTAGGAGCTGGTGATGCTTCTGGGTAACGTTCCAGTTGTGAAAGGGGAAGGAATTTTGACTGGAGAGGGTATGAACTCTGGCTGGTTTGTCAAGAGTAAGGTAATTGCCTTATAAATTGGCCATAGGTAACTACCTCTTAACACTGTTATGTAAAACTGAAGAAGGTGTCTAAATATTACTCAAAGAAAAGTTATTAAAGAAAGCCTTGAGGCAGACAACTAGTGTTTAATGATCTTCAAATTATAACTTGCCATTTCTGTGTATTGAGTCCTACTATTGTCTTCTCAGTTTGCAGGCTTAAGCATTTCACATCAGATTCTTAGGAACTGAAATTAAAGTAGTAGTAGTTCCTATGGCCCATAAACATTTTATCTTCTTGGCATAGCGTCTGAAATTAATTTCTCACAAATAATTCAAAATCTTAACAATGTCACTCTGTCACAGAAGAGAGGGTGTGTTATGGTTTTATTTTTGTTCTTTGTTTTTGTGTGCTTCCTGCTTTTTCTTTGCTTAGGAAGGGCTAGATGAACAACAATGGATTACAATGTGCCAGGGAAAGCAGATGTCTGAATCTGAAGGGGTCTGTGATTTCTTCCTTTGGAGACTCCTTGACTTTGCAAGCAATACTGTTAAAGGGAATTAGACTTTGCCTTGTCAAATATCAGTGGTCCACCACCTCTTTTTGATTCTGCAGTGTTGTGAGATGATCTTTGGAATATTCTCCAGTTTATGAATGTTAATATATATTCTATCAGTTTCTATTTTTTGTCTTTGTTTGGTTTTGGTTTTTAGTTTTATTGTTGGCTCTTTCAACTATAGTAGTTGTCCTAATATTACCTGTACCTGCTGTCCTTGTCCTGGGAAATTTTCAGAGCTTCTTAAATGTAGTATAAACACTTTCTTATTAATAATTTCCAAAATTATCCATTAATTCTATTAAAGGTTACTGAGAATTAGAATTTCTTCAGATTGTCTCTGTACTTGTCTGTTGCCAAATTGGCTCTCACTTGCCTAGCAGTCCAGCTTTAAAAATATTTGATGACCTAGCCAAGTTAAATCTTGAGGAGGTTTTTGTTGTAATGATCACCAAAACTAGATAATTCCTTTTCCATCTTAATCCCCACTTTGGTGGGTGATTCTTGTCACCGAGTTTGGTAAATTATTTAAACATTGGCAGGTAGCTAATCAAGTTCCCAATTATTGTCAGTGTAATTACCCTGACTCTACTTTTGTCTGTTGGCTTGCCAGCAACACCTCTTGCCAGCAGTCCCAGTGGATTGGGTTCCCTGCTGAGCTAATTGCATCTAAATTTGATGCTCCCATTACTCTGCCAAGTTCACCTCTAGCTGTAAATTGCTTTGTGACAGGCTTTGACAAGACAAAAGTATAAAGTCTATTCCCAGCTCATGGATGATGTTAAAAGTTAGTACAAAAAGACCATTTGAACCTGTTCCGAAGTGAGTCACCATGACATGTGATGGAGCCTGTCTTTCCTTGAGGTGGCAGAACACCTGCTTGCCCTGAGTCTTGGTGACTTGGGAAGACAAACACCATCACTCTGAACATCCTCCTTTCCTCCTTCTTCACCTAGGTTTATATGCCGAGTGCCATATTGTAGGGAATGTCCCCCTGGTCAGTTGGGGTCAGCTGTCCTGGCTTTGTCTCTTCCCAGCTGCTTGTGCACCCCCAACATCCTCACTGATGGGGTGCTGTGAGAAGCAGAAAATGCCCTTGGTTGTGTGTTAAGGGCTGCCCAGAAATAGCTAAAACATCCCTGTGTTATCAACACCATTTCCAACACAAATGCAAAACATAGCTCAATACCAGGTACTATGAAGAAAATTAACTCTACCTGAACTAAAACCAGTACAGAGAGAAGAATTGCCCAGCTCTTATCAAAAAGCACCTTTATTTTAGGTGCAGATTCTCCTTGCTGTGTGACACTTGGGCTTTCATTTGGAATCAATTATATATAAAATCCAACTTGCTCTATACCTTTAAAAAAATAATTATTCCAGTTTGAGCCTTATCCTGCTTTCTTGGTCATGTATCTTTTAATTTACCTGTAAAGTTATTAAAATAATATCACTTTATGTAGGATAAAATTATATCCATGTATGTTTCATTACTATATGTGATTCAACCATACCAGTGCAATCATGCATTCATATTGCACTTTGCATGTTCTGTCTGAGCAGTTGATCCTCTGAACTCCTCACTATTTTTAGATGAGGCTCTGACACTGAAAACAGGCTTCTAAAAAGCTATGTTATAGCTAAAATCTAAAATGTTTTGCAGTACAGATAAAGACCTCAATTAAAGAAAAATTGCTTAGATTTTTTGTTTGAGAATAATTTTTTTTGGGAATCATCAGGGCCAAAAGTTTAAAAAAGTATTTGCAGCAAACTAGTGGCTAACAAGTACTAAAAAAATAATTTAAGGTACCTGTCAGTACGGCTGCAGAGTGCTGGTGGTTTTGGCCCTTGGCAAAAGAGAGAATGTCAGATCAATGAGCTAACTTATTTGATTTACATTCTCATCCCAGAATAAGCTGCTCGAGTGTTATACAATAAGAAAGTCTATCTGAATGCCTTAGTGGTACTATATGTCTCTATCATAAATCCACTAATACTTTAGTACGTTCACTGGTGGAAAAATTCCCTGAAACCTTGAGGTTATTCCTCATAGGAAAGAGTAAACTTAAGAGTAGATATTTTTTTTTAGTGTTTCAAAAGGCTGTTTTAGAATGACAAAAAGTGTGTCACTAAAACATCTTTGTATTTCTCAGCAAGGTGACCCAAATCACACAATCCCCCCACTGTCTTGTAATAAGCTGCTGGATCTTAAAGATTTCTTAATGCTGCTTGTCAGGTTGTGCAGCTCTGCAGCTGAGCATGTTTTGAAATGGATGTGAAAAATATTATAGAGTCCTCTTTGGCATTCAGTGATTTCAGATGAGCTGCTCCCCCGGGCATAGTGCTGCTTGAACACAGAAATGAGCGGTGTGTCTGCTCTGAGAATGGTAATGAAGCCATGGATTTTTCTGAAAAGTACTCTTTACAAACTCAGTAGCATTTTCCTGATGGTTTCCAAGGGGCAGGAGGAAACCCCTGTGTTAAGCTTGGCCAGTTAAAATCCTTTCCTTTATTTGTGTAGGAGTTTCTAGCCCTTCTTTCACTGAACACTGGGCAGGACACGAGTGTTTTCAACAGAATGAGACTCAGAGGTGAGCGGGAACCATGCTGCCGCATGATGGCAGCAAAATCCTGCTCAGGAGTAGGAGTTTATGGAGGCCTTCAGGTGTTGGGACTGGCTTCTGTTCCATCCCCTGCCCTTCCGTAAGAAGAGCTAAAAGGAATGTTTTTAAGTATTTTGGAGATAACGCAACTGTGGATGCTAATAATGCATTAATTCCAATAAGGCTGCATCTTCTCAAAATGCATACTCTAGTTTATTAGGTAACACATACTGTTTATTTTTAAAGTTTTTAGCACATTTATCTTTGCTTTGAAATGTAATAGGCTTTCAAATTAGCAGTTTACATGCTTACTAGCAAAATAAAAGTATCTGAATACTGGGAAGTAAGAGTGTACTGAATGAATCCCATTCTTAACATTTGAGTAAGAAAGCATTCGTCACTTCCTACCTTCATATTGACCACAGTGCCTTTGGGAACGTGCTTTACAAGGCCTTTCTGTCCATCTGAAGTAGCTGACTTAATATGTACCACTGCTTGTTTTGTAGTCTATTGCAACACTTCAGCAGTGATCTGTTATCTTTCCTGCCTATTATGTCAGTGTATCACTACATCCAGCTTTCACATTCTGTAAAGTTAGATATTCTGCCTTATTGTTGTTAGCTGTGTTATTTTTACTAGTTAAAACAAATGCTAAAAATTGTCCCCAAATCCTATAGTAAAATGTGTATAAATTCATATTTGTACAACTAGCAAAATATGAACAAGATTTAAGAGAGATTTCATCTTTACCTTGAGCTGCTATCAGATGTAAACACTGAAGAAAGTTAAGATGCACATTCTGAATTAATTTTACTCTTTATGAAGCTGCTAATGGTCTTACCAAAAAAGTGAAGAGTCCTTCCTCTTTGAGTTTTTTTCTTTGTTTCCTGTGATTGAATTTGTCACATAATCACCCACTCCTAATGCAGCTATCACTGGCATTATTCAATCTTCTTACGTGCTCTGAGTTGCTTTTTAGTGTAAATCTTGTTGTTTGGTTATTTGGGAACTGTAAATCATCATTTTCTTGAAAGAAGCAATATCCACAGCTAGTGGCTTTAGTGTCAGTCTGGAACTGTGCAATACTCTGGTCAGATTGGTGCTGGCAGCTTTCTAGTGGAGACCTAATGAGCGTCATCCATTTGGATAGCTACATTTCAGCCGCAAACTGACTATTTTGAAAGACCACAAAGGTATGGGTGTTTCGAGTTCCTGCTGTGTTGTCAGCATTGGCTGGGTCTTGTGCAACCACATTGCTCAGGTCTCAGTTCAGCAAGTGCTTTTGGATGCACCTCAGACCAGTACCCCAGAAGCAATTGCTTGTTGGACATGCAGGAGGAGACATTTCCAGCTCTGAGCTGCCCTCTGGCTCCTCACAGCCGTAGTTGCTTACCATCACCTAAATATCTTTCAGCTCTATTATTTGTTATTGCTATTGATATTTATTACATACTGTAAGCTCTATAGTGACCCAGACAGCTGTCTTAGGCAGTCTAGTGAAATCTTTCTGGTTTTAAACATGTGAGGACCAAGAGGAAGGCGCTTCATTATTGCAACTGTTGTGATGGCTACAAGATTCCCTGATGCAGGTTAAAATGAAATGTAGCCAAAACCTGCAAATCAGCTTTATTAACAGGGAATTCTTTGTGGTGTGCCTGTATAATGAGCTTGCTTTGAGAGGGGTTCAGATCCAAGGCTAGCTAGTCCTAACAAAGGGGATGACTTAGGCTGGGTTATATTTGAATGGCTTGGGCCAAGTTGTCAGTGGTGTGAAGCAACAGGCTAAACAGAGAGGGAGAAAGACGATTTTTCCGGCACTATGTGGTTATACTAAAACATTCTATGTGATGTATTATTGCTCTGCTACCTTATGCTTACCGAGTGTTCTTACAAAACGGGATTATGAGCCAGAAAAAAATTCCTGGTTTTATACCCAGTTGTCAGTAGAGGGTGCTATGTAGCTTTTGAATTTGATCTGCGTGGGTTGTATGTTTATCAAAGACATTTTTAGTTAATAATTTATTATTCGAAATTTAGTTCAATTATACCTTTGCTTACATTAGCAGTGCAGTTTACTGTGATAGATCTTGATAATATTAATTTGATTCTGCAAATGAACAGATTTTCTATTTAGCAAGATTCCATGTTATATTGCGATCAGCTCTGTTATAATGATTTTATGATTAGAGAGTGTTTGCTCCTATTTATATATGGTAATAAATTTATAGAATCTAGTTTATAGGCTTACAAAAACACAAACACCATCATCGCATTTCTTACTGGTGTTTGCTGTCAGTGTGATAGCAATGTCATCAGATGAGATGTACGGTTTCTAAGTAGCTGTGCAAGCAATTCGTCATTGGGGGTAGCAAGTGAATGTCAGAAGGAGGTTGTGTGGAAAATAGGGATAAGGAAGACAAAAACAACAAACAGGAGCTGAAGGAAATGGAAGATGAGGAGACAATAAGAAGATACCGAGAGATGAGGCTGATGACTGCCAGATGACCAACTCTGATTTTGGAACTGTTGCTTTGCTAGCTCTGCCTTCCCATCCTCTCTGCTCTAATTGCCTTTTCAGGCTTATAAAGTTTCCAACTCTTTCCCACAGTCAGTGTCCTGGCTGCTTGTGGTCTCCTCTACCACTTGCTGATAGGCGGAGCTGTGAATTTTGTCTGTAAACACAGAACAGACTATGGGCGCTCTTGGCTTTTTGGTTAACTTCAAGTCTGGTGGGAGATGATTTGATTTCCTAAGTTGATTCTTGGAAGAAGTCTTATTAGTAAAAGATTTTTGATTTCTGAGAACGGATAGACTCCCCTGGTACTCCGCTCCATCCATCTGTCCTTCTGCCATTTCCATTTTTGGTGAATGTGGGATAAAAGATGTGGTCTGATCTCAAAATACTTTTGCCTTTTGTAGAAAGACAACTAAAGATGCAGAAATGTAGTGAAGATTGACTCTTCATTTAGGAAGGCATGAGCAACCACTGTTCTATTCCCCTGCTGTTTTGTTGAGTCACCTTTTGGGCAGGAATTCCCAGGCTAATGTTCCTGCATAGCCTGGGCTACATTTGCCTTTTTCCTGCTGTGAACAAGGAGACTCAGAGTTGCACCCACAATGACAAGGAATGGGACAGCTCATCCTGAGGAAACAAACAAAAAATCCCTTGCCTTCCTTCTGACTGGACAAGGTTGTTCTGTAGTCCATATCTGTGGGAATCTTACTCCTGGGAGACATTCCTCAAGGCTTCCTCCACTTTCTTCCTGCTTAAATCTTCTGGTTGTGATCCAGGATCTTGGATGAGTGCCCATCCCTTCTGTACTGTTTTTTTAATAACTGCTGACAAAGGAGATGATTCTTACAGAGAGCTGTCTTGTGGCTGGGACGTCAAGTGGGTTGTGTTGGGCCGTGTTCTCATTTGCTAGTACCGTCCAAAGGAAACATGACAGCTGTCCTGACTCTCTGGAGCAAATCATGCTGCTGTCTGTAGCACGAGGAGTGTGGAGTGCAGAGGAAGCCATTAGGGTCAGGAGCACGGGGTGCTCTCATTTCTGCTCAGCTGAGAGTTCTGCTGGAGTGGCAGATGGTGAATACCAGGTCTGGAATTCAAGCCTGATAGCAATCAAGGCTTTGAAAACATAAACTACCTGGCTCAGAAACCAGAGACAGGATGGCTCATCTGGTGACATCCTGAGGCTGATCGTGGTCCTGTTGGTCCAGGCAGAGGTAGCAAATCCTGGAGGGGAGGAGAGAGTGTGTGCATTTCAACCTGTTGGTGTGACACTTCAGCCCTTCTTTTAAGTAATCCAGACATTGAACTGTGTTCCAGAACAGTGCTAACCACTGCAGCTGAAGTTAACAGCCAGTTACGTGCAGGACAGCCACAATTTTAATGCTTTAACAAGGGTTACATGGCAGCCTTTGGGAATTGGCAACCAAAGGCGAGGCAAGTTGAGTTAACTAAAATTAATAAGGTGCCTCTGGGGCAAGTGTAGGGTATGCAAGAGGAGGATTTTAATCTTTGCACTGCCATAGGTTTCCTGGCTGACTGTAGGCAGATTGCTCTAGTTTCTTCCTGCTTGTCTTTATGCAAAATAAGAGCAACAGATATTGACTACCTTGCATGAGCATGAGCACTTAGGTGCTTTCACCTCATGTAGATACAAAAGTAGTAAGAGCCCAAGGCAGGTATCCAGAGGCAGTGGGCCAGTGAATTTGGAGCAGAGCACCTGGTATATGAATCTCATTTGGAAAAGAATTAGAAAGAAGTATTCAAAATAAATCTCTTCCCCAAGTAACAATTACTTCATTTCAATAAAGTTCTCTCTGAAACCCAGTCAGTCATGTCATGGTAACACCATTGCTGCAACCCAACAGGCTCTGCTGCTCTAAGTGGGGATTTTTGCAAGTGTTTAGATGCTGTAGCTTCAACACAAAGCAGTAAATGCGAGGAAAAGCAGTAAATAGTATCTTGCTCAGGGCCTTCCCAGGGTGAGTTTACACTCAGTACGGAGGGTATCTGAGCTAGCCTTATGTGAATTAGTTCATGTATTGTTGTTTTGCTAGGGCAGAAGGAAGTTCTTGTGGGCTGAATTCTCAGCAGGGTGAATCAGAACTCACCGAATTTACTGCAGGTGAAACCAGACCAGCTTGGTACCTAAGTGAGCTTGTTGGAAGCTATTTCAGGATCTCTGCAGTATCTACTTTGCAGTTTTGCTCTGTAGATGTGCCTCTCTACACTTGAATTGTCAGTGGACAGAAAAAGGCACTTCTGAAGTGTGATTCCTTGAGGGTGTTCATCTCAGGATGAGAAAAGCTGTGATACAGAAGTATTTGTTTCTCTGTGGTGGATGTAGTAAATCAAGTGTATCTGAATTTGGGTGTTAACTGCTTTGTGAGTCTGTGCTATACTTCAGATATGAAGGTGGAAGGTTCCCAAGTCCTGTGAGCCAAACAGTAGTGTAATTACAGGCTTTCTCCTGTAATGTTTCACACATATTAGGAAAATATTTCTGCTTAAAACAATCTCTTTCCTTTCTGTCCTCTGTGCACAGTGAAATACAGTTCAGCTCCTCTAGTACTACCACTTCAGAGAGCCAAGAACCATCTTCTGGGGATCAAGCAGCGAGTGCGCTTCAGCAGCAGCTCCTACTGATGGTGGCCAGAAGGACCCTTTCAGAAAACCCACGGGTACATTGTAATATCTGAGTTTCTAGCATCTTGATGGACTGCTCAATAAACAAAAGCTGCAGGCTTGTTCCTGAGACAATTTTGTTGATTTTGCTATACTGCTTTTCCTGGTATTGCTCATGTGGGAGAAGATGTGTTTTATGTTGATGGATGCAACTCAGCTGTTTTCTACTGACACTGAGTAGTGTCCTAGGGGAGTATTTAAAGACTCCATCACTGAAAAAGTTCATCTTCTGTCTTCAATCGTATTTCATTTGGAAGAGGACACAGCTGTTAGGATTTTAGAGACACCACCAGATTTTAATAGCATGAAGTGTTTATTCCAGATTCATTGCTGTCATAAAACCTCATGTCTGGTTTCACTTTTCTGAATTGGGCAACCAGACCTGTGAATGTTTGCTGTGGAATGTTGAAGCCACCTCCTCATTGCAGCTAGTAAAAGAAAAAGGCCCTCAGTCTTCAGTTTGTGTGGTGTTATGTGGACATGAATTTTACAGTGTTTGGGGTCTGCGACTTAGGGCTATAATCAGTTTTTACAATTCCTTTTGTAATACCTTTGGCTTTCTGTCTGCTGTGGCAAATTCTAGTTTGATATTTGTGAATAACATTAAAATGACAGTTAATTGCCTTTCGTCTTAGATTTCCCTCAGGAACATAAAGCTAAAAGCAACTTGTATAAAGGAACTATTTTAAATTAAAAATCAGTAAATTGTCCCAAATACTGTCTTTTATATTTGGACAGTGTCTTCCATCCAAAGGCTTGGATGTTTTCCAGATATTTATAGTCTTGTAAACTGCCTGCAAATTAGAGAACAATTGTCATTTCTTCTTTCTCTTTTGGGAAGACTGCTCTCCTCAAGGTCACATAGCAAGTTTGTAGCCAGGCTAGGCAGTATTTTCAGAACTTCCCGATTTCTGAATTTTTTTTCTTAAACATGAAATTCTGAGCCTACATAAGTCAGGAAAAGTGTTACCATTGATTTTGATGAAGCTAGGGCTTCAGGCTGTCTCTAACACCATATAAACTTATGAAGTGAATTTTTATAAGCCCTCTTTTGATAGGAGAAACAGCTAGACTTGAGTGACTTGCTCAGGGCTAGTCAGAAAGTTTCCCAAATCCAGCTTGGAATCCATTCCCCAATCAAAAATCTGACTCCCACCCAAGCACTACAGGCTTCACGCAGAAGATTTCATCCAAAGGTTACAGTTCCTCAGGAGCCAAAATGTTCACTTATACACTCAGCTAAGATGTGTTGGGCTGTTCTGGGGACTCAACGATCAAGTCCTTGGGTGTTTTAAGTGAACTCTCTGCCACTGTTTTGATTTTTTTGTCTAGTTATAGTGGGCAATCTACATTAGATGTGTGAAGTTAATGGCTGCAGTGGACTGAGTTTCGCTTTACTTTCTGTTGGGTAATAGGACCCAAGAGAAACAAAACTCTGCCAGTATTAGCAACTGTAATATTTTAAAACATGTTTTTTTCTTCAAAAATGCCCCAACCACATGTTTAAGTTGCTTTTTAAAGTAGTAATAAAAGTATTAAAATTTGGACTACATAAACTGCTTTCAGGTTTCAAAGTCAGTGTAGTGAAAGGAATGCAGTTGGTCTCATGGTTTTTAAATCACTCGGAACTGTTAATAAAGGAAAGAATGCCAAATAGCCCAGCATCCCCTTGCATGTCTCAATGCTCAGAAACATGAGGGATTGTCCTGCACTGCTAGCAGTTGAGCTCCCTGACCTGGCATGGCTGAACACTTTTAGTCAATTGGAGGCATGAGATAAAATGCCTAAACTTGAATTTCTTTCTCCAGAGTTTATGTTAGCCTGTTTCACCTCACGTTTGCCAGCAGACTGAGGATATCAGCGAGTTGTTTCCCAGCTGATGCACAGGAATACATTGTCATGTGTAAACTGTGTGTAAAATTCCTTTTCCTGGAAAGCGAAGATTAGAAATTATTCCAATATTCTGAGAGAAAATTTAACAGTTCCTTTGTGCAGGTGGACAGGTTGTTTAAAAAACTGTGGTTTGCTAACAGTTCTAATTTGATGATCAATTACTTCACACAGAAATCCCCTTCCCTGACTAGGAAAGTTTATCTAACATAAATAGCTCTAATGTAGACATTGCTTAGAGTTCCATAATAAGTATATTTGTTAATTATTTATCTTTAAGAGGGGGTGGGGAAAAGGCTGCCTAGGAGGAGGTTGAAAACCACTGGACTTCGCAGTGATTTCAAAATCTCAAATTCATCTTCTTGAAAGAAAAATAAGTAATTTCCCCCCCTCTGTAACATCAGTAATGGTATACCTTGGAAAGAAATCACTGCTTTGCAGAGGTGTTTTTCTTCTGTTGTTTAGCTTTGCAGGCTTGGCTAATGGTCTGTAGATAGTTGCAGGAGAGTTGTAGAGAAGTTAGAAAAGGCCTTAGAATCTGGCAAAAGCAAAATATTTCTTAAGGAAATATCCAAAATTCAAAAGGATGGATTTATGATTATGATAGTAAGATTAGAGACTCTTTAATTAGTGCTGTTTATGCTATTTGTGCTTCTTTGCAATTTTTTTCCTCCTCTTGCTGTTCTTGAGGCACATCTGATGTGGTATTCAAAGCATCTCAGGAAAGATAAATAAAGCTGTGTTCTGGAAGAAAAGTTGATAAGTCACACCTCTAGGCCTTAAGGCCTACTTTTAAATTTTTTTTTTAATTTAAAAACAAGGTTTTGTCCTGTCATGTTTTTGTGTTGTGCTGTAATTAGCCTGATACATGGGAAAATCTTCAAAAAGAAACTTTAGACAAATACTGGATCTGGACTAAAAAATAATTACTTTTTAAATGAATATTTAGTATTAATTTCTAAGCATATCATCACTGTTGAGCTCCACAATTAATATAGTTTCTGTCCATCTGCAATAATTAAGCTGGTGTGATATTTTTGTTTCTGTTTAAAATTAAGAAAATAAATTTGCTAACATGCTGCCACTACTCCTTTAAGCAAAAAAAAAAAAACCAAAAAAAACCAAAAAAACCCCAAAGACCTGATACTTCCTGTAAATTTGGCCTTTTCAGCACCTGTTTTGCTGGCAGCTGTATGTGAGTGTGCGAGAGTTTTGTGTATTTGTGGTTTGTTTTTATAGCAGCCCAGCCAGGACCCTGAGGATTCTTCATGTTCCTCAGCGCAACGGAAGCTGAACAGGCAGTTTTACAGATTTGTTATATTCCCTGGCAAGTGGATTAAAGTCTGGTATGATCGTCTTACCTTGTTGGCATTGTTGGACAGGTAAGCTTTTTTTTTTTAAAGCTGCTCTATGTAGTGTTACAGTGGGTGGCTCCACATGTCCCTAAAGCAATGCTGACCACTAGAGAAAGAAAAAGTGAGAACTGTATAAGTGTCTTACATTCGGGTTGAGTAGATAGATGTGTTTTTGCTTTAAGTTGAAGTTCAGGCTTAGTTTCAGTGGTTCTTGCTACCCTTTGTCTTCAAGTAGAGACTTTGATTCATGTGAGTACCAGGCTTGTAGACTAGTCTGTAATTTGATTCACAGATGTTATAGACCCAATGATTTCTGATGAGAAAATCAGAAGTGGAAGGGTCCCAGGTATTCCAATCTCTAAGAAAAGAAAATAATTTCTAGAATGGTATCCAGGTGGAGATTTTTCAGCTGCTGCCTCTGTTCCAGTTCAAGTTTATTGTCTCTACTTCTGGTGATGGTGCTGGGCCATATATGTTAACATGGTCTCCACAGCAGAAATTTCAGATGGCAGTTTAACCTGCTGCAGAGATCAGGCTACATGTCAGGGAGCTTTAAGTCCAGAGCAGATATTTACTTATCAGTGGTGTTTCAATTGCATGGAAATCTTTTCTGCTGATAAGCTCTTTTGTTACAGCCTGAACACTAACGTTTTTTTTTATCTCAGCTTCCACATTCTAACAGAACAGATAAAACAAATAAAACATCAGATGACAAATTTGGTCTTCAATCCAATTCGTTGCTGTCAGATGTTTATATTTTTCATTAATGGAATGCCTTATTTCCTTATTTAAAAGTGCTTGGGTATTTGATTTTATTTGTAGTTGTTCATGTGTTGGGTTTTTTTTATTTTGTTTGTTTGTGCTTTAATAAGCATGCACTTTTCTACCTTCAAATCATCTCCATTGTGGAATTCTAACTGGGAGGTGAGATGGGAAGAGATATTAGATTTCAGTGCATATGACTTTTTTTCCTATATATTTTAGCTATCATTTTGGATATGGTTTTTGGCATGGGGATGAAATACCGTTGAACACGGAAATGCAGTAAATTCTGATAGGTGCAGCACTGACAGTTCATACCAACTACAAATGCACCTGCCTTGTTCTAATGACTCTATAAATATTTGTACTTCTCCAACACTTTTATTCACATAGGACAGAAGATATAAAGGAGAATGTATTTGCTGTCCTTCTAGTAGTTCTTGTTTCACTTCTTGGATTCCTGACTCTGAACCAAGGCTTCTGTAAAGACATTTGGGTTCTATTGTTCTGTCTCGTAATGGCCAGCTGCCAGTATTCTCTCCTCAAGGTAGGACTCAAGATCATAGCCCATTGCTGAACTATCTTCTAACTTCTATGAAGACAAAATCTTTCAAGCAAGCATCTTTTTTTCTATTTTGTTTTTAGAGTGTTCAGCCTGATCCTGCTTCACCAATACATGTAAGTCTCAGTCAGTAAAACAAGTCTTTCTCCTTTATTATCACTTGTGTACTGTGAAACAGCTGGCTGTTCAGTGCAACACAGATATTAGCCATTTGCTGTTCTAGCTGATTTATGAAAAAGAAAAAGACATCTCTGATTTCAAGACTTTGTACTAGGTTTAATTATTTTTAAGCTATTTGAGTTTATCACTGCTATTAGAAAAGTGCTGTTTCTTTAAGTTAATATGTGCAGTAAAAAATTCATCTGAACTATCTTGCTAATGTTCAATACTGTGACATCACACAAACCTTTTCATTACTTTCCTTTAGAAACAGAGAGAAAATAGCAGAAGTTCCAGATTAGCAGCTTGGTCATTGCTCAGGGATTTTTTTTCCTGTTTTTGATTTTTTGGTTTTTGGGGGGTTTTTTGAGATTGGGGACTGATCTTATCATTTTTTAAATCTGCTACTGAAGATTTATTTATTAAAAATATTAGCTCATCAAATGACACAGGTGTTTTCCCTTCGTTACAATATGGCCATTGTTTCTGTGCTTGTGTCCTGAAGAAATGGCCAAATCTTTGGGCGAATGATGTGAGGATCCTTGCTGATTGCTTTTTTCTATTGGATACATCTAAGAAATTGAACTCTGATGGTGCCAACCACCTTGCAAAGAATCAGTTCTTTACACAAGTCTGTCCTTGTTATAGGACTGTTCTAGGGGCACATCCTACGACTGCAACCTTACCCATTCCACCTGTCACGGTGTCTCAGCATTTTTGACTTGCGCATCTTGGAAGACATTTCAGTGGCCATAATGCCTCTTCCTTTCTTTTACACTGCATGCTAGTTGCTTATATTTCTTATTTAGTTCTTTGAATATTTTTGAGGATAACCTCTCTTCCCTCAGGTTTCAAAAATGACATGTTAAAAACTTCAGGTCTGCTGGATCAGTTCCCTTTGGCAGGGAGCAATTATTTTTGTCAGCTTAGAGGCTAGAAATACAGGCTGAAATTGAAATTGCTGTTATTTATATATGTATGCTACACACTTCACTAGATGGATTTCAGAAGATTCTCAGTTTCTTTTCCATGTGCCAATTATTACGGGGTGAAGTTATGGTGGTTTTAGTTACAATGCATTCACAGGAAATACCTGTCTGCATAAAAAGTAGAGAAAGGTAATAAACAGCAACTTACACATTGTAGGGTAATATTCTCAAAACATTAAAGGAATATTCCAACCTCAGTGAAAAGTTGGGGGGGGGTCTTGTGACTAATATAATTAGTCAGCTCAACTGGCATCTGTCTAGATAAAATAATGTGAACTGTCATCAAATAGTTTGCACTTAATCAGACATTAGTAATGTTAATGTTTGTTTAAAGTGGGTGGCAAGCAGTTGAATCAAAACTTCATTTTAAACCTGTCCTGCCCATATATTTTTATAGTATTAAACACAAGGTAGTGTTTAAACAGAACATTTTTTTTTGTGCAGGATCCAGGTCTGAATTTCAGGTTCTCACAGTACTATTACAAGTGTTATTCACTGTACTGTATTGTGTAAGTCATGCAGCAATGGAACAAAGTAACAATATGTGTATTCCCATCTTCCTTTTCCCTCCTAAAACTTTATTAGGGATACTCTCTTGCAAACTTTTTGGTGCACTATACAAACTCCAATAGAAATGAATTAGAAAGTTTCTTCACTAAGGGTTTTAAAGGTGGAGGTGTTACCATGCTAAAATAGAAGATTAGCAATTTCTACATTGTATCTTTTTAACACAATAGGTATTTGTAAAGGCTTGCTTGAGCTACTAAGCACCTCAGAAATAGGACAAGAGAAGGTGAGAAGAGATTCTCCATGTACTGTTTCATAATTCATGTGATTGAATTAAAATTAAAGAGAATAATGTCTCTTGATGTTAATGTAAGGATGCAGAACAGCAGAGGGATTAAAGAATGATCTGTATCGTGCCCATGAATGAAAATGCACATGAGATTTTTTTGAGTGTGAAACAAACCATCATGAGCCTCAGACCTGCACAGTGTATTAAGTTCTGTTCGTGGATCCATGAGTAGCCGCTAATGCCTTATGTTATCCATGGCTGCCAAGGAGGTTCTGAACGTCTTCCCTATCTCCTGTGCGGAGTTTGTTACTGTTTGATGCGAATTTGTGACTTTGTCATCTCTAGCCTGTAGCATTTTGAAAGACTGCTTTAAAATGGCATCCAGTGAGTTCAGAAAACACAATGCCTAGAGCTGCTGTAAGCTTTTGTTCCAAACTCCTCCTGAGTACTGATGTACAGATTGACTTGCTGTGCTTGAGGAAGAGCTGGCATTTATTGTTGCTGCAGGTTTAGTACTGGTGCCTGCTGTAAGATGAGAGTCCAATTTTCCTGTCAGCTGGACCTTTAGCCTTCCCAGTTCTGGTCCATTGAGAGCTGGTGGCCTTTAGCTGCTGTTTACACAGGGGTACGTAGTTCTGGGATGGTGAAATTTGGGAACAGCCTCCTCACTGGAGTGGTGGAGAGAAGAAAATGAAGTCCATTCCAAAGTGTGTTATATTTTGCTGTTAGTGACCTGATACAAGCAAGCTGCTGGTGACTGCAAGGTATTAAAATCCAGAGATCCAAGAGATCCTTGTCATGTACATTTCAAGGTTTTAGAAAAACCTTAGGAAAGGTTTTACATTTAGTAAATGGCTATATAGAAGGATCAGGAGAGCTTGTCTCTAAGTACCTCATGAGACACCTGTATAGCTCAGGATCTTGCTTGGGCTTACAAAGGCATTTGAGCTTGAAGGATTGCAGTTGTGCTCTTAACAAGATTTAGAGAATCTCTTGCAGATTCATTGTCTCAGTCCCATTACGTGCCAAAGCAGATAGCTAACTCAGTTGTGTGGCTACCATAGGCAGTTTCATAAATCCCATAAGGCACTTTAAAAGTATTTTTAATTTGTCCCTGTAAGCTTTT
Source organism: Corvus hawaiiensis (assembly GCF_020740725.1). Lineage (NCBI taxonomy): Eukaryota > Metazoa > Chordata > Aves > Passeriformes > Corvidae > Corvus > Corvus hawaiiensis. The sequence continues at coordinate 73,662,452 of NC_063215.1, forward strand.
CTGTAGAACTGAGCACATGCACATTTCTTTATATAAAAAAGCCTTCTGTCTTTTTCCTCTTACATGTGTGCGCTGACAAAAATACCCCATTAGATATTTCTAAAATTTTCCCATCAAAATGCTTTGCAGCCAAAACTACTGTTTTAGTAAATGGAAGCATTTGTGAAATTATTCTTTGTTTTAAGTCTTAATATTTTTATAGAAATATGAGATGCATCACTGCTCTCTTGGTAAGATGTGAATATGTTTCTGAAACATATTAACAAGAAACATGGACATTAATAAACCTGACTTTTTTAACAGACTTTGGGAAAGGAAGAGCTTTCACTGAAATTTTTATCAGTGAAGGAAAAAATATTTGAACAAATGAGATGTAAAATATAAAAGAAATTCTGCTTCATTATTTAAATTCTTCTAAATGAGGATGCAGAGTGGAGTGATTTCACTAAGATTAGATCGGTTTTGCATGTCAAAATTTGGTGAGCTTGCCTAGTAAAACAAAATGAGTCCTTAATATCTAAAATATCTCGTTAAACAAGTTGTGCTGCTACATGCCCATTTTGGTGAAGGGCTGCCTAGCTTAGTCTGTCAGTGGCAGGTACAGGAGGGCTTTGCTCCTAGTTTTCTGTTTGTTTGTTTCTAAAACCTTAAAAAATGAAATGCAATGTCTGTCACCTGTTTGTGACTTTTGGGAAGTGATCCTCTCTTTCCCAGAAGGTGTCCACTGTTGGCCTCAAACCAGTCCTGTCCCAAATAATGCCCCTCACATGAAGCATGTAAATTGACAGTGAAATACCACACTAATACTTGCAGCAGTTCCTCTTTCTTGTGTTGTGTTGCATGTTCCCCAGATGTGGGGACTGGAGTATTTGCTGTACTCTGGGACGCTCATTCAGCTTGAGCACATCCCAAGCAGTGCAAGAGCTGTGCAGACACTGTCCTTCTGAGTGCATTGCTGCTGCATTGCTTTGCTTCTGTTGATATGACTCTAGAAAGATTTCCTTTTCAGTATTCTGTTTCATTACCCACCACCTGAAAAACAGGGAAGGTAGTATTTATTCACATTTTGCAGCTTTCAGAAAACCGCTGGAATCTGCTTCCTCAATCATAAGTGGCATTATTATTATTACCATGTAGTTAGCATGGTAAGAGTGACTGAATTAGTCTATTTTATTATAACTGAGATGGAAATGCCCTACGATGATCATCCAGTGCCACTGCCTGACCACTTCAGGGCAGACCAAAAGTCAAAGCAAGTCGTTAAGAGCATTGTCCAAATGCGTCTTCTAAACACTGACAGGCTTGGGGCATCAACCACCTCTCTAGGAAGCCAATTCCTGTATTTCACCTCCTTTTCAAAATAAATGCCCTCACCTGATGCAGCTTGGAGCCATTCCCACACATCCTATCAGTGGATGGGACAGGAGATCTGTCTCCTGCACCACCTTCTCCACTTCCCCTCCTCAGGAACCTGTAGGGAGCAATGAAGTTGCCCCTCAGCTTTGTCCTCTCCAAACTAGACAAACCTGAAGTCCTTAACTGCTCTTTATAGGACGTTCCTTCCAACCATTTCACTGGCTTTGTTGCCCTCATCTGGATGCCTTCAGGGACCTTCACATCCTTTTTAAACTGTGAGGCCCAAAACTGCACACAGCACTCAAGGTGGGGCTGCACAAATGCTGAGTACAGCAGGATAATCACCTCTTGCCCAGCTGGTGTTGCTGTGTTTGATGCACCCCAGATGCAGTTTTCCCTCTTGGCTGTTGGCACTCGCAGCAGACTCACATTGAACCTGCTGGTCCTTTTCTGCAGGGCTGCTTACCAGCCACTCGTCTCTCAATTTATACTTGTGCCCAGCATTACTCCATCCTAGGAGCAGGATCCAGCATTACATCTTGTTAATCACTGCCCAATGTTTCAGTCTAGTTCCCTCTGCAAAGCTGCCTGACCCTCAGCAGAGTCAACAGCACCTCCCAGTTTGGTGTCTTTGGCAAACTTGCTAATGGTGCATTCAGTTCCTACGTGCAGATCATTGATAAATCCATTGAGCAGAACTGGCTCTAGAACTGAGCCCTGAGGAACTTTACTGCTGATGGGTCATTAGCCAGATGAGGCCTCTTTCACTGCAGCCCTTTGAGCTCTGCCCACCCTTCAGCCAGTTCTTCACCCAGCACACCATAAACTACTTTAGAAGTAAGAGTTAAATATGCACTGTAAACCTAATTGAGTATGTCAGTGTTCTATGTGGAACTGCAAGGTGTGTGGAATTAAACCTCTGGGCTTGTTGTCATCAACTCTGTCTTACCCAGCTGCCTTCAAATAATCAGCATGCAAAGATAAAACTGGCTTCTATAATTCAAGAGGTAAGACAAGAATGTAACATCACAATAAAACAGGCTTTGGTCTGGAGTGCACATCCGGATATAAAACATTAAGCAGTTGTTTAGGTGCTTATTTATTGGTTTCTTTTGTAATGTACAGCTCATATTTTAAATAAATAAACTGAAGTTTAAAAAAGGCCAGAAAGTAGTAGTGTAAATTATTTTTCTTTCTTAAAGTCATATTTTTATCTTTATAATTCTCCACAGATTATTTTGTGGCATGTGTCCTATTAAAAAAAAAAAAAAAGCAGTAGTAAAATTGAAATTGATTAAACAGCAAGGATTTGTGTCCCTGGCTTGATTCATATTTCATGGATGTGAGGCACAATATAAGCCCACCAGTTCCCTGTAATCTACCACCTTGTTAACTGATTGATCCCAAAAGAGAGTACAGATCAGTTAATAGCAATCTAACATATGAGCTTGGCTGGCAGCCAAACAAATGCAGCTGCAGTTTCAAGTCAGTAGGTAGACTCAAAAAAGACATGATCTTTTATTATGCTCACTTAAATTACATTTTTCAAATAAGAACAGTTGCACAGCAGCTTTATGCAAGGCAAACTTGGATTCTTGTCACTTTGCTCCTGGCTTTTCACACTCAAGGAATCTTTTGACTCATTAGTGTTTAAAATGTCTTAGTTACCCTTAAGCTTGCTACCAGGAGAACTATTAAGATTCTTCTTAAGTGTCTGTTCATTTCCCTGACCTGCAGCCCCGACAGTGTTTTGTAGGATTCGTGGGAATCAATTGTGTGAGAGATGTGTATGAAAGACATCAGATGAGACTCCTTCCACATCCTAATTCCTTTGGATCATTATTTCAAAGTGCTTCATGAGAAGCAGACCAGAAACTGCGGACAAGTGTCACCCCCTTCAGAAGACATGCTGATTTGCTGTCAAGTGGTTCAAAGAAACAAAAAAATTAAATTAGTGAAAAAAAATCCATCCCCATGCCTCACACTGTACCGGAGATGTGCTCTATTATTTTTTTTCTTCCCAGGATTCAATTAAAAATTAAATTAATCTTATATTTCATAAAGTAAAAAAAAAAATCAAGCCACCTGAAGCAGATGTTCCTTAAAATAAAAGTGATATAGACAAAAATACTTTTTTTTCTATGGAAAAGAAATATTCAGATAGATTGAAGGTTTTTTCCTCCACAGAAAATGATGATTCCCGGAATTAATAAGTTTTGAAAGGTTCAGAAGGTTAGGTTTTCAAAAGCATAAGTGATTGTTGGAGTCAGTCTTAACTCCTTGTTGTGCCTTTTGAAAGTCTCCTCTGGAGAAGATGAAATACCTTGTAATATTTTTATTACTAATTATTATGTATAAGTCATTAAAATATTTTGTCTGAGCCCTGACCCTCTCTAGGTTAATGCAGTGCATGCAGTAGGAGAATGAATACAAAATTCTAACTTTTTGGTTTTTCCTTCCAGGGACACAATAAAATCATAATCTACAGCAGACCTGTATATTTTTGTATATTGTGTGGCCTTATTTTGCTGCTAGATGCTGGGTCTAAAGACACAAATCCACCTGTTTATACGATGTATGGCCTGAAGCTCTTTTCACCCAGATCTCTTCAGTCAGCCAGAGACCATGTAATAGGTGAGTCAATATTTTTCCTAGGACTGCAAAAAGGGATTAAGCGCTAGTCTGTGTTTTCCCATGCTGGCAATCAAACGCATGTTATGGAGGCACAACTCGAACTCAAATTGATAGAAACATTTGGAATGACTTAAGACAGGGGCAGGGGGCAGCTGGCGACCTTCCCTTATGTAAAAAGAGTTCTTAATGAAATGAGGCTCATAGAAATGTCTCCATAGAAAGCTAAAAGTCACTGATGTTATTAGCAAAAGACATCATCTGTGAAATGCAGTTAATCGTTGTAAGGGCTTGTCTGTGTGGAGCAGTTACTGCAGAGTAACTCAAGTTTTAAATTTAATGTCTGGAAGCTAATCCATGCCAGTTCCTCAGATGGACTTTCTTCTGATCATGAAGAAAGTGCTTTTTCTTGGTTTAATTTAATCAAACTGTCCATGTGACCAGTTAGTGTGGAGCAGCCACTCTGCAGTAGCTCTTTCAACCTGTTTCCTTCTAGAATCATATTCTGAGGTTGCTGAGGACATTCAGACGCTGCCGTAAGACAGGTCTGATGATCCTTTGGCAATAATTTGGAGTGGCCACAGCCAACATTACCCTATTCTGTCAGGACACTTCTTCCTGTTGCACACCACACTTACGGTCTGTAACTGTGATGTTTCACCAGCTGAGCCACAGATGCAAGTGCTGAACTGGACTCCCGTCAATAGTGCAACACTGTTAAGCTACAAAATAAGAAATGTGAGGTTTACTGTAAAAGTTGTGAAAATTACCCAAAAAGCTGTGTTGTAATGTACAAAAGATAGCCTGTTGGTTTGTGAATTTAGAACCAGGAAAACCTACTTTAGTAGAAGAAAAAACCTTTTGTTAGGTAGTGTATGACCTTCAAGGTCTTTGTTCACCTGTGACTGTTGTACTTGCTTTTTGCCATACTCAGGTCAGTCTTACTTCCTGAAAGGCATACTGTTTTTAGGAAAGCCTCCTCGTCCTTAACATGGGTACTATGGCTCCCAATTCTTCTCACCAGAAACAGGGGAATGTGAAGATCTGCATCTCACTTATGTTAATGAGCTTCTTTCATTACTTTCCTTTGGTCTCATTAAAGTTTCTCCTTACATCTTATTTTCTCTGTCTGTCAAAGGTGAGCAGTAAAAATGCTGATAAATAATTCAACAAGAATCTTAGATGCCACTTGGGATAAAGATAAATGAAAAACTATAGCAACCAGTATAGAAAAACCAAGCGTGGTTATAAATGTGTTAATTTTGGCTGGTCTCAAAAGAGATGGCAGAGCATGTTCTTGAAGAAGGAGGGGGTGGGGGAGAGAAGAAATACAGGCTCATCTCCCCCACTGGCATGTGTTAAACGAGAAAGAAGAAACCATTTCCCTCTGCTTGTCACCTGTTCTTATTTTGCCAAGGTTATATTGGTTCAAATGATGTTTTGTGCCATGCTTTGGCTATTCCTTGCTTTGTCTCTATGAGAGTCCCAGCTTCTGGCTGCTGTGAATCCTTGCAATTGTTCACAGTGCAGAGACCTCTGAAAGCCATGGCAGTCTGGCATCCTGCGGCATCTTGCTGCACTTTGAGTGTAGATTCTCTTGGGTAATGAAGGCATAGAAGTATTTGTTTTGGGCTATAAAATAATGAGGGAAGTTGGTCCCTCTGAGTACCAATAAAGTCGTTTCTACTGTCATGCAGTTTTGCCTATTTGCTTGGCATTTTTTATCTCTTTTTATTGGTCTGTCATCCTATGGTGGGTGACTTTTTAGTTTATGTTTTATTTTTTATTGTGGTATTCAGAGTTGATATGCTTGGAAATCAGGAGATTTTTGACTGTGGGTTGCAAATACCAAGGAAAGGAAAAGTCTTTTATTTCGGGTGTTTATTATGATAAAAAGCAAAAGCCATGGAGATCACAGAATGTACCAGAGAACTAGCATGATGCTGCATATCATATTCTGATAAAAGTCTTGAAACAAGGTCATAAAAGAAAATAATTGCAGATTTTTTAGATGAGTAACCTAATTACTTACGGAACATGGTTTTTAACATGTTCATTTATTTTCAATCTACTTATGATCTGATTCTGTTTTATTTTAAATTGGTGATGATTCTGCTATTGATTTATACTTATATTAGTTGGGGGTTCATGACTTTAATTCTGACAATGGTTTTCATCTTGAATTCCTTATTTCAGTTAACATTTTTGCTAGATTATCATATGAAATGTAAGTAAGGGCACGGACAGAACCAACCTCAATCACTGGGAGCTACAGGTGTGGTTAGTAACAAAAGTAGTTATGCACTTTATATATGATAGTTCTTGTGATGAAACCATTTAAACATTCAGCAGGTAAGTGAAATTATTTGGCTGACATCTGAGGAAACTTAAGAATCAGGAAGTGGCAAAATTTTGTGATAGTGAGTCCTCTGCCTGCTCCTTTTAACAATGACTGATCTTCTGTCAAGGGAGGAAAGGCTATGAATGTTTTGCTCTCATGTTCAGCAGTGGGAGGACAAAAAAACTATTTCTCACTGAAATAATGCTTTTTATTTTCCTTGTGAAAAAAACATGTTTTACTATTCAGATATATAATTCTTCTAAAAATAATAATTTTCTAAATGTCTAAAATGTTTGCAGTGTTGTTGCCATTCTACATTTCTCAAAAGACACAAATTTTCCAAAGTCATAATTTGTGTTTCCCCCTCATGTTTACCTGAATGGTGCTTGTTCAGAGGAAAACTGCAGTGTTAAATGCAGCAACTCACATAACGATATCTTAGTGGTCCAGCTTTTAAAGGTGTTGTGGGTCTGTTTGAAAATGTGGGATGCTTAAAGAAATTCTCTCTGGAATTCATAATGCAATTTCAAAGGATTAATCAGTTACTTTTATTGTCTGCTTCCCACAAGAGGAACTACTGCTTCTAAATTCAATCCTTTTGTTGGTGACAACTGTTTATTTTCCTCTCTGGTACACTTCTTGGTGCAGGATGAGATAAACTAAGCTGCCTCAGCTAAAGAAGTTGCTAGGATTATTCAAGGTATTAATAGAGATTGGGTGAGGTGAGGACAGTTTTATAGTCAACTAACTTTTCCCTCCTTGTTTACATTTGTTCCTATATATCTTGGTGTACTGTCAAGTCTTTCATCTCATCCTTCCTTCCACTGCTCTTATTCCACTTTTTCTGAGGTTGCTACAGCAAAGGCAGTCATTTGGACTGTAAGTCAGTAGTCTAAGATGAGTTCTGGCAGTTCTGCAAGTCCTTTGCCCAAGGAACAGTATCTCTTGAGAGTTTCAACAGTGAGTTTTTGGATTAGTTGATCCATGGTGGGTCCACATGGTCTGCTGAGCAGTTTTTTCTTACGCCATTGGCTGTCTTCAAGAATGGTCCTTGCTTGGCTTGGCATGACTTGGTAGAATATCTAAAAATGTGCAGAGTAATAAAGGAAGAGGAATTTAATGTTGGCATTTGTATGTAAAAGACTGAGAAGAGAGCATTTCCTCATTTCCTTACGTATGTATAATTTGTGCCAGTAGCAGAAAGTAGTGTTGAAGGGGCATTGTGAATCCAGGTATACTTAAGTGAGTGCTGTCTGTTTAACACTTGAGCATGTCTTTTTCTCTCCTGTGTTGGACTTCCTTGGCAAGATTTACAGTATTAGATAGCAGGAGCGTACAATATGATGAAGATAAAAGCTGTCAGATCAAACTTGGTGTATTGTTTCCTTTTAGCACAAGATGCCTTAGTAAGATGAGCTGGCAGATGTGAAATTAGCATTCAGCAAAAAGCACAAACCCTTTTGTTTCTTTCTTAAAAATCTGATTGGGGGGACGGGGAATAAGCTGTACTAGTGATTTGTTTAATTTACTTTTTATGAGAAGGAACAGGAGGAAACAGCAGTCTTCCTAGGAACTAAAGTAACAAATATGTACTTGTCTACAAAGAAGAGTGGCTGACATGTATCTCTCTCTGCCATGCAGAACCTTGTGGCACTAGTACAATGAAGCAGTAAGAATATGATTAAATATATGTGTGTATCCTTGAAAGTTTACACTTGGGTCAAGTGTGTGTTTAGATGCTTTGCTAGACAGCCTTGCTTAGCATTTTCTATGGTGGAGCTACGAGTGAGCAGATGGGAAAGAGGACTGGCTGGAAGTGAACAGAACATAAGGCTAGTGGCATGATTACCTGAATTATGGCTCCTGCTTTTCCTTGTCTATGAGGCAACCATTAAAATTAGCATTTCTATTCAGAAAGAGAGTATGTAAAGCTGTCAGACTGGGTTTTACCCGACTTTCTTTCCTGTTTTTAATGTTCTTTCACTACAGCAAATTTTAAGTCCATTCTGCTGGAAGCTGGCAGAATGTTCTGGGAAAGCTTTGCCCTAGGTTTGTCCCATATTTAGGGGCTGCTATAAGTGTCTGCTCTTGACTGCTGGGAGAGACAGGATATTGTGATAGCCAAGATATTTCAGATCTTAGCCATTAAAATTTTTTTGTTTGTTTATACTGAATTGTTATAGCTGTGCTTGAACCATCTCAGATTCAAGGAAGAAGTTCCAAAGTCTGCGAATTAAAATTTCTCTACTTTGAAAGAAAGAAATACAACTTCGGAAGTATTTGAGAAGCAGTAAGGAGGCTACATAATGCTATTTTTTCTGACACTGTTTTTATGCAAAATCAATCTTCAAGTTAACTCTGAGCTTTAGTTTCTTATGTGTAAAATAGCATTATTTATTTTGAGTACATGAGGACGAAGGTGTAATCATTGCTGCAAAGGTTAAGGTATGCTCACTTGAATAATCTTCAGAATTTATTGCAACAATTTCTTATTCTGGTGTGATACGTATTTCTCTATTTTCCATACCCTGAATGTGTGACTGTGTTCTAAAATACTTTTTTTTTTCCTTTAGTGTTTTTATATTGCTTTCCTGCAATTTCTCTTCTTGGACTTTTCCCTCAAATCAACACCTTCTGCATATATCTTTTGGAACAAATAGACATGTTGCTTTTTGGTGGTTCTGGTAAGTAGCCATCTGCAGCCTGAGCTATCCCTTTCTGGGCTTATAACCTTAGATTAGGATATATTATTGCATGTTACACAGCACAGTGCATGTTAAAGCTCAAACAGCTAATAGTATTCATCTAACAGTGGGGTGAATACTTATAAGGCCCACTTGATTAGATTTCTTTTTGCTTTTGGAAAGTTGTATACAAGTTTTCAAAACTATAGGCTGCAGAATATGGTTGATACCAAAGAGCTCTTTCCTGGCACATGTGATATGAATCTTTATTTATTAAAAAAGAAAACTTTTTATTTTCTTTTTCTGTTAACATCTAGGAAAAAAAAGTTTGCATTCTTCCACAGAAAGGCATATTGACAAAATATTTGATGTGTGATAATTTTTTTGGTGTTATTTCAGTCAGAGATTAAAGAAGGCCCTTGAGAGATGAAGCATTGAGATTTTTTGTTGATAGTGGGGTTTTTTGTTTTTCATTATAGCTTAAGTAACAGGGAAGATTGAGACGTATCTGCACTGTCATCTTAGTTGGGTTAGAAACAAAGTTCCTCCTTCTTCCCACTTACCACATGTCTCTATTTCAGCTGCTGCTGGGTTTGTGTCTGCACTATACAGCGTTTCCCGAAGCTTTGTTGTTCTTATTGTCCTATATGCCTTCTGCTTCAGTGCAGTGAAGGTAAGCCAGAAAAACAGCATTGGAACAATTCAAAAGTTCAAGCTGGAAATTCATGTAATCTAGGGAGACCAGCATTGTTTGGTCCTACATTGTTGTTGCTTATCAAGATGAGCTTCGCAAGCCATGCTTCAGTTTCTGTGTGTTAGTAACACTGAAACAGACTAAAACTGTAGCAGAAATTCTGAAGTAAATGTGTCTAATACCTGTGATTATTTGCCTCTTATATGTATCAGACTGAAACGAGCAACTGAATTTTCTCTACGAACATGAACAGCAGCATTGACTTAAAACGCCAAAGTTTCTGTTGACCTGCATAGCCAGGCCAAATTAGCTCATAATTCCTAGTAAGATTTTTGCTGTTGCTTCGTAACAATAAGCCTAAGAACTTAAATGTTGAGCAGACCAGTGGACCATCTAACTAATGTGTCTGCATCCACAGGGAAATGCAATTTAGGAATTTAATGCAAGCCAGATGACTGAGTTTGCCACTCTGTTCCCTACTATCCCACAGTTGTTACACTAGGGATGTTGGAGAGTGTGCTTATTTCATTTGGTGTCCGTGGACTTGTTGTCTATGAACAAGTTAAGTCCCTTCCTGAATGTGCTGGTCATCTCTGACTCCACAGCTTTATGCCAACAAATTCCAGATGTTCACTGTACTTTTTGCAAAGCAGTGCTGTCCTTCATTGGTTTTAAGCTGATCTGCTAATTTCACCAAATCTTCCTGATGCGTAGTATTGTAGCATTTGTGGAAAACCTGGTCTGCATTCTTTTCATCCACTGCCTTTACAGTTTTGTAGGCATCAGGCATATCCCCCTCAGCCATCTCTTCAAACTGAAGAGTCCCTGCCTTTCTCGTGTCTCCCTGTAAAGCAGCTGCTTTCTCAGAAGTTGCTAAGTTAGTCACCCTACTCTGTGCCTTCTCTTGCTCTGTCGACCCTCAGACGTGGAGTCAGTTGTGTATGGTGCTCAGGATGCAGGTGTGCCACAGCTCTCTATGCTCCATAGGAGTGGTTCCCTTACCAGTGATGCCCAGTTTTGGGCAATATTCAATCTAAAGCTTTTTTTTTTTTTTTTTTTTATAGTTTTTGTATACCATGCCTATGTCCTCTGCATGTGACATTTAAAGAATGGCAATAGAATTTTGTGTGCCCTTCAAGTCAGCTGTAAAATTCCCAGTGACCACAGCAAGACCAGAATTTCATGTTAGACTTGTAATAAAATTTATCCTATAAGGAACAGCCTTTTGACAGTGTTTCATTAAGGACTGGATGCTGTCAGTGTCCATGCAGGGCTGCACCAGGATGTGCTGTGATTTGCAAGCTGCCCTTGACATCTTGTGGGCACATGTCAGAGGAAGCTTCGTGGTGGCACACATGCATAGCACACACAGAGATCCCAACACGAGGTTCTGGAACTGCCAAGGATGTATCATGTCAGCACCCAGGCTGGTGATTTGCACAGATGAGAGGGGCAGTCAGATGTTCCTTTAAGGGAATTCTTTAAGTAACATCAGCATTTCTATAGTGGCTTTTAACAATTTTTCACTTGAAATTTTGAATAGGAGCCTTAAATCAAAAAAGGACAATTAAAATGCCTTAATGGTCACTTGCAGATGATCAGAGCTGGCTGTGTGTTCTTAACCACTCCCAGCAGTAAAGTAAAATGTGTTAAGCTACCATTTTATCTTGCCCCTGGGTGGCTTCGGTCCTTACAAAATAAATTGCAGCAACTCAGCTGCAGTGTTAAGACACTTGAAATTAAATGTCTTTGAACATACGGTGTTCTGCCAGAGAATCTCCTGTTACCTGCCTCACCCAGTTTATCAGTTGTATTGGTTAGACCTGACCCAGCTGGGGGATTGATGCTACAAAGTTTAACTGCTGCTGATGCAGTTTCCAAAAGTAGCCAGTATTCCTGCTACTGCTTTCTGGCTATATTAATACTTGGAAACTGGCAGCTGGGATGGAGAAAGAGGCTCTCAGTAAGGATGAGCAGAGTGAGAAAATGGGTAAATGGGACGAGAAACAATGATAAAAATGAAACGAGCTAATGGGAGGGAGGAGTTAAACTACTGCTAAACAGGCAAATACCTGGGGAATGAATTTTTTTTTTTTTTTCCTTCCTAAGGTTAGTGGAGGGTGATTCACTAGTTGAGGCTAGGAAAGTTGTGTTACAGATACTTCAAAAAAGTTTTTTGTAAACAGTAGGGAGAAAAGCCACTTAAAATAGTCTACATACTCTTCTCAGCATAATACTTTAAATTATAGAATGCAGGTGGCTTTTTAGATAAGCAATCTCCTTGTGGATTAGGCTTCAAACTGCTTAGAAATAGGCTTTTAATGCTACCCTGAAGTTGAGTGCTGTGAAAGATTTACAATATATCTGTTGTAAATTACTAATATTATGTTCAGACTTTCTGTTCACACAGAAGGTAGAGTTAATTTGAATTTTAATGGCACTGTTCTTGTAAAGACACTTCTGAGAAGGTTAATTTAAAGCATGTAAAGATGATTCCTCTTGCTACAGCTCATAATCTCAGTCTACCGGGGTGCTTGAAATTTCATATGTTTTTTCTTCTAGAAGTAATTTAATAAGCACTTGTGTCAACCCTCCTTGTTCTTCAGTCAGGTCCAGAGATTTTTATTTTGAACTGGTGTCTGTAATGTTGGAAGAGAATGATTCTTTGGTTGATGGAGGAAGAGTAGGAATTGGCTTAATCTGATCCTGAATAGGGTCCACTGTGAAAGGTGGTCTAATACCCCTGTAAGGAACTAGAACTGTTTTGATGTGTGGTGAGCAGCAATTTATCATATTAATCAAGTGAAGATTTTAATTTTTGGTGTGCTAGAAATTGTAGAGTTTAACTCAAAACTGAGCAAATGCTGTAGTCTATTTCACTGAGGTATTTGCACAACAGTGGTAACATGGTTTTCTTTAAGCTAGAAGGAGCATCTCTTCCATACTTGCACTTTATAGCTGTCACTTATTTTTTATTCTTATTTTACTCTTTTCACTTTTAGTCAGTTTGCCAAAACCAACAGAGCAAAATTTCCAATATTTATGGAGGTCAAAAAGAAAAAAAAAAAAAAATCACCATAATCAAAATTTTTCTGGGCAGGGAAACATGATAGACTATTTGGCAGAGGACTTCTGGGTTGCAAAGCATATTTTCTTGGCTGAAATGTAGCATCCTCAAATGTCAACTCTATTTATTGGCAGAACATTGTATAGCTCAGCAGGTGTAACTACCAGAGTTCTATTTCCTGAAATAAATTGCAGAGGAGAATGGATCTCTAAGTGATTTTGTGCTTTTTCCTGGTGAACAATTGCTCACATCAAATGCCTAGCCTGAAAAACATTCCAGTAGTATCAGGCTTGATTCTCTCCTTCCTTAAGTGTTTCTTGTGTTCTGGTTATAATCTTGCAGGGTGAAATAGTCTAACCTGTTTTCTCTGTGTACATTAATTATTCTGAAAGGGAATATGTTACTCCTGAAGAATAATTAATTTACTATATTATTTTCCTTTTTTATTAAAATAAGACCAGTTTTTATTTTATAATAAATCTGTGTTCTTAGGTGAGTTTTTCTTGTTCTTTTTTAGAGCATAAGCTAGATATACACACACATATAATAGTTTGATTTAGTTGTGCTCAGATTTTGAAATTAGTCTAGAATAGCAAATTCACAGCATTTAATTGTTTGCTCTAGAACTTCAGTTTTAGAAAATTAGGAAGTAGGAATTGTTTTGGGGTGTGTCCACAGAACAGTGTAAGTACTAAAGGTAACTTTCAGCATGCGAGTATAAGCTCTGAGAACTGAGACTTACAGGTCTGTGCTGAAGTCCTGTGCCTTGTCCAGACTGATTTTGCTGTTGAATTATGTTGTACAGGACTCACTGAGAGACTTTAGGAAAAAGCAGCTGTGGTATAGACGTATTATTTAACTTACATCTAAGTAAGTTTAACTTAACAGTTTAACTTAATAATTCTCATGGATTTTCATTCAGATAAGTTGCCTGAGGAAAATTATTTTACAGTATTCTCAGGTGAGAGTTCATCCTGTGACCTGCAGATGTTTGGCATGTCCAGGAAGTTCATCTGGCCCTGTCACTCTTTCTGAATGGCCTTGCAGTGCCTTTGCCATCACATGACCAGAAATATTTGTCACTCATGGCTAAAATGCACATACCACCTAAAAAAGGATGGACAGATCTTGAGTCTTGTGTGAACAGTGAGGGTGTGGGTTGGGTCAGGTGTCCAGCTGCTGTCGTGTCCCATCACAGGGCTTGATCGGAAGCATATGACATGTTTTGGGGAGTGGCTGCACGCTGCCCACCTGGCTGATCTGGGGTGTTTGTTATGTGGCCAAATGGGCACTTCCACACAACTGAAATAAGGGACAGTTTGTCACCAGGGCCAGGCACAAACTCTTTGTGAGATGATGATACCTGCGTGTGTGCTGCATGACTTGGACACTTGGAGGAGAGCAAGGAACGTGTTGTTCAGAGGTGACTGGGAAGCAAAGGGGTGCCAGCTGCTGTGGCCAGGTGATGGCTCCCCTCCTCATAGTGCTCCTGAGCAGCTTTGCCCTTGCTTTGATATTGGTGTGGAGGAGCTGTGGGTCTGCTGCTTGTCAGGACTTCCTCTGGTGGTGCTACTGCTGGGATGATCAGTTTTCATTTCCTGTAAAGCTGTCACATAAAAAAGAAACCCAAATTGTTCACAGTAGGAAGTACAGAGTATTGCATCTGAAATTACAACAGATAATTTCTCCATAAAAACCGTGAGCACAAAATAGCTGGTCTTTGTCTGTGTGTTTGAGGCCTTGAGAACTGATGGGCAGGACACTATTCATCACTGCTGTCAGTGGAAGCAGTGCATTGTGAATGGAACAGGTTTACAAGTCTCTGTCTGACCTGGCTGGTGCACAGAAGTTGTTCCCTGTGGTGATGATGTGAAGTCACACGGATCGATTTCTGTTTTACTGTTGTGCTATCCCAGTGATGCAAAGGGGGTTTGGTTACAGCTTTGAGGTGTTGTAGAGCCTCTCTTCATAAATCTTATCCCATGGCATATTTGTATCATGAGTGATAGGACACCAGCTGCTTATCCATCCTTACATATAACCGTACTGTAAACCTGGTTTCAGGCAAGTAAGTAGGTAAATGTCAGATTCTGAAGTGCAAAGACCTGAGTTTCTCCTGCTTGCTTTGGAATTTCTTTATCTCCCAGACCTCTGTTTAATATCATCACTCCTTGTTCCAGTTCTTTCCAGGTCCTCTATGAACTTCCATTTACTTTTGCTTAATACAAAGCTCTAAATCCTAAGCATGGTTTTATCAGCTCTTATGTTCATTCCTTGGATTCTTACATCCAATAGCAGCTATTTTTCAGCTCACTACTTTTCTGAAGCTGTTGGGTAACTGAGCTTAGTTTGACATTACCTGAGTTCACTTCAGCCTGGCTTTATTTCTGATCTCATCTTCAGTCCTGTAATCTTGAACAGAAATTGGCAGCTCTAATAGCTGCCTTAGCTTTGATATACAAAAGGGTTTTCTCTTTTTCCAGAAGGAGGTGTTTTTGTTTTTCAAATATGACATCCATCAGATTGGAGACATGGGAATTTCTGTGCCATCTTTTTCACTTGATTAGAATTTCATGATGCACTGATTTTTGTCTCCTGCTCCATCTGTTTTGCGGTCTGTGCCCAAATATTTAAGAAATGTTTTAAAAAAAAGTCATGTATGCCATCCTACTTTTTCTACAAATATTTGGTCTAGAATTTAGCCATCCTGATACCAGTCTTTAGTATTCCAGTGTTCCAGGGCTTTGCCATGGGGCAGAAGAGCACACCCCTGAATGTTTCTGGAATTAGTCAGTCCTTATCTTCTGCCTTCTGTTCATATCAGTTGGTTTGGATTTGAAATGTATCCAGAACCAGTTAATTACTTGTCATCCAGATAATTTTTTTCTTTCCTTTGGTATGGAACTTGCAGTTTATCTTAACCAGCCTGGAAAAAAAAAGTCAGATTTTTGGACTTGGGTCAGAAAAATTAAACTGATGTGAATGTATTCATATGTGGCACACCAGCTTTTTCCAGCTCTGTGTAAATGTATATTTTTTGAAATGTAAGTTACATAGTTTCCATTACCTCATACCTGAATAAAGTGCTTTCTGGTGGTTTATTTATTGCTTCAATGGACAGTTACTAAAAATTCTGTGTGGATTTTAAACTGTTCTCAGCTCACAGTGATGTAGTTTGATTTGTTTAATGAGTTTGAAACTCATTAATCAGAATAACAGTGCTTCTTGCTTCCCATCTTCAATGATGCAGTCTTCATCTATGTACTAATAATTTTGAAATATTTGTCTTAGGGTTTTATGGTGGGAAAGAGTTGCAAGCATACATCTCCCTCAATCTGCTAAGTCCCCAGATAACTTTCTAGACAGCAGTGAATGGGCTCATGTGTGTAGACAGAATTCCTGGATGTGTAAGCAACCAAAAATAGAAGTATAATATCATTGGACAGCTTTATTTCTGCTGCATAAAATACTCTCAGTCCTTTTGGAGGTTTTGAAGGCAATCTTTTTGCAATTTAGAGACTGCTGAGTTTCAAGCAAGAGCTGTTAGGGGTGTTAAATTTGGAGAGTATTGCTAGATACCATGCCTTTCACTAAGTGAATTTTGCAGCCATAGGCAAGTCTTACACTGTAGATGTAACTTCAATAGTTATGGTCTTAGTTTTTTGTGTATAATAAGAATTTATTTTCCAGAAAGAAAAAAGAAATTATGCCTGTAGAATCCGACATGGCCCAGGGTGGCTCTCACTGTATGTCACTGTACAGGAATGTAGAAATCTGCACTATTTCTTTAGGATAAATTCACCATTATGTGAAACATGAGTATCCACGCTTCCTGCCTGAAGCTGTTGCTCATCTTGCTTTTTAGCCAAGGAATTCTAGTCACAGACTGGGATCCTGTTGTGTAAGGTGGTGTGTGTGGACACACACAGACACCCCTGTATCAGTCCTTATGGATTTTAAATTTCAGCAGTGAAAATATGGTCCAAGATAGCAGTTGTGATTGCAGAGAAACAGACAGTGTTGCTTGGAGTGGGCAGTGATACATGTATTATGGTAGCTTATCACTTGTCATGTTTTTGGAGATCATCTGGAAAGTAATGCTTTGTTTTCCCTGGCGAAGGGGAAGATAAGGCTGGTGGGCATCTCTTCCTAGAGTTTGTCTTTAATCTGTGTAACACAAGGCTCATTAATTCACATATTTTGGTTGTTAGTGTTCACTGAAAAGGAGTATCTGTGGTAATACAGCATTAAGCTTATAGTTAGCCATGTAGAGAACAAGTTCTTACTATTTTGGCATATTCTGGGATGTGAGGAGGGTTCCCTTTTATGATCTCATTCAGAAAGAATGAGAAATCAGTGTTTCAGATGTCCAGAAATAGGATGATAGTATTTATTTCCATCTTTACCATTACACATGTGGAATGGTTGACCATCAGCACTTCCTGCTTATTGCTTGATATGTGAGCAATAGCACAGATCCATGATGAGCAGGGCTGTGGAGGTAAGGAGAAAGACCCAAGAAAGTTTGATTGAATTGCACAAGGGACTACGTGACCTTTAAAGGTCCATTCCAACCCAAACCGTTCTCTGACACTGTAAGAGTGGAAAACCAGGTGTGTGAAGACCAACTGGAGTTTGTCTCCATATTTAAAATCTCGGCCACTATGCCAACACCTTCACCTTCAATGATGCTGTCACTGCAGCAATCTGCAAAGGCATTGTCGAGTTGAGAGGAATACTCTGAAATAATAAAAAAAAAAGTAACCAGAATTTCTACTTAGCATAATTGTTTCCCTGTTCAGAGCACTTTTTGTCTCTGGAGTAGAACGTCTGATTTATTTCAGCATATCTTTGAAAGATAAGTGTGCTACATGCATTTTTTTAGGAGAAGAAAGAAGTAAAAAGGATAAATAATGTAGGACAGAAAACTACTGACACCACTTTTTAAGAATACTTTTGCCTTCCCACCTCTAGCAGTGGTAAAAGGCTCGTAAGTTCAAAGACACCCTTATCTCTCCTTTTAGTGGATTGTTTTGGGATTAGGCAATTCTGTGGTTGAAATGGAACACATCCACTCCCACCACTGGGTCTGTTGTACCTCATTTGCTTTCACTTATAAGTCTGTTTCACTTGTTTTAAAAATGACTACGTGAGTGTCTGCATCGAAGTCAAAACCCTATAAGAAAGCACTACATGTCACCTCTACCCAATGAGGTAAACTAGGAAGTCAAAGTCCCTGTCTAGTATGACAGATAATACCAGCTTCCAAGAGTAAAACCTGTCATTCCTGTTTTCCCACTGAGAAGAATCATTGTTCAATTACCAACTGTATTGGTTTTTTTCATTTTTTTAAATTTAAAGCTACCAGGCATCATTAGTGGAGGAGGAAAATGACAAAATGGAAGAAGGTGCATCACACTGATATTGAAGAAATGACACCTTTGTTCATTCTCATCTTTTATACAACATTGTGTAGCATTTTTCTGGAAAATCCTGTTCTCCAGGCACATAGCGAATATTGATGCCTGTCCTACCTGCTTTCCAGGCTCCCTGACGTTTGAGTTTTGAGGGGACAATGACAGTTTGGACCTGAAGCACAGGCCAGAAAAATGCAGAAGCTATATGTAATACACAGGAAATATGGAAATAGAATTCCTGAGACATTAATGCGGGGATTCAGCTGTGTACAGCTTTATATGAGAAAGAGGATGGAATGATTTTTCAATCTGATAAATTGAAATTCTGATAAATTTCAGTATCAGGAATATTGCTCGGCTCCTAATAGTATTTTGCTTTCAACAGAAGTTGCAGGGCAAAGGGGCAGTCGTGCACTAGAAGCTGCTGGGAGGATCTGTACACAGTTGTATTGCCCTGAAAATGCCAAGGATGTTTGGATGGGCTGTGATTCAGCCATTTTCAGAACATTTTCACTTCAGTTAATTTTCTTCAGTGTTTTGAAGAATATGAATTGAATATGACAGGAGACTAAGCATGGGAAAAGCTAACCCAAAATATATTTGGCCCCAAAACTGGGAACAATGAAATGAAGAGTAGGATTGTATGGTAAAGTTTAAATTGTCAAGTAAATGGTGCTGGATTCTTTTAATAATAGCATGCCAATCTCTCTTTTGTTTGTAATTACGGTTTTGGGTAGGATTATTTGATAGAACTAGACTCTTCTGTCTTTCATCTTTGTGATCTTCAGTAGTAGGATGAGGGGAAGATGATTCTTGGAATTAAAATTTCACTTTTTTGCTACTACTCTTAGGATAACGAGAATTTCAGAGTTAAATTGCAAAATTCCGTGCTGCAATGGGTTAGATGCTTGATGCTTAAAAGAAAATTAGTTTGTCTTAGGTATTCATTGCATCTGAAAGAAATTGTTTCCTAACATGCTAAGAAATCATGCATATAACTGAGAAAAATAAAGCTAATAAACCTACTTTATCCTCTGAAAATACTGGTCCTGTATGAACTGTTAAGTTTCTTAAGCAAGAGATAACCGTGCAGAAGCCTTGTGTGCACTAGCCTAAAGTTTCACAGATCCTACAAGCATTGCTTCTCAAAACCTGTCCAGAAAGTGCTCTGATGCCAGGATCTGGTGAGTTCACATTTGGCTGATCAGGTAGAAGTTATGTGGAGGCAAGGAACAGAACTAGTATGTGAAATGGCTTTGGATTTGATCCAAATTTCTGTGTCTTTCACAGACGAAATTTGTGTTCCTCACAGATAGAACTCACAAGTATGTCTTAGGATCCGTAAATTATACCTAAGGGCTTCACAGATAAGCTAATCTTGATAAGTGTTTGTAAGCTTGATATTCTTTCTCTTATTCTTTCTAGCTAGTTCTAGCTGTTTAAATCACCTGGAGAGAGTTTCTTATCTTGTTTATGCCCAGAGTGTGCTGGCAAGTGTGCCAATTGTCTCGTTTTTCCCTGCTTGGGGATGTCAGGCATGGTGGCGAGCGCTCTCCCTCTCCGCTATGTTAGCATCCAGGCAGGGCCTGGGTATAATGCAAAAGTGGCAGAAAGATGTCTGAAAGAAACCCTGCTGCCTGATCTAGGTGATATTGTCATTTGTTACACGCAGTCTGGCTAACAGGTCAAGTAACTGCATATCAATTTAGCATGTAGATAAATAATACACTGCAGTTGATTTCACTCGGATCTCATTTTAATGAGAATTTTCCTCTCATGTTTCATTGAAGAGGAAAGTAAACCTGCCTTTCATGTGGTTTCCTAGCTAATTGCTGATTATAGGGGAGTTGCATAATATAAGCACAAAACATGCCTTTAATTGCAGGGTTTTTTCACAGTAATAAACTTTGATATGAAAAAGGATTTTCAGTCTGGGGTGGATGCTGTACAAATTTAGATGTTGTGCATCTAACAGTGAATGTATGGTGTATGGCTTAACCTACTTACTTCAGTTTTTCAAGTTTTGCATTCCTAACTTTGCTTTCTGTCATCCTCTTCAGGAACCCTGGGATGCACAGCACATTCCAGCGCTGTTTTCTGCTTTCTGTGGTCTGCTAGTTGCACTTTCTTATCACCTCAGCAGACAAAGCAGCGACCCATCTGTACTGATGTAAGTTGCCTGTAAATGTTATTTGCTGATTACTCTGTACAGCACGCAACGAGAGTGATGTCTGGGTTTCAGAACCACAGGGGTTGCTTCCTGAAAATACTGTGGTACTGTGAAATTCCTCACCATGTCTACATGGTTGGTATCAGTCTTGTATATGAATGAAGTGCTGCAGTCAGATAGATCACCAGCAGGGATAGTGCTCTTTAAGCAGCACTATCCGAAATCTCGCAAGCAGATTTTCCACTCTGGGAAGTTATGTACTTGCCAGGTTGGAGGACACTGATTTAGTTGAGGGCGTGTTCAGGCTACTGGAATTGCAGAATGTGTACTGGGTAGCACTGGGTCCAGGAGAAGGGACATTTAGTGTGCTGGGAAGGTGGCTGGATTCCAGCTCTTGCTGAGGATTACTTTAGTAGGCTATGCCTCTCAGTTTGAGGTTCCATCCTTCCTTTTCTTTGACACAGGCTGCTAGAGGTAACTGAGGAAAGGAAGCGTATGCTAAGAGCTGACACTGTGAACAAGGGAGATTAGGGGAGAAGTCC
The DNA here is from genome assembly GCF_020740725.1 of Corvus hawaiiensis. Lineage (NCBI taxonomy): Eukaryota > Metazoa > Chordata > Aves > Passeriformes > Corvidae > Corvus > Corvus hawaiiensis. The sequence continues at coordinate 73,683,354 of NC_063215.1, forward strand.
CAGCATTGTGATCTGCATGTTGAGGTGATGTGCGAGAGAGAGACCCAATAGATCCATAGCTCGGGGGCAGCAAATGTGAGTTTCCCTGTGAAGAAACTGTGATATATGGCTGTTATGGGGGCTGTGGGGGTCCACGAGCAGCTGGGCAACTACATCTATGGCTGTGGGGCTAAGCAAGCAAATGGGTTTTGTGCAGCCAGTATCACCATGCAATTTGGAATTCTGCTTCACAGACAGTTCAGTTTTATCCTAGAAGAGTGCAGAGGGCCTGTGAGGAAACCCACACGTTCTCTCCTTTGATTCATGAGGTGTGTTGTGTGTGTCTTGAGGTGAGGCTCAAGGCTCGTTATGCACAATTCTGCAATGCAGAAGAGAGAAGGGGGAAGTGGAGAGCTTTTTAGGCCATTTAGGATTCTGTTTTAGTAGAGAAATTTGGAAAAAGGAGAGCAACGCTGATGAGGAAGGAAAGGATGTAGAGCACTAGTAGGAAATTTTCATCCCAGTAAATATTACTGAAGAGTTGAGAAATTCTTTCTTTACCATCCAAAAGATTCAGAGAATCTGACATTAATACGTTGCTAGGTTCTGATGTGGCAAAGCAACAAGGACTGCTTGCATGTCTTGCCATAAACTTTACCCACTGCCTACTGTATCTGACTCTGATTTCAAGTAGACCTGGATCAAGCTTTGTGTAGATGGTGTGTAGTTTATTGACCATTACAGTACGGAACTTATGTATGGAAGGAAGTGAAGCTATGTGCTGTATTAGGGAGAGTTCTTAGCCTTGGAGTAAAATATACACAGGTAAATTGGAAATCAGCATGGAATTGGGAGCTCTCTCAATTTTGAAGTAATTTAAATGTATCCTTTTCTCTCATTTCCCAGGAAGGACATACCAGTTCATGAATCTCTTTAATATAACAGAAACTCTTCTTCCTTGAAACTTTTGTTTTAAGGCGGTAATCTTAAACTACTAAATGCATTTTAACTTGTAAAACTAGCTAACAATTTCGTAACATTTGCAATTAATCTTCAGCAACTGAAATGGTTGTTAAATATCTAAAAATTAGGAGTACATGTAGAACAACATCAAATGTTTATTGTGCAATTGTAAAAATGCATAATCCTTAAAAAAAGATATTTACAATTTTTTCTTTAAACAATGCTGAACTTCTTTTAAATAAGGAGATTGGAAAAAATGTTTATTATATGGCCTATGGCATAAAATTCAAGATGGATGAGGAGGTAGCACATAAATCTTGAAGAGAGAATTAATACACAGTTTGTACAGAAATAGCCTTCTTGGCCATTTTAACATGGGTCTAAAGAACTCTCATATTGGTTTCAGCTTAGCTGAAACAGTAGTAAGAGTCGTAAATGCAACAGTACCTTCTCTGCTCATTCCTCTAAATGACTGTGTCACATTGATTGGGCTGCTGAGACTCCTCAAGATTCTGATGAGGAATTTCTGCCCTGATCACAGTAGTGCTGGTTTGTGTCAATCTCCAGCTGTACAGAGGTAAGAATGCTAATGTATACATGAAGAAGGAAATCTGAGGCTCTTCTACCTCCTCTGCCCTTCAGGAATATTCATGTCTGTTACACATGTTCCGAAGTATCCTAACTAGGAATTTTTTTTAAACAGGTCCCTTATTCAGTGTAAATATGTCCCTCACTATCTACGCCAACGATTTGAAGATTCATCAGAAGATCCACTCCCAGAAAAAATGAGAGAATCAGTGGTAAGGCTTTTTCTTTCATTACTTTCTGTTCAAAGCTCTCTCTCATCCATTTTGCCCACTGATGAACCTTGTAAGTAGTCCCATTTAGTAATTTAAATTACTAAAAACACAGATGATCTTTACGGTGAGGCCAGGAGCGAGAAGGGGGATACACGCCACTTTTCTTTCTGAAAGGCTCCTTTGAAGGGCTCTGCAACATTGATTCTTTAATACAGTCAATAGGAAATGCCCTCTTAGAGCTTGGGGAGTGGGGCATCTCTCATCCTAGCACACAGAGAACTAGTGCAGGTTCTGTGCACAGAGTTACAGCCTGGCAATCTGATGTGTCCAAGGTAGGCTGGATTGTTCGACAAGCATTCAAAAAGGTGAGCAGTCTTGCCAAACTCCCAGTCTGTGCTGGAACAGGAATCTGTCCACAGAATTATGTGTGTTTAACATAGCCCTTATTCTTTATTTTTCTATGGCTAGGGCTACCTGTTTTTCAGGAATGCCTTTTCTGTGCCAGGAAATACTCTTGACTGTGTGCCTTCCACCCCAGCCGAGCCAAGTGGAGCACACTGTCAGACTTGGCATCTAGAGGTGGAAGAAGCATGTGAAACTGGGATAGTATGGGAGAGGGAGGTACATGCCTGGTGCCAAGCATTGCCATCTCATCGTCTCTTCTTTACTTGGCAGGCTGTATATTTACTACTGTCTGGCAAGAAGCTCTTAAGTTTGTGTCAGCTTATTTCTCACTTCAGCATAAACATCTGAAGTGACCCATCTTCCTTTTTGTGTCTTTTTATATTAAAAAAATGTTTGCTGTTACCCAAGGGAGGTTGATCTTAAAAGGAGTTCATGTGGGAAGATCATCAAGTTTCCAGAAATGCTAAGGGGTGTTTGACATTTATTACTCATGTGAGCTGTCCTGCTTCCTGGCTGCCAGACAGCTCTTCCCCCCGACCACAACCCCAACGCCTGCATCCAAGCATTTGCAATCTAGGCAGCTATTCCTAAACTTCTGAATGCTCTCTGAAAGCCAGGAGCATTCAGAGTCTCTGGAAGCCTTTTTTGACCCGTAGACATGGCCTGGGAGTCCATAGTTCCTACTGGCCTCCAGATGTCCCTTCAAAGGGATGCATCTCTCATGTGCATCTTGAGTAATTTCTTAGGCATTTTATAAGGTGTTACACAGCCTACATTCAGCATATGCATTGATCCCACACTACCAATGTTTTCTACTTTTCTCTGCTAAGCTGCTGCTTAGATTGCAACTTTTACCATGTATAATGTTACTTTTAACTGCTTCCTCTAATAGGGCCTACATAAGATTAAGTGATATAGCTATTTCTTGTTGCTTGTACTGAGCTACAGTTTCTTGCAAACTAAACTGTTTGCAACAGTTGATACTGGAATATAAATGTGCATTTAGAAACAGAGAAAAAAATTATTTTTGTTAAAATTTTGCTGTATTCTGTGGTATTTGTGGTGTGTAGGTTATTGCTACGGTTCATTGGCATTCCAGTCTTGTACATGGGGACTGTATGGCAAGATGTAATGGAAAGCTTCTCTTTCCCCTGTAGTTCTTTTGCTGATGGTGCCTTTCTTGGAGAAGTACAGAGTCTGATCTCATCTGTTCTGCAGATGGAACCCAGCCAGGGGACTGAAGCAGTTACTGCAGCTGTCCACTTAACTGGTTCCGTTTCACAGTGCAGAGGGAAACCTTGAGCAAGGCTTTAATATATTGAAAACAAAAACCAAAACAGTGAAAAAATCTTCATCTGAGATCCTGGCTGTATTTTCAAAATGGAGTCATTCTGCAGACTCTCCAACTATTTTTATGCCAGTGACATGGACAGGGTTCTGATGTCTTACACTAACACTGCACAGCTGCACTTGAGCCAATGGGGTGGAAGATGCAGAAGTACAGGGATAACTGCGCTGGGATTTGCCAGACATAGGACTTCAGTTCTTCTCTTCAAAATGTTTCATTCCTGTCATGTTTTAGGATTAATTAAGTGGGCTTCCTGACACCTTTGCTCTCCAGGAAATACCTGGGTTTGGGAATTGGCACTTTTCTGCTCTGTACGTTTGATACTCCTTGCTGCTGCTGCTATTAGGCAGAGGCTGCTTTCCTTCAGTGTTGCTGGAGCTTGCTAGTGCTTTGCCACCTTTTTTTTATCCCTCTGTCTGTGCTTCCTTCAATCTGAATAAAAATTGTAAGCAAAAGTGTTTGCTTGCAATGTCAATTAGCAGTGCTAATTTTCCCACACTGGGAGATCTGAAGAAAGAGAGGACAATTTCTGATTAATGTGGGCTCTTTGTCTAACTCCTGTGTTGCCTGGTACCTCTGTCTCAGTTAAACACCAAGGAGACTCCCACTGCCATCTCGTCAGTGCCATGCTAATAGAGCAAGTAGGGAAGAACTGAGGCAGGAGAAAATGCACGTGCATCGAGTTTGAGAGGAACACAAGCTGCAGTCCCTGCTCCTTGCTTCAGCATTAGCAGTCATGTTTAGGATGTAGGACTCAGCTGACTCTTCAAAGCCAGTGTAAAATAATTTCCAGAACTTTTGTAAGGGGATCTTCAAACAGTTCAGAAGCTGGGTGAAACAATATATCAGTATTCAGAAGAGATTTCACGATGGTAACTCATTTTTTTCTTGAAGTGCTCCCCTGCAAGGAGAGTATTCCTAACCCTAGTCAGTGGCAAGAGATGGCAGGATGCAGCACAAGCCGGCCTTGCCTTGGTCTATATACAGACATGTGGTCCAGATAACACACCATTTAAATAAGACCCATTTTAATCAGAAAGCCAGAGGCATACAGAACCAAATCACCTTCTCAAAGAGCTGAAAGCAAACAAGGTTAATATTGAAAATTAATGTGTTGTTTTCTGGATGGCTTTGCATTGATGTTAGGAGTAATAAATACAGCATCTCTAATGTTTAGTTACATGACCTTTACTCTTTTCCTTTCCTTGAATAGCTGTGTGAGAATTGCCAGCTTTGGAAGCCTGAATTATAAAGCAGCTGTGATTGATAATTGACCATTCAACTTTGAGAATGGAGCTTCCTACCATTATAATTAATTTCTGTAGGCATCCACATGGCTGATTACTAGATTAAGCAGTGGCCTGAGGGTGATAATGTGTTACATTCAAACTCAAACTTCCTTCCTGGTCTTTAATACAAACATTTAGATAGCTAATAAAAGGATTAGTACAACGCTCCAAAAATACAATTGAAAATAATGATTGGACTTGATGATTTTTAACATTTTTTCCACATAAACAATTCTTTGATTCTGTAATAATAATTAAAACAAAAAGAAAGTGCCTCTCTAATATATTCTGCTTGTGAAATTCCCAAGGCATCAAAGGTAGCAATGTTGGTTTGGGGTTTTTTGTTTTTCCCTCGAATGTAAAATGGAGACTGTAAAGTGGCTTTCAGCCCAAACTATAACAATGAGTGTCTCTCACCAGAGAGATTTTATCTGTGAATAGAGCTTAATTTTTACATTTTTGGACCAATTGCAGTGAAGGACTCAAGCATCACACTATAGGGCTACTCAGTATTCAACTCTTAAGTTCCTGGCCTTGGGAATGACATCCAAAATCCTGCTTTACACAGTAGGGTCCAAGGTAGCCACATCCTTCTCAGGAGCTAGCTGCCTTCCACAAGAAGGCCAGAAGCCACAGATCCAGCCACAGCAGGCTGTAGGTGGATGCCCAAGGTTTTCTCCTGCAGAGTTGCTCTGAGTCCCCCTCAGCCAGAGAGATTACTGCCCAGGGTCAGCCATTTCCTGGGGGACCCTGTCCCCTATGCAGTGACATGGAACAGAAGCAACCCCTGCTCAGCTGTTAGAAGGAAAAAAGCCTGAATTTCGTGAGAAGCTTGAAAGCGTTGGCCACATCAAGAGGGAGCTCCTGTGGGGACCGTTGTGCAAGTCAGCAGCTGAGCAGTATCTTTACATTTTGAAGCAGTTCAGTGCAAGGGCAGAAGGACAAGCCTGGGCATACATGATATCTTAAACACTTTTAATATTGCCAGAAATGGAAAGCAATTGTCAAATTTGGGGTTGAATATCTGAATAATAATAATTTCCATAAAAACATAGGCCTTTTTCTGTATAGGATTGTCAAAAGCAATGAGAGCACTGTAAAAAGGACAATTGCAAAATGAAAGATGGGGAAGATGGGAAATACAAGTCCTGTGCAATATAATTTGTGTAATATGTTCCCTTCTGAATGTAAAGTTTGAAAAGATTCTCTTTGGTGATCTGGTCCTGAATGGAAAGTTAGGATGCCACTTCTCCCCAAAACATGCATTGTTATCACCTCTGCTGGTTTTACAGCAAAATTTGTAATATTTTACATAGTTTTTATAGTGGCAGCTTCTTCAGTCATCTGACTGTGAGAGAAATCAGTCATTTTAATAGTAAGCCTTTTTGGTTGTACAGAAGAGCTTGTGAATATGATTGGAGTGTGTTTGTTGTTCTTAGAAGCTTGTTTTAGACTATTGAGTAGTTGAATTCAGCTGTGCAGAAGATGATACTTGATCAAGGCTTTTCATGCTGTGTATTCACAAAAGGGCTGAAATAGTGCCGTATAAATTTGACACTGCTTAACTTTCCCAGATAGTGCTGCTTTACATAGATTTTGTGTGCAACATCTTAAAAAATATCTGGAAAGGTTAAAAAAAAATCATTTCCATTGCATGCATTGGTAATCATTCCATTATTCATTTTTATTAGACCGTGTTTTTTCAGTACTGCCCCACCTACAAAAACCACTTGAGTTAGAGAAGGATACACAACTTGCTAGTGAGAGAAAGTTTGAGCTGAACAGAGAAGACCTGTGGGGACCAGCAGGGAGCAAAGGTTTAGTCAGAGCAGAGAAGGCTTTTCCTGTGAGCTCCCTCATGTTGTGGTTCTTCTGTTGAACGCGACAGCCAAGGAGCAAAGCTAGCAGGGCTATGCTTTGAAAAGAAGGTCAGGAGGCGTTACAGAGACCTAACTCTGCTCCCACACCTTCCCACCACACATAGTCCATGCAGAGTACAGGGCTGTCTGGAGAAGGATGGCTCTCAGAGCGGAGGGAGCACTGCTCTTTTGGAGGTATGTACATACTGCTGAGCAGCCTGGGAAGGGCAAAGACTCTGGTGATGGCTTGAGATTTCAGCTAAGCCGGTCTTGAGTTTCCTGGGACAAAGCAACAGTACTTTCTGAGCCTGAAGGCTTTTCAGTCCTGCTGCATTTCAAAAGGCTGCTGCAGTAAGTGGAAGTGCTGATGCTGGTGACCTTTTACTGAGAAGCATCTTTCATAACAGGGAGTGATAGGCAGCCTAAATATAGAGGTTGCTACCAGCTTCCCCGGTAATTCGCAACCCTTCTGTTCTTCGCTTGTTCTGCTTGCTTTCTTTTTATCTCCTTTATTCCTAGGTTTGCCGTGCCATCATTATTTTAGTTTTCTTTTTTTTTCTCTGATGAGATACATTAAGCCTACCTAGATTGCAGTACCAGGAAGTCAGATGAACCTCTGGTTCTAACAAAAGTGTTGCTTTTCACGTGTTATTTCTAGATATCTTTGAATAAAAGCACAAGTCAGTTTCTAAACCAAGAGTTACAAATTGTTACTCATTCGGTAACTTAGCAGCAGTATTGAGTGCTGAACCGAAATGCCCTTCTCATAAATCTAAGACAAGATTTTCATTTACTCACAAAAGCATTTGGGTGACCTCTGAAGTACAATTCAGAAGACCGCACAGATCACAAACTATCTTGTTTATTTGTTTACTGAGAATGACATTTTAATCACAAGAAAAATGTGCTGTAAAAACAGTGGTATTTTCCAATCTCTAGAAGCAAAGTTACTCCTACCATAGTTACAGATCTTTACATAAAGATCATTATCATTCAATGACACTAGAAAAAAGCCTTGTCTAAAATCCGCAAAATCTTGCTGAAATTTGACTTCCAATAAAGAAAAACAGAGAATGGGACATGTCACTTTAGAACACAATAAATGTATTAATGTTGTGTCTTAGAAGACATTACAGAAAAGCATGACTTGTTTTGGTAATGCAAGAGAAAGGGAGTAAGAAATATTAGTTCTTGCAAATAGGAAATGGAACCAGAATTTTGATTCCCAAAAATAATAGTCATAATGGAAAAGAGTTATATTCCTTACGCAGAATCAGATTCAGCATTAAAATGTATTGCTTTCATTTCTCCAATATTATAACTTTGTTATTTAAAAATATAATTCAAAATTAGGCATGAAGAATTTAAATGTGATTACTTCAAAAAACCTAGAGTGTGAAGAAATAATTTCCCAAAGCAGAGTGGAGAAAATACTTTTGTATTACGGAGTGCCGATTAGCCTTATCACAATGCAGAGTGTAAGTAATTGAGACCAGAGTAATTTACTTAGGTTAAAATAGTGCTACCTTACTAATTTTGTGTAAAATAATTATTTTCACAGAAAGAAATCTTGAAATCGGATCTCATTGTCTGCACAGCAGCTGCTGTTCTGTCATTTGCTGTCAGTGCCAGTACTGTGTTTCTGTCATTAAGGGTGTGTATCTATCTTTTTTTCCCCCCTAAGGTATTAAGTCTCTTAAACAAAACCACAGGGTGCTTTAAGTGGAAAGAATAGACACTGTGAGAGGAGAAGTTAGTGAAAATGCATTTACTGGTCATGATAACACTACTATATGTGCAAAGCAGTTAGTTTCTAGTTATTTGTATTAATTTCAGTATTACTTATTTGACATCTTTTTCCTTTAATCTCCACAGCTCTTACAATAGGGAACCCAGAGGACAGAATGAATAAGCCTGACATTTTGCATTTTTTCTTCCAATCATGCAGGAAAAAATTGATTAATTGTGGGTGCAAAACACATATGTCAAAATCCATATTCACCTAGAGTCAAGAATTTGAACATAGGAATAAAAATTAATTGCACAAAAATACAATTATAGAAACTGTTAAAAAAATCTTTGAAGCATATATATAAAAATGTTGTTTGCAAATTATAACTCTGTTTCTTTTTTTTTTTGCTTTGGCCCAGCCATTTCTCAGCATTGTCCTGTTTGCTTTAGCGTGGACCGTGGGATTTGTAACACATTACATCCTTCCTCAGCTCCGCAAGCACCACCCCTGGCTGTGGATCTCCCACCCTATACTTAAAAGCAAAGAGCACCAGCAGCGGGAAGTGAGAGGTTTGTAATAAAGTCTTTTCTAAACAGTGGATGGAATGACTTCCAGCTTGCCTTGGTTTGAAGAACAAAAAAAAATACAGAAGGAACAGAGCAGGGAGAATAAATTACACTTTTACTTTTGAGTAGCACACATTATCTGATCGTTTGAATTTTTCCACTGCATTGCCAGCAGATCTGTGAACCTGTAGGAGTTGTCTTCTCAGGCCACTGCCCAGATGGGCTGAGGCTAGGCAGACACATCTGGAGATTGTCCGGTCTGATGCCCCTGCTCAGAGCAGGGTCAGCTAGAGCAGGTTGCTCAGGGCTCTGTCCAGTTTTTAATATTTTCAAGCACAGAGACTCTACAGTCTTTCTGGACAACCTGTAATAGCATTCAATCATCCTTACAGTAAGAAAGGTTGCTTTGAATTGTGGTGTTTGGGTGGGGTTTTTTCCTGCTTTTTTTTTTTTTGTGTGTGTGTTTTGGTGGTTTATTGGTTCTGGTGCTATTTTTTTGTTGAAGCAGATTTTCAATTTGTACCCATTTCCTTTTGTCCTGTCACTGGCCACTACTGAGAACAGAGTGGCTCCATCAACTTTACTTTCCCCCATCAGGTATTTATACCCCAAAAATGCCCCCAACCAGGCTTTAATAAGATGCCTCCAAGTCTTTTTTTTCTCAAAGTTAAGCAATCCCAGCTCTCTGTTTCTCCTCCTATGTTAAATGTTCCTGTCCTTTAATCATTTCACAGGCTCTAGAGCCACTGTCTGATCTGCCTTTTATTTTTACACTACAGTACTCTTACTTGCTGTGTTGCTTGATATGGTACAATTCATGCCTAATGCATTGGCATTCTACATAATTTAAAAACTTAAAAGATAGATGAAATTGAGGTAGATTTTTTTTCTACTTTCTGGCATATCAGCAAATGTAGTGCAATATAAGTGTTCTAATTTCAATTGTAACACTTTTAGAGAAACATTAAAATTGAAAGGAACTGAAATTTTCTTTAAGATTTGTTCTTTCTGGTGTCTGCTGGCTTCAGCGGGTGGTGCCTTGATACATGTGAATATCAGTCAATATTTTAGTATGTCGAGATCTGATTTCCTGTTCTGATAGAGTTATTTCTGAAGCAAGCAGTGTGCTTTGAGAAGCAAAGCTTCCCCCCCTCCGCCCCAGCTCTCTTCTTGCCTTTGCTACCAGCCAAAAGCTTACTTGTCATTTCTTGATGGATCCCACGCCTTAATAATTCTCAATATATGTTTCTGAAGTGTTTGAAGACAGCATTGTCAGAACAGTCTGTTGAGGGACTTTAGTCTGTTCTTCAACTAGACACAAAAGAGTTCAGATCACTCTCTGGAAAACCATACTTTAAGGATTTAAATATTTTTTTATTTTTAAAAAATTACATGTTTCAAAATGATTACTTTCCAAACAAGGGTTGGGTATGAAAAAAGTACCCAAGAGACTTGACTGAAGGTTGCCTTTTACTGCAATATGCCAAGGAAAGTGTAATAGAAATAGAAATATTATTAAGCACCATGCTCAGCTGAAAACAGTGTCCAGGACTTTCTGTCCCTGATAACCAGTAATTCTGCACTGTTTATTCCAGCACTTAGTCGTAAAAGACCACTGTAGGATTTCTTTGCCTTGTCCTGATTAAGTCTGTCTTCATTTGTCAGAAAACATTGTTTTCCTAAATGCAGTGACTCAGCATTTGAAAAGGTTGAAGTTAGAGACCTGCTGGACTGATTTCCACAGATGGGTTTCCTTCCATTTTGAGATCCAGCTGCATTTCTCATGCTGCCCACTATGGAAAACAGGCTTTTTTGGCTTCTTTTGCAGTCCTCATTTATATGTGGCCCATCCTGTACTTTGGGGTCTAAGTACTATTGTAATGTAGCTGGTGTTGTGTGTTAGAAAACAAGAGTAAAAAAAAAAAAAAAAAAAATTTCAGTCCCTTAGGCTGCTGCAGAGGTTTTTTATCATGTCTGAGATGAGACAGACTGTGGAAAAGGTAATCCCTTTGATAGATCTGTCTGACGGGCTGTCTTCTTTCTTTTGTCCTGTAATAAAAATGTAGGAACTAAACTTTAAAATGTTCCCTGTTTGTATAGAAAGAGAAACTTGGAAAAAGGACAGTAGTACCCCATAGCTGTCAGGTGCGGACAATGAAAGGACAAATACACAAAATAAGATGTCTGTGAGGAGTTTTTACTGCATAGATTTTAATTTTAATCTTTCTATTTTTTTGACAAGGGTAGTGCAATGGAAAGACAAATGACTGCTTGCAATTAGACAAACAACTGGCAGTGACAATTCCACAAGTTTATTCCTGGTTTTGTTGTATAGATTCTGGACGAGCTGCTCAAACTTTAAGGTGTTCCATAGAATAGCAATTATCAGACAGGTTCTTGTGATGCCTCTGTGAGATAACTCATTTATTACTTGTCATTGTCTTGGCTGGCTGCAGGACAAAAGGCTTAGGTCAAGATGTATGAGCTTACAGTATAACAGATGTGTAGAAACTAGTGCAGGACTACATGAGAAAGAAACCCTGATATACTGGGTTTCTCTATACCTCTATACCTAGAGGTTTGTGTAAGCCATTTTCAAATCATCCACATCTTTCTCTGGGGCCCCTCTGAATGTGAGCTCTTTTTTCTGTCTCCATTGTCTGAACAGATCTCTCTTTGCTCCTGCACCTACATTCTTTTTGGTTTGTGTGATATGCATATCTCTTTACTGAAGCCTGAGTTCTTCCACAGAGCTCAGCTTTGGACATGGATGAAGGTCTTGAGTTCAGGAGGGAGAGAGGAATGGGGAAGAACAGTTAGGTTCCAAAATGGACATTTTGCTGCGTGTATGAACTTTTAGGAGGTGGCCTTTAGGTAATGAAGAGGAAATATTTTTATGTTATAGCAAGAAACAGAAGTTAATTATATTTTCCAAAGGGGAAATTTTGCAAGAGCACTGCCTTAGCTTAAGGTACTGGCAAAGCATGACTGTCAGCAATTGAATCTCGGACCCAGACCGGCAGGGAATCGGGATCGTTTGTTCAAAGGAGTGAGTTGGTTTTATACACCTTTCTAAGGCACAGTATTTCCTTACATGGCGTGACCTATCCCATGTTGCCACTTCAGCAACACACTTCATAGGGGTCTGCCGTGTGACACCACCTCCCTCCCCCCAGGGTTCCGTGGAGACAAGCCTCTCTGTGCTGCCATGTGCCTCTGCAGGCAGGTTTTACAGCTCACAGCTCAATTCTCTTATAATTCCCCATACATGACTTCAATCTAATTTGGAAGGATTGCTTTTAGATCTTTCTCTTAGCCTATGCAATATACAACTGTGCCTGCAGAACCCAGAAATCCATTGATTCAGCATGTTTTCTTTGTCTGTCATTGAAAAGGAGTGTATGGAAGAGGGGGGTGTCTACATATAATTGTTTTCATTTTGCAGGGATGATTATTGGAGATTCAGTAGCTGACATTTTTATTTCTGAGTTAATACCAAGTTCTGCCGTTTTGTGTTTGCTATTTTTCCAATAACCTTGTCTAGCAGAGCTTTGAGGATAAAGGCATTGTTTTTGTCTGTACACAAGTGTTTCTGCACTCAGTTCACCTAAGTTCTCATAGCAGTTGAATTGCAGGGAGCATTCAGTTCTTGTTTGATACTCATATTAAGCACTCTGGTATTGTTAGAAAAGTCTACTGCAAAAAAAAAAGCTATTCCTTAGAGAGGAATGATGTGAGATGTGATCTTGGCAGATACTTCTTAGAGTGTCTGTTTAGGTGTTTTGGGAAACATTTATGACCGTTTCTAGCTCCTGATAATTCTTCAGTCTTTAGATCTCAAGGGGTGTTTCATTTATCAATGAGGTCAGTGATAATTTACAGTCTAATGAACAGTGTTTTGCTAGGTGAAGTTTCCTAGGTGATTCACCAGGTCAGTGCCAGAGCTGAAGAGGGCCTGTCTGGGGTCATTACACCCACTTAAAGTACTATTTAATATATTATTTTGGATGATGTAAAAACTACCATCTAGCATGTACTATCTTTTATTGTTTATGAGTGTGTCTCAGGAGTGCAGTTATAAGCAGCAAAACAGATACTCTCTAAACTCAGAGAACAAAATTACTTCTCTATTGCCAAAGAATTATGAATTCCATTGTTTCATAAATTTGTTGGTTGACTATATTTATTAATGTGAGCTAACTCGTGTCTTCTATGGTATTTCAGTGCAAAAGATGCTGATGATTTGACGACACGATCTGTTATCTGAATTTCCATTTCAGATGCTGCTCATCTGATGTGGTTTGAAAGGCTTTATGTGTGGCTACAGTGCTTTGAGAAATACATTTTATATCCAGCCATAATACTGAATGCACTCACCATTGATGCTTTCTCAATTAGTAAATACAAGAAGCTTGGTACACAGTAAGTAGATTATAACTCAAAGCATGTGATTAGTAGAATATTTGATTTTAGACTGAAGACTGAGAAATTGAATTTGTTTTTAAATAAGCCTGTAATCTTGTCGCAGTTTGCTTTCACACATATTAGTTCAGAATACAATAATCATTGGCTTTGCTGCAAGAAAAATGCAAAACTACCATAGCACACTAAAATATGTCTCCAGTGAGAGAGAGTGAAATTAAAAGATTAAAGAGCTATATATAGATATATACGGAAGGTCTAAATGTCAATTAAAAGCAAGGCACACTATACCAGGCTGCAGGTGTTTGATGGGCATAAACTCAGTGGGGTAACTAGAATTAATCAGATGAAAATGAGGACTCTAGGCTGGATATCAGGAAACATTTCCTGAGGATTTTTAACACTGTGCTGTAGTCTCCCAAAGGAGTTATCAGAAGCTTCACCACACAAGTCTTCTAAGGCAAGACTGAATAAAATATTTAACAGTTTAGAAAGGTGGGTAGTCCTGCATTAAGAGTGGTTTGAGAAGGGTGGGGGTACAAGTTTTGATGAAGTCTGATGTTTTAGATATTAAGCAGAACTGGTGATGCTGATCCATGGTCTCACAGTATGATCCTTGCAGACAGCCTTTTATGGTAAGTATTTTAGTCAGTGACTTGCCTGCTGCAGATATTCAGCAGGCTTAGTGACTGCAGTATCCCCAGTGAGCAGAGTTTCTGCAGTCTTTTTATCAGAATGACAGTGATGCAGATGATAAAACAAAGAAACAGCCTTGGAATGTTCCAGTAGCAAGAAAAACTGCTGGGAGGTGGGGGAGAGTTCCTCAGTATTCATAATAACAGAGTTTCTTAATTTCAAATATTAGATAAAAGAACTTTGGTGTAAAAATTGCATGTTGATTTAATTATTTCTCTCTCTTGAGGAGCAACACAGCTTTAGGAACGACACAACTACAAGGAAGAGGCAGCCCCTGCTTTTAGGGTCGACACTTGGTCTAGGGCATTAGTCAAATTTTCTGCATATTTCTACCAGACAACTACTTTTCCAGAGAGACTCTCACCAGTCACTCATTGATGGCCTTTGTAGTTCCCCACTGACCTTTTTTCTCCCCAGGCACTTGGAAGATGCTACAGCCAAGGTGCTTCAAGAGTTCAGGTGTATTGACCGGGGTGACACTGAATCCACACTCATCCTCTATTTAGTTCTGCAAGGCTGGGAGAATTAAAAGTAGTTAGAATGCCATTTGTTACTAGTTAGCAGACGTGACTGAATACATGCACGGAGCAAATATGTGGGGGTTAGGAAGGTGCTATTTTTACATAGTCATTCCTCCAAGCTAGGTTGCACTTTCAAGTATCACCTCCCTCAAGTGTTCAGAAGAAATGAGTCAGACCCCCAGAAGTCTTGAGATAAAAGAAAGTAATTACATTTGTCTGCCTCTGATTGTTTGGCCTGTGGGGGAATACCACAGCAGTCCTTTCCTTCCCCATCCCCCTTGTCTCTGTGTGATCACCTGTGTAAAACCTGTTTCCCCCTTTTCCTTGTAACTCTGGTCTATCTATGAAACTCCCAGTATTCCTTTTCCTCTTGCTCTCCTCTTTAATACATTCTCCCTGCAGCTGCCATCCAAATGCCACACACAAAGCATTCATCTTCAGATCCTACCTCTTTAACTCTGTAAGCCCATGAGGGATCCTGGATTCTCCTTGCTACTTCCATATACAGTGTTACTGAGGGTTGTACTTGCTGTGCTTTAATGCATGCTTTAATGCAACCTGTTTTCTGTTGCTGGAACATTCCTTAGTTATTGACCACCCAAGGATCAGACTGCATCATGCTGTAGGGAAGGGAAGTCACTCTCCCACTTTGTGTCTGAAAGTGTCTGAGGTGGTACATTTTGTGTGATTTCATGTCGGAGTTTTCCTCAGATTGAATTCATTTTTTAAAGAAGCTTCATCTTGCTTTGTGATTTAAAGGACTGAAGCAGTTTGCTTCTTGAGGAGGCAGAACAGCTCCTTTGTAGTCAGGAGTTTGCTTGAGCTTTCCAGACCCTGATGTGCTGGTTATTAACAGGACCCATGCTGACAGTGCCTGCCCCTGTTACCGGCCACAGAGGCATTGGAAATCAGCCCCCCTTCTCACACTCCCTTACATCTTTTCCCAGGAGTTAAGGCCCCAGGAGTAGCATCTTGTGTGGCAGTATTTTTAAAGAAGAAGGAATAATGAGCAAATTATTTTCTGTTGCCTCTGAATGCATTATTTTATAAAGTGTCATTTTTTGGTGAAAGTTTCATCATGGTAACAGGCACAGTGACAGAAAAGTCTTCCTTTTGTTCTATAATCTGTAAGTTTCCCTGTGAAAATTTCTCCATGTTGCAAGAATTTTCTTCTTTCTAAAGAGCGAGTTATACAACTGGTTCATATAGGATGCACTGGGATGGCTTCTAGTGGCTTCAGAATCTATTTAGCTTAGTCATTAGGTTTTCCATTCAGAAATGTGGGGCACATTGAAAAGAACAGCTTCAACAAAGTGGAAAATAAGGTCAGCTTGGCATTTCATTCCAACAGTAATGCCCTGCCGATCCTTTGGAATGACCAGCACTCAAATAAAGTTGTATCTGCATTACGGGAGATACACAATAATGAATAAATGCCACATAAAAGAAAATCAACCTGGAAAATAGGAATCTTGCTAGGATGGTGAAAACCTGTTGAGAGCTTTCTAGCCTGCCATGTGTCAGTCATGCAGCAGGTATTCTCCTGGTTAGCAGCAGGATGAAGGAGAACCTTCAATGCATTTTGCAAATACCTGGCCTACTTTCTCACTCATTATGCATTGAAGTCCTCACATTTTAGAAGACATAGGCACAACACAATTTCTTTTCATCTGATGAATTACTATATAGAATAGTCAACTTTCTGATCAAGAACAATGGTAGGAATTTCAAACACTTCACATCTATCCAGAATTTTGGCAGTGTGTAATGAAATTACAAGTAAAATTATAAATTGTGTCATCAAGTGAAATTTCTTGTAATTAAAAAAGAAAAGGAGTTTAAGATTTTTTTTTTTCAAATTACAGTAATGTATTGATGAAAGTGCCAAGATATTTCCCAGACTGAAATTTTATTTTAAGAGGGATGTAAAAATGTCTGGTCTAGATTCTTGGGTTTTAGTAGTTATTACTATTTTTAGTACAGAGTTCATTCTTTTTTACATCTTATGAATGTGTGATAATGATAAGGGAAAAATACAAAATTGCACATAAGTAAAATAAATGTGATGATTTCTGCTATTACTTCTATATACTTTTAATAAATAAGATATGTAGATTTAGATATGTATAACAATCTAAAATACATCTGGTACGGATATTTGTATTTAAGAGCTTCTTAATTTAATGCCTTATGACTTGATTAGGTTTTTCTCTCTGCTTTTTTTACAGCTGTGACATTATCCTGATAACAGTTGCTGGAATGAAACTCCTTCGCTCCTCATTCTGTAATCCTATTAATCAGTTTGTTACTTTGAGCTTTACTGTGATCTTCTTCCGATTTGACTACAGAGACATTTCAGAAAATTTCTTGCTGGATTTCTTCATGATGTCCATTGTGTTTCATAAGGCAAGTTTTAGAGCTCCTGTAATTTCTTTGAAAAATTTATCTTCTCAGTGTCACTTGGCTGATCAATACGTGTTGGGACTTTTTAGAAGTAATGAATGCTTATGTAGACTCAGATTGTTGATACTATAGAGGAAAAAACCTGTTAAAATGAAAAAAAAAAGGCTTTGATTAAGTGTTTTTTCTGGCTTTGTGCAGTGTTTTTCATCTACTTTTTGTTCACGTGTTGCTATATAAAGTTCAGAATTGTTGTTTTCAAGAGGAGAATCCTCAATTAGTTTGAAAGAGCCTCCTGGGTCATTAGTACAGGACTGCCCTCTAGATCAATCACCTGGTGTTTTTATCTCGGTTTCCTTTGAATGCTTCTAGTGGTTGACTCAACAACTTCCTTTGGGAAATTATTCCATTATCTAATCACCCTCATAATAATAAATGTTTTCCTAATGTCAGCCTTAACATTTTTCTTTTCCTATTTTCAGTCTGTTATCCTTGTGATGCTGCCCTTAACCTCAGAGCTCCTTCCTCTCTCTTATTGTTAACTCTTGAAGTGTGCTCCAGTTGAGTTTATTTAAAAACTACCGACCCCTTTTTGAATCAGTCAGGTCAGACCCTGTCTTTATTTGGAATCTAAGCTGTTTCACTGAAAGAATTAGACTTAACTGATACCTCGAGAAAACGTGGGAAAGTACTGAAGATTTGAAAGTATTGATCCAGGGGTAACTGGTGAGGTGTTTGGCTTTGTTGTTCTTTGTTTTGTTTGGGTTTTTTTTTGCTCAGGTTTCTTTGCTTGGTTTCTTTTTCTAAAATATTCCTACTGTATGCGTGAGTATGACCCAGCTAGCATCACATAGTTTCTGAGAGAAGAAAGACATGGTTCCATGTTGATTGCTGCATGTGCTGTGGAGACACTTAGGCCTTCTACACAAGGGCCATCAGCTCATACTGCTGTCCATGCCCACCTGGAAGTTTCAGGCTTCTTACAGAAAGGCCCAGTTCATTGGTGTTACATTGGGAGTGCCCAGTCATTCAGGGAAAGAATGAAGGAGAAATTAAATGCTTTTTCTGGTTTATTTCTGTGCTGCTGTAAGGGAGGATGAGAAATGAGGAATCACAACTCGGTGAGGTAATGAGCTCACTCCTTTTGCTGAGCTCTTGGACTGCACTCCAGCAGAAGCTTCACCTGCTTCAAGCCTTCATCCTCAGACCTGTTGTTCTGCTCTCTCTCTGCTGGGGTGAGAAGGCAAGGGCTGGAGAGGAAGGGCAGAAGAAAAGGAGTAGAAGAGATGATACGAAGTTCTGCTTTTTAGCAAGATCCCCCTCCACCATGCTCTGTGATCCTAAAACAGGACTAGAGTAATTTTTTAAGCTTCTTAGCTTGGAGTGAAAGATAACCAGTGAAAGTGATGCAGAGTTTGCTAGCATTATGCCAGTTTTCAGTATTTGTTTCATTGTCATGTTCCCTAGAGAAAGGGGTGAATTTCTGTCTCCAGAGAAGTGTATCACTGATGTGCATCAGTGGAAGTCCCATGTCTGAATGATGGTTTACTTAGTCCTAAAACTCATTCTCTAAAAACCTCTTTACAGGATCAAAAAATTAGCATGCCAGAATTGAAAGTTTCACTATTTGTTAATTCTTTTAAAAATGTTTACCTCATGAGCATATCACAAAATACTGCTGAGAATTATTGCATGTTTTTGTAAGAAAGAGATATAAAGTCTTTTCAGCTGGATTTTTTACAATGTTACTTGGGTAGATTGAAGCTACTGTTCACAGTAGAAAGCCTAGTGTTAGCAATGAAAGTAAGATAACGAAGGATGCTTATTAAATTAAGCAGAGATGTTTGCTAAAAAAACTACTGCTTACTAGAGTGAAAGCTGTACTGCAGACATGTTTTGAAACTTTAGTTTTAGCATTAATCTTCAATCTTCATATCTAACAATATCTGAAATTTTGCAGGTCATTAGTTCAGCAAGTGGAATTGTCCTTGTTCCATTTGAAAATTCTAAGTCAAATGGTTGAATTATTTATATTACAAAAGCACGTGCAGTTTCACAATGATCATTGGAACCAATATGAAAGGTAGCATTGCAGATGATAGCAATTAAATTCCTTTTAATTTCAAATCATAAAGGGCATAAGTTTTCTTTACCCCAATTAACATTTGAGCTTTAATTAGCTCAGCATTGTGGAACTTAGCAAAGGATGTGATCACTTGAGGATAAAGATGATGTGTGTTTATTTCATACTATAGGCCCTAAGCAAGCTGCATCCACCTTTGCTCTTAAAAGCTTTATGAGTCTTCATACAGTCTGTCTGTATTTCAGTCATTTTTATGTTTGCAATTTTTTTTTTTTAAATAAAAAGAAAATCTGAAATACTGTCTATTACTGTGACCTTTAGCTATGCTGAGTTTATTACACAGTCATGACTGATTTCTGTTTGCACATTGAAAATGTCAGTTTACCACCCTCTCCATTAGGGAACACTAGAAGTGCTGTGTCTTAGTCATAGTGATGGCAATTTTTAAACAAGGTTACCCCACAAAAAGCTTTGCATGCTTTCAAAGCACAGTGGTAATATTTTTTTCTTCTGCCAGGCACTGGGAAAGAAAGAATATAAATTCAACAGACATTCACTTGTGCACTAGTCACTCTTGAAGCAGATTATATGGAATAAAACTTTGCTAATCATGTTTGGTAGAGTATTTCTGAATATCTCAGTGGTTGTGCTTCCCTTGTTTTCCCCCTTGTGCAGTTGATTTAATGTCATTTAGTCAAATCAGAAACTCCAAATGAGCATACTGCTCCCTGAGCAAGTTGGGACATGGAAGTCCAAATTGTTGCTCACAGATTTTCATCTCTGTTAGCCAAAACACCCACACTGAGGCAACAGAGAGAACAAGAGAGTCTATTTAGTTCTATTCCTGAGAATTTTTTTTGCCACTTTGGATTTTCTGTCTTTTTAACATCATAGGACTTACTAATGTGGCACAGTTAATTCAGTTCTTTTTTAAAAATGATTAGCTGTTTACATTTTGACAATTCACAGAATGTGAAAGCACTAAATGTTGATTAGGCATATGCAGAGTATACTATTTTGTATTTCAAATTGCCTTGGGAAGGAAGCAAGATAAACATTTAGGAAAGGTTTTACTTGTTTTTGAGAATGATTGCAACTTTCAATTCAAGTGAAACAGGACTCCTCCATCTTTCTTAAACTAAGACTTTTAATGTAGTGAGCCCAGGTTGTATCCTTGACTACGACCTGGGATTCTTCTGTCCAAAACTCCTGTTGTCTATAATCTTTAAATCAGAGCTGAATGGCCTTCTAAAAAGTATGTGATTGCTCATTCAAAATGTGTGGGTGTCATGCTTTGATGTATATTCTGCAGGAAGTCAAACCAGTTAATCGAGACAGTCTTGGTCTACATGACTCCATGTAAACTTTTCAAATGAGCCAGTTGTTCTCCCTGGATGTCTTAGGAGGTAATGTCAGTGCAAAGGTTAATAAGAATGTTCACATTAAGTGAAAATGGAAACCCACAAAAAACTGAGAATATATTCTTCATAGGCATAGCAAAGATGGAATATGTAATAGGACTTAGGAGATTTCTTCCTAGACTTTTAACACTAGGAAAAATTCTGAGAGTCTTTCTTGTAACAGGGTAAAAAAAATGTGGAAATATTAAATGATTTGAATAAACTATTCGGAACTGATGAAAAGATGGGCCTTTCTTCCATCCTTTTGCTGTTTACTGACATAATATTTAACTGAGGAAAAACTCTAACACATGCAAAAGCTATGAGAGGAAGAGCATATGGATGGTTAAATGATGTTATAGCTCATCCAGTCCATTTTTCTTCAGTGTGATAAAAACAAACAAAAAGTAAAGCAGTAATGTACCCAGCACTGCCTTCCTTGGCAGATGTGTGAGATGCTTTTGAAGGATGTCTGGAGTAGCTGTTCAAGAAGGAACCAGTATTTGAAGTGTGAAGGAGAAGCGAATGCAAATCATTCAAACAGCAGGGATATCAGTTTGGAACTGGCTGAATGTTAACAAGGATGCTCAGGGCAAGACTTGTCCCCAGCTCTTTTGCTGTGCTCTGTTAGAAATGTGGTTTTCCATTTCATCCAGTGCCACAGGCATCCTCTAAATTTTGCTGGTGGAAAGGAGTCATAGTATCTCCCTGATCTGCTTTTGGAATCTCAAGTAGAGCTGATGTTGAGCTGAAGGAGCAAAGACAGCAAAAAAACTGGGTAGTGTGGCAGTGGATGCTCCTGGTGGTAGTATGCTCTTGGCTACTACAAAAGCCTAAGTGGGAGGTTCTTGCCAGTCTCTTCACTCCTGGGAACATGCTGCTAAACTGGCTCTTACCAGCAACTCTTTCATCTCTTCTGTACCACTGAGAAGTTACACCTGAGCTTTGGAATATGGACTTTTGACAAATCTGTGCAGCTTCCTTTAAGCCCTAAAGAGTGAGGCACCCCTAGCTTACACACTCATCTAGTACATGGATCTGAATGGGAATGATAAGACCCAGTGCCATTAACCTTCTAATGTATAGGACTACAGCTTCTTGTCTCTTATATGTTACTGTCAGGTAGTTTAATGGCCTCTTAATTTGTGTGTGTGGATGAACTAATTAGCAATACAAAAATATGAAATCACCTTGTATTTTCTTATCATCAAGTCTTCTGAGGGTTCTGAATTTGTCTTCATGCATAAGGCAAAATAATCAAAGAAGCAGAGCTTGTTAAATTTGCTTTCATTAACACTGAATTTATTTGCCTAAGTACTCTTACTCCTGCTGAGCTCACTTAAGTATACAGTTTCCCTGTTTGATATTTTTTCTGCTTTCCCAGAATACATTTTCCAGCTAATAAGGAATCCACATTTTTAAAAGAATTTTTCTCTTTCTGTATACTTCTTTCTGCCATAGTATCCAAGACCACATGTTGATGAAAGATGATCCCTGTCAAAGTAGATCCAGCTAAGGCAGCCAATTTGGAGCAACCTGGCAGACCTGTGCTGATCAGGCTTAACTTTCAACATCCACAACACAATCCCTTGGACAGGAAAGAAATTATGTGTGTCATCTTGTTTTCCTTCATTTTATGAGAAAGCGCTGCCAAGTGCATTGACCTTCTTGGTGCTTTGCTGAAGTCAAGTAATTAACCTATTGGATCTTTTTATTGCCTTTGTGGCAATAAAACTCTTGGTTAGTTGGCATGTCCCATTGATTTAGGTCCTATTTATAAGTCAAAAGCCTCACTCTTTTTTTCTTTCCTCTTCTGATTTTTCATCCTTCTCTAAATTTGATGTTTCACCTTAAATCTTCTGGCACTAAGTTGTTAATTCATATTTTAATCTGTTCCTTGCCATTTGTGCATACGGAAATCCAATGTCTTAATCATCTGCAGCCTCTTGGCTCACAGCTGTTTCCTCAGCTTTTGATATCTGGCATATAAACCCTTTTAAGACACTTTCTGCTGAGTAAAATACCCAAGGCTACATCTGATATTTGACAGGATAATCCCAGTGGTATTTTCCATAGACTCCTTAACTCTCTTGGGCACTGTACAGTTCATGTTTCCTTTTAATATTGGAGGAATAGTTTAATTGATTTTTCATTCAGCCTTCTGTCACTGACCTCTTTGTCACACTTCATTCCTTACACTATTGTTGAATTACATTTCCTCTCTTTGTTTTGGTGGTTTTTTATTTTGTCTAGAATGGGGCAAGTGCACTTGGGGGTGCAGGGAGATGTACACCCACTCCCTGGGTCGGTATGGCTCACTATGCTCCGAGGACTGTGTTGATGTGCATTCCTGCTGATAGAGGCCTGTTCGGGCTGTGTTGATGCAGGAACTGAAAGAGAAACCTGGACTACTTCAGTGCACAACTTTGTGGTTTTTCTTATGTCCACTTTTACCACAGAATGATAGTATGGCTTGGGCTGGAAGGCACTTAAAATATCATCTAGTTCCAACTCTCCTACCATGGGCAAGGACACCTTTCACCAGATCAGGTTGCTCAAAGCCCCATCCAACCTGGCCTTGAGCACTTCCAGGGACAGGGCATCCACAGCTTCTCCGGGCAGCCTGTTCCAGTGCCTCATCACCCTTCTAGTGAAGAATTTCTTCCTAATACTTTATCTAAATCTCTTTTAGTTAAAAACTATTCCCCCTTCTCCTATCACTTCATGCCCCTATAAAAAGCCCCTCTTTCCAGCTCTCTTGTAGGTCTCCTTTTGGTACTGGAAGGCTGCTTTGAAGTCTCCCTGGAGCCTTTTCTTCACCAGGCTGAACAACCCCAACTCTCTCAGCCCAACTCTCTCTTCATAGAAGAGGCACTCCATTCCTCTGACCGTCTTCTTTGCCATTCTCTGGACTCACTCTTAACAGGTTCCTATCTTTCTTGGTCTGGGGACCCCAGAGCTGGATGCAGTGTTCCAGGTGGGGTCTCACCAGAGGAGAGCAGAGGGGCAGAATCCCCTCCCTGCCCATGCTGCTTTGGATGCAGCCCAGGACACGTTTGGCTTTCTGGGTTGTGAGTGCACATTGCTGGGTCATGTCCAGCCTCTCACCCACCAACATCTCCAAGTCCTTCTCCTCAGGGCTACTCTCTATCCATTCTCTGAGCTGCCTGTGTTTGTGACTGGGATTGCCCCAACCCAGGTGTAGGACCTTTCACTTGGCTTTGCTCAACTACATGAGGTTTGCATGGGCCCAGTCCTTTAGAAAAGGAAATTTCTTGGAAGATACAGTGTTGGCAGAAGCCATGCCTATGAAAGCTTTGCTGAAAAGGCCTGAATCAGTGCAGCTGATGAGTGCACTCCCAGCTTCACTGATTTATTTTGCTTGTCTGGCCCTCTGCATATCAAGCTGATGAGCTCTGATCTTGTCCTTTTTGTCCACCTTGGGATGTGCATGAGTCTGTTTTTTTAGAGTCACAGGTTCCTTCCCTGGGCTCTTGCTATCAGCTGACAGTGTAGGAAGAAGCAGCATCTTCCATGAGCAGATTCAGGGCTCTGTCAGGTTTTGGCATCATCTCATTGTCATAATCCTTATCATACATCTGGTTAACATTTAACTTCAATTGTAAGGCTTTCAAGGCTTGCTACTCAAACTGCTTAAAACATGCCTGTCTTGTACAGTGTCAGTGCTAGGTGCTGAATGCTGTGTGAGGAATATATTCTTTCCCCCAAGGTTTGATATCAGAGACTTGGACTGATTATATTTTGATCCTCTTGTATGTATTGTATTAGACAATGATTTTGAAGCCCACAGTATAAAGGCTTCAAGTGTCTGTAAGCGTATACAGATAAAGACATCCTGGAAGGTATTTGTTGTAGGTTCAAACACAGCTGTCCAAATACACCAATAGAATGTCACAATGACTTAAGACATAAACATTAACAACCTTTAGTATTTCCAGTAAATCTTGTTTTGCAGGATTTCATAGGTGAAGTTTGTTTTAAATGGTATTAAATAAAAACCCAAAAGTCAATGATTTGCAAAGCAAAGCCATGAACAAGAGTAAAATTATTCCACCAAGTTTAATTTCATATCCTTAAACACATACTTATTATATTGACATACCAAAAAGAAAGTAAAAATGTACCAATAGGTATTAGAATTTAATTCTGAAAACTGGAGTTACCAATTGATCAGAATTAGCTTAACATGAAAAAGTAAATATTCCTCTCAGAGTCTCAGTTCAAGTCATCTCAAGTTCTCAGGATCTAAAGAGGTACCTGTTAAAATTGGGAAATAATTTCTTTCTGCACTTAACTTGTTTGATCTCAATTTTGTGTTGCATGTAGAGCATATAGCTATATATATGGCAGTTATTTTTGTTTAAAACCTATGTGTATGTATATACACAGTTTTTTTAAAACATAGAAAAATTCAAACTTAGCAAGAAAATGTTAATGTTTATGCATTATTTAGTCCCAGAGTTGCCAAGAAGTCTGCCCACACAGAGTCTCAACTGATGCTAAACATGTAGAAGGGCCACCAAAAGCTGAGAGCATTGCATAGTCTGCAATTTAAATTTAGGTGTTAATCTCTGCCTAGTTTATTGAAATCTACCAAACTGAGGAAAGGAGATACCATTTTAGTGATGTTTCAGACTCCACAAATCTTTTATTTTTTCATGTGTGTTAACTAATTTCCATAAACTTCTAGTTTGTAATGGTACTTAATTTTGGTTAAGTAAGAATAACCAGATTTAAAGAAAATCCTGGAAAGATAAGTCTTTGCCTTTGCTTTGTTTATTACTCACTGGTGCGCCAGAAGTCTGTAGAGGCTTCAGAACTCATAGAAGACTTATGGATGATTAAGATAAAATGTGTGTTCACATAAAATAAACATTAAAGACGGATGCATATTCTGTACGTTCACTTGACAGTAGTGGGAATGTGCTGGTTTAACATCACTGAACATGCTGATAATTTTAAGCCTTTATCAAAGACTTTAAAAACTGTTCACTGGGTAAAACTGTCACATGAATAAAGATATCTAGGAATATTAGAACTTTTATGCCCCCTAAATAATATATAATTATATATTATGAATAATATATAAACGTGTATTTTCTGCTTGTTGAACTGTAGAAAACATTGAAGATCTAATAAGGCTTAATACAAATATTCTTTTATAAATCATTCTAAATTGGGATGCAGAAGTCTTAAATAAAAGTATTTTATATATGTTTAAGGAAATGGTTATAAAAAAAGGGTTAAAATTCAGCAGAGACTATTTTTTTTCACCTTCACTTTAAATGGGAAGGTTCCCTCTTTGTATCTAGCACTGTTATACCTCACACCCTCAGGAGCAAGTTGTTACCCTCATTCAAACAAAACTCTATTGGGGATAATTCGTGTGTTTCACATTATCACAGAAGGGCTGAGGTGTCCCATCAGGTCCCACGGAAGTGGTTTTTTTCTAGTTTTATTTAATATGCCCTTAACTAATCCTTTGCTATGTAGGGTGTCTCAATTTCTCCAGGCTCCCTCGCAGGTCTCAGGGGCCTGTGACTTGAAGGGTTACCAGTAAAGATAGAGGCAAAGAAGGCATTGAGTACTTTCACCTTCCCCCTGCCCTTTGTCACCAGGTCCCCTGCCCCATTCATCAGCTGGTCCATGTGATTTTTTTTCCAGTCTGTGTGTTGCTGTCGATACACCTGTAGAAGTCCTTTCTGTTGCCTTTTACTTTCCTCACCAGATTCAGCTCCAGATGGGTTTTGCCTTTTCTCTCTTTCTAATTCATTCTGTATTGTTTCTGACAATTTAAAAAAGATGAAGGTTTTTCTCTTTAGCTTATGTCTTCAGATTTCTGAAGGCTGAAATGCAGGTAGTTGTAGTTGAAATAAGAGAATAGCTGTTTCTGAGAATCAGCCTCCTCTATTTATAAAGGCAGTTTTTAGCAGCTTCAGTTTCTTTCTGTGAGAAAAGCTCTGTGAGTTCCCTCTCAGATACAGGAGAAAGCATATTGCAAATTGGATAAAACTGTAAAGGAGAAATAGTTTTTCAGATGGTTCTAGCAAAATGAAAAAGAGAAAATGTAAAGCCAAGTCCTCCTTTCCTAAATCTCAATGTTGTAGTTGCTAGATGACATCACCTTTAGCAATTGTAGTTAGAGATGTAAAATGCTAATAGCATATTACCCTGAAGGCGTTTTGCAGAACATGCCCTGGAAGCAGGGATTTAAGAGGTAATAGAGGCACTTGACAACTCTTAATGAAAGCAGTAGCTTGAAAATCACACATTTCCAGGCTTTTAAGTGCGGTGTCATAAGGCTTTCAAAAACCAAGAGAGGATCACTAAAGTGTTCTTGCCTCATGTTCTTGTGAATGGAAATGAGCTCCTTTGCTTGTCTTGTGGAAGTGTTAGCTGAGAGGCAAGTGTTGAAAGAAACAACGGCACATTCAAGCAGTGGTGAATGCAGAAGCAGTAGGACTTGTTAGATGCAACAGGGAACTTGGGCTCCATGGCCCAAGTTTTGCAAGGTGTAAATATTAAAGAACACTTAAAAATGATGTATTGGAACAAGGAGCCAGAAGAGTGTCCTCCTGGATTTGGTTTCCTAGCAAATGCAAAACCTGAATTTTATGTGAGATTTGAAAACCTTTTGATGAACTCTGTGCTTTGAATGCAGCTGGGATGATTTATGGCTTTGTGATTTCAATCTGTAACAGGCAGAACTTCACTGGGTTGTGCTGCAGTTTTGAATTTTTGAGGTTTCAAATGCAAGTCATTAGCTTTTTCCAGCCCTTCACTTACATCTTTTTGTAGATAAAATTTTTCTTCCAGCTGCTCATTGTGATGTTTCAGATAAATAAAAATGAAGCAAAACAAAGCAACCCCACAACCTGCTAAATAAATAAATGTCCGTTTGAGTTTCAGTTCAGTTTTACTTGCCTGCTTTAATGCTGCAGTCTGCAAGTCACGTGTAGTATTTTTGACAGAAAACAAAGTTAGCAAGATACGAGTTTCTCAAACTAAGTAGGAGTAACCAGGCTGTGCATTGAAGGGATTGTAACAGCTTGTTCTGATCAGGGCTTTGGGGGTTTTAAATAGTATATCTGTGCAAAGTTGCTGTAATCTATACTCTGCACGTTGCTCCTAATTTGAGTCAGGCTAAAGGAAAGACAGTGTGTGAAGCACTGCTTGCATCTCAACTGGAAGGTTTATTAGTTGTAACTGGAGCTAGCATGAGACTGGCTGTAACGAGTTAGCAGCTGCTGTCTGATAGTTTTGTAGCACAAAGACCAAAACAGGTCAATGCTACAAGTGATTCTTACTTCCCTCACATTTAATATGCAATTATGTACGACAAATCGTGGAGAAGCTCAGTGAAACATCCTGTAAGTGCATTGCCACTGTGGATACAGATGGCCAAGTGTGATTTTGGAGGTGGTAACCTAAGGAGGGGTGAAATGAGCTGGACAGAGAAGATGCATCCTCTCTGACTGTCAGCATACTCGTACATGAAGTGTGCCCAGAACCGTGCTCTGTCCCCGAGGCCGGCTCTCATGGGGAAGCTTGTGTCTGCGGTAGTGACACAAGGTGGAGATATGGAATTGCCACCTGCAAGTGAACCATGGAGGGTTTTGCATTCAAAAGGATTCCTGGAGATTGCTTGGAACAGTGTTAGTTGGGCCAGACCAGAACCTTCCCAGACACCTTTCTAACAGTTTAAAAACATGCACAATACCAGTGCTTGAGAACATTCCCTGGAAGCATTTTAGTGTACAAGTGTTGATACAGTCTCCATGTGTTTCAGGATGTTGGCAAAGTTTTGTTTTTCACTAACTCAAAAAAAAATTACTCTAAAATTCAACATATATTTGCTATATGAGCATGGAATATTGCATATACTCCTGTTTCACTGTCAACTTCTGTGTATGTTGAGTACTAATGTCTATTGATGGCCAAATCTTTCCTGACAGTTTGTCAGGAGCCCACTCTGCAGTAGATAAGACATAAGATCTGTTTTGGCCTGATGCCAAAAGAAATGACAGGGGAGTACAAATGTATTCCAGGGAATAAGTACACATCATTCTTGAATCAGAAACTGCTAGTTGCAGCACCAAGCATATTTTGCAGGAAGCAAAAGTAAATTCATTGTGGTTTTCAGTTTGTACTGCACAACAATAAAAGCTCATGTTTATGCAATGTTTTTATGATACAATGGTCTTGAAAATGCAGCTACAGTTCATGATTAATGTCATGCATATGCTTACATCATGATAGCGTCTCCCATTGAGTCAACAAATGAGAATGTTGTGTTCTTGAGAAGTCAGTCTGATTTCCATGTACGTAGCCACACATGTCATGCATTGAGCTTTCTCTGTTCACTGTATCCAATTTCTTCTGGAGTCTCCTCTCCTGTAACCGTCTGACTTGCGGTCATATATAGTCAGTGAATATCAGAACCTGTTTTCCCACTTTCTAATTTAAGTGTCTCTTTCAGGTATTAGTTTTGAAACTATCTCAGTGCCTAAAAAGTGAACATGTTTTTCTTTTTTTTTCAGCTGTGGGAGCTACTGCAGAAGCTGCAGTTCATCATGACATACATTGCTCCCTGGCAGATTGCCTGGGGGTCATCGTTCCATGTTTTCGCTCAGCTCTTTGCAATACCTCATATCCTTTATAAATTTGTTCTTCTTTATTCTTAAGTTCCTCTTCCTGTATGCAATTTATTTACAGTGTTTGAACAAGATTTGAAATTCTTAGGTAATTTACTTTAAATTTTGAAAATCTTGGAACATCTTCTGAGAAACAACAGCTTTCTTTTTTTTTTTTTGGACTGCATAGGATCTAAAACTGGGAAACTGAACTTTGACTCAAACTGGTGTGTTTATTCCCACCCAGCCACATTCAGTAGATCACTTACTTCCCCAGCCCTCAGCACTGAGTTTTGATGCATCCACAAAGAAGTGTTGTGACAGACATATTTTTGGGCTTATGGCCGACTGAGCTCTCAAATACTAGTTTCATTCTCAGTTGCTTCTAGTTGGTATGTCAGATATAAATTTCATTTCAGTGAGCCAATTTCTGCTGCAACTGTCTTGATTTTTTTTTTTTCCATTTCAGAAGCAGCTAGATTTTTGCATTTTAATGTGAATTTTTTCATTGAGGTGCTGAGAAACATTCTCCTTTTTCACCTTTCCATTCTGTATTATGAGTAACCATATACGTTTGTCAACACCAAAGCAGTCCTTCAGAAGCAGTCTGTTTTGGTGCCTGTTCCAGGGCTGTCTCCAGGTTTGTGGATATGGGGAGTAAAACAGAGTTCAATGACCTCCACGTCTGTAGGGTTAAAAAAAGTATATTAAATTTTTGGAACAGAAACGATTCAGTTTCAATTCAAATTCAGTTACAAACTTGACTGAACACAGAAAAAAAGCCCCCAAAACATTTTAACAGATTTAACTTCATCGACGTCTAAGGCATTACCAGATACTAACTTTTAATTTCTTCCTTCCCTGCTAACCAAAGTTGTGGAAGAAGGGTTGACAAAGTGGTTTTAGTTCAGACTACTAATGAGTTTACTTTGTACTGTTTGTTAGATATATGCACTTAAGTCTTTGTCCCTTTGATCCCACAGGGCTGGGGTTTTCTTCCCTTGAGTGATTTCTTCCCTCTGCTCTGTGCTGTGAAACATAAGCAATGCTGAGTAACAATGCTTATGTTTCTAGATAAGAAGAATAAATGGGAGCCTCAGACAGAGGGAAGGGCACACAGAATAACTCCCAGAGGGAAAGCTGTAGATTGTCTGCTTATAGAAAGAAAGCGTTATAAAAGCAGATCACTATCTGTCCTAAGAGTTTTAGGTTATTTGTAGCAAATCCTTCCAGAATTTCATAACAAAAAAAATATTTTCATTTCTGCTGGGGAAGCGTATATGAATTTATTTAGCAAAACATTTAAGAACTAAGATTATATTTCAACAAGTTTCCCTTTGGTCACAATTATTTTCTGCAATGATAACTTTGCTCTTGATAAAATTACCAATTAAATTTTGCAAAATGGAAGGTAGTTAAACCAGAGTTTTGTTTTGTTTGTTTACAGAGTTATTGCTAAAGTGATCTAGCCTAGCTTTTTATTATTTATTTTTATAGTATGCTTTGTAAATGCAAATCTGTCTTCTAAGGCAATGCTGCAATTAAGATACTGGTTAAATGCTGAAGTTAATATTCCCACAACAGCAATAACTCTGCCTCTTTGCACAGTAATTTTATTTGTTGTTATCATAACCCTGCAAACAGTAATGATGAATGCATGTTGCAATTTACAGCGGTACTAAACCTGCCATTTCTTTACAGAGTTAATTATTTGTGGCTCTTAATTGCTTCAATCACTTCTGCAAACAGGATGTAAATTTTTAAATTTCGAAGTGCCTGGGTGAACTTTTGCTGCAGAGCTCAGTGAGTGTGAGTAGTTCAGCATGCTTTAATGCCTTTGAGACCAGTGTGCAGGGCAGGAAGGGCAACATGTGTGGAGCTTTGCCTGGTGGAAGTTGTAGAGTCTCCATCATTAGAAATCTTCAGGATTTTAGGTGAATGTCTATCAGGAGTCATATAGGTGTAGTTGATCCTGCTTGTGGCTGCTAGATGGACTGGGTGACCCTTCAAAGTCCCTCTTAATCCCAAAAGACCAGGAACAGGAATGGGCTTCAGACTTGAGGATAGATCTGCAACTTCACTTCCTAGCATTTAAGTGGGTAAGATGAGGTTATGCATTTATAAATATCAGCACACTGAGAAAGTGAGTGTAGTTTGTAGTTCAAAGGAGGATTTTACCTAAAAAGTGAACAGTGGAATTGGAGAAAAAAAAAAAATGGAGTTTGTAGTTGAGATTATCCTGTTTAGGAAAGTTCTGCTTTGGTTGTTTCAGGGTCACAGCACTAACATCAGAAAACAGAGCTCTGTGACAGTCAGTTTTCCCATCCTCTAAGTGATTGTGTGCCTGGAAGGGACCTGTAGTAATTGCAAGTAAAAATGTGGGTTTTGAGAAGCAGAGAATTTGAGCTGCCCTTACTGCATAGTTTTCTGTTAAAAGAAGGGGATGGAAGATTTTCAGAATGTCTTTCACTTACTTGTTTTGAAGCTGGTTTGAATTTAAACAGATTTTTGAATTGCAAGAATTAATCCTCAAAGACAGTGTTTTACTTCATGTTGAAGAGTTTTTAGCTTTGGGGTTTTTGTTCTCAAAAGTTGATTTTGGCCTTGTTAGAAAGAAAATCCATTATTCACAAAGAAACGAGTTCTGGTTGTACACAACGTAGCCTAACAAAGATGGTACACAGGAAACCTGGCTTGGGCCATAGTGTAAGAAAATATGCCTGTGAGTTTTTGACACTTCTTTTTTACTTAGACATAATTAAAGCATTGGTATTTAAAATAAATAAATAATAACCTAATACAAACAAGTTGGATACCCTCAAATAAAAATACCCTGGTGACAGATAACTGCCCACAGCACACATTAACTCTATGTAAGAGAGTCAGATGCTGTTTTGTGCTCTCATGACACACTTACACATATGGAACAGTTAAAATCACTTTTCACAAATCAAATGGGTAATGTCTTCTACTGTCCATTTAGTAGAGCATGATGTCTTTTAGGAAAAACACCCCCCATTGCTACTGATTATGCCTAAGACACAAACAGTTCACAGTGGTGTGCAAAATATCTTAGCTCATGATGGTAGCAATTTTTAAATCGATCATATTAGTTACCCACTTTAAAAAACTTGGTTTGCAGTCCTTATCTGTCCTCTTTGTTCTCTTTTCCTCTCTTCTCCTGTGCCTCCTTCCCTTATCTGACACTTGTAAATACTTGTTCATCTTTCACAGAAAGTGCTTGGTTATGACTACAGTGTAATGTGACAGTTTAACTTTTTGATGCACTTGCTTTCTACTCTGTGCTCCCTGTCACTTTTTTAGACTTCAGACTCTCAGGGCAACTCATTTTTCGCTCTCTTTAATGCACAAAGACACTGTTCTAGAGCACTCTCTTTTAGTAAGGTTGAGAGATTTGAAAAGTATCTTTTGGCAAATTGTTGTTTCTAGATTTTGCAAATGGCTTTGAAAGCATGGCTAGCTAGCTGTTTTATGGAGGTGCTGTACCAAGAATGATGCTATTTGTGTTAAAATGGGCTTTTTGTGAAGTCTCAGGGATTGTGGGACACACGTACAATATATTGCTATGAGAGAGTAAGCTGAAAGACTGTGGTTATTGGTGATTTTACCTGAAATTTAGTTTGAGATGTGCTTGATCACTGTACATTTATAGTGGTTCCATTCGTTCCTGGATTCTTTACTTTGCACCTTCCTCCCAAGAGAGGTGTAAGGAATGACAATTCTTATAATGGTCTCTTATAATGGTCTCCCAGTTTGAAAGTCTTTTTCCTTGAATTTCATGGATGTGGTGTGAATTAAGGAAGAACTTAGGCCTAATGTTTTATTTACTTGCATTTATTTAATTGTGTTCCTTTTAACTTGCATCTTTTTCAGTATCCTTACCCATCTCCTAACTTGCTTTCCAGCAGTCTTAAGTATGACTTTACATTTGAAGTAAACTATGGATTCAGGCATTCATTATGGTGTTTGTGTGTGATACTCACTATTCCTCTGTCCTCACCTTCTCATTTCATATTTATTTCAAAAAGTATGAAATGCTGAACATTTTTTAGCTTTTGGTCAGCATGGAATAGTAAATTCTCAGTAAGAATTAATGTGAAAGCATGACTTGGAACCAGCGGGTTGGAGTATAGAGGCATATCTCCACATACCAGGTCATTCCAAAACAAGCAGAAACCCACAGAATGGAACACTGGACACAGTGAAATCAAGACTCCAGTGTGGAGAACAAATAATTTCCAAGAAATTGTTTTTTCCCTGTGTGTGTGTTTTAAACTCTGTGTTAGACTCTGGGAAGGCACTTTCATGTTACAGAAGGTACCTTAGGTAGCTGGAAAAGGGCGCTTGCTGCACTGCCTATGCTCAGGATCTGTCCTTGGGCAGATTAGACAGGGTCACCCTGATAATAAAACTGTGTAGCATTGAAGAGCCACCGATTACATGCTGGCAATGAGTGATTTGGCCCTGCTTGCCTTCCTCCCTTTCCTTAACACCTCTTTGGTAAACAGTAACAGCAGCAGAAAAAAAAAAAAAGGTTCAAAGAGCTGCCTCGACATTTTAAAAGTATAATGAAATCATCTGTGTTACCTTAACTTGCAGTTTTCAGACTCTGCTATGCTTTTTTTTCAAACTCTGGCCACTTCAGTCTTTTCTACACCACTGAGTCCATTTCTGGGGAGTGTCATCTTCATTGCCTCGTACGCACGACCAATCAAGTTCTGGGAGAAAAACTACAAGTAAGGCTATTCAAAAATTTCTACCCTTGTTATTTGTTAGGGTTTTGCTCTTATTAGTTTCATTTCTGGTGGTATTTTTGCTTCCAAAGGTAATCCTTAAATTAGGGCATGACAGGTTAATCTTTGAGTCTTGTTTCTGGTGTTTTACTTTTTCATAGTTATTTAGCTATTTCTTAAAATGTATTTCAACAATTATCAGTATGTTACAGATGAGGTGTCATGTTGCATTTGTTGTACAGACACACAGTAACGAAACTGTGAAAAAGAAAAAAGCAGTAAAACTCCCAGTTGTCAGCCTTTTTTGTCTTGCTAGCTAGTGCTAGCAGCTAAATCTGTGAAGCCTTTGGCACTGGCAGTCAGACTGCATAAATACATTTTATACTAACTGGCCTGATTAAATGCTACCCTGTGGGATGCAGCAAGTAACTGCAGCTGCAGAACAGTGATACGAGGCACAAAGGGAAAATTGCATTGGCCAAGTCAGGGCTTGGCTGCACCAGTGAGAAGGGCCATACACTTACCACACCTCTTGTGTTGGTGCCGCTGCTGTATCTTAGTTTGAAGAGTTTTATTTTGTTGCATTTTGACTTGTGTCAGTGAGTGAATATGTACTCATCTATAAAGAAATTAGTCAGACAAAGCCAAGTCGTATAAAGAGGCTTTGTATTCATTTCTGAATGTGATGAGATTTGTGGAAGCCTTTCGATGGGAGCTGAGTTTTGTACACTGGCACTAGATCTTAACAAAATTCTCTCTCACACATCTTTTTTACTGGGTCAACAGGTTAATTGTTTCAAGAGAGTGAAGTTGAGGGCAGTTGTGGAAAGGCAGGAAGCTACCACTAATCCCACAGATAGCTGTACATTTTTGGACGGAAACTTTGAACAATATTAAGTAGGAAGTGAGGATTTTAACATCTGCTACATTTTACTTCAACCGGAGCATTTTGAAAGCATGCAGTTCCCTTTCTAGGTACCAGTTAGAGAACCAAACTGTTCAGGGCACACCACTGCCATATAGTTAGGTTAGTGTCAAGTCTCTAGGTTATTGTTGAGGGAAATAGAGGGGGTCATTTTTATTTGCTTTTGGTTTGTCGAATCTTTTGATACAAAATGAACAGGAGATATTCACAGGAATTATCAAAAAATGGTTGATACTTTAACAAGGGTGTATGTGTGACTTGTTTGCATCAGTAGTGACTGACTGTGATTTGCACTAAGGGAAGTGAAGAAGCTGGTGCTAATAATTTTGCCAAGCAAGGTTATTATTATATCCATAAACCGTAAAACCTCAAGTGCAGAAAACCAAACCCTTTTAATACTTTAAGCCACCACTGCTTGTCCTTTCAAAATAAGCAGCAACTACAACTTCGTCTTCAACCTGAAGGTTTACGTTTTTTCTTTGTAAAAAATCATGCTTTGTTGCTTGTTAAAAGTTCTAGTGTATCTTCTATGATCTCACTTAAAACAAAAACCACAACCTTGCCTATCAAAAACCTTTCAGAAGTAGAAAACAGCCTTGTGGAAGATTCAGATTGTCATCAGAGTGAAATAAATCTTTGCCTGAACCTGTGGCATCTCAGAATATGTACATGGAATGACTCCTCCTAAATTTGTATTCATTCTATCTCTAGTCCTTCTGATTCTCCTTTGCCTTACTCCCATTTCACATGAGGAACTAACCAAAATGAATGAGAGTTGGACTGAAAAACTCCTGCTTTATTAAAAGGACACTGTGAAAAGACAGAAAAAGGCAAGGAAGTAGAGTAATTTTGTATTAAGAATAAGGAAATTTTCTACAAAATACTTCAAATAATTGAATGAACTGGATGGGCCTTGCCTTACTGCTTTGAATCTTGACTTTTCAGCATCTAAAAATTCAAAGGGATGGCATAATTGCTTTCTTTTTGAGCTGTGGAGTTAGATAGGATCAGGAACTTGAGCTAGAATGGAAAGTTGTTCTGGCTTCTGCACATCTGCCTGTCTTTGAGCTGCAGTCCCTTACAGCCAGATGTGCACCGAGTTTTAAAGGTTATATAAGACAAAAGAGAACAAACAGATGGGGAAGTTGGTGTACAGATTTCTTTTTTAGACTGCATTGACAGTTTCCCCAAGTTCAGCTCCGGGTATTCGTGGAAAGTCACAGGTTCACTGCAGTGTAGTCTGAGATGAGTTCATATGAAGCAGAAGCTCTTGGAGATTTTTTTTTTTGCTGTTTCCATACCCACTGCTTGTTGACAGGAACTTCTGTCCAGGGGAAAGCTATTTTCAATGTACTTTATGTAGCTTTCTTTTTGCCTGCTTTGCATACTCATTTTCAAACACTTCCTTGCTATATTGATGACTACGTTAAATTATCACATATTAGCTACAAATAGTTTATTTACACATCTTTCTGGAATTTAATCTCTTAATTGGAATAAATGAAAACAATTGTGACAAGCAGTCTAGATATCAAAATTGCTTTTCTTTCAAGTCATAAATTAGATTGCTTTATTAGATTGTCATTTGTGTTCATCAGTATTTGCATACTTTTCTGCTGTCAAGCAAACTTCGTTGTTGTTTCATTTAAGGAAAAATTACTTTTGCATCTCGTTTGGGCCAACAGCATGAAATTAGATGAGGAAAAAATATCCCGTTCATTTCTGGTAGAGTGAATCCAAAGCTGAAACATTGGACTTTAGCAAGTACGGAGTACTATGTTTATTAATAGAACAGAGTTACTAGGCCAGTAGTCTGAGTGGTGAGCAACTGATCCATCTGTTCCTTGAAGTGTTGGTTTGGTTGTCCTTACCTGGTGTTTTCTGAGTGCACACACATGTGTCTTGCCATTCCAGGTTTCTTTTAGTCCCACTTTTTCTGCTGGCTAAAGAGGAGTGTGACTCCTCAGGTTTCTCTGACTGAGCTTCTGCCATTCTAAATGATGCAAGCTGGAGCTGACAGTCTTGGAGAATTAAAATGGTGGCTTGCTTGTTTGTGCAAGGAGCTGAAGGACTCAAGTGGGTAAAAAAAGAAAAAGGGATTCATTTTGATAGTAAGCAAACTGTGAAATTCCTAACAGGCTCTTCAAAATTCAGGACTCACACTGTGCCTGTTTGTGCTCTTGTGGTGTGTACACAGAGCATGGGTGTTCTTCCCTGCAGTCAGCAGATGCTGTTTGTTTTTAGTGTGCCCTCTCCATGCAGAGTCTAGTACACCAATACATCACTGAGGTCACGGATCTTTTAGAGGGGAAAAGGAAGGCTGACTAAGAAGAAGGAAAAATAAGGCATTAAGGAAGGCGAATGAGGAACTCTTGTAATCGCAGTTTCGCAGCTTTTGCTGCCATGGTTGTTGAAAGGGGAGGGGCATCAAATGAGAAGCTGGGCTGCTAGTCATGAGCTGGTTACCTTGTGGGAGTTCAACTGTGAGAATTTTTCTTTCTCTCCCTCTCTCTGTTATTTTTGGGGCTTTTTGTTTTTTACAAAGGAAAGTTTGCTGCGACACTGGTTTTGTCCAGCCATTGGCCTAGGTCCCACTTCCCAGCTTGAAGAGTGCTCTTTTAGTCCCTATTTTCACAGCTGTTGGAATGATTAGGCTGTAGATGTCAGAGAGAGAAAAGGAAATAGCAGTAAATCTTGTTTAATGTATAGGCGCTTTAAAGCATAAAGTGTTTGTCCAAACACTATTGTTCAATTCCTCTGCCTTTGCTTTTTTTTCTCAAATACTTTGTCACGTTGCAGCCTGACTCTGTCCTTCTCCTCCCTTCCTCTTATCTTGCTTTGTATCTTGGATATGACAATGACAGAACAGAATAGGAAGTTTACTTTTATTCCCCAGTGGATCTAACATCTGGATCACGTGGAACAGCCTGTTTGTTCTCTGCTGCAGCTGTGACCTGTCCCCACAAACAGCAAACTGCCACCAGGAATCTGGAGATTTCACTGTTTACAAGCCGCTTGTCTCTCCTGCACCTTCCTGTTTCTATTCTTCTGTTTCACTGCCTATTTTTGGGTAAGGTGCAGCTTGCATTTGCTTTGAAGCACCTTGAATGAATTACAGTGCGGTGTAACTGAATTAATCAGGTGTCTCTAAAGAGGCTGTGATTAAATTGCCAGTTATCTCAGACTGGCATTACAGGATGCCTCTCTGTGTTTGGGACTGTGTGAGCAAGCCTTTATTTTCTCCATCTTTTTGAAAAGTGTATCACTGTGTTATTGTTCCAGTCATTGTGGTCTGGAAAATAACCACCTGTAGGGTTAATACAGCTGGGAATGGAGAGTGAGGAAAACCTGCCCTGCTTCAATTGTAGTGCAGATGGCTTTTTCTTCTTTTTCTCTGCCAGCTCACTTAACCTGCCCATTGCAGACAGCCTGCAGGTGGAGTGGGAAGAGTTTTCCCAGTGTACACATAATTCTGGTTGACCCCACATTATGCACACGTGTGAGAAAAGGAGCTATGAAAAGTACCTGTCTGCTCCCTCCCTTTTTCCCCATAAAATAACAGGCCTTCCACTTCCAAATGCTTATTTTTAACACATGCTGGTGCCTCTGGTTTCCCTGTGAGCCTGCTCATCTCTTACAGCTGTTAAAACCCCTGTTCCAAACACAAAATGTCATTCACCCATAACTGTCCAAAAGCCTTGTTTGGAATCTGCACACTCAGACCTTTCAAGTTGTTCTTTTTAGGACTGGATTTCTTTTTTTCTTAGTTTTTTTCTTGCTGTGTTGTTTGATTTTTCACATGTTTTTAGACCTCTGTAGTAGTGATGTTTACAGAGGAACAACTGCAGCAGATGTTTATAGTTCAGTAATGCCTTGGACTATGATTTATAGTGAATAGCGTAACTTCAGCATTTTTTCCCCCCTTATTGACAGGAAACAGTGTTTGCCTTATTTTGTCAAATATCGTTTCAGATATGTTATGTTCTAACTACTGTCACTGCCCTACTTAGGGTGCAAACTTTCTTTAATATTTCCAGCTACCTGGTCTGAAAGCCACATTGTAGCCT
Organism: Corvus hawaiiensis; assembly: GCF_020740725.1. Classification (NCBI taxonomy): domain Eukaryota; kingdom Metazoa; phylum Chordata; class Aves; order Passeriformes; family Corvidae; genus Corvus; species Corvus hawaiiensis. The sequence goes on from NC_063215.1 coordinate 73,722,217, forward strand.
TGAGTGTTCCTGTTCATTGCAATTGTTTTAGTTTCTTCCAAACTGATTTTATTTCTCTGCTAATTTTTGTGTTTCTCTCTGGCTGCCTCTATTTCTATACTGTTTTTAGGAACTGACCAGAAAGAAGCACTGTATTTGTGTTTGCTCTAGAGTGAGCTGAGGTTCTAGTGCTTTTGTCCACAGCTATTACTCATTGATGAGTGCTGGCCCCTTTGGTGACCATGGTTCTTCTAAGAGAGGTCTTTGCTGAGTTGGCCTCAGGGTTTTTCCAGGCTTTTATTGAGAGCTGAGTTAATTTAGAACTCTTCAAAATAGTATAAATAAGTATCAGCATGTAGATAAATCTGAAATAGGTGCTTATTAGTGCATGGGACTTACAAGTCAAAACAAATAGCACCAATGATGAACGGTTTTTAGTCTGAATTTTTGGGATGTTGTCTCCAAATCAGAAGGGCCTACTGGTCCTGTTTGCAAAGCATGTAGAATTTGGTGAGGGTCTTTCTGGAAACTTCAAAGGTCATGAGGTCTGTGAGAATCCAGCCTATACTGGTGTACTACAGCCTATACTGAGGTTTGCTTGGCCCTGACTCTGTATCCTTGAGTATAGCATTCATGCAGTTGTGAGTGGCAGTCCCTGGCTGGCAGCAGTGCAAAAGTTGAAGTGTTAGCAAGCTGCTGCTATTTTTCCTTCATTGCTCTTCTCTTAAGATTGGCAGATTTCCCAATAGAGGTGATTTTTTTTTTTTTGGAAAAACATGCTCCTCTCTTTAAACAATGAATATAAACTGGTCTTTGGGAAGTTATTCCCTGTTCTTCAAGGGCATTTTTGGCCATGATTCTGGCACTGGGGGAGAGAATAGAGAAAACCAAAATGTTTGAAGAACAAAGAGTATCTTTGTGTGCACTTCAGGCTTAATTTTTCATGAGCTCTCTGAAATTACATGTTACTCATTAGACTTCTTCATCTGAATGTCTTCTCAAGACTTCCCTGTCTGCTCCCTGCTGTAATGTCTAACCACTCTCTATCTTGCACACCACCAGTACTGCCCATGGACTTGTGCCTGCCACACTTGCCTGGTTTGGGAGTCTTTAATCCCTTTCAGCATAGAGCTCTGCAGAGTGACAAAGCCATGGCATCCAGGTGTGGGAGGTGTTGCTTCAGGTACAGCCCCAGGCTAAAAGAAGCCCTGCTAGAGACTACCTTCCCTTTGGTGTGTTGAGCTGTGATCTCCCCTACAGCAAGTGACCATGTGTGCCCCTTTGGCCACTTGCTGTAGTATGGAGCTGTGCACACCTCCTCTCCAACCCAGCCCTCACCTCATCACTTGACTCCATGTGTGGCGTCACACTGAACTGCGAAAACATGAGAAAGGATGGGCAAGGAAAACCAGGCACCTTTAATCAAGTAGGTCTGGTATTAAAATAAGTGTTTTCTGAGTTGCCTGGAGTTTCACACTCAAGGGAGGCTATACAAAATTCAAAGAGGTAGTTTAACTGTTTGGCAGTATCTCTTTAACTGGTAACATCTCTTCTTCTCAAATTTTTGCCCCTGGCAGTCAATAAAACAAATTGAGACTAATTGAATAGGAGCCGTATGTGTGATAATTAATTGGGAATGTATTCTGATTCAGTGCTCTGTAGTTCCCTGCCGAGTTAAAGATGCATTCACAACTCCATTTCACTGAATCATTCTAAGAGGACAGAGTAAAGACAGAAGGGAGACATCAGAAAGGGAATGCATGCTGAGATCAGGAGGAACACAAGTAGAGATCAAAAGTGTAAGTGGCATAAATGGAAAGGGAAAAGGGTGGGTGGGCAAAAAGAAAAAGGCATGCAGTGAAATATCTGAGGGGGCAACCCATCAGAAATGGGTAAGCAGCAAAGACCTACAGAGGAGAAGAAATCATGAGCATGGTAGAGGAGGGCTTTTAAATATATATTTGGAAAGGAAGGTAGCAACAGGACATAATAGACAATAATGGACATCCATCAGAAATAGGGCACGTGATGTTTTAAGGGCATATGTGGATATACAGTGGCACTAGAGATTTATAATGCTGTTCATCTAGTAATTAGCTTCCAAATTATGTAAATCTAATGAGATCAAGTTAACTCATGAAATTTCTGTCATGTTGAATGTTGGAAACCCCTTTAAATGGGTTGACTGAATTTCCATAAGAATAAGTGTTCTCAGCAGGCGTTCATCCCATTCACTTGGATAATGTAGATCATGTCCTGTTTTGGATTTAACTGAATCAAAAATCTGGGGGCAAACTGAGGTTCAGAGTACTAAACCTAAACTTATTCAAGCCGCTTTTGTCAAAATGTGAAAGCTCGTAAAGCTGAGATCCGGGAGGAGATGTTCAGCAAGTGTAACCATTCTAACTTAGGTGATAAGACACGTTGTGCACAGGTAGCTGCAGGGAATAGTTCATGCTGCAGCATGCTTGGGTGTTGGTTGTCTCCTAATATAGAAAGGTATGCACTGGGTCTTGGGGTTGATAAGAGCAAAATGTAAACGATCTCTTCTTTCTGAGATAATGCAAAATGCAGAATTGCGAAAGTGTCACCATTGCCACTGAGAATTGCCTCTGAAACTCTGTACTAGTTGGGACTAGGTAAATACTGGATGAAAGCTAGAGGGATAATTTTTTTTTCTTTGAAAGTCCTTTGACTAGCAATGTTTGCTCTCAAAATATCAGAGATGTTTTCAGTCTGAAGAGTACTGTAGAGGATACCAAGATGAATGCTGTAAATTACTAACATTCTCAACAGTCCTTGCAGTAAAAAAACCAGAGGTATTGAAAGTTATCCCTCTTTTAGATTGGATTTTGTACAACTGCACAGTAGCAGTAAGATTTTTGTTGTTCTTCAGTGTAGTGTCACTGATGCTGCACTTGCAAGTTTACAGCACTGAAATGGCTTGATTGCCTTTGGTTTTTCCTCCTTTCATCTTTTGGTCAGAAATATGTTTATGGAAAACTCTGTGGTGAACTAAACTAGTATTTCTGATACAGGCTTTCTTTGGAAGACCAGTCTTTGTCTTAGTCTTGTATTTCCTCATACTTTCTTGCCATCTCTACCTTTTAATTTTATTATTAAGCAGTCACATTGAGTCTTAAAGTGAGAATTAGAATACCTTAAATATATGCTATTTTAATATTGCACACTGAAAAAGCAGGAAAGCACTTTGTTATCAGCAGTAAAGAATATCAAGAATGATTTCTGAAATGCCTTGTTATCCTTTCCTCCTTTTATGATGTTTAAACAATGTGTCTCTCTCTGTGTGGAGTAAAGGGGAAAAACATCTTGGCCTCATTTGCTGAAGCAGCTCCCAACATTTGTTTTGATTTTGTATTTTTTTCCCCCCTGTCTGTTCTCACTGTCTCTGGTGAAAACTTCGCTAGGATATTTCTCATCGCCTCCTTTCTACTGTCCAGCTCCTTGCAGTTTCTCAGGCTTTTGCTGCTTCACTCATGGGCCCATCAGTGCAGAGCCCAAGTGAATCAGTCCTGTGGAGCTCTTTGCCCAGGGCTGGACACAGCCCTTAGTACCTTTCCTATAATGTTTGTGTTGGCTCATGATGGGAAAAACAGAAGAATAACACTCATCTGTACTTTTTCAGATACGTGTTTTTGTGTAATGTAATTAACACATTTGCTTTTAAATTAAAAGCACTTCTTTCAACTGCAGACAGCGAGGTCCAGCTGTGAAGCAGAGTCCTGCGCTAAGCCCCATCCTTACAGAAACATCAGGATCCTGACCTTTTTTACATCCTCGAGATTGAGCACAAAATAATTCTGTGCAGTTGCATAATCTTTCCACTTAGAAAGCTTTACTATTGCCTGGTAAAAAATATCTGAAGACAGTAATTCAATGCCTTTTAAAAGAAAAAGCATACTTAGATAAGGGGAAAGAAATTAAGTAGCACAGTAGCTAAATAAGACAAAAGCAGGAATATTGATGACATTTTAATAAAGCATTAGTGAATATTTTAAAGTACACAGATGCTTATATCACCTGGCTTACAAATAAGAGGTGAATTCCCCAGCTAAACCTTTGAATGTCAGAGCACTAAGGTGGGCTGTTTAACCCATGTTTGGGCACTCAGCTTTTGACCTCAATTTCACACCTCGCATTTTTCATCCCCCTTGTTGCAGAAGTACAGAAACTTCCAAACAGGTGTTGGAATATGCCAAATAAACATGCTGAGCAGCATCTCAGTGGATGGCCACAGCTCTGGTTTTAACACCTACTTAAACAAACAACAGCAACAAAAACACCAAAACCTCCAAAACATCAAACAAACCAACCAAGCACAAAAAACCCCAAACAAACCCAAGAAGCCTCAAAATCAGTTATAAAAACCTTTTTAAGAAAGTGAAGAAACTCTAAGAACAGGAAGTGTTATTGGTAATAAGACCTGTGTTTTAAAAGGATGCTTCAACAGCTCTGTCTCTAACAACTGGGACTTCTTATACCTTAGCCCTCCCCCAGTTTCCTAGTGTGCAATCAAAGCCACTTTCAATTGTTGTTAGATGAAACAATGGCCCAGTCAGGGAGGGAGAGGAGGAAGAAAGCATGAAAAATAAAAATCAGAGTGAGTGATCAGGAAAGATAAATTGCTTTCATTTTTAAGAGTTCCCTCTTTCTTAATGTGAGTTAAACCCAAGTTGTATCTTCCATGCAGTGGCCCAGAAAACCTGGGCGTGGTTACGCGTGAAGGGGCTGTCAGCCCTTGCTGTTGAAACCACACTAAAGTCATTCTGTCTTTTAGATGAAATTGATTTAAAACTACTTCAGTATCCTTCCCCTTCCAATTAATACCATTGTCTTTACCTCTGGTGTCCTTCAAATATTGATGGGTGGCTGCTTATTCTGCCAGGTCTTTCTCCTCCTGCCTCATTGCAGACAACTGCTACTGTGTTTTTAATGCTAAGCCTTTGTTTATAGAGCCAGCAGCATTAGGCATTCCATGAAAACACTGAAGATTTTTTTTTCCAGATTCCCATGAATAATCATAGGGCTGCAGCACAGTAAAGTTTCTCTCTGTTAAATATGCCTGTTAGATGTCATGGAAAAGTGGATTAAAATTCATTGGACACAGACAAAGAAAAACTTTGGATCGACCCTAGAAAGGCATCCCTGCATCTCCCAGAGGGAAACTGCTTTTCTTTGTTTTGTTCTCGTTCAAAGTGGAGATCCTCTTCTACGCAGCAGGAATTCTGGAAATCTTGAATTTGTGTTTTGGGGTGAAACTCAGCAGGAGCAGGGCAGATAGAACAGCTGGAATTTTGTTTGATCTTCTGGAAATAATGATTTATTTAGCATCATCAAATCAGCAATGATTTATTTATTTATTTTCCTCCATTTACCTGATTCTCAATATACTCTCTGTATTCTCCATACTGCCTTAATCCCCCTCAGCCTTTTTTCTATCTCTCTAAGGAAATTGGGAAACTGAAGTGGGAGAAGAAAATCTTTCCGGGTAATATGTTTGGAAAAAAGAATATAGGAAGTGACTTAATTGTTTTGCAAAGGGAAGCAATAGTTTTAATGACATGAACAGTGCTACACAAACCAGTGGGTTATATCAGTGTCCATGTAAATGGGGGATTAAAAGAACATGAAATAGGTATTTCAGGAACTAAGCAGGATGTTGACTTTAAATTTGCTGAAGACTTAGCTGATGTCAGTCCAACACAATCACTTTTTCTCTAGGGCAGTTGCTGGAGGAACTGTATTTTGTTTGCATAGAATAATGCAATTCAGGAAGAAATTCAATTACTGAGCTAATTATCACATTGCATGAGTGGTAACAACCAAATATAAAGCAAGAGGCCACTGGAGGAAAGCCTGAATCACCTACTAATTCCAAAAGTTCACAGTGAGAGGTTCTAGTTGACAAGTAAAGGTGTTGCTGCTTTGATTGTTAGGCATAGTGGATTATAGTTTAATCCAGTGCAAATTCCCATTGCCTTCAAGAAGATACAACCACAGCTTTGGTTACTAGCAATTGTAGAAGACTTTTAAAATCAAGAATTAACTACCTGACTGCATTTATTCAACTAAGCTGAATTTCAGCACAGAAGGTTGCTTTATCAACTGTCTATATTACCTTTGGTCTTAAAAAAATGAAATAAAATTATACCTCATAGTAGCTGTATAAAGATTTGAGTTTTTCTAGTAGTGTCTGAAAAGGTAAATCCTTGTCCTGTGTCCCAAGGCCCATGTCTTACGTGTATAAACAGTTGTTACTCTGCTTGGAATGGAGGATAAAGCCTTAACAACCTGATTTTGTGTTTTGTTTTGGTTTGGTTTTGCTTGTGAGAGCTGTTCTATTTCCTTCCCTTTTTCCCACTCAGGCTGCATAATCTGTCTTGGAGTGTCCCAAAGCACTTGTGATTTTTTCATTGCATCTTTCATCCTGATTGTTTCATGCATCTTTCTGTCAAAGGAAAGAAGAAGGGGGGAGGGGAAAGAAATAGACCCAGAGCTGCATGCTGGGCAAAAGGATTCCTGTTGATTATAGATTAGAATTTTCTGAAGTATTGGTTGATTTGTATGGGTCTCAATATGCCTCCAGAACAGAAATGCTTTATAGGTTGGTAAGAAACTGGGGTAAAGAATAGTATTAACTTGTGCCTTACACTGCCACGCTGATTTCAGAGGGACTGAAAGTTAATAAAGCGTCTCATAGTCTTAAAACATATGCATTGGGAAATCAGCAGTGCTCCTCTGCTGAGAATAGAAAATTGATTGCATTCCATAACCTAATGTTTATGCTTACTCTTGCATATGCAGGTGGATATAAATCAGGGTGGAAGAATTCTGACAACCTTCTTGAAGTAAAATCATTCTTTATATTCTGAACTGCTTAGAAGGCCCTTCTCCCCTTTGCCATTTTCTGTTGAATAGGAAATGATAATTGCAGTTACAATGAGCTGAGCCAACCAGAAGCAGGGAAATAAATAATACCTCAAATAAAATGTTAATCTATGTAGATAATGTACTAATATTAATTACAAATCATTTTAATTAAGGCTCTTATTTTCTCAATCATACTTTTTGCCAAGTAGACAACATGTCTTTTTAAGGAAAAATAATCAGTTACTTTTGGTAGGAAGTAGAACTAAAGCAAATCTGTTCCTCCCCTGTCTGCTACGTGGAAACCTGTGTGCAATTTTTCTGTTGGTCAGTTTTCCACACCTTTTTTGGGGAGGCTGTAGGAGTGGACGAAAAGACTTTCTAATACATCAGTGGCATCCTTCTCCCAGCTGGATTCAGTGTGAACTTACAGCTTCAGCTCAGAAGTTTCCAACCTTTTAAATAGCCTGTGTATTGACACACAAAATCCTGGGAACCAGTATTGACATGAGTCTCTGCTGTGTTTCAAAGACATCATTATCTTTACACCATCCTTTTTCAGTGTTATTTAAGCTGTTTGAAAACCTCTCTTATAAGTGATCCCTCTGTGGTGCCATCGTCCTTGGGGCACGTCTGCAGTTCTCACAGTGAGTAGCTAAGTTCAGGCTGTGGAGGTTGACTGGCCAAGCACCAGCCTGATCTCCAGTGGGCCCTGTACTCCCCACCACATGAGCCAGACCCCAGCCAGGCCCACCCAGCCATGCCACCCTCACGGCAGTTCCACCAAGGACTCATGAGGGCCACACCTGGGTGTCTCCTGTGGATCCCATGCCGGGGAAAATGGTGTTGTGGCACTTGTCCCCTGTGCTTGCAGGCTGTCATACAGATAAGGCCCTTGTTACTGTCACATGTAACCTTATGCTGACTGTTGTTTGGGACAAAGAGCTTGGCCTTTCCCTGGTTTTGCTTCAATCTCATTTTCCAAGGAATGAGAGATCAATATTTACATATTTGATAGATAGATCTTCTTTTAAGGCTGGTGATTGAGGGCAAAACTTCTGAGGCAGTATTCTTCATTAAGTGTCCTGAAATCCTTATATACCCATGCCAGAGCAGTATTTCAGGGAAATTGATGTTTACTATAGCATTTTTATTAGCCAGAGTTCCGCTTTTACCCCAAGTACCCCTGGGTGCTTCAGAGATGCTTTGGACTTGGTGTTGAATATCCCTACTCGCCACAACAATCATTCCCTTCTGTTTAGCATATGCTGGCCCACAGTGATTTACTCATTCCTTATATTCAGACTTTATTAGGGTCTTTTGTTTCAGGTAGTAATAAAAGCGCAATCCAATCTACCTTTTTAGTTGCTTTCTCTTTTGTAACTATTTTTCCTGTGGTATTTATATTCCACTGCTACAGTGAAAATACTGAATAGGGAATGTGTCATTCATAAGGGTGACAGGGTTAGTGCTGGTATGAACTAAGGGCTTCTAATTTACTCTTTTTCAAGCAATAAGAATGACCAGGGACTCTCTTGTTGCTGCTTAGCTGAATATGAAACTAAGTAAAGGAATTTTTTTTGTTGTTGTTTTTCCATAGATGTTACACATCCACAGAAATGTTTTCACCCAAAGAAAACTCCTTGAGTTTAGCTGTTTCCCTTAAGGCTTAGAAGGAGAGAAAGTCTGATTAAATATTCTTTCTGTTCACTGTTTTGGTGGCACCTGGCTGATCTGTTTCTGGAGCCAGTTCAATTATTTAAGTACATAATGTTGTGTCAGATGCCACATTCTGAATGGACTGTGCCCCACAAGAAGGAAAATGGCAGAAAGAGTGTACTGATAAGCTACGATATCAATAGCAACACTGACCTGAAATAACTATATATGCCTGATGAATGGATTAGTGTGAACTGCCTAGTGATATAAACACAAAATGAAGAGATATGTTAAACAAAAGAAGTGTTTATTGTGAGAATCTTTTTTTTTAAAAAAAAAAGAATTGGCTGTAAAGATGTCTTTATTTCCAGCACCAAAAGATCGGACCATTCCAATACCAGACTGGCAATTCAGATTGAAAAGGATGCAGGTATGGCCTGGGCGTTTGGGTGTCTTGTTTGGTTTGCAAAATGTGATGTATTTACACTGGTGAGGCTTTGCTGGGAATGCTGAGGAGATGCAAAGGGTGTAAATGTTGTGTGTACAAACCAGAGCATTTTAAATGTAGCAGAGCACCAGTTTTAAGTCGTGTGACCCAATAAGTAAATTTACTCCTCAGTTATGTGTAGCTGATCAGACAGAGAGCTGCTGGGCTGCCAATTGCTTGGTTAATCATAACATTTGTGTCTGTGTGGAATATGCAGCAGGCACCCTAGTTAGACTCAGAGGTCAGCTTTTCCCTGTGGGCAGGGAAAAGTTTTGAAAAAAAGCAGCAAGTTAGTGGTGCCCCTACCACTGGGCAGTTTGGGCTGACAAGTGTCTCCTCTTCCCTGGAGAGAAACCTTTTTGAGAGGGGGGAGGAGGGAAATTGGAAAGCTTGCAAGTGGAAGAAGTAGGAAAGATAGTGTGCTGCTCTGCTGGGTGTTAGTGCATTAAATGAGCACCAGTCCATGGCCATGTAAAGCAACTTCCCGTTGCTTTGAAGGGCTACCTAGGAAATGTAGATCCTGTAAAGTATCAGGAAGATACCATCCAGCTAGAGGAAGAAGAGTTAAATAGAAATGAAAAAGAACATGAAATTCTATGCAGAATGGCTTTATATAATTTTTTTTCTTTGTGAATGTGTGCTGCTCTGATTGTAGGAAATGATGACAATAATCTCAACTCCATTTTTTATGAGCATTTGACAAGATCTCTGCAGGAGTCTCTTTGTGGAGATTTGATCCTGGGCCGCTGGGGAAACTACAACACAGGAGACTGTTTTATTCTGGCATCGGATTATTTAAATGCCTTTGTGCATTTGATCGAAATTGGAAATGGCCTTGTCACCTTTCAGCTCAGAGGGCTCGAATTTCGAGGTAAGGATCCCCGATGATTTAAATAACAATGAAACCAACAGTAAATCCTGTCTTTTTAATCTATCACAACTCTGTAGTAGGGCGTAGAGTTTGAGGACCTTTCTACAGATATTTGTCTGTCTAAAAGCTTGGTACTTCTTTGTATCATTATATGAATGTTGTTTTGAAATCTAGATGTTAAGAAATTCAGAGCCATGTTCTCCAATATCATAAGACTTTCAGAAAGAAGGCTTGTTGAGTGGTTTGCTAGGTTCACAGGTATTTTGAGTAATGCTTAGTTATGTTTTCAGATTATTTATTTTTCTCCATAACTATGAAAATTGAAGTTGTCCTTAAAATTGTTCAACCCAAAAAACCTTGTCTTTGGGGAAAAAAAATGAAACCAAAACCAAAATAAGACTCCTTCCATGGAAAATATCCTGTGTCAAACCATGCAAGAAGCCAGGGCTGAGATGGTCTCTGTCACACTAGAACAGCAGAGTATAATCAAGGTGACTTTTCAACAAGGTTGAGTGTGAGAAAAAAGGCAACAGACTGGCTCTTTGAATGCACTCAAGTGTAGGAAGATTAGACTAGGAAATAACATGTGTGGGCTCAAGTCTTGACTCCGTGACAGACTCCACGTAGGATGTTGAACAGGTTGTGGTGAACGCTTCGTGTTCGCTTTCCTTCCTGTGTAGTGGGGATGAACATAACACTCTTGTGTCCTCAGCAAAGTTACATGGAAAGAAAACAGTAAATGCCTGAAACAGCTTAGTATTGTAGTACCTGATGAGATGCCTGTTCAGAACAAATGCTAATTGTAAGGAAAAACAACTGGAAAGGAAGAAAGATGATTTATGTATCAGCCTTATAATTTCTTGTTGCGGATGTTGATTGTTGAGGAATACATGGTCATGCATGTGTGGTTCTGAGGCTTGCTTCAACTTCTAAGACACCTGCGCAAGTATTCCGGTATTCATCTTCTCCTTGGGTGCCCCCAAGGTGAGCAGTGGTGCTGCTGCAGGGATAGGTACTTGCATTCTAACTTCCAAAATTTATCCTTGCTGATCATCCTTTTGTGTTAAAATAGTTTGGTGTGGGATTTGAAACAAACAGAAGAAAGCAATCTCCTTCCCACTTAAATTACATGAGTTTTGTGAGGCGGGTTGTTTTTCCTTTATGTGGTTGCCCATTACTGCTGGGTCACTCACTATCGTCGCCATCGCCAGGCTGTAGAAGTAATGTAAATATTGAAAACAGATGAAACCATATGAGAGGGTGCTCAAGCCACGTGCTAGCTGGTTAAAAAGATCAGGGGCCCAGCAGACCGGCATAATAAACTGGAAGCTGATTGGGGAACAATGGGATAGTTTTGTTGCAAAGTGGTTTGGGAAGACTTTCTTTGACATTGAGCCAGGATCATTCACAGCCAGCAAGTGCCATTTGGCATTTGGATCTGAGAGCAAAGTTCAAAAATTGCAGTGTGCCACATGTTGAGGCATCTCTGTATTCCCTAAAATCACAGTTTAAGTAATTAAATGTGTCTGAAAATTGACCTTTCCATGCAGATTGCCTAATGCTGTTCAGTGTTAATTAACTGTAGTTAATACTGTTTGGCTTTGTGAATGGATCCAGCATGTCTGCCAGCTGCAACAGGTCTTTAAATTTAGCTGGGGCTGAGCCTCACAGCCTCTCATGTCTTTCATGGACTGCTGTTGAGAGCCAGCTGAGTCCTTGTGAGGAATATCCTCTTTCCTAGTCTTTCTTGCACTCCTCAGGGGGACGCTGTCAAAGCAAAGCAGCACCTCTTTCTTACCTGAATGTTTAAGGGGCCTGGACCAAGACAGCAGCAGCAAACTGAACTGGAAAGCAATGCCAGTTACTGGAGGAGGAGAGGAGTGAGGAAATGGGGGTTTCATCTACATTATCTCATCATCAGTACAAATCTAGTCCCCTATTCCTCCTCACCCTCAGAGTATCACTGGGGGAAGACACTGCTCAATACTAGAGGAGGAAGTAGTTGGAAATGGGAGAAAAATGGACTCCCTCTCTTTTCTGAACCCACTGGATAATCCTATTCCAGGAGTAAGACAAAATTTGTGGTTATTTTGTGTCCTCACAGACACGGTATGTAAGGAAGTTTTCTCTGGTTTTCAGAGTATTGGGTAGAGGAGTTGTTATGGGAACAGAAACTAGGAGTGTGTGTATTGCTATTCTGTTGTTTGGCCTGGAACAGAGAAGCCATGTAGGGTTGAACAAAGGAACTTACCTGAGACAAAACCAGCTCAAACCATTTGCCTTACCATGTGAGAGCTGAACCCCACTGGACTGTGCAGAATGAGTACCAGAGAAATCCCATGAATTACAAGCCTGCTTAAGGATGGAGTAGGAGAAGTAAAGGAGCCCAGTGGGGAACCAAGCACAGGCCAGATAAGGATGCCTGGGATTTGCCTGATGCAGGTTATAAAAAAAGCCTTGTGGACACCAAAATGTGAGTAGATAATCTGCTGTGTGCCCAGTGGAGAGTTGCTGGGGTGATGTGCTGACACCAGAGGGTTGTTTGTGTCTCCAGGTAACCCCTGAGGGCTGGTGTGCTTTAGATAAACTATGCTGCAGAACCATGCCCTTCCTGTATGTGATTTGGTCCTCCTGCCAACAAGGAGCTGGGCTGCTTTGGTGGGGCTGCAGGCCACAGGGGTACCCAGGGGTACCCAGACACTCAGGCACTAGTCTGAGTAAAAGGAGCCAGAGGGGCTGACCTGAATGCAGAAGTTCATAAGGGGATGAATCAAGGCTATTCAAAGGATGTTGTGTGAGAGCTGAGACTGAAATTCTTCCTTGGAAGGCATTTTTTGCTCCTTCCCTTGAACAGGATTGCTGCCTGCGGGGGCAGGAATGTAGAGCGGGCTTCCACCAAGCAGCACCAAGAGCCATGGGCACATGGACTTGGGCACATTCTTCCCCATTTCAAATCTTGAAAATGGCTGGTGAATACAGCCTGAATACTGAATACAGTAGGATTTTTTTTCTGCAGAAGTGAGAGAATGTATGGAACTGCCCTGGAAGAACCGGATGGTTTACAAAGTCAAGTGGCAGTTATTAAGCACCAGGCTCTGCTTTGGGCATCCTGCGTTCCTATTTTTAGTTATCTGGTCATGCACTGTTTTTTACAGGGCACCCTAACTCCTTTCATTGTACAGAATGGTTTCCGCAAGGCAGAGAGAAGGGATAGAGCAGAAACTTGTAATCTGTAATTTCTGAGCTTTGGCTGCTTAACTTCAAACAAGTAATTTTAATTGGGGGCCCCAAAAATCTGCTGTTCCTTAAATAGGAAATCTGTGTTTGCTTTGGAAGCGAGTGAATCACAACAGTGTTCTCTGTGACTGTTTTCTGTTTATAACGAAACCAAAAGCAATATTTGCATTGTGGAGCTCTGGGTTTTCCTATGGGTGTTTCTCGTTGTGGTAGCTGAAAGGCTGTGCTGGCAATACTGGTAGTGACCGAAGAAGGGTTCACAGAGTCTTCTGAATTTAAGTGTACTTGCTGCCTCCCTGGTTTTCAGTCCATCCTAACTGAGAGTTGGCATTATAAGTGACTGATCCAGATGCCTTTCTAACTGTTTGTAACAGAAGGATTTGTCTCAGCTTTTAAATGAAAAAACAAACCCAACCAAATGCCTGTAGGCAGCATAAGAAGGTACAGACTGAGCAGACTGAAAGAAGAGAGTCAGCAAATCTGGGATTCCTTTCATCTGTCTTTAGTCCTGTTCATATTAAACACCTTGGATGAATTAGTTTTTCACTCTCCCATTCCACGGACAGGGAGGGGATGTGCCTCCATTGTGTCATTCATCCTGAGTATAAAGCAGAGGGGAGGCTCAAGACCTCCAGGCATTGACAGGAAATGGCCAGCTCCTCCTTTATAGAAAGCAAAGAGAAGGTAGTAATGAGCTGCATAGCTCATTAGGAGGGAACCCTTCCAAGGAGCTGCACACTGGTGTGGGGGAATTGAGCCCTTCAATAACTTAACTCTGCTGTCTGTGTTAGACCACAGCAGAATGCTAAAAGCAGCCTGCCAGAAGAAATACATAACATATCATTTAATTTGAAAGGAAGAGATGGGAAAACCCACAGTCAGGGAACAAGCAGAAACAATGTCAAAATATCTCCCTCTCACGAGTTCCCTGTAGAACAAGGGAGATTTAAAATGTTTTCTTGTTTAGTCTGTGTGTCTACAAAATGTCTTTTGGAGAATATTCATTTAGGCATTACATGTGTAGAAACTTGTTACTGATGGTGTTGCTGAAGTCTTCAGGAGCTGTTTTGTAACTCCTGCACGGTATTCTTCAGTCATTTAATGAACTTCTAAATCTCTGCTGTGATTTTTTGTTACTGCACGTTGCACGTGCAATATTCATGCTTCACTTGGAACTTCATTAGATGGATCAAGGCAAGAAGCACAGAGCAGACACAGATGTAGTTGTACACTGTGGCAACAGGATGGGATTGCCTGTGGGGCTCTCTCTGTGTTAGCTAGCTTATTTCCCATGCAAAATGGTGTATGAAAGCAGCCAATTCAGGCTATGTGCTCTAGGCACCATAATGGTGTCTAATAAGGACAGTTACTCATTTCTGCAGCACATGTGTATGCTTTTATTACAGTAGCAAGTACATTACCAGTGTAAGGAATATTTATTTGTGTTTGATTTTTGTGTCTGAAGGCTCTGTAGCACTAGGAAGAATCATTATTTAAAAAGTGGTTGCAAGTTTTATTTTTTTTACAAATCACTTCTTGCTGTAGGGAAATGAAAGTGCCCATGTTCATGTCTTTCCTGAGACCACAATTGAGGTATGTTCAATGTATGTACCAGAACATTAAAAGGTATTGATAAATGACAGAGTTCAGAGAAAACCAGCATTTTTTGACACATCCCTTGGGAGAGAAGGTTAAAAACCAGAAGTGCAGTGTTTGTGGGAAAGAACAAAGACTGAGAGACACAATTCTTGGAAATACTAGAAACATGGAGAGAAAGGATACAAAGGGGTTTCCTTAATCTTGGTGATTTAATTGGGAAGAATAGCATGAAACAGGGAAGAGGATACTTTATATTAAATGCAGGAAATCTCTGATGTACAAGCCTTTCTAGGTGTACAATGATGCTTCAACAGTGGATGCAGTGGATGCTGTCTATGAATTTCAAATAGGCTTAGAATAGTTTCTGTAACACATACTAGAATAAATATTTTATGTCTTTTTTCCTTTTACAACTTTATGTGTATTTGTGGGCACACTGGAGAAGACTTCTGGAAAAAAGGAAAATGTTAAATGCAGTGCAGCCTTTTTATTGAGAAAATATTTTTGCCAAAATCAAAACATTGCATCTTGCATTGCACTGCAAAAGATGTGACATGAGAAGTTTTTGTGGATTTTGTAGCTGCAAGTTTAACAACAAACATCTTTGGAGAATGCTACTTCCACGTGGTCTTTCTTAATGTGTGTCTGTGGGCCAAGAAAAGCAAAGGTTTCTGAGGAGAGAGGATGCCTGTTATTGTAGCAACTGATCTGGGTTGAAAACCAGGTTGTTTTTCAGACATACAAGCACCTGAAGCAGCTGAAAGCCAAACCACAGTTTTAAAACCAGCAGCTTTGATGTTTGAAGAATTGATACTGTTCTTTAAGTCCTAAAAGTTTTCTTTGAAACCAGCTGAGACTATCAGAACCTATAAATTACTGTTCTTTATCCCAATTCCACAAGCAAAAGAGCAGGAAGGAGCCAAAAAAGTTGCAGGTTTCCAGAATGTGTCTAATTCTGAGGTTCATGAGTTTCCATTTGTGAGCTCAGTTCACTCCACTTTAAAGTATTTGGGTTTTTTGTGTTTCTAGAACCATATCTGATGCATGTTTCAGTAGAGGACAGCCTTCCAATGGCTGTAATTATGCTCGTTGTGCTTATTTTGTGTGATAACTTGCTGCATGTTAAGCTGCTATCCTGAGCAGAAAAGAAATGTTGGTTGAGGAGGGGAGGAGCCTTTTCTATCAGATTTTGGGAATACTCGGATTTGCATCATAAGCTTGTTGAAGCAGAGCCAGATAATTCTACTGTAATTCATTTATTTGTAAGACATTAATGTGCTTGGTTTAGCCAAAGAAAGGGTGGGCAACCAGGCATTTTTCTGGAGTCATCTGTGAAGAGACCTCTGCACAGCTTAGGACAGGAGTTACCCTGGGCATGAGCCCTTCCTGTGTAGATTTGCACTCTAGTTGCTTATATGTCAGCAATCCTCAGGGCTCAAGCTATGGCTGCCTTCAGCCACAATAATTCGTCCCTGTCCTGGATGTGTTGTTAAACTGAAGTGTTTTATGGAAATTAAAACTGCTCCTAGAAGTATGCAGTTGTGTAATGGATTTTGTTTTTCTGGCCCCTCAGGTCTTGAAAAACGCTTTTCACTCACTGAGTTTTCAAAATTGAATTCAAAAGCACGCTATAGTTTCAGATTTAAATTCTAGAAGGCTGGGTGATCATTCAGTTAGGTGTATTTTATCCTCTTGAAGCAAGATTGCAGTCTTCAGTTTTCAGTTTTCTCATTTCCATTTAGGTCAGATCATTCTGGCAGAGCATGAGTCTGTCCTCAAATCCTGATGTGTCAGGAAAATACAAAGAGCTCCAAGTTCTCACCCTGGCTTTCTCCTGAGCTCACACAGGCTGACCTTGCTTTGTTCAGCTGGCACATGTTTTTTACATTGATGGATTTTTGGCAACCCTCCAGTGTTAGATATCTTACAAATGAATTGGTCTCATCTATACTAGCAAGAGTCAGAGTGAATGACTAACCTTGAGTGAAGTGCACGAGATTATTTTCCTTCTACTGCAGAAAGAAATGTAAAAAAATGTTTTCCCTCAGATTTTGAAATGACTAATTACTAGTGAAAACATTTTCCTGTATTTTAATATTTAATAGCACTACACTTAATTATATTGCAGAAGTGAAGTGCACGTTCTGTTCCCTGCTCTTTGGTTTTATGAATAATTCTCTCAGAGTTGCTTGAACTTGCTAATTTTTTGAGAAGCAATATAAAAGTTGTCATTTAAATCATCAGCTTATAGCATATACAAAAAAGTCTAGGGCCAGCCTTCTGTAAGAGATAAACACAGATGCTTGACTTCATTTACTGTGTCCTGTCCCTTCTGGCTCAATGCATAAAGCTGAGCACATGCTCTTAGTCTCTGGGTACCAGTGTCTGGAGTAATGAACCAAAAAGGATTAATGTATGCACTGGTAAATGAAATTTTACAGTAAAATGCCAATCTGGCATTGAAGTCCAGCCAGTGCATTGAGGACTAAAGTGAGGCTCCATTAAAGATGAGAGAAAATTACTGGCAATCATTCTAGAATTGACTGCAAGAATTGGGAGGGAATCAACATGTACTTGAGCATCAAGCCTGAATGTTGTCTTTGTGGACTTGAGTCCTTTTACTAGATGTTGTTTGGAAATACTAATCAGCAGGAATGAGGATTTGGTGTTCTGTCACAGCACTGGCTGTGGCTCAGGTTATATCTTTAAACTTAACAGGGATACCCCAAAGGCCCCAGGTAAAGACACCAAATCCCCAAGGTGATAGTACCCAAGTCCATCAAACAGCTTTTGTTAATCAAGTGCATGTTTGCCAGATGCTGAAGAGCACACCCCAGATTTCATTCTTTGGAATAAACCTGTAAAATGACCACGTGAGCTCCTTTGGTTGTTTCCTAGACCTTTTGTAATAACACGGTCCCTGTTAGAATGACTCTTGGTGCTCAAGTTCAACACTGATTGCACCCCTGTAGTATAATTTTAACTCTAGCTGATTAAAATTAACTAGCAAAGACAACTTGGAGGCATTTTAACCTGTAGAATTAGCTAAGAATGCAAATAATTCAGGCATCGTGTTCTGTTTGTTATGCTGGTGATGACAGTTTCCTTTAAACACTGAGGGTCTCTAAAATTCACCTTTTCTTTGCCTTACCAGCCTCCTTAGGCCCCATGTTTTACAAAATATGTCCCCTAAGAAAACTAGTAATTACAGAAACTGCTGTAATAATATTTGGCATTTATTGAAAGAGGTAGTACAGAGAGTAAAGCCTTCCACAGAAATAAAATTTGGTATTTCCACACCAAAAGAAAAAAAAAATATATACAAATGGTTACCTGGACAGAGCAAAGGCATCTTTAAATCCTGTTGTTGTAGGGGGATCAGTGACACTTGTTCCTTGTGGTTTTCATTTTTCATCGCTTGCAAACATTTGGCAGTACTTAATTTTGCACCTGGGATGAGGATGTATCTTCTCTTAAATTCAGTGTAATACTGAGAGACCTTTAAACTTCCAAAAATAAACATAATAACAATAGTAACAGCACCAGCATGGAACATTTGTTTTACTCTTTTCAAGCAATGTACAAAGAAATGTTTTCCCTACTTCATTTTGAGTACGATGTCTTCTGACTTGACTTCACCAAAGCATCTGCTGACCCAGAGCAGTTCTTGTTTTTTTTGCTGTTGAGCAGTAAGTGTTAATTCATGTAGAAATCTGTGAAATATGAAGCAGAAGCAGTCCAGTTCATGTCCAGTCCAACTGGAAATATCAGCCTAATAGGTCATGTTTTGTACTTGGCAGTATTGAAAGGCAAGATGTTTATATTTGGATGACCTGAAGACATTTAATAATTTTTCATATTGTGTATCCCTGAAGTCTAGGGAGGAATGCATCTCAGTGTGCAAGCAACACTGGGTTCACGGTGTAAATTCGCATTCATAATGAACTGAACGGAGAATCTTTTTCCTCTGTCTCTGAAGGCTACAATCCTGTTTTTTCTTCTGATTTTTCCTTCTGATTTTTCTATTCTTTTTTACTTGTATGTTTTGCTTGCTGCATACATTTTACCAGGTGCACAGGCAAAAAAGACATGATAACCAATAATTTAGCATATTTTATTGTATTTTGAAAGGTTTTTCTTAGTGAGGAGAAAGGAATATTCTAGATGCTATTTCTGTTGATACAAACTGAAGTTCACAGGTTGTTGACCAGAGAGTTGTGATGGGAGTGGAACAGACAGTCGAGGGCACAGCAATTGTCATCATGCTCCACAGAAAGGCCTTTGGGATGCTGCCCTGCTCCAGACTGTCTTTTGGGGTGCTGGCAGACTGCAGGGAATTGAAGCTGGCACTGTGTTCTTTCCTGGCTGAACGTTCAGATGATGAACAGAGCCAAATTCTTCTCCAATTTACAGTGGCACAACAGGTCTGTTGGTCCTGATGGGGAGGGAGCTGTTGAACTGCAGTGCGATGTCTTTCATCTTCCTCTCCTGTCGAGTCTGTTTAGAAGCTGATGGAGTCAGCAGTCTGTGGGGTGATACTGAACCTCTGGCAGAAGGCCTGTGCAAGATGTGTAACTTGCATCAAAGGAGATGGCCGTGAAAGATGATTTATGTACAAACTCAGTGGGGAGTAAGTTCTGCAACAGCCTATGGAGAGTAAATTTTAAAAAGAAGCATACATCAAGAACATAAAACTCACATATTTTGAGAATACTGGGGGGAGAACGTGGGTGTCTGCCTCAGTTTTTATTAGTAGTGCCCTACATGGTACAGAAGCCTCATTCACAGATTTCAAATCCACAAGGGCTCAGTTTGACCATGTAGTGTGCACAGCACAGGGCGAAAATGCAGAGTCTACATTATTGCTTCTGCATCTGCCTCATGACTTATTTTGAGGTAACATATCCATTTTAGAAAAATGTACTCTACTTTGATCTAAAGCCTGTGTAATAGACTAATTAGAAAGCTGTTCTGTTCTTGTGATGTACTGCCACTAGTGCTGTTCATTAGAGATGTTTGATCCAGAGTAGCTTTTACTCCAGTGGGAGAGAGAACAACCCGGTAGATGTTATTTTTGGAACCTGCTTTCCAAGATAGTTTGCTAAAACCCAGATTTTACAAGTGCTCTGACACACTAAAATTTTTCTTTGGGTCCAGTATGTTAGTCGAAGAAGCAGACTGAGACTTGGATCAATTTGCTTAATGTGCCTTATGGAGCGAGACTCTTTAGTGTTGCTTCCTGGAAAGTTTTTATTAAGGCAGAAGCTGTGGTCTGTAGTTTAGCTCAGTTCAGGACCCATTAGAACTAGAACATTAGATCAGGCCCTTTTGGCTTTTATAGGTGATAGTAAATGAGTAATGTACAGCCCTTTATTTGCTGCTGCACATGGATCAATTAGCACATCGAGTTTGTTGCTGTAACTCGCTCTTTTAGATTTTTGCTAAGTGCATACAACCTTCAAACATACTTCGAATGGGAGCTTGCAAGATGTCCTTTGTTTCCTCCTCCCTCAATAACTGGCAGCACACTCTCTTTTTCTCGCTGCCAAGGGACATACTGCCAGCAGAGAGAAGTGGAAGCTATAACAGAAGGAGATGAAGACAACGAAGGCTGCTGCTGTTGTAAGCCTGGGCACTTGCCTCACCTGTTGTCCTGTAATGCAGCCTTTAACCTGCGCTGGCTGACGTGGGAAATCACACGAACCCAGTACATCCTGGAAGGATACAGCATCATCGACAACAACGCTGCAACAATGCTGCAAGTGTTCGACCTGCGCAGAATCCTTATCAGATACTATATCAAGGTAAACTCTTTGCTGAAGTGTACTTTGTTCCTAGGCAGGTTTGTCAAATAGAACAAATGCTGTTTGTCTAGAGAAGAAAGAGCATTTGAAGTTTCTTGCTTTATGTTTATCCATCTGCACTACAGTCTGGCAGTCAGACCTACTTGATGTTAGATCACAGAACCGTAGAATCATTTGGTTTGATCTTAAGATCATCTAGTTCCAACCCTCCTCCTATGGGCAGGGATACCTTCCACTGGAATAGGGATAATTAATTCATTTCTCCCTTTGCTAAATTTAATTCTGATCACTTATATTTACAGTTAGTACAGAAAATGGCAGGCATGCTTCAGTGGAGATCAAGAAGGCGAGTTACCAACCTCTAGTGATAAAGTCAGACTAAGTGTTCTTACTTATGTTCTTATGTTTTTACAACACTTCACAGTTTGTTATTTCTTCTTGCCTTGGCCTTTCCACTGGTTTGTTATTTTTCTTCTGGAAAAGAAAAGAAAGAGATTAACAACATAAAGTTCTTGGGAAACCTCTGAAGAGCTGTTTCTCAAATGTACTTTTTTAGTAGTGCAAACCCCCTTCTTACCTTCTGTTTTACATGTATACCACAACACGCTTGAAGTTGGTTTATTCCATTGATCACACAGCAGTTCATTTACACCATTTCTGTATTTGCATTGTTACTAAGATCACAATAACCACACAGATACTAATTTGTCAAAATAATTGAACCTTATAGTCTAGCAAGACATCTTCATCCTCTGCCAAAACAATTCCCAGTCCAGCAAATGAAGAATTTGAGCTTTATAGTGGAGCATTATAGTCTTCTACTGAAACAGCAAGAGGCAAATGCTGCTTCCTATGCCACTGGTACTGCCATGAAGCCAGTTGCTAAAGCTCCAAACCATCTCTGACATCTCCTTTCTACTAACATCTCTGCAATTGTAAAAATCTGTCAACTTCAGAGAGAGACCGGTTGCATATAAGTTAAACACCATTTTTTGCAAATGAACCAATGTAGTAAAAACAAGCTCATTGCCTTACAAAGCTGCTTTGATCATGCTGTTGATTACTTCTGGGATTTCGTAAATAATTTTGCAGGCAGCATGGCCTGGTAACCAACCTGCTTTATTTAATAAACTAATCAGAAATAAAACTGCATGTGAGCATGATTTTTTCATTTGAGAAGTGGGTTTTGTGGCTATAAATTGTTTTAAAGCAATGTAACTAAACTAAAAAAACCCAAAGACCAGAAAACAACCCTTCTTTAACCTGTAATGAGTACGTTGCTGCAATTGCTTTGCTTTACTTTAAAAGGTAACTTGAACAACTGGAACATAAACTGATGCAAACTGGCATATGACTCGGCTTTTGATGGGGAATGAGATTGAAAAAATCCCAGTCTAAGCTGCAATCAAATCAGCATCTTATTAGTTTAAAGTAATAAAGAATTATACTTTGTAAACTGGAATTGTTTTTGTTCCTTAAAATGAATTAATATATGAAGGACTTGAGGAAATGTGAGGTTCATCACATGGGACATAAAACTTAACTGAAAGGTAATTTAGAGCTTCTGGTTCTGGACACACCTGAGAAGCAGCTGACATAGGTGAGATGGCTTAGACAAACTTTCATCCCACATGATACAGGTGTGGTTAGTTGATCCTGTCTTGAAGAAAAGGGACGTGGGCTAAATGCTCTCCACATGACTGAGGTGTGCTGTGGCTCCATCTCCACTCTCTGCAGAGTTCATGTTCACCACTGATGGCTCTGAAAGTGTGAAAATCAAATCTCTTCTGGTTGGATTTAGTTGAGCCACTGCTGTTATACTGCATTGACAGACCTTCATTCTCAGAAAGGTTGGTCTTCATTGTCAGGCTGTCGGTCTCACACAGTCGGTCTTTTTAATCTACTTCTGTCTTTAGGGAAGGACGAACAGAGGATAAAAATAACCTGTTGGCACCTTCAGTATTAGCCTGGGCTGGAACTCCCTTCAATGAAGGGAAGGTGCACTCAGGAGAATCCCTTCTTTAGAACGTCACTTCCCAAAGGAAAGTTATATGGGTATTTTCTTCTTGTATTTTTAAAGTAATTAGTTTTTTCCATAAACAGGGGCTTTAAAAAGATTTAGTAAAATCCTTAGTACAACCCTGGAAAGTGAGAAGATTATAATATGTATTAGATCAGCTTTTTTCCTGTTTATTTAAAGCTTGCCTCCAAATAAACAGCATCAGACACAGAGGTAAGAATTCATTCCTTCCCCAGCTCTTTCTTCTGGGGGAATCTAGATCAAGACCCTGTGCAGTTTCACTGTGAACATTTTAAAAGTCCTTGACACTCCCTTTTTAATGTTGTGAAAGGAATTGTAAGAAGAACTATAGGTAAGGCAGTATTCAGGTCACATAAATCACAAACTAGAAAAACACTGAGGCTGGAGTTCCTGCAGGAACGGCACTTCCATTGCATTGAGCATTTGGAGTGTTTCTGGTTTATTGTCTGTAGCTTACAATATTGTAAATATTTGCCATATTGTTTCAGAATTGCCATATAGCTGAGGATGTACTTGAGCACAAAACATATCTTGGAAGAGTTACCAAGAACAGAATTTAATTAGGTGACAGAAGTTTTTGTTGTTTCTGTGTCTGATTGCAAGTCTGATTTTTTTCCCAGCTGAATCAGCTTCTTTGTAAACACAGATGAGGATAATAAAAAAAGCAAACTCTATCTTGAAAATCAACAAAGAGAATGTATGCTTTGTTTTAGTTCTTCTATCCTTCAAGAATAATTATTGTATTGGTCTTTTAAACAATGAGTTCCACTGAGCATCTTATTCCTAAATCATATTTATTTCATTTGCAGTTTCATTGACAGCCTAGAAATGCATATATTTCTCATTATGAAAGGACTTTTATTCCCCACAAATAAAGTGGGTCAGCTCCTGTAGCCCTTCTGCATATATTTTGAAATAATGTCCTGCCCAACTACTGTGATATTTTTCCCTTGTGCCTCTTCCATCTCTTCTTCAATATATTCTTATTTAAACATCTTTTAGTATTCAAGAAGTCTGTGTATTCGCTGAGTGCTGTGGGTTTGGCTTCTATTGTTTCTGCATGAATCTTTTTTAAGGAGTCTATTGTTCTCCACATGCCAAGAAATTAAGGGTCCATCCTGTCTGTATCTGTGTGACTTGTCTTTTTCCTCTCAAGCTTGATTCTCCTCTTACTTGTGTATTTTTGTACAATTTGAATGATAAACTATGGAGAGCATCTGGGGTTTTTAAAAGGGCTGGTAGTGCTTCTGTCCTCTGTAATCCATCATATTTTCATTTTATACATTTATTTACTTAGTACTTAGTTTCCATTGACTGGGTAAAGTAGAACTATATGATCTTCAGTCATGCATACTTGCTCCTCATTTGCTTTGGAATCCAACTCTAAATTAATATTATAAAACATTATAATGGGACTTTCCTGCTGATGGAAAGCACTGGAACTTCTTAAGTTTCATATTCTTTTGAAAATATGCTCTAAGTTGTGTTTGGATAGATTTTTTTTTTTTAATTACTTTTTTATTTATTATTATTTTAATGTATCCAGACAGAGCAGTTAGAAGGACTTAAACTTAGAAACTCAGGCACAGATACGAAATACGTGTTGCTGCTTTCTAACATTTATGTGTTTGGTAAAAGAGCCCCTGCTGAATGCTGCTCCTCCTTCAGTGCTTTAAAAGCAAACTCAGTTATATCAGTTATGAGCTTTTTAACCTGACATATAAGAAAAAATACATTATTCTTTACTTCTGCATTGACAAATAACAGACTTGTGTCGTACACATCTGTCACATCTCATTTTTTGGGTTAATAAAGAATTAGGAAAGCATCATCCCCAGAAAACAGTAATTCCACTGAGGAGAAAAGAGCCCTATTTTGAGGATGTGACCTTCTACTACTGCTTTTCCAAAACATGCCTAAGCTATTATTGATACCACCTTCTTGGTGATAGACTCTAGACCCCCACTAGTACTGACATGTTTGAAGCTGGAACTCTCTATTCCTATCTTTGTATTGATTTTCCTGTAAGGCAGAAGGATATGAAAAATATTGCTTCTTTTTCTGTTGTCTCCTATCAATACCAATTATTATCATCTTTCTAACTTGAACACTTTTGTGAAGCATTAATGATGCTAAGCAGTAAAATGTAAGAAATATATATACTATTAGAGTTCTTAATGGGGTCCTATTTGGCTTATTCTCTTCTGTGTAAAATATGTCTGCTTTAATCAGAGTTTAGAGTGACTAATGTTTGCACATTTTATCAACAGAGTATAATATACTTTACTGCAAGTTCTCCCAAAATCCTTGACTGGATAAAAGATGAATCCATCCAAAAGATACTGCAGCCTTATGCAAAGTGGCATTATATTGAACGTGACCTTGCAATGTTTAACGTTAACATAGATGAAGATTATGTTCCGTGTCTCCAAGGAATAACACGAGCTAGCTTCTGCAGTGTGTATCTGGACTGGATTCAGTTCTGTGCTAGGAAAAGGGTGGAGGTACGTGTTAATTTTAATTTTTTTTAGTAGTATTAGTTTTAATTCTTGAGATATGAGTGAAATGATGCATGGCTACTCTTTTACTTGCTCAGAATTAGTAGAATAACATTTATTTCATATAAGCTTTTAGATTTAATTTAAAAGGAAAACGTATGTTTTGTGGAATGGAAAAAGCATATTTTGGAAACTGCCAGTATGCTTAAGGAGCATTAGTCTTTGAATACAGAGCCAGTTCTTTACTGTGCACATTTCCAACGATGTTAATTTCATCAGCTCTAGAAAGCATGGATGTATCAAGTGCTCACAGAAGTGCTGCTAGAGCAGGCTCCATTCAGAGAATGTCACCAGAGCATTGCAGTTCCTTCAGTGTTGCCGGTGACTGGTACAATTGCCAGATGTCTGTGATGTCTGTGTATCCTTTTCAGAAATTTGCCTATATTTGGGCAGAGTTGCAGAATGGTAGGGGAGTGCATGGCACACTCACTGCTGGCATAGGTCACCTCTGAGAGCTCGTGACTCAGACGTGAACCACGCCACAAAACCACGTGAAACCTCTCGCAGCTCTAGAAGGTCAAGGGCCGATGTACAGCTGTACATTTGCATGCTCTGAGCCACTAAGATTACTGATGGTCAGCAGCCATTTGTCAGAAATGCTCTACTGTATTTCCATGGAATACTCAAAATAGCCCAGAGGGAGAATACAGTTTCAAACAAGCATATTGCCTCGATCTAATTTTCTGATTATTGCTGATAATGGCAAAAATGGAGAAGTGTCTCTTTCCTGGACACGATGTGCTGTATTTGTGCATTTTTCCACTCAGGATCACAGACTGCACATCCCGTTACTGACCTTAGCTGGTGTAACATCACTGAGTCTTTCTCGGATCATCACCAAATGTTTCTGCTCCACTTTGGTTCCTTCTCATGTCTCTAATGCTGAGTACCATTCCACCAGTTCCCCTGCATATCATTATATTGATAATTGTTTTCATTGAGTTGTCTTCTCAGCCCTTTCCCACCATCTTCTCCTACTGGGAACACTTCACTTCTTTTCTTTCTCATCTCCATGTCTCAGCTCCCAAGTTCTGACACACAAAGAGTTGCACGGTGCAGGGAAAGCCACTGTTAATTGATGCCTTTCCACTTGTTCTCTGGCTTAGATTTTCAAATTCAATAAGAGATTTAGGGATGCCAATGGACTTGAAACATGTAAGTTAGACTTAAAAAGGCAAATTAATGGCTGCACTGGTGCCACACACACACATTTATCTTTTTTTTTACATATTTTACCTTTGTTTTTTAATTCACTGACTATAGAAAGGCAAAGTTCATGTAGGAGATGGGATAAATAAAACCAAGGTCACTGTACACATAACCCAGAAAATCAATATATTTTATAGAAGGAGCTACATTATAATTGGCTTCAGTTTTAGAGTCAAAGAAAGCTCTAAGAAATCACTCATTGCATGAACTGAAATAATAATCCATATCCTCCTGAAGATTAACATGTACGGGGGTTGTTCCAATTTTTTTCCTCCTTGATAGCAAAGTTTTCTTTGTGAAAATTTTGTAAAAAAACCTCTCCTGAGCTAGTAAACATAAATGAAATGTTCTGACTGCTTGTTAAAATGTGCAGTCAGTGTCATCAACAATTTAGATAGGTATTCACTAAAATTGTGTGCCTCCAGACTTCCAAATAGATTGTACTTCTGGAATCTGTGGTAGGGTTTCATAGGAATTGTGTCTCATGAAAGGGTTTTGGTTATCTCCAGTTGCAGTGTCTCTCAACAATAAAGAATCTCCTCCAGTTTAGAATGTCAGATCTGGGAGGAGTGGAAACAAATAAACACCCCACAATAAAAAACCACCACCACTGAAGCTCCCTTCGCTTGGGATCTCACTACCTGAGAATGAAATGTTCTGTTTCTAGCCAGTGGGCAAAATAAGCTTGCATTTTGCAAACATCCTCTGATGGTGATGGTCTTCTTTCTTGTTCTGTTTAATGGGAAAGAACATTTTGGTGTCTAGGTCCAGTCACATGCAAATTTTATAAATGTCACCATTTGTAGTATTGTGGTGCTTTTAAATATGATGTTTGCACTTAGACTAACATGCTAATCTTAAAATTTTGTAGCACCTGGACAGTGATGAGGATTCTCCTCTAGTGACACTTTCCTTTGCCTTGTGTATACTGGGTCGGAGAGCTTTGGGAACTGCATCCCACAATATGGCCATCAGGTAACTTTTAGGAATCCTTTTTCCTCAGGTTAAAACAAAGACCTGTTTGTCTTTTTTCACGTGATGTGGGATCTCAAGAGAAGATTAGATCAAGGTGAAGGTCTCATTCCTCCATAAAATGTTTTCTGTCATTCCTGGTCATCTTTTTCTTTGCGGTTGGCTAAATAACTAATACCCGTCTTTACCTCATAGGGCAAAGCAGAATTTTTTCATGGAAAGAATGGGTACCAATGGTTATTGCTTGTGTTCACTCATGCCTGGCTACTGGAATGCTGTCCTTCCTCTGGCACTCCAGTAGGAGGACAAAATCTCCAGAAGAGGAAGAAACTGCTGTCATCTGAGTTGTAGTTCGCTAAATAATAATAAATGTATAAGGGTTCCCCTCTGTATTCCTCAGACTTGTATTCCTGTTCATTGCACCACTTCATTCTGGCAACTAAGGAAGGGAGAACTTCTCATCTCCTGAGGCTGCAGCTTTGTCTGTTCTCAGTCTACCTTGCTCATTTGTTCATTCATTCTAAACACTTCTTCCTAGGAAGTCTGGTTAATTAAAATATGCTTCATTGAGATTGTTTCTAAATATGCTCTTCATCTTATATTTTCATTAGGGATTCTTCCATTTTCACTGGGAGTTCTGAGTTGTTTGGTTTTTATACAGTATCATTTACACTGTGTTACAGATGAGGCATTTTATTAATGAAATAATCATTATTTTAATGAAGTTTAACTTCCCATGTAATTTTAGGTTTTTATTAGATCTATTTGAACCCTCTGTGTTCACAGGAGTTTAGTAACAATGGAGAAGTTGAACAAATACAGTTTCTAAGTGACCTTGCTGTGTTGGCACAGAACGGTGAGCAAAGATAGCTAGACCTCTATCAACATGCTCCTTAGAGAGGATTTGTCTTACTAACAAGCAAACAAAGACAGCATGTGTGATTTTGAATGCATTTTATTGTAAGATAAAACAGTCCTTTTAAATATTCATTCTAGCTTTGTTATCTGTTGAGACATTTATAACATTTTGTTTTATGTCTTCCATGCAAAATGTTTGTGGCCCACGTAAATTATTTCTTGGTGTGCTGCTGATTTCTGCTTTCTAAAGTGGCTTTTGTCATCTCTTTTCTACCAGTCTTTGCACATTCTCTTCCTGTAGTAGTTTTCTTCTGGGTTGCATTTCTTCTCCCTTCATTTCTATTCACTCAAATTAGTGTGATGTTTGGTAAGTCATTGATATTTTTTTTAATTGTCTTATTTTTTTGATGATCTAAATTTTAGAGTTTGGGGGCATGATGGAAAAGTTTATGTGCATTTAATATATTTGTTTGAGAAAAGATTAAAGTGATTTTTGATCTGGGCCTGCAATAGGTAGGTCACAGCAATATTAGGAATTCATCTAAAAATATCACAAAAGCTTCCTATAACTGTCATCACATTGCATGTACTTTCCACTGGATCTTAAAATCCTCATTACAATGCTTTGGCACTGGTACAGATACAATAACAATGTCACCTATTTGTACTGGCTTACATGGTTAGTAGCTAATGCAAAGGGATAATAATATCAGAGACTTTCCAAAGCTTAACATGGAAAGTATGAATGTTGGGGATAATTATTTGTGTAGTGTTCCGTAAAGATTTTAACAATAATTTCAGGACTCAGCTAAATCTGGCAAATTACCAATGAACTGAATTACTTCCTCTCTTTTGGTAAGTGGACTCTCCATATTTAAAAATACATTTATTGGGGGGGAAAGAAAGGCAAAAACTGGGGTAGTCATCTGAGGTGCACAGCTCTGTCACTTTTTTTTTAATCTGTTCTATATAATCTTCAGTTAAGTCCTGGTTTTCTTTTTATTAAGCAAGTGCTCCAGGGCAGTATCAAATCATTGTATTTTTAAAATGTATTTTGTGACATAAAAGGGACTAAGTGGAAGCTTCTGTTGGTATCTTTTCCAATCCTACTTCACAAAAGCTTTCCCCAGAAAAGTTTCACTGTGGAAAAACTGTCACTTCCCCACCTGGTTAAATTACCTTTAATGCATTTCCACTGTCAGAAAGATTTGGAGAAATAGAAAAGGAATCTGAGTAGCACAGTTGAAGTTATAAATTGCTGCAGCTACAAAGCACGACTTTAGCTTGGTGAAATACGTTTCTTCTTGTCTTTCAGAATGTATGTATCTTGACTGAAAAAACCAATTTAGTAGAAATTATTAACTAAGCAAGGTGGGTACCTGTGGGATATGCCCAGCCACTGCCCTGGAGGGATGTCTGCTGAGATAAAAGATTTTGCAATCGCCCAGCAGGACTCCCTGAAAAGGCAACCACTTTTGAGTCATGGCAAGGAAAGGTAGACCCACAATCCTTTGGGATACCCTATGCAGATCGTTCTGTAACCCATTGGTCTGTCCCAGACCCTCTGTAATCCATTGGTCCCCTTGCTGATCCCCTGTATCCCTATAAAAGAAGACCAGTTCACCTCTGGAGGAGAGAGCTCGTCCCTGGCTTTCCCCTTTGCCGGAGGGAACCCACAATAAAGCTACCTTCGTGCGGAACCAGCCATACGGGCCTCTCGTCTCTCTCTCTGGTCTGGCTTGGCCTGGAGGCTGCCCTGCAGAGCTGAGCTGGAATCACGAGCTGATATCACTAAAGAGCTGACAGCCTCTCCAAGGGCCCCTCTGCCAGCAGCTGAGAGGAAGACACCGGACCCCGGGAAGGCGATTCCTTTTGGGACCATCTCCCCGGACCGGTCACCTCTTCCTGGGTCACAGCCTCGGACCCCATCACCAGCTGTAATAGGTACCCTACCCCCTGACATCAAGACCTTTATCAACAGAAATCCCCCAAATATATTCACTTGAGCATGAAGGGTAGGTCTAGCCCTACTTACAGTGTTTATTGCTTCAGACAGATCTGCACAACTCGTTTAAACACAAATGAGCAGCAAGTCAGTGACACTCCGATAGGAATACAGTTATACAGCATGCCAGGGGAAGGATGTCCAGTATGTGCAATGCTGATGAGGCCAGAAGGAGTTGCTCACAAGAATCATCTTCAGGCACCCCCACCTCTCTGTTTGGCAGAGCACAGCAGCTCTCACCAAGGGCGATTTTGAGTGTTCCTGCTGGTCCTTGCCCCCAGCTCTGAGACTGCTGCAGCTCTGCATTTAGTCAGATGGGGGAGAAGTACTCGAAGTCCTCAGAAGCCAGAGAAACCTCTCCTTGGGTGATGCTTCACAGTCCTTTTCTTTGAAAAGGTGCCAAGATATTTTGGGAACCTTTTGGAGCCTACTGGTGCTGAAGAGGGTCTTTCTTAGTTTTCTCAGGAATGGTCAGAGCAGGCAGTCCCACAGCCAGATGTGTGCATGAGAGGAGGATGTACCACATGTATGAGGTTGGAACTCGGTGATCTTTAAGGTCCCTTCCAACCCAGGCCATTTCATGACTCTGGCTCTTGGGGTCTGGGTCATTTTGTCAGTGGTCAGGGCTCCCAGCACATGCTTTGTCACACTCAAATGCTGGAGTACAAAAACACAGATTTAGATTACTCTGGTAAGCACTGAGAATTTACCTTAAACATCATCTCGGGACTTTCTATTAATTCTCTCTGTGGAGCATCTTGTGTACAACATTGCTTGACCTTTTGGGGTGAGTTTGAGATGTAAGGGCCAGGTAGGCATTGTACTCTTCTCCGCACTGTATGAAGCATTTGAGATGTTCAGTATGAGCAAACCAGCCAAGAATCTGCTGTGCTCTGCAGTTCATGTCTCATTCTCAGAGGTGACTATGCAGGTAGTAGGAAACTTTCTCTGGACTAAGTCTAGTCCTTGCTGTGTCTTGGAGGAGTGACAGTCATCCAACTGCTGTGCAGTAGAGCAAAGGTAATGTTACCATGGGCTGTGCACTACAGAGCTGAGAGTCAAGTTTACATTGTGTATGCAAACTATCAATTTGCACTCATTTACACATGATTTTGTCTAATCTATTAATCAGCAAATGTCACTGTGTAAACCAAGATTTTAAATGCTCTTATATAATGTATGTAAATAATTATTCAGTGTACCTGTTCATGTAAATGTCAGTAGAAACCTAACATTAACACTAGATTACACAATAAATGCATTCATTTAGGAGGCAGAACATTGCAATGCAAATCACTTGCTCTTTTAAACTGTCATTAGGAGGCCTCCTGCACAAAATGCAATTTGAAGAATGACGTGACATTACCATTCATTTATTCAAATGTGAGTGATATGTTTAGCTGTGTATTTGTTAAAATATTGCAGAATAATTCTATTCAGCCACTAAAGCTATTAGTAAATAAATATTTAGTAAAAATTTCAAATTTGGAAAAATACAAAAATCTCTCAATAAAGCATCTCTCATCAGATACTTCCAACACTACCAAGACTGGCTGCTCAGGTTCCCCAAGCTCAGTGTGGACAAAGGGTCATTCCAAGGAATGCCTCTGCCTAGAGGAGCTGCTGCTCACTCTGAAGCCCAGGGAAGCAGCTGGCCCCACTTGCCCCTTCCCTCCTGGTCACCCCATTGCACTGCCCAGCATCTGAGGGAAGACATAGAGAGCACAGGCCATGGCACCACAGTGCTGCTGGTGGTGCTGCACTGCTGGTGTGAGTTCAAGCAGACAGTGCAGCTTGATGTCTGCCAGAACTGAGCAGGGCAGAAAAGTTTGACTCTTGGCTCACAACCACTGTCATCTAAAATATCCAATTAGAAGGGCTACCACTGAAAATATTTCAGGTGAACTATGACATTCCGGTCATTACTAGCTCACAGACACGCACATTCCTTTATTCCTTAAATAAACCTACAGTTAACATTGGAGAAGGTCTGCAGACTGTAGACAGAGGATGGGTTTTGGTGTGCAAAATACATACTGAGATATTCACCAGCTCATTCCTCTGCATCCATAGTGTTTTCAGGCTGGCATTAAATGCTTTTGGTTTCAGCTGCCAGAAGAGTGTAAGGAGTGCAATAGGAGGGAGTATTTGCTTTGGCACAGCTGCCCTGCCTCTGGTGTTTGTGGCACTACTTAATCCCCTGTTCTCTGCACATTCAAGGGGCTGACGGTTCCCACGCACCTACCAGTCTTGTTCTAAAATAGCTTGCAGTTGTGACAGCAGCTTTTCAGGTTATTAGCTCAGAGGGTTAGAAATGTATCCAGGTGTAGTAGTTATGTCTCTTAGAGATTAATGTTGTTTCTTTGACATGTAATTTTACCTTAACTAGTTTTTAAAATATTTTGAACCAGCCTGTAACTACAGCAGATTACTAATTGAGGTATGTTAAAAGTGGGCCAAGAAAGCAGCAACAACCTTGAGTGAGGCCTGAGATCAAAGTGGTTGAGAGTCAGGCCTACGATCAAAGTGGTTGACTTTTACAGCTTCGTAATAATCTCATTAGCGTCTTCAGGAGAGAGCATAACAATGGGAAGAATAACGAGAGCTGTATCTTATATGGATTAAGGAGGCTGCATGTTACAGAAGTAATGGCTTGAGATAGTGTCACATTATAGGCAGAATGTACCCAAAAGTCTCATTACAACTGGCAGGAGAATAAAAGATGCCCATGATTTTGTGAATACAGCAAGCTCCTCCAGACCGCTCTGGTGGAAAATACAATACATAAAATAATTGACTCTCAGCCTCTCACAACTACTGCCACAACTGATTTGCTCCTTGTAGCAATCATGTTTGTTGTTAAAAATCCTCTGAGTTAGAGAAGTTATTATGCAGAGGGATGACAAATGGATGAGCCTCCCCTAAGCCCAGGGAAGAGCTGTATGTGCTTTGCCCCGCTCCCTCTGCTGATGCTTGGCTGCAGTTTGCATGGCTGCCCTAGTCCCGGCCGTGCCTTCAGCACATACTGCTGATCACAGCAGCCTGTTTAGCTGGTGCTGATGCCTGTAGGACACTTTGATGTGAATGCAAACTCTCTGTCTGCTCTGGTGTTCAGATTTGGCTCTGAGAGCCTCCCAAGATGTAAAAACCAGTTCTCTCTCCTGCCTATTCCTCCCTTCATCCTAGCCAACTTTTCAGAGCAAATACAGGCATTGTTATGTGGGGAAAAGCTATACTACAGATCATCACCAGATGCAGAGCTTGAGGTAGCTTTTACAATTTCATCCTGGGAAGAATATTTAGGTACAGGTTTTTTTCCAGGCAAGGATTCAGCTGTGTATGCTGATGTTGTCTGGTGGGTGGACAAGTGAAAGGAGCCTTCCTGAGGTCCAGCCTTTTCAAAGGGGATGATAGGCACATATTTTGCCACACTGGCACTCACCATTCTCCCCCCACCCTCCCAGCTGGCTTATTCTAGGGCTTTCCTAGCTATTAAGCAGGGTTTGAGTATA
Source organism: Corvus hawaiiensis (assembly GCF_020740725.1). Lineage (NCBI taxonomy): Eukaryota > Metazoa > Chordata > Aves > Passeriformes > Corvidae > Corvus > Corvus hawaiiensis. The sequence goes on from NC_063215.1 coordinate 73,755,896, forward strand.
TTATCATTTTCTGAACTGTGGAGATGATGGATTGAAAGTCAGTAGGGACCAGGACCCACACCTTGAAGACACATAGTAACTCCCACTGAAATCAGTGCTTGAATGTTTTGAAGATCTGAGTGTGCTTGTCTCACATAGGCATGTTTTAATACGTAACTTAGTACTAATAAATGCAAATCAGTTAAGAATTCATAAGAGCTTCCCTGTACTGCTTATGTTCCCAGGAGCGACAGCAGCCCTGCCTTTCTGACTGGCTTTGGTCCCACTGATTAGTTGATTTGTATTACACGATGCTTTCATGGAGAAAATCAGTATCCAGCTGTTTTTCTAGTAACAACATATGTATTTCCATTTTAATTTCTAAAACATGCTAACCCACCAAGAGCAAAATTAGAATGCCTTTGAGCTGAAGTTGGCCAGGCATTCTCCCAGTCTCTCTTCTTCCTCTCTCAGAGAAGGGAATATATTGAAAAGATTTTTTTCTTTTTATAAAATAATTAAGAAAGCTCAGTTATGTTGTAAGGATTATGTGTTCTCTAGAGAAAGGCTGGGCAGTAATGAAAACTACTAACATCTTAATACAGCTTCTCCTCAGAGCCTTTACAATCTAAAAGATCAGCTGTTGTAAGAGTGAGTAAAATTTTAGCAGGTAAATGAAACCATGTCCTGTGGGCTTGCAAGAGATGCCTGTTTTTATTGGTGGGTCTGTTTTCCTCTATTTTGAGATCACTTCTTCAGAGCAACATTGGGACAGCAGTCAGCTACAAGCATTATACAAGTGGCAGTGGCATGGGAATCTTGTAATTCAGGGTGCAGATTGGAGCTGAAGGCTCAATGTTCCCCTTCGCAAAGCCCTCACGCAACCATCTTCTAACAACTACCTGATTTTGTAGCTTTTACCTTGTGCTTATATCTCAGGTCCAGGTAAACCATCATGCAAGGTCAGACAGAACTGCCTGCATCTAGTTTCTTATGTTAGAAAAAAGAAACCCAGTGTGTATTTGCTTTAGGGCTCATTGTTTCAGTAGGGAACACCTGTTGTTTGATTCCTGCTCTCACCTGGTTTGCTGAACAGTTCTGAAATTTAGTATTCTCAGTACATCTGCTTTAATGTTCACATTTAGGTTTGAATGTTGTGAGAAAGGTCTTAGATTTCCTGAAAGTATTTTTTTTCTGTTATTTTTTACTTACAAGGAGAAGTGCTAACAGGACTGATCAATAACCTTTCAAATAAGGAAGCAGCTTCTGCTGCTTGCACGGGGAGTGCAGCTGGCACTCTGATCTGGTCTCTTCGGCACAGCTGCAGAGAAGCAGTGCCCTGAGGCACCCTGTGACTCAGTCACCCATCCTGAGGACATCCTTCATTCTGGGTGCCACATTCATTTCATGGCCAGTCATTTACAGAGCACGAAGAAGGAAAACCGCCTACCCCAAGGAATGGTTTTTTGTTCAAAAAACGTGATGTGACCCCTGCTTTATACCCACTGCAGGCACTTGCCCTGCACCAGAGGGCCACTGCACAGGTCAGCATGAGGCTGGTGACCGACAGATCTGGCTTGGAGAAACAAGAATGACTTCTGGGAGTGACTGCTGCCTTTCTCTTACAGCTTGGACTCTTTTCTCTATGGGCTCCATGCACTGTTTAAAGGAGACTTCCGGATAGCAGCAAAAGATGAGTGGGTCTTTGCAGACATGGATCTGTTGCATAAGGTTGTTGCCCCAGCAATCCGAATGTCTCTGAAGCTACACCAGGTAGGGTATTTATTTATGTATTTATTTTTAACATTTACTATTTTATCTGTTTTCCTAGGAAAACACAGGAAACCTTAGCAACTCTCCAAAGGAAAGGATAAAAACAAAAAAGAGGGAAATGGAGTACTTGTCACCTTATTCTAAAAAACATCCTTCACCAAGATGGAAGAGTTTGGCATTTATTTATTTTGCATTCACTTGATTTTCTTTACTGAACTCCCTAGCTGCCCATTTGAAACCATTTTGCAGAGCTTGTCCCTGCATTTTTCATCAAAAGAAAGCAGACAATCTTGTCATATTTTACTTGTGTGGATACTATAAAGGTGGTTTCTAGATTGAAAGGAAATACATTGATTATGCTGATTTCACTGCTAATTTCAGGTCAGGCCCTGTATAGCTTGGAGTTGATTTTGTTCTTGCTCTGGCACGTTATGATTTAGTATCATATGCTTCTATCATGAATGATAATTATAATTGTTCTGGATGTTACTGAACTGCTGTGAATTCATAGCTGATTCTTTGACACAATAATTTCATGAAGTTATCGCTGGCCATGGTGCTGCGGGACTGAAGTTGCAGTATTGTGGTATCTCCTGGTGGATTCCCAGTCTGTGCTATTGTTGTTGGTGGGGTTTTGTGAATAAAAATAAGGATTTCCACAAGAACTGTGGAATGCCCTGGGTGATTTCTCTCTCCAACTTACCCCAAAGTACTGCCTCCCATAGTTTCACACTTCATTTAACAAACAAAGGATAAGCTGGTATTCTCCAAGTGTCTTTGTCCAGTGTAGTCATGAGATCAGAACAGGTTACAGTAAAACCGAAATTGTACCTTTCTATATTACTGTTAAATGAACCTCCCAAAAGACACTCTTTATCAAGTGGCAAGTCACTTGGAGGGAGCCAGCTGGCAAAAGTATTTTGTTTACTGTCAGTAGTTTCTGTGTTTTCACAAATGCACCTGACCTCTTCAATACTTTTTCCTGTACGACCAGGACCAGTTCACGTGCCCGGATGAGTACGAGGACCCAGCAGTTTTGTACGAAGCAATCCAATCCTTTGAAGAAAAGGTTGTGATTTGTCACGAAGGGGACCCAGCCTGGCGCAGCGCTGTCCTCTCCAACCGGGAGGAGCTGCTGACTCTGAGACATGTGGTAGATGAAGGAGCAGATGAATATAAAGTCATCATGCTCCACAAAAGCTACCTGAGCTTCAAGGTGATCAAGGTACATATGCCATCTTTCTAATATTGCAGTAATTTAGGGCTGTGGTAATTAGTACTATTTCTGAGTAATGTGGGCAAAAGGAGAAGTTGATTGTAGTTTTCAAAGTAGGGACTGGAGGCCAAAAGAGCTCTCGTCAGTTGACTGCCATTTTGCCACCCACGTTTGTGTATCTGAAATAACATTCCAGGCTTTACCAGGGAGTAGCTGCAAGAGTTCATAAAAAGCTGTTGGTGCAAAGACGTGAGGTGTTTGCACACTCAGCCACTGCCATTCTACTTAGGTGCTGTAGTTCTGCATCTTGAGTAGCAAACATTTTTGCGTGATCTGCATGTTTTTAACCCACCTGTAGGTGAACAAGGAGTGCGTCAGAGGGCTTTGGGCTGGGCAGCAGCAGGAACTGATTTTCTTACGCAATCGTAACCCGGAGAGAGGAAGCATCCAGAACAATAAACAGGTCTTGCGGAACTTAATTAATTCTTCATGTGATCAGCCACTGGGATATCCAATGTATGTTTCCCCCTTAACCACCTCGTACCTTGGGACACACAGCCAACTGAGGAACATTTGGGGGGGACCTGTCAGTTTGGACAACATTAAAAAGTGGTTCAAATCCAAGTGGTTAAGGTAGGTGTTAAATTTTGGCTATGCTGATAAGAGACCCTGCAGTCTCAGTTTCACTGTATTTTCTGTTAAAAGAGAGTAATTCTGTATTGCTATCTATGAATAAAAAAATTAGTTGCAAATAACTCAGAATATAACAAAATAGTGCTGCAAATAGAACAGAAAGAAAATCCATTAACTCATTCATGACAAAGCTTTCTACATGTTCAACAAGATTCATTCAAATCACACAGCACTATAGACACTTGCCTTATTCCATGGAATTTTACTGTTTATGCCATGTAAATAAGGGTATCTTTTCTATAACTCTGAATATGAGTAAATGTGCTGGTGGGTTTTGGTGAGTTATGCTCTGAAGCTTCGGCAGTTAGATACTCATCCCCAAGTTACTGTTCTTGACCAAAACACATCTAAAAGTGTACTTGCTATTCACCAAAACTGCCTGACTTGCCCTAGCTATGCATGATCAGTACCTGACACTGCATCTCGTATTGCTACATGCACTTTTCACACAGCAGTATCCCCCTTGCCTCATTCCCTGCCCCTGCCCTGTTGCCACTGTAGCTGAGGAGAGGCAGCGCACCATGGAGACACGATGGGAGCCAGCTTGCATGCCAAGACCTATGTTAAAATATCAATATTATATCTGATGGCTTGACATCCTGGTTTCCCACCATGCAGCTCATCCCTCTGAGCTTTCCCCCAGCCTATTCCTCTTTGCTATTTGGTTACCTCATGCAGAAGTTAATGTTGCGAGGCAACTGTAACATTCGATGAAGAGCCCTAAGGTACTGCAGGGTTCCAAAGCCACTAAACAGAGACAAGAAAGATTTGGCTTGTGTAGTATACAATTTTGCTCCAAGTAAGCTTATCACATCATCTTGGCCATCTCATAAAATGTCAGAAGACCTGCAGTGGTGTGAGAGAGAACACTCTTTGAGGGCACCTAGCACTGGTGACACAAATTTTCATGTGCAGCAAGTGGCTGATGCTGTGTGTGTTCCTGCAAACAGAATGCGGAAGGACTGCCACGCAGCAGCTCACCACGAGAGAGGCAATGTTGAAGAGGTGGACAGTGGAGGGCGGTCTTCGTCTGGCAACCATTCCACAGGGAATTCAAGCCAGAGCAGTAGCTCACAGCCCACCAGGGATGGAACCCCTCAGCTGCAAACTTCATCTCAAGAGGTCCACCAGCGGGCAGGTATTTGCACAATTTACTTGGCTTTCTCTGGAGTCTCCTCCTGGGGGGTCACATGGACAGATGCTACTGGGGAGTCCTCAAATCCAGTGGAAAACTAATTTTAGAAAGAGAGTGCACTTCAGCTCTCCGAATGACCAAGAACATGTTAGGAGATGGCTTCCCAGTATTGTTCCAGGTATTTACTGGGAGGGTGTAACACAAAAGTGATTCTCCAAAGGTTCCACTGTCAAAGTCCATTGTGGGTAATTTTTGGCCTAGCAGGCTCCACTAAGAATGCCAGAATGAGAAATGCAGATGGGTGGGAGTGTACATGTGTGATGCAGGGAGCCTGTGTCACAGTGAACCTCTGCTTATTGTTTGCTGGGAACAGCAGAATGAAAGTATGCAAAAATCTTAATTATCTTGGAAGGACCATGACAATTTATTTGAGGAATTGGTTTGGCTGCTCATCAGTGCATGTGGAAAACAAACAAATGGAAAACAGCTTCTTATGTCTATATAGCAGTTACCAAGAGAAAATTAAATGTTGCCAATCATTCGGTCGACTAACAGCTGAGCCCTTCTCAAATTATGGATTCAAAAGTGCTTCAGGCATGTTCTCAGGGTAGAGCTAGTGGCCTTTATGTTGGAAATGCATGTTAAGTAATACGGATAAGGATAAGCAATTGGTCACATCCAGAGGGTAGTGGTCAATGGCTCAGAGTCCTGATGGACATCCGTGATAAGTGGTGTCCCTCAGGGGTCCATACTGGGACCAGTGTTATTTAATACCTTCATTAATGATGTAGACACAGGGATCGAGTGCACCCTCAGCAAATTTGCAGCTGACACACCTGAAGGATGGGATGTCTTCCGGAGGGACCTGGACAAGCTCAAGAAGTGGGGCCATGGGAATCCCATGCAGTTTAACAAGTGCAAGGTGCTGCACCTGGGTCAGGGGAATCCCCGGTATCAACACAGGCTGGGGGATGAACAGATCCAGAGCAGCCCTGCTGAGAAGGTCTTGAGGGAGCTGGTGGATGAGAAGCTGGACATGGTGCAGCCATGTGCACTTGCAGCCCAGAAAGCCAAATGTGTCCTGGGCTGTATCCAAAACAGCATGGCCAGCAGGGGAGAAAGGGGATTCTGCTGCTCTGCTCTGCTCTTGTTTTGGTGAGACCCCACCTGAAGCACTGCATCCAGTTCTGGGGCCCCCAGCAAAGGAAGGACATTGGCTTGTTGGAGCAGGTCCAGAGGAGGGACACCAAGATGATTACATAAGAGGAAAGGCAAAGAGAATTGGGTTTATTCAACCTGGAGAAGAGAAGGTTTTGGGGTGACCTAATTGCAACTTTCCAGTACCTGAAGGGAGTTCACAAGATAGAAAGGGACTTTTTACAAGATCATGGAGTGACAGGACAAGGGGGAATGGCTTCAAACTGAAAGAGGGTTCAGAGGTTTAGATGGCGTATTAGGAAAAAAATCTGTACTGTGAGGGCAGTGAGGCACTGGGACAGGTTGCCCAGAGAAGCTGTGGATGCCCCATTCCTGCAAGTATTCAAGGCCAGGTTGGATGGGGTTTTGAGCAGCCTAATCTAGTAACTGGTGTCCTTGTCCATGGCAGGGGGTTTGGAACTAGACAAGCTCTAAGGTCCCTTCCAATCCAAACCATTCTGTGATTCTAAGTTTGGCAGTGGGTCACTGTGAGATCTATCAGTGTGGGATCAGGACTTGTAATGTAAAGCCAATTAACTCTACATTTCAACAAGTCTGTGGTATTACTGTATAAATTAAAGAAGAGAACTTGAGGGGTTTGACACTTGTTTGTTTCCCATTAGATCATTTTGACCTATCATTAAAGATAATGGGCAGGACTGGAAAAAGTCTTGCCCTGCATATAATTCACATTGCAAGAATAAAATAACTGCTGCTTTTAATTGAGTCTAGTGCTAAAGGAATCCCCACATGCATACACATAACTTGACACAACAGTAATCAGAGTAGCAAACTTAATTGTGATATAATGATCCTGAGCATACCATACAATAAAGTAAATTAATTGTGAATTGTTTAAAGGAACATATTAATTGGGTGCCCAGAAAACCATGATCAAGAGAGAAAGTCACACTTAGATAAGAAAAGCAACCTGGCTTTTGGTAAAATGAAGACATGCACAACAAATGGAAGGAAATGGAAAATAGCAAATGGAAATCTGTATTCACTCCTGAGTTACTGCAGAGAATGAAACAGGAAGTTTTTGGCTAGGGCCATTAGGGATGAAAAGATGACAATGGGCTTATGTCTGTTTATTTTTAAGGAGTATTTAGGAGCAAAAGAAACCCTAGCAGTGGTCTTGATCTGTTACTGTATAGAAAGGTAGAGTTGCCAGTATGCAATATGTAGAAATGAGAAATGTCTGGTTTATATTGGGAAAAAATGCAGATAATCTATTTCTATGATCTGATCATGAAACAGTCCCTTCCATCCTAACAGCTAGCTACAAAGAACATGAAAGAGTGGCTATCAAAGCTATATGCTTAATTGAGCAAAGCCAAATGACTCATCCAAGAAGGTTTTTAAGAGAGCTGGTTAAAAAAAAGATCAGTTCGATCTCAATAAGCATCAGGACATTAGGGCAAGACCAGAGCACTGGAAAAGAACTTACTCTACGCCTGTTAAAAATCAGAATATTCTTGTCCTGCCACACACAGTCCTAGTTCTCTAATCTAAGGACATTTTTAGTTTGGAAGCACTTCAAAGGAGAGCCTAAAAATGATCAAAATTCTGGGAAATACATCTTGTATTGAAAGATAAAGTGCTTTCAAGCAATTGGTATTGTAAGAAATGCCTTGATTGTAGTCTGTAAGTATTTACCTGGGCAATGAAAGGTGACCAAAGACCATTGATCTGAGCAGACTTGGATGTAACAAAGCTAAACAAATTCAGATTTGAAATCAAGAGCACATTTTTAGTATTGAGAGAGTAAATAAATCGTGAAAGAAGAGACTAAGGGTTAAGGTGGATTCTCCATGACTGGACGCATTTTAAAAATCACAGTAGCAATTAATAAAAGCACACAGGAATTAATTCCGGGAAGTTCTGTGGCGTATGCTATATAGGACAGCAGACTAGATAATCATAGCTATGATAATGCTATGTGCAGTATGTGCTTTGTTAAATGCATCCAGTGCATTTAACTTCTTCATATTCCATACTGTGTTTTGCAGCCTGGTATGCCTGAGTCTGCAAAATTGCAAAAGGCAATGAAAGCCCTATATAAAAGTGCGACCAAAATCAGGAGCACTGGAAACGTGTGGGGTTCTCCTCCAAAGTGTCCTTATTTCATGATGCAGTTTATAGACCAGCCTGTGTTTTCAGGGACAGAGTTTTCTATGCATAGATGCGGGTGGTCTCCTGCCCAATGCTCTTGCTCTAACCACTGCATTTGGGATGAATATAGACTACTTTTGGACAGGGGTCAGCTTCACAATTTAAATCACAAACATCTGTTTGGCCATGTTAGCCCCAGCGCAAACTAACACACCACAGCCCCTCTGTTCTTAATTCCAGTCTATTCTTTTTATTTAAGAAAGGTAACATACTGAAATAACCATCAGATGTAGAAACCAAAGCACTTAAGTAGACCCCCAGGGTTTGAAGAACCTGAATCCCTGCAGAGGCCAGACTTGCGCACAGCCACCGACACGGCAGCCAGGCCTGGCACCCATCACAGCACGTGCCCTCCTTACTGATCACTGCTGAAGGACAGAGGACACTGGCAGAGCGATATCAAGGGGCCATGGAATCATAGAATATCCTGAGTTGGAGGGGACCTGCAAGAACCATCAAAGTCTTAACTCCTGGCTCTGCAAGGACCACCCCAAGAATCACGTCCTGTGTCTGAAAGTGTTGTCCAGGCGCTTCCAAGAGCCATGTGCATCTGTCCCATCATTCTCCAGCAGAGATCTTGGGGCTCTTATTACTTAGGAAAATTATTTTTTTTATTGCTTGGACTATAAAAGTAGAGCTAAAGATACATTGTAAATGAGGTGTGAAAGGGTCCAATACTTGCCAAACCAGCTAGGTTTTACTGAGCTCCAGTTAGGTTGTAGCCCTAACCCGTAGCTCTGCTGATCTGACTCTCTGCCAAGTTACCTAACTTCTCTTTGCTTCAGCATTTGAAAAATTGGGATAATGATGCCAGCCTCTGAAAAACAGGTCTGTGGATGTAAAACAGCATGTTTCAGCTGTATAATGTAAATGGCTTGGATATGAAATTCTGCATTGCTGGAACCTGCATGAATTCAGCAGTCATGTTTTTAGAAGATAGTGTGAGATTTATATTCCTTTATGCCAGCAAAAGTTCAGTATTTGGAGGAGTTTGGGTATTGGGGAAAACCAAAGGAAAAAAAAAAAATACGAACAGCTTGGAAATGCCTGCCAGAAAAACTTGTTTCTGTGTTGATGGCTCTCAACAGATTTTCTGGCATTAACTCCCCACCCCACAGCTATAGCTAGGAAACCAAAATGCCAGCTTGTGTTAATGTTTGGAGTTTCCTGGAGAGCAAAAAAAGCCAAGCAAGCACTCTTGTGACTGGGTATTTGCTGTGTAAGCCTGGGTTAGAGCCTGTCTACAGAAACAGTTAACTCTGCTGAGGCATGTGGCACACACCAGCCCAGGGCTGGCCATCTGCAGAATGCCTGGGTACAGGCAGGCCTCTGGTGGGTGCACTGGCCAGGATTTTATGATTTATTTTTCATTCTATGGCTGTTTAAATATACAAGCATAACAAATACAGGAATTGTTTGCTTGATTGACAGAAGGTGTTGATATAAATGTTAAATATGGGGATGTATATGTACAGGAAGGATTTGTCTAGGCATGGCAGAATAGCTCATCTAATCTACTTTCTGTATCCAGTAGTGGCTGCATTGAGGCGCTTCACAGAAAGGGACAAGAGCCTACGTGGGTCTCATTCAGACCTCCAAGAATGTACCCTATCTAAAACCATTCACATCTTTTCAAGTCTGTGATGTACTGTAAATGTCTCTCTTGGAACTCAGAGTTTACTGTTAGTCTTAAAAACTGTCTTGTGGCTTGAATGCTGTATTATTGCACTTGGCTGAATTTTCAAATTCTCTGTCCCCATATGCAGGAATAATCCTTTTAAATGTGCCATTGTTTTAACTTACAGGTTTTGGGTTTATTGTTGCATTTAATTATACCAAGCCATTTAAGGTGGATGTTCAACATTCCATTAGTGTGGTTGTCAAAGGGGAGCAGAATTACAGCAGCACAGTGCTCAATCATTCACTGGGCCGGTTAAACTGCACATGGCAGAACAGCTGTGAGCCTGTGACTAGAGTGCTTTGCTTGGGGTCTCTTCTCATTTCCCTGTCTTTTGACTCAGTGCACAACCTCTAGAGCTATTTTGACCAAAATTCAGAACACCTGTAGTGGAAAACACAGAAAGATTCATAGGTTTAGGAGTTTGTTACTTTTGCTATTCTTGGAATTCTTATGCTAATAAAACCAGTGGTAATATGCCAACAGTAATACGTACACATGGGACACTGTCAATAGCATGGAGATCATCAGAATGCCACTTAATTAAATATATTAATCTTTCTTTTGAAGGCAGGAGAAAACCCAGGAGTCAGTCTGTCCAGGCACACACTGCTTTAAACCAAAGGCCCCCTGCTTCAAGTCTCTCTGGACCAGTTGTAGAAAGCTGCCAGCCTTTCATCCAAACATCTACATCTGCCCATGAAATTGCCCAAAGGCTTTCTAGTAGTCAGCTATCATTCCACAACTCGGCAACATCTGTGTTTTCTCAGTCCCCTGCTGTTCCTGTTGCTGGCCAGCTGACTGTGCAGGACCGAGCTGCAGCAATGCTCAGGTCCAGCCTGGCCTCCTCCACCAGCTCAACTCTGAGCCTGCTGTTCGGCAAGAGAAGTTTTTCAAGTGCTTTGGTGATTTCTGGGCTCTCGGCTGCCGACGGAGGCAACACAAGTGACACGCAGTCATCCAGCAGTATGAACATTGCCATGGGGCCGTCTGCCAGAGCAGCAAGCCAGGCAGCTCGGGTAAGGCTGAAGCTAAAGCAGCAGTACTAAGTGTGAGCTCCTGTACTGCTCACCTGTCTGGTTCTGAACTGTCCTCACCACCACTGGGCTTCTTCCTTCTCAGTGGTCAGAAAGCAGTTTTTTCCAAAACAATGTTGGGATTTCGGTATTTGTTTTGGATTTTGCTGCATCACAGTGAGACTGTTTAATATTTGTGTGTCTGTGAGAGCATTTGTGAATAACTAATGGGGGGGCTGTTGCGCACACACCTGAAATTGCAAACTGGGGCAAAGTTGCTCTTCCTTTCACTCAAACCAGGGACTTGGGTCTCCATTTTCTGCAGCCCAGGTGATGAGTACCATCATAAGCAGACTAAATAGCTCCTTCCTTGCCTGCTTTTGCAGGACTTAAAATTATTTTATCAGAAGGAAAAGGAATGGTTTCCCCTGAATAGTGCACTTGTTCTGTCCCCCTCTCTGATCAGAAATTCAATCCAGGACCTGAAACCTTGTTGACTGAATGTTAGTCAAAGGAATTCTGTACGAAATATTTACCAAAGGAAACCAGCATGCCCTGTGATTAAGCATTTTCTAGCAGCAAAAGAGTACACACAAAAAACTTGCAGCCTTCTTCCCAACAGACTCACAGTTTCATTCCTATCTTCCCTGAAAAATTCAATTCACATTGTAGAGTTACTGTTTTATTGTCTACTTAAGTGTATTTATTTAACTTTGGTTGCCATCCATTGCTGTCCTGAACTTTGAAAATTGACCTCAGCACAAGAAAGCAGGAACATGAGAGGATGGACTAGAGATGAAGGGTGACTGCAATCACACAACATAATTAAGACTTTTTCATTTCACCTATCAAAATAGAAACCAAACTGGTGACAGGGGAAGACTGTGGATGTAAGTCCCAAGCACTTTTCTGTTACTATCCTTCTGAACTATAACTTCTCTGGTTCCCAAAGAATTCTCTAAACCTCAAGCAAGAAAAGCTCCTTAGCCTGTGTGTATTTTGCTCGCAACCCAAAAATACCATGTGTGGTACAGTTCCCTAGAGTTTTGCCATGAAATTCAGCAGGAGTCGACTGAACATTACTCACCTGGGTCCAATCCTGCTTTGTTATTGTAACAAGTATTAATATTTCTACACATACAGCTGAATATATCCAATGACAAGGCACAATTCCAACTCTCAAGAGTTTATGGCCTAATTTGCAAGAAATCAGCCAGTCTGCGATACTGAGTACTAATGGTAGGAGTCACCTCGTCCAATTTTAAGCTATCTAAAATTTGGGCATGATGTCACAGTAGATTGTTGGTGAGGTTTCTGTATTCAGTAGAGAGGCCAGTCCATTTCATCCTTACAGCTATTAGAAGGAAATTTTCCCCTGGGAGACTTGTATCTCTCTGCCAACCACTGGTAGCCTAAATGACACAGCAAGACCACATGGTTAAATTTAGATGAGGTGAATCCTGGTCAAAGGGACCGCTCAGAGTCCAGGTGCCCGTTTGATTGAAAGTGGTAAAGAGGAAGTGTTTCATTTCAACGTTCACACAGCAAACTTCTGGAATGCTTTTATCCTAATGGACTCCTTACAGTGGGGCGGCACTACGCTTAACGTTTTCGGACTGATAATTGCATTCCAGTTTTGATGAAAAGGTTTCTTTGTAAGTTTGATTTAAATTTTGGTGTACAAAGCAAGCTCCAGAGCAACCCAATTTAACAACTTAGAAGTCAGCCCTGCTTGAAGCAGCAGTTTGGACTGGATGACCTCCAGAAGTCCTTTTCAATCCAAATTCTTTTACAGCTCTCTATACATGTACATCTGTTGTACTAAACCTCCAGCTCCTGGTCTGCTTTTCTTTCCAAATTTATGCGTTACACAAAGTGTGACAAGTACCTCTTCAAAACTCCCTTGTGAATAATGCATGTTAAGAATCCCATGGAGTTTCACAGAATGACATTCCTACGTCAATTTTTTAACTTTTTTCACCTGTCACTTCAAAAAATAGCTGAAGTGTTACTTAGAAATTTCCTAAACTAGTTGACTTTTTCTTTCTTACTTTCCAGCAACTTGCTGAGACCTGCGAAGCAACAGATGCTACGGAACCAAGACCACAGCGGGAGCCGGGTGCGGCCCATGCCCTGTTCATGAGTCGGAACCTGGAGTGCAGAAGGGCCAGCCAAGAAGATATGGCCCTGGAAGACACTGCTTCTCAGCAGAGCCTATCTGAGGAGCAGTAAGGAGCATTCCTAGCACAAGGGCCACGCGCTTCTTAGCATTAAATACAGAGTTAGGTCAGGAAGCTGCACATGGGTTTAGGTTCTTTCAAATGTAATAAGCAACCTCCAAATGTTTATTTTTCTAACTTCTACACAAGAATATTACAGGGCGGATGTTCTTCAGCTAATGGCCTTGGCATGGGTAGGGTTGGAAGATATCCTAAAAAACACACAGTGCCACTTCATCTCAGGTTCTTGTAAATCCTAGAACAATGAATACAACCTGTTTAATGTTCCTTCCCCTGGAATGGTTAGAATCACAAAAAAATACAGTAGGAAATACTAATACAACTCAGTGAAAAGCACACAAGACATCTCTTTCCTGCCGTAACTAAACAGCTGATTGCATGCAAACTAATTGAAATTTGGTACAGATCATAATAGCAAAAGGCAACTAAGACCAGAAGCAATGAATACATAAAAGGACAGTAAAGTGTCCTGTAACATTAGAGCTAAATCTGATTTTTTTTTCCAACAGCAAATCTCTTCTTTTTCTTTGACATGTTATGCAGGTGCTAATGCTGAATAGCAACATAGCATCTCAGACTGATATACTGCATGCAGCCATACTGAAATACTGTGTGAACAAGCCACACTACACCGATTAACAAAAGTCAAGCGTAAGAAAAGAAAGTATCCAGTGCATGGAAAGTCTTCAAAGCATACGGTGCACCTTATTTGCAAAGCAGCTTTGCATAAATTAGGTATTATCTTGTGCTCCTGTTTGGTTTACAGCAGTGTTTCTCAAATTCTAAGCAACAGTACCCTTAGGAGTTGCAAAAAGGCCCAGAGGAATCCTCCTCAAGGACAGAAAAGTGCAAACCAGGCAGTAATTATTGTCTGGAAGTGTTTGTGTTAGGAAGGGAACAGCTAAATACCTTTAATTGCTGGACACAGCTCACTGTCCATAAACACTTGTAGCCAGTAATTACAAAGCCTTCTGATTTCCCTCCCCCAGAGAAAACCAAGCTGCTGCCAATAAAGACAGATGATACAAAAAAGGAGGCTGTGCCTTCACAAGGTTTGAGAAACACTGATTTACAGGAATGCATGACTACTTTGAAACCCAAAAGGCTACAACAAATCCTTCCTGTGCTATTGAGTCTAAACAAACACGCGCGTGTTTTTTTTCAATTAAAAAAATTGCAGCTATCAGTGTCTTGCTGTTCCTCTTTACTGTAACTACCATAGATTGTTTTTAAATCTCAACACAATGATGTGCAGCCAGGCTGTCTTGTCCCAATTAACAAGATTTAACAAGAGATGCTGTAGCTAAGTCTCATTACTGTTAGGCAATACTCAGTTGCATTCTGAGCTTCCTACTGTGCCACACTTCAGATCTGAGTAGCAGAACCAAATAAGACCAAGTGAAAATAAAATGAGCCAAGTATGTTTTGTGTGGCAGCAGTCTCTGGGTCTTCTTTTCTATTTGCAATTGTTTTCACTTGCTTTCTGCCTTACAAAGTTAAGAAACCTATTCTTTTTTAGTTCACTGATCATGCAGTGCTTCATTACAAATGAAGGATGGAAGTTATACAGGCAGGCTCCTACTAACAGCCACCTGCCCCATTTCTGCTTTGGGGACTTTTGCCTGGCAATCCACGGGATAAACCATCACTGCTTTGTCTTCCTGCATGAAGGCAGGGCAAACAGGTGGCTCCAGAAAGCACCAAGAACTTTCCCATACTCAGCCTCACTTAGGCCTCCAATTATCACATATTTAAGTTTGAATCCATTTCCATCAAAAATAAGTAATTCTAGTAGTCCCAATCAACCTAAATATTCCATTTATCCAACTCAAGCATACTAAACCAGACTGGGGAATGGCTGCACAAATCCTTTCAGCAGCAACCACTGTATTTGCTTAGCATGGATGAAGGCCCAGCAACAGCACCTTCCCCCAGCACCACATCTTCTGCAAGACTCCACCATCTCCATGGCCTCTAGTACTGCATCCTAAAATAACGCAGCTGCCTCACAGTTCCTGACTTAGTCTAAGTCACCGTCCCCTGGAGCATAACTCCTTGGGGACAGCAGTTGTGCCATGAAGTCCAGCCTCCTGCTGCCCACACAGGGTGGCTGCCAGAAAGGGCAGGTTCTAACACCTTTGTGGAGTCACAGCAAGCAAGCACAGCAAAACAGGAGCCAAGATTCAAAAATCAGTTCTTCTTTTGTAGCCATGTCTTAACACAGTTTTTATTTTGCCTTAAAGTTGCTGTTGTAGCATAGTGGGTTGAAAAAATCCAAGAGTGACTAACAAGTGTAACAGGAAAAAAAAAGAATCAAAATGAGCACAAACTCTCCCATGTTAACATTTCTTTGTATTTTTGGAGATAGTCTGCTGTTATATTAATAAGACTACTGCTACATGCAGCGGTTTTAAATATGAGCCAGTCCTACAGAATAATCTGACATAATGGTTAGAAATGAAACCTGCAGCTAGGTATAAGGTTGTATCCATTCAACACACCTTAGATTTCTCCCATTTTTGTATGAGGTAGAGATACACCCAGTTCTGTCCCTCTGCTTGTGACAGAAGGTGCATTTAGGGCTCTGATGCACACCAAGCTAATACATAGGAACCCAACCTTTACACAAGGCCTAATTTCAACAGTAAGCTGCTCCAAACAGCTCTGCATAACACCAAAAGTCACCTGAGTCAGCACTAGTGCCTTCATACACATGAAGGCTTTGAGTCATACTTTTATCCCTGAAAGACTTCAACAGCTTGATACTTAACCTCACACATGAGGTGCTTCAGAGTTGCAAGACAGAAGTATGCCACTTTTTGGGCAGGTTTTGGCCTTTAAATGAAAAGCAAACACAATTTTCATTGCTCTTATGTCATCTGTGACACTGCTGATGGGTTTCACAATGCCAAATACTGTTAAAACTTGGCCCTGAAGTTTCTCAGGCTTAACAGTTTGCCTACAAGTCCGATCTCTTGCTGCAGCAGTGATGCAGGAAGGATGCTGCCACCACCACCATGTAAATACCTTTTATCAAGAGTTCCATCAGGGTTCTTTGCATCAGGTGCTATGCTCGATTTTTCCAGAGCTGTGGAGGCCACTTACCTCATTCAGCCAGTCCAGAATGTTGTTTCTACAACGTGAAAACAGTGATGTTCCTGTCTTGTTAGCAAGCTGAATGCATCTTTTGAGGAAATCAAGTGGTCAATCCACAAGACCATTTGTACATGCAGTTCTTTCATAGAAAAGTCAGAAGGGATGAAGAGATGGAGGCCTTATCTGCCTCCCTCCAGCTTCACCTCAGATAACATCACCACTGCTGGAAGAAACACTAGGAGTGATTATATCCACACTGTCAGTAAAGCAGAGAGGAACACAAACAATACAGCAGGTTACAGGAGGGAGGATAATATGGTGAAACAAGCACAAACACAGTACTTCAGCCTTTGCACTAAGCATGGGATACTTACCTCCCTCACATTTTGTTTTCCTAAAATTTCCTTTCCCGAATAGGCTCTTGTTTACATCATATAGTAAAAGCCAGTTGCTACATTCCTAATGATGAAACATGGCCTGAAGATCTGGCAAAAGGACTTTGAGTAACTTTTTACTAAAGCCAAGCACAGGCTGCTGAACTGCTCACATCCACCAGGTACACTGGCAAGGCCCAGCCTGACCTTCAGCCCAGCTGTTTCCCACCACAGCAAGCAATTAGGAACCAGTGATGGACATAGTCTGCAAAGTTCATTCCTGTTCATCCAAAAATAAAAGCCAGAAGTGCTGGCTGTTCCCTCCATTTTGTAGTGTCATGCAACTCCTTTGTGAGGAACTGAAGTTCTTCTTGCAAAGTCTCACCTCATTCCCATAGGCAGAAAATCTTGGCATTCACTTCACTGGAGACAAATCTCAATGAAAAGGACTTACCAGCATGAATCTTTTTCCCCGACATGATGACCAGATATTCTAAATATCGATGAATGATATTCTGACACTATTAAGTTCTTAGGACTCTCTGTGATGCCATTCACAGCTTTTTATAAAAACTAAAGAATATTAGAATAAGGCAAGAAATGTCATCTGCATTTGCCTCCAACTGACAGCTCTTCTCTTACTGGAAAATTTAAGTTAAAGATCAGCTGAATTTTGTGCAGCTCATTATAGAAGATTAGAATTACCAGTGAGTTTCTCCAGCATGTGATAATCATCTTCTCATCAATGCATTTTTTAAAAATACCCAATTATTGCTGTATTTAGATTACTCCCTGGATTAGGAGCTGGTATTTAATTACCATGTTTCACTAGTGCTTGTACATCTTTAAATCTGCAACACAGACATATTACTTATAATTAACTTTGCAGTAGGTCCAGTATCAAAGTTTCACCTCTCTCACTCAGTTTTACAAGTCAAAAATTGCCTAATGCATGATAAATAATGCAGGCCCTGTTTATTCCATGCTGTGTGCAATTTTACATTGGAATTACAAGCCTTGTTGCCAAAAATGTCCTTCAAGACAGTAATTGGTACCTCACATTCTCCCCTTTTTTGCACCAATTAAAACCTACAGGTGCACTAATGTTGTCATCTGGAATCTAGCTGGTACATCAGAGGTGCTTTTCAGCAAATGTGTGCTATTAATAAAATCGGCCCATCTGGGGGATTGTGGATGATCTGTTTGCTGTTAGTGCTCTCAAGGCCTTCCAAGTATTTTACTAGTGCAAGACCAGACAATAAATTTTTACCTTTAAAGTAAACACAGGTTGTCATAAAAACTTACATTCAGTTGGAAATACAACTTCCTCACTCACTCGATGTATATTTGAAACAGGCAAATGGTATCTTCAGGACCGTCTGAGATTTAAAGGCCAGACATGACTGTTAAGGTCATCTACATTCTCCTGCTGAACATAGATCACAGAATTTCTGTCTGAGCTAGAAGTGCTTTCCAAGAGAAACAGACAAAATGGGCTTAGAAAAAGAACAACAAATTAATGACTCTCACCAATCTTGAGATAGGTAGCGGAAAACAAGAGACACTGATGTCAGGAGCAAAAATATGCATTGGTTTAAAAGGGCTGATACTTCACTCACAGTTCCAGAGAAGGAAAAATCCACCTACATTTTCTAGTGACCATCTAGCCTCAGTACAAAAGGTGTTGTTTGAACCATGAGACAATAGAAGTACTATAAGCACTGATCAAAAGTTCCCCAAACGTCTTGCTGTAACTGTTTGGGCATTCCGCCCCCCCCCCCCCCCCCGCCACTAAATGATGGGACTACAGTAGGCATCATGGCACTACATGCAGGGCAATACATCTACTTTTACGGGGAATAAGCACCACTTTAAGTGATCTCCCAGCAATACTGACTAAAGAATTCAGAAGACTGACTCCCAACAGAACTCCCCTCCTTGGCCTCTACCAGAGAAGTGTCAAATCTCTCCATTTTTTATTTAGCTTTAAAGGTCAGTCCTCATTTAAGACTCAACAGCAGTCCCACTAAAACCATGGTAGATTTTGGGTAACTCTTTAGTCACTGAAAGAACTATTCTTTTGCAGCATATTTTTTTACAGCTTAAGAGATTTAACACTGAAACAGGAGGGCATCCAACACTTAGGCGCAGAGGGGTTTCTGTTCAAAAACCTATGGCACACAGCCCTGAAAAAGTTTACTTTGGTCCCAAGTCCTCCACATCTAAAAAGGTGTTTTGTCTGAGTAAAACGCCTGAAGTAATTAAGGGGTTAGTGTGTCTTTAGGGCACAACCTTATTTTGCAAAAAGCAGCCAGGAGCTGTACATTCTCAAGCAGAGACCCTAAGAGCAGTTCTCTTCTTCCCAAATACTGTCTTCTGATGAAGACAGCACTACCAGCCAAATGGATTTGGGCTGAAGGGTAGTCCTAACAGGGCAGTCAGGGAATGAGCCCATGACATCCTTTAACATGGCATGCATCTCCTACCACCTGTGGAGGTGCAATGCTTGTACCAGATCCTTGTTCTGAGTACAGGAAAGAAAAAAGACATTCCATATATTCTCCCAGATGTTTGCAGAGCATGTGTGAAAATACCTGTCCCCATCTAGCCCTATACAACTCTGGGTGTCAGCTTTACAGAAATAATTCAACAAAATAATACTTGAAGATGCCTTTAAATAGTTTGCTCATTTTAACAGTCATTGAACTGAACACAAACAAGTTAAGAAACAACTGAATTTTTAACAACGTTCTTCAGCCAGAGATGACCATAAATTTTACAATGAACAGTGTGCACCTGGGAGGGAATTCTGTTTTCACAACATGCAAAGCTGATTAACTGGCAGCACTTTTGCTGAACACATCTGCATTCCTCACAGGGAAACACATTGTCTAATACTCTCAAACACTTATTTCACCATTAAGCATGTACAGAATTGAATAAGGAAAAAACCCAAACATAAGTATCAATAAACATAAGAGACTGTAATATGAATATAGACAAATGCAGTTTTAAGTTGATCATGACTTAACAAATTCAACATGAAAAACGCAAGATTTGATGAACTTCATGGATTTGAAGATTTATATATATATATATTTGTAAGGGGGTGTGGGACATGATTGTCATCAGAAAACTGAAAATGAATTCAAAATGCAGTCCTCTTATTGATTAGTGCCTGGGCCATGTAAGAGAGGGTAGACTTGGCTATTTTGTCCTCCCAAAATGGAATTCTGTAAATGTCACTCGTGACTACAGGAAGTTTACTTGAAATTCTGGATAACCCTTCTTATACTGCAACTGCAGACAGGGTTGCCGGGGGGTAGGAAGAGAGAGCACATCTGCTTATTCCCTCTACTTGCTGATTTGTCAGCACCCATGCTAAAACACACTTGGACACACCTAAGCTGGGTCACCAACAATAGTCCTACATAAACCAGACAGGACTCATATCATTTTTGACAGGGTTCTGTTCTGTTGCACCAGGCCTGTGTTCCAGATACTGAATTGATCTCTAGGCAGAACAGTCCAAACACACTCAGAAAGACTAAGATCTCAAACAGATTTTACAGTTAATTTTTTTCACGTGAGGTAACTTGGATCAGAGTTGACCACTTAACTTCCAAACACCCATATTAGAACTGGATGTTAGCTACACATCTGTTCAATTTTTTTAATTCAGTGAACTGAATAAATTACAATCCTGTTATCTCATTTTCCCATTTTAGAGTATTACCAGCTTTACCCTGCTTACCCTAAAGGCTCCAGTAAAGCCTCCAGGGGGTTAAAGCAAGAAGGACAGACTCTAAACCATCCACAAAATGTTGTAATGTTTTGTTGAAATAAAAGCTTTAGTGTTTACAGGACACAAAAGGTCTTCATTTTCTGCAGGATTCCACAGCTGCCAAGATGTCTTGCAAAATGCTGTTTCTGTTTTCCTTACTAACCTAGAGAAAGAGAAATTAAAATGATGTAATTTCGTTAATAGCTTCTACACCAGTGTTTACTTCAAAAACAATCAAAGCAGAAATTCCAATGCACTTCTTTTTCAGTGCAGGAATGTTGAATGTCAATCACCTGCCTTCTTCTGCTTCTGAGAACAGAGTATACTAAACCCACAAAAGCTGCAACTGAATATTTAGTGATCTTTTTGATTTAATTACCCATGGTATTTTGCAGCATTATTCAAGGCTTGAGTAACTAACAAGAATCACTCAAAGAACCAGTATGCACTTTTGTCATTACTAGAAATCCTTTTCAACTACCAAATTTAACTTTCCTACTATAGAGTCCTTATGCCTTCATTACTTGAAAGAGTTGTATTTATTAAGATGACAGATCTAGTCAAAAACATCTGCAAAGAAAAAAAAGTTAAAACAGGCTTAGCAGCATAACTCTGTATTCTGAGAAACCTTATTGCTACAGGAGAGAAACACCTTGGAAAAGAAATAAGACTACTTGAGACAGCTGGGTGTTCTGCAGCACACTGAGATACGCCTTTGGCTGACCAGTCCATGGGAATGCTGGGCTTTAAGTCCAGAATATGTGAAAATCCATGTAGTCCGGTGTCCTGTCTTTTGCTGGGTTCATCTGCACTCCAGTACGTACAGATGACTGTAAACTGCCAAACAAGTGCTGGTGCTTGCTAGTCAGCTCAGCTCCCAGGGGCACAGAGCTGGGGGGCTGCGTGTGTGTAAATTATCCCTTCCTGACAGACTGGGTCCTGATCCGGAGCCCTGTGACCCACAGTGCCATGCATTACTCACTCAAACAAAACCTGGGGAGATGACTGCAGTTGTAAAGGGGTAACAAGCAACTGTGAAGCATCAGCAAAAGCTTCATTTTAAAAAGTCTGAGAAATTTTCCCCACTGTTCAGATCCCTGCAGAGAGGGCAGGAAGAAATCAGACAAAGACACATGAGCCAAAAAAATAAGTAAGAGCATTCATACAAAGTCGTAGAAAAGCTGTTTGACAAGGAGACAACACCATGCACAGCATAAAACTCCCTACCAGCAAGGTTCCATAGCACTCCCTATATCTCCATTTAAGATGTGAGCACGAGAGTTTATATCTGTTCCAGTACTACAGTCAATAATGAACAGGAGAAAGTATTACTATTATTATTGTTGTTGTTGTTAAATAGGTGACAGTTCTATCTGAGGAATTTGGCCCTAGGAGCCTACCACTATTTACAGCCACACACATCCTATCCAAGTGCTGTAAACGAACACTGTAAAACCTACAGACAGTGGTCTCACTGAATTCAAGACAGCAGATCAACATAGGACTAATGAAAATGTGACATTGAAAAAAAAAAGGGGGGGGGGGGAGAGTAATGAAAAGGAAGATCTACCTGAAAATGTCACTGAGAACCAGTCCAAGCTTTATAAGATAAACACAAAACCCCACAAAAACAAAGCAAGACAACAAAGAATGCTCCTCAGTAAGGCTATTGGGACCCCAAGGTAAACAACACACAGCACAGATGAGCCAAACTCTAAATCTCGCAGCAAGTGTACTGATATCTTGACTTTCAAAGGACCTTCTGCACATTTAATAGCTCTTCCCACTCTCTCACAGCCAACAAAAACAATACTACATTTTATCTATCCTTTTTCCATACCTATATGCCAGAAGTCCAGTGAGAGCAGCAGAGAGAAAGTGCCAAGTGCTGGGAAATTTTCAAAACTGTTTTACAAAGGCTGCTTGATAGATATAAGTCTCCTCTTAAGATCTGGAGACATTCTGTGCAGGCAGCTTTCCCAGGGAGAACAAATCTCCCAGTATCTGCACTGAATGTACAAACAGATGGGTATGTTTTTAGAAAGGAGTTGAAAATAACTGTAGATGCTGCTTATATTAAGCATTTATGTAATTTGGAGGAAATTAGACTCCAAGCAGGCAACTACGGAGTACAAAAGCTTTCTTCCCCTAACTTAAAGATACCGTCAAGGAAACCACTCGTGTACAATCTGTTCAAATGGAACCTTTTTTCCTTCCTATCCATTTAACTATTTTCTTTCTTAATAGTCATATGCAACCACACTTCACTAGTGGGTTTCATGCAAGCATAATTAATAGATGGGAAAATGGGAGAAAATTAGTATCTGCCAGCTGCTAAGGATAACCTGATCCTATTCATGCCACCATGTCTGCAAAACTACACAGACGCAGGCAGTGCAAAAAGAGCCTCTGTGGTTTAACTGGAAAGTTTAGCTCTCAGCAAAATGGAACTGGGCAACAAATGTGTTAAATATCAGAGCTCCTATCACTAAGCGCCCTAAACATATAAATTAAACATTTGGGACCAAATGCTTTTAGGGCATCTGGGCCCATTTACACAAACAAAATATGCTTTCAAGACAGAAGGGACTGTAAAACCCCAAACAGCTGCTCTCTCATCAGCACTGTCCTTGTGACACGAGGAGCAGGATGAAAAAACTGAGATGAGCTATCTGAATGCAGCCTAACTCCATATTAAGTGACAAAGCGGGCAGAATACTTTTGGAAGGTAGCCACCTACTTCTGTACACTTCCAGGCACCATACAAGTGAGTTAAGAAATTACTGACTGTGAGCTATTTGGACACTCCAGGTTTCCCCATGCCACAGCCCTTGAAGAACACAGCTGGTGACCCAGTATTCACTTCAGCTACTAACACCTCTGACTCCCCATGGGCAGGTTCTGTTCCTGCTCACGGACACATTTTAACCAGCTGGGAAAGAGCATGTAGTATGTCACTGGAGCAAGAGAGACAGATGCTCTCCTGCACAAGACTTCAGCTTAGCAGGTCTGTGACACCTGGGAATGACTGCAGTCTGTCACACATCTCACATCCATGCTTTTGGTTAATGGATTCACCAGAGAGATCTATTTAATTAAAGAAACCCGCATGTCCTAATCTCAGCAGTGTGAACAGGATGGGTCATTGTTTTAGTAAAGATCTTTTAGCTAGAGAAAACACCGCTCCATTGAAATTTACAGAAAGACTTTTGCTAGCTGCAGTCAGTGCTTGAGAGAAAGACATACCAGCTGACTGATACAGCTGAAAACCCAGGGCTGAGTAGCCCATGCCCTCTGAGTATCACCTGATAAAAAGAGACAGTAGAAACCTCAAAAGGTTTTCTAGCCCCGTTTGCTCTTCTGGGAGGACCAAACGCACGCACCACTGCCCTGCCATGACTGCAGCCTAAGCACCGAATGACTGCTACTTTCAGCAAGGCTTCTCCAACCCCTCTTCCCCAGTCCTACCGCTGTAAAGCAATTCATACAAAATTTACATTTATGTGCATCTCTGTGAACAGCCTGACTATGAACACACATCAGCTTGGTAGTGGAAAAACCTGGAGGTTTATCTCTGAAAGGAATGGAGGGAGTTGGATGCTTATACAAGGAAAGGAATAATCTCTTGTCTTTGCTCCTACAGTTGCTTTAGCATATAATTAAATCAGCATTTAATATAAAAACAGAAATTGAAGATGATGATGGGACCCTCAATTAAAGGAAAGCTGAGGAACTTTGAAAACTGCAGTTTTTAAAGTCAGCTTTGAATAGGAAACAACATAAATCAAAGGAGTGAGAGGTGCCTTTAGTTTCTTTTTGTGAAGCATCAAGGACACTTACTCATGTTAAGGAAACCTCACACATGCACTCCTAGGAACAGGCTATGCTTTGCTGTGGTAAGTTTATGAGAACCGCCCTGATCAGAAATGTACTTTGAGGCCCTAATATTCTGAAAATTATGTACATAAAAGTAACATAATGAATTCCAAAACTGGTTCAATGACTCCAGAGAAAGTACACTCCATTTACAACTGTCTTTCTTCTATAAATCATTCCTATCATTCCTGAAAACTCTACTGCTGCCTTTTTTCCTTTTTTTTTTTTTTCTTGAACACAACTACTGGCATAATTTCTGCAAGCCAGTCTGGAAAAAAACAAAAAAGCTTAAAAATCTGACTGTACTTTAAAAGATTTAACTCTTAGAAATAATGAATACCTATACAGCAATAATACTACAGCAAAGAAACCTTTTAAAACAAGTACAGCATTACTTCTGCAGCCCCTCACAAGCAAAACCAGCTGTGTGAGACTGCTACAATAAGTGCCAAATGGGATTTTTTTAGTAAGGTGAACACCTGCCCATTAAGAATAAAATGGAAAAAAACTAAAAAACTTATTTCATGCAAGCTGCCCACAGCTATCAATTGGCAGTAACAGTTTTTAAACCAAGCCAAATATAAACCAGTAACCTAGAACAGAAGGCTCTTTAAGGATATTAAATATTACTCACATTGAACACTTTAACATCTTTCCTACTTCTTATTTCTTCAACAAGATCCAGTGGCTTTCCCTTAGGTATTGGAATAGTTCCAAGCACCACAGCCCCTGAGCCAGCCAGCGTTTGACGAACAGCTTGAATAAAAGCCTGGCTGAAGAGTTCCATTTTACCAATCTCATCTATGACACAAATTCTTTTCCCTGTATCACCACCATGGTTTACCTGTGGAAAAGTGCATCAAGGGCCTGTAAACAGCAAAACTTCGAACAAGCAACAGAACAAGAACAAGCAAATTTCTATGCTGACAGAAGAAATACCTCCAAAAGAAATAAATTCAACTGTAATACTGGGGAAAGTGGGAAGCCAAAGCTACTGCTGGTAAATGACAGACTTATAAATCTACAATTTCTTTTTTAGGACAGATTTTTAGTAGGATGGAAACAGTATAAATACCAACTGCAATAGGAAATATCCATGATACCAGATTTCCTTTAAAGCGGAATTCTCATCATGGTCCCATATGAGCTACTTGACAATTAAGAACTGCACTTTGCCTACGAGCAGCTCTCAATCATTCTGAGGGTCAGCAATTTTTAAAAACTTTACTCTTCTCACTGAATTATGCATTTAGTGATTACATTTAATTATGTAATCAGTAGTCACACAAACCAGGTATCTAAAAAAAGACGACTTCCATTAAATCTATATTTGGAAGTTTCTCCTCTTGTAGTTTGCAATGATGGAGCATTTCACTCAGAGCTACTGGCTTTCTTCAAAGTTGTCTAGATAACAACCAAGCCATTTGCAAGCCTCTCTCACATAAGATATATATTGAGATATACCTTACTTTATAGTCCTAGCCACTGGATAGTAGCAGAGACACAGTTAACCACATTTGTGGTTTGTTTGCTTTTTCATGAAGTGAATACTGTGCCAAACAGTGCCATGCTGCAGGCTGTTAGAGCTGCAGGGAAGTCCAGGAGAAGAAAAGGGTGACTGCTACTGAGGAAAAGGAAGCTCACAAAGCAGAGGAACTCTTCAACTGCACTGCCTACCCTGTTTTGGTAAAAGTGACTGAGAACGGTACTCCATTATTTATAGAAGTGGGGAGAAAATCAACTCAATTCAAAACCATTACAGATCCATGAATACATACCAATACAAGCCATATTATACAAAAACTAAAAAAATAAAAAAGAAAAATTGAAATATCTTCCCTTGTGAAGGCAAAGTATTTGCTTCTGGGAAAGTGAAAGAACTGCATAGCATGCATGTTAAAATCCTTTCAAGCTAAGTCCCTACTGAGTAGCTGTTTTATCTAAAATCCTTTCATAGATCAGTGAGCCAAAAAGCCAATACTAGGCACTAGGTCACATATTGAGAAAGAAGAGTATTTTGCTTTGAAAAAAACCTGAAAAAACTCAGTCCTGCCTGATAAAGTTTGCAGAACCAGAGAGATTTTTCACTGCAGGATCTATTCCATTCTCAGTGGAGTGAACAAAGCCTTAAGAGCTGAATCTGTCCTCAAGTCTAAATGGGCACGCGCCCATTCTGTGCTGCTCTCTCATCAAACCAGAACATACCTATGACTCTCCTGCCCTCACTCTTCATTTGTCTCTCCTTGTTTCAGTTCTCTGATCTTCCCCCTTCTCCTCTTCCATTTTGGGCCATCTTCATGTGTGACCACATTCCCACAAAACTGATAAGCAGCACATGCACTGTGCGACTCTGCTGACCCCAGTTCTTCACTTTCTTGTAGTTGCAGAAAGCTGTGTTAAGTATGGAAAAAATTCAACACTGCTAGCACTTTTCTAGGAAGATCTCTCCTGGATTTCATCTTAATTCAGTGGTAAATGGATTCCAAGTACAGCACTGACCTCATGAAGTATTTTTTATTAAACTATCTTTCTATTTACTAACATCATAAATATGGTTACAGTGAAATTTAACATATAAAAGTTGTCCCATTTTATTATTATTTTCTTTCTCCCTTGCCCAATATCCTTGCTTCCCTACTCTCAGACTACAATGCTCTTTGACAAAAACAAGAATCAGATCCTTGATCTTATTTTTGCTCCTTGCACCTCTTTGGTTTTTTTTGTTCTAAGTTCACCAAAAAAATCCCTTCTTCCTTGTCCCCTTGAGCTTTGGCAGTGTAGAAAAATCACAACAGGATTTTTTTAGTAGTGCAGTTCAGCAGCTGCTGCACACTGTTTGTGGCATGTTATTGCCAAAATAAGATCTGTTTTTGTTTAATTTTGGAGAGGGGAAAGGTTGGAGTGAGAGAGAGGAAGGAGAAGGAAAAAGGTAGTGACAGAATATTAGCGAAAGGATAGGAAAAAGATTGTGTGGAAAGTCTTATCACAGCCAGAGCACTCCTTGTGCAGCAGGCTAAATCCCAAATAATCAGGCTGCTATTATCCGTCTGCAGGTATTTATACAGTGGTATTCTACCCACCGGATTCAAGAAACAAATGCTTCTACTGTAAGAAGATGGGAATCAGAAGAAGACAGGGAAAAAGAAAGAAGAGCAGCAGCAAAAGTACTTTTTTTGGACCCACTGATTCCATCCAGTTTTCCATGGTAAGCCACTAGTGCGTTTTGTTTGCTTTCCAGTGTGAGACAGTGGCATAGAAAGAAGCTTCCTTCCTGCTGCCTCCTCAGGCCAAGGAGGTCCTGCTTACATGACTGCAATCTCTCCAATACCACAATAACGATAAGAGAACAAGCCAGATTTGCCCCCCCAGCTTCCTAACCCTGAAGTCAATCAGAACCAGCAATACCCAAGAAACAGGCTATTAATTAATATCAAAAACTAGCTCTGTAGAAGGGCCTTCCAATAACACTGATTATCATAAAGCATACGTTTATCAGCAGCTTTCATAGAATACTCACATTTCTCAGCATAGGTAGAACCAACTGCTCAAATGAAACAAGGTCTACAACATATTGTCCAACCCGGTATTCACGTCTTGAAGCAGAAGAATCAGAACTGGGGTTGAAAAAGAGATACACAATTCCTTCTAAGTACTGAGTTTAGTGAGAATTCACTGCAGTCATTTCAAGTGAATTTAAAAGAAGTTATCCAAATAAATCAAACCCCCTTAACTCTTCTTTAAAAGGAAGGCAAAGAAATTCTAAACCATGCAGTAAGTCATACTGCAGATAGCTTGCTGTCAGATAATAAATATACCATATGCATCCTTCACAACTAGGCAAGCTCAAATTTCAACAGTGTATGGAAGGACAATTGCACTTAAAAGTCAGCAGGCATATTTACACTGAAATCAAAACTCATGCCTGCAGTTCAGATCTTTGAATTTTGTAATGTGACACTACAGACAGCATCACAGCAGTATCATCTCAGCATGGGCTGCAAAACCTTGGAAAAATACTCAGTTTGCATGTGCTGTACCACACTGTGCTAGGTGAACCTCCATTATTAGCAGAATGCAAATTATTTCATCACATCAACTCTGTGTGATTGAGGTGCTAAAGTCACACTGGACATAGACTAAGTTTTGCACTAAGTATGAAAATCTAAGTCTAGTGAATCAGGAGAGAATGAGAGGCACTCTGCACTTCAGAGGCCCTCCTCTGGGGCTCTGAAACCCTTTTTTTCTTAAAATTCACAGGCAAGTTTTGTGGACCAGTCAAATGCTCTTTAAAACAATGCTATACGCAATTTCATTTTCCACTTCTGTCTCCATAAATCAGCTAGTGGAAACACAAAAATCTTCCTCCCTGCCCACAATAAGCTACTTAACTGTATCCCAAAAGGACTTGGTCTCACAGCAAAAGGCTCAGCAGTACTTCCTCTTTATCTGGTGTAAAATAGCCAGTAAGGGAGAACACCCCTGCCTAGCACATTTTCAATATTTCACTGTGCAACAGAGACACTGCCTACATATACAATATAGGTATCAGCCAGGACACAAAAACCAAGCAAGAACTTGACCATGAAAGCCATGTGTGCTGGAAATCACCTTAAGAAAGAGCATTTAACGTGCCAAAGGACTGGAGCAGACGCATAAAACAATAAGCTGCTTACAGTTATTAAAACTTCAGTACCTGACTCTAGATAAAGGTCCTCGGTTTCCAGACAGAGTGACAACATCAAATCCTGTTCTCCTGCCACCTTCTCTAACTTCCTGTGTGTAAAATCCATCAATGGGAACACCTGAGGATTTTAGAGCTTGAGTGACTTTCTGGATCAAAGTAGTCTTTCCAACCCCTAAAAATAAAGAAGGGAAAAAAAGAACACAGCATTAATCTTCTGCACTAAAAGCCCATTTTTTAAATGCCACAGTAATGATTCAGTTCAGTGGGAACATTGATTACTTTTGAAGTTTGCAAATTACTTTTTCTAAATGGTAGGAAAGAACAGAAGCATCTTTTGAAGTTCATCCTGTACTGACACTGTAAAGTTTTATTAGTCTTTAAGAAGTCACAACAGAGTGGTACAAATATCCCAAGCTACCCATGAATTTGTTAGCTTAGATGATGCATGAGCAGGCCTCAAAGCTTACTACAAGGCAG
Organism: Corvus hawaiiensis; assembly: GCF_020740725.1. Lineage (NCBI taxonomy): Eukaryota > Metazoa > Chordata > Aves > Passeriformes > Corvidae > Corvus > Corvus hawaiiensis. Next base: position 73,785,289 of record NC_063215.1, read on the forward strand.
GTACATATGTGATACAAAACCAATATCCAAGCTTGCTGGAAGACTGACTGATGAATCTCCCTTTCTATCACTGATATTCACTACTTTTAAGAACAGAGCTAACTTCGCCCCCTTTTTAGATCAAAAGGTCAAAGCTGACTGCTATTACCAGATGCCTAACTGGCACAAAGGACAAGCTACTTCCACTGACGTCCTAGAAATCAGAAGCACTCAACCAAGTCATAGTCCCAACAACAGAAAAATGTTTCTTCTGGTAACTGAATCAAGACACATTTTGACTAGTTACAGAGAAAAGCTTCTTTACTGTGAAGCCAATGAAGCCATGAAACAGGCTGCCCAGAGAGGCTGTGCAGTCTTCACATACTTTAAGGTTTTCAAGACATGACTGGGTAAAGCCTTAGGCAACCTGGTCTGGCCTCACAGCTGATACTCCTTTAAACCTCTTCAAGTCCCTTTTTCCATGAATTATCTTCTGACCCTATAATTCATTTTCTTACCCTAACACAGGTCCTTAAAACTCTCGCCACAAGGAGATATCCTTGCACAGTCTGACGTACCTTTTACAATGTGAACATGGACAATGTTCCACACAGCCTTACAGTTTTTCTCCTTTGTCATTGTACAAGTACATCCCTCAACAATCTCCTTTTAAACTCACCTTTATTGCCTCTCATGAAATTTAGTGCCACCACTTCATTTTTAATCACTGCTCTAAAAACTTCAGATGATAGAAAATAATCCTGCAAAATAAACCTTCACATTCCTGGAGATGAGGAGCACAGACCAAATGTGAGATGCCTAAAGATGCCAACAGAAATCATCTCAACATGAACACACCAAATTTCTACTTTAGACTTTAAGCAGATATAGGAACTGCTTTCCTAACAGTCAATACCAATGACAAAATACTCTGTGGCTTCAAAGGCAACTAGTCAAACCCTTCAGCAAACTTTTCAAATTTGAAGAAGAGAGCTTCCTGGCAGTTGAACAACAAAAAAATGACAAATGTGGCACCCTCAGTATCTAACATCTTTTCAAGGCCTTGTCTCTTGTAAGTGAATTTATACTAATTTTACTAAGTGGATTTGCTATCTCTAATTTGTTTACATTAATTCAGTAAACTGCCAAACAAAGCTAGAGTGATACAAACTAAGTTTAAGAAAGCTTGAAGTTACACACTTAGCTAAACAAAACAGTACATTCAATTTCAGATAAATGAAGAGAGAGAAGACCTAAGCAGCCCTAACCTCTCCATCTCCTGAAAGGCTGCCTTTATTCAAGTGGACGGAAAGTCAGTGTGAAGTGGGTGGAATGTATTCCTATCTCAGCCTAGCAGCAGCATTTAAAACTAATTCCAGTCAAGACAGGCACCTGCAAGAGCTTCACAAAAAGAAGAATTAGGCCCACTGCTTTACTCCCACACCACAAAGGAAAGCTCTGCAATCATAATAACTGGTTAATTTCTTTATCAACCATAGAGTTTGACCCTCATACTATGTCCCACTCCGCCTCCGCAATAATCAGATTCTCTTACCATGACACATTACTCCCCTGCTTCAATCAAGGCCTGCCCATCTGGGACACCAATTATTACCTACACCTGCACTTCACTGAGGCGGGGAAGTGCTAAATCACTACAATTAAGTTACAGCAAGGATGAGCTCTCGGAAATTATTAATCGCTGCAGTTTATACTGAAGCAAGATTATACTGAAGCAGTTTATACTGAAGTTGTCCAGGAGGTGGTTTTTTTTCCCCCAACACTGAACTCCAGGGCAGAAGCCTGGGACAAAGCAGCAGCGCCTGGAAAAGTACGTGCCTTGGAAGACTGGATGGAGACGTAAAGTGGCATTTCATTAGGAAAAAAATAATTAGTGCAACAGCTCTGACCTCGACACGGGGGAGGGGGGGAGCTCCGGGCCTGCAGCCGCGGAACCTCGGGCAGGGCCGGGCCCAGCTGCAGCTGGAGGCGCTCCCGGGGCTTCCTCGGAGCCCGGGCCGGTGCCGGGGCCCAGCAGCAGCTGCCTTCCCCGGGCTCTAAGCGCCTCACAGCCCCGCCGGCACCGCGCAAGACGGAGGGGAGGGGAGGGGAGGGGAGGGCTGGGCTGGGCCGGGCCAAGCCAAGTCAGGCCCAGCCAGGCCAGGCCGTGTCCCAGAGCATCCCCTCAGCCGCGCCACCGCCCCTGCCCTGCTCCCCGGGTTCCTCCCGCCCCCATTACCTGGGGGTCCTGTGAGAAACACGTGCTTGGACATGACGGAACTGCGCTCCGCGCTCCTCCCTCGCTCCCACCTCTCCCCCCCGGCGCTCCGCCCCCGCTCCCGCTCCGCCCCCGGCCCGGCCCTGCTCCGCCCCGGGCGGGAGTGACCCAAACCCCGGGCGGGAGTGACCCAAACCCCGGGCGGGCGGTGCCCCCCGAGGCTTCGGGCGCGACGGGCCCTGCCAGGCTTGAGGCCGCCTCGGAGGCGGGGCAGGCAGAGGCTGCTGCTGTGGTGTCTACCAGAGGATGGAAGCAACTTAAGGTTAGGGAAGAGGGAAAAAAAGCAGTTAGTTTCCTAGTTGAGGGCCAGCGTTTTCTTTATCCAGTTAGGCTGATCTGTTACATGTCTGAATAAATTAATACAATAATAGAATGTTAAGGTGTGGGAATAGACCTTAAAAGATCAGTCCCAACCTCCCCTGCCATGGGCAGGGACACCTCCCACTGGACCAGGTTGCTCAAGGCGTCCTCCAACCTGGCCTTGAACACTGCCAGGGTTGGGGCATCCATAGCCACGCTGGACAACCTGCTCAGTGTCTCACCACCCTCACAGTGAAAAAGGTCTTTTTAGTATCTAACCTAAATTTTCTGTCTTTCAGTTTGTACCCATTACTCCTTGTCCCATCACTGTGTTTCTGACTAAGAGTCCCTCTCTGGCATCACTGTATCCCCCTTCAGATACTGGAAGGTTGCTGTGAGGTCTCCACACAGCCTTCTCCAAGCTGAACAGACCCAGCTTTTTCAGCCTGTCTTGGTAGGGGAGGTGCTTCAGTCATCTTACCAACTTCATGGCCTCTTCTGGACTTGCTCCAACAGTACCATGTTCTTTGTGTGTTGGAGACACCAGAACTGTACACAGCTCTCCAGATGGGGTCTCACAAGTGCAGAGATATAATAATAAATTCTCCCTAGAGTTTTTACATGTTTCAAGTAAGCAGCTTGCTCCAGGGTGCAGCAAACCAGTCACTTAAAAGATGAACGGTTTGTCTGAAAGCTCAATGCAGACAAAAAATGTAACTAGGGGGGTTGATATACAACCAGGGGTTGTTACAAAGCTAAGCAAATTGAGACGGTCTGGCAGGTTTAGCAAAGATGCTGACAGACATCTGCATCCCAAACTGCCATATGCATGTGTCCTCCAGTTAAAAATGGGAACGCACTCCCGGTTCTAAAGTGATTTCAGCCTAGGGGTCCGTGGGTAGGGCACACATCGATGGTCTGGGGAAAGTAGAGCAGGAGGGCTCCTGGTCAGCGACGAGCATGGATGCTGCAGAGCTGGCGCTGTATCTTCTTCTTCAGAGCAGGGATGTTCCCCATGTTCAAGGTCGAGTGGCACACCTCACTGACCTGGATGCCCCCTTTTTACACTGTTTTTTTTCCCTTTGGATTGGTCTCTGTTTGGATCTTTCATTTGTCTGAAGGTTAAGGCGCTGATTGGTTCTTACGGGTTTCGTCCAGGCTGCCTTGTTGCTTTGGGGGGGGTGCGCTTTACTTAGGTGTAACACAGTACCCCTTTTATAATATAATAACCAAACCTTTTAACAGTACATGCATTATTAACATAACAATTATTAACTATTTAACAATATTACTATTAACAGTATTAACAGTTTCTAACCTATTTTTGACACTCATTTATTTAGACTTGGGTGATGGGGAGCAGTAAGGGAGCAGGGAAGAGGATTTTTGTGTGAAGGACTGTGGTGCACAGGCTTCCATCTGGGTGAAGTGATGCCTGGGCACCAAGAAATACTGATTTCTTCCTGGCCATAAGCACCAAAATAGTTACCTAAAAATACTGGGCTATGAAACAGATACATCCCAGTTTCTGCTTGCCTCAGCTAGAATGGATCACTTCAGGTTCAGCCCATCTTTGTCAGGCTTTCATTTTCAGTAATTTCTCAAGGAGTTAAAGGTTATTCATCATTTTCACAAAGATGATGAGTATCCTTGTCAGCCAGATGAAATGTGCACATCAGCAGGTAGAGTGCACATCACAGTAGATGGGTATTTCCATAAACTGAACAAAATATTTTTGATCTGTGCATCACATATGGCCACTCTTCCTTGTATTGTTTTATATTCTTAGAAAGAATGACCGCATGAGTCGTGTGGAACATGTTTCATGCTTAAATACTTAATTAAAAAAACGTGACAACGCTGGCATGCCTCTTGCGGGGTTGGAGGGTTGAGAAGTAACAAAGCTTCCCTTGTCATCTGAAATGAAAACTGCGTTTTCATCGTTTACATTCCAGTACTTTGTTTTGGTGGCTTTTTAGAATCAATGAAACTGTGATGTTAACTTACAGCTTCTTGAGGGTGTTTGTCAGGCATCTTTAATCTAAAGAGAGAACTGCAGAGAAGAACTGCATGTTTCAATGGACTATCAACACAAGAACAACACTTTACAACTGGCTACGTCACCCTTGCCCTGAACTTCCTGTGCAGAGCTTACCATGATTGATTTTACAGGTAGGTTTTCTGTATAATATTAAACTAAATCAGTTTATTGGCTGGTCTCCCAGGCAGGCCACATAAAGAGACACAGACAATGTTGTTTTGTTCGATGTTGAGTTTTACTAGGTTTTACAAATCAACCCTTTCTTTTTCAGAAGTGCCTGTGGAGAATTTTAAGGCTATCGCTACTGTTTGACAGAACCCTTGTTTTCTGGTATTCTAACAACTGTTTCCTCCTGTTTTCAGATACAAGACTCTCAGAGTTATTTCATTGTGCAGTTAAGACCTTTCTCTTGCAAACAGATGTGTAAGCAAAGTAGTTGCAGCCCCAGGGCTTAAATTAGTTAGCATTTCACTTTGATTTCCATTGTAATTACTACTATAAAATATTTTCTCTTTCTGAATGCTCTGTCTAGGTTGAAGTAATTTAAAAGCCATTTACGTAGTTATGCCAGTTGTGCTTTTGTAGAGTTTTGCTGGTAAGAGGACCTTATGTTTGCTAAATTAACTGGAATTTTTATGTATATTTTGTCCAGGATTTACTATTTAAGTGTGTTCCCTTTGATATATTTATTTCATAATCAGTGACTGCCTAGAAGATGCAGGTTGTTCAAGAAGCACGAGCTGCAGGGCACAAGTTGTCTTCTCTGTAGCTGTGTGCTGGAACCAGTAGTGTTCGGAGTCAGCCTGTATGCTTTCCTGGTCTTGGGATTTTTGCATCCTTGGCTGGAGATGGTTAGCTGAAATAAGTAGGAACAGCACATACCCTAGCAGTGTAGATAACTAAAAGAAAATAGGTAAGTGAGTTTTATTCCTTCCAGGATGAGGAGAGAAGAACCCAGCTTTTCTTCCTCCAGTAGAGGTAACTTAATTAGTAGTAATCTATTCCTAAAAAGTTCCCAGTTAAAAATATTTTCCTGACCAAGTACCTAAACTCTGTTTTTGCTAGGTGAGGGTGAGTAAAATTCAATTCATGCTGAATTGAATTGTATGATTGGGCAAGGCCATGAAAGAAGTATTTACAAAAAGACCCCCTGTGCAGTTGCAGGGGCAGGCTGTGATTCTGGGTGATCTGTGGAGACCTTGGAAGGAGCTGCCAATCACTGTTACGAATTGTTAGCTAAGCCTGGGGAAGCTTGCATTTATTGCTGTATGTTGACTGAAAAAAGTTGGACAGAGCCCTAGACCTTTATGCTGAATGGGGTAAAATTAATTAACTGCAAGTTTTCAGACCAGTGACTAAGCAAAGAGGCCATTTATGGTATTTATGGTATTCCCTAGAGTTGAAGTTGGAAGGAATGAGAGTATAATCTACCATCTCTGACCTGCCTCAGTAGGCAGGAGTTTACATTTCAGCACTCTGCCTCATGGTATGCACAGTACCTCATTACAGTTTCAGCCCTTGTTGTTAGGTTTTGGAGTTCTTCCCTTCATGGAAGAGAGAATGGTTACATTGAAACCCTTTTCTTTCTCTCCAATAGAACTTGTCTTCTTGATTTACAGTACCTCAAGTTGGTACAGCATTTTGCTTGCATCAGGATAGGGAAGTAGGCTTTTTAAAAAAATAGCACTTTGTATTAGAGAGTTCCATATTTTGTCCTTGTTCTCCCCTGCAGAGAATTCTCCTGCTCACAGGTAGTGGGTCTAGCTGTATACCACGGGCCATCTAATCATATTAGTGATGGTATTTCAGAGTTGACTTTCATTTTTCCTGTGGAGTAATCATGGCATCAGCAGGTGTCTGAGAGAAAGCATTGAGCATCTACAACCTGACAGTCTTTAATCTTAAACTTCTCAGAGAGATAAGCCATTAGCTACATGCAGAGCTTCCTCTAGATGAAAACTGTGGTCCTTCTTCTATCAGAGATTTACCTATAGAGGTTTTTTGTGGGGGTCATGCAGTAGAAATCCTTTATGTTCGCTCCATCAAGGGTTGTGTCCCCCAAAACAGAAGAAATTCCTGGAAGTATTTCCTGAAAATAGATACAAGAAATAAATATATCAAATGTTATAAATAAATATATGGAAGTTGGGGAATATCTGTAAAATTAAATTTACTATTGTAAACAACAGAGAGTAACCAGTGTTCAAAGAATGTAGTCCCCTGTCTCAGCCAGTACAGCAGGTTGAACCTTCTGGGCAATTGCAGACAGAGGGGAAAAAGTAAAAAATCTAGCAAGTTGCTATACATTTTTTAAAATGTACACGTCTGGATAAAGGGGTAAACCCTTTTAATGATCTGAGGGGAATTATGCAGCATAAACAGGATCTTTATTAGGCAGGAGAGAAGTCACATAGAGCTCAATCCATACATAGCACAAATCCATAGGAAACCAGGTTTCATTGTTTCCATTCTCAGTGAAATACCTTGCTTGTTTGCTCTTCTAGTCTCCCACCTCCTACTTCTTGAAAAAGATAGAGACTCCCTGAAACTTCATGACATTTTGTATGGTATTCTTACATTTTTACAAGAAATAGCAAGATGCATTCACTTTGAAAAAAAAAATCCAGCTTGGTTTGTTATAGGATGATAAAAACAAATTTTCTGTGTTAATCTGTTATTTTGACAGGGATACTGACCTGAAAATTTCAAATTTCAACTGAATTCTGTCAGATGGCAATGGAATACTCTGCAACTGAGGAAGAACGTTGCAAAAAAGAATAAATTTAATTGTATTGCTAAATATTTCAATGCTGTTTTTTAAGGTGCAACAGTTTTGTCAAGCAAATGTCATTCTTGTGGTTGTTGATTTAAATAGGCAGGAACATAAGTGAATTTCTATACTACTTTGAGTGACAGTTGGCAGAGTACAAACTGCTTTACTAGAAAGTGCATTAGGCAGTAGTTCCTGCAAGACAGTTCGGAGAAACCATAGGATGAAGTGAATTCAAAAATCCTGTGAAAATGAAGCAAATTATCTCCCACAGGGGCTGAGAGAATACAAGGAAAAGCTAAGCCAGTTTTACAAGCTGTAGATATAAATGTATTTAGAAGAACAGAATTTTCAGATTTCTGCTCCTCAGAGATGAGGACTTAACAGCTTTTATACATAAAGAATGCAGTGGTGATCCCTGCAGGACACTTATGGACAAGTGTAAGGATGTTCCAGGAAGGCCTTCATGTCTCTGGCACCTCCGTGGAAGAGGGCAAATATGGAATGATCATGTAGGCTGTTAGTAGTTGCCGAATCCGGTAGCTTGTGAGAGGAAAGTCTGCTCTAGCTCCATGTTTCCTCATCCAGCCAGTAGTGAGACAGCACATATTCTGAGCACATAGTAGACACACAGCCGCACACAGCGTAGCTATGACATACACGAGTGATTGGCCATGCAGATCAACACAACAGAAAACACAGCAAAAACAATAGCAATGGATTCATCCTGTTCCCCTCCCTGCCCTTTAATAGAAAATGTGCACACCTATATGTATACTGTAGTGGCTTAGGAATGGTACTCCCCATTCAGTGCCCCCACTGAGACTCTCCAAACCACACTGCTGCTCTCTCTCGCTCCCCCCGTGTCCCCCGCTTTCTCCGCTGCAGCAGGATAGAGGTGAGAATTGGAGGTACAAAAGGCAAAGGTCATGGATTGGGATAAGAACACTTTACTGGAAACAGCAATGAGATAAGAAAATGAACAGTAACAGCAACAGTAACAAAAGTATACAAAACAAGAGAATGATTCCTATGCAGAAATGCTCACCACAGAGCCTGGGACAATGAACAATATGAGAAAGCTTCCCCGCCACATTTTCTCAACAGGGAGGAACCCTTTCTCCCCAGAAGAGCAAGAGAGTTCCTTTCCTTCGATGGCAATGAGGTGAGGTGGTAGAGAGTAACATCAGGGTCCTGGCCATGCCCCCTCAGCCACATACCTCCTGGCTGCTGCAGAAATTAACCCTGTCCTGCCCTTAACCAGGACTGTATATATATGTATACACACACACACATATATACACACAATATGGATTCATCCAGATCCATTTCATGCAACATGAACAGGACAGCCAGGGGACCAGGCTCAGCCAGTGTGGGTTTATGAAAGGCAGGTCCTACTTGACCAGCCCGATCTACTCCTGTGACCAGGTGACCCACTTACTGGATGAGGGAAAGGCTGTGGATGTTGTCTACCTATATACTGCCTTCCATGGCATTCTCATGGATAAAGTGGGTTCCCATGGGGTGTGTGGATGGGTGTACTCTTTGCTGGGTAGAAGGCTGGCTGGATGGCCAGATGGGGGTCAGCCTCTTCTTACAGGCAACAAGTGACAGAAAGGAGGAAATGGCCTCAAGTTGCACTAGGGGAAATTTAGGTTGGATATTAGGAAAAATTTTGTCATAGAAAGAGTTGTCAAGCATTGGAGCAGACTGCACAGGGAAGTGGTGGAGTCATCATGTTCAAAAAACTTGTGGTTATGGCACTTGCATGTTTTAATGGTGAACATGGTGATGATGCTAGGCTGGTGGTTGGACTTGACCTTAAAGATATTCCAACCTTAACAATTTTATGAATCTGTAATTTGCTATTCAGCTTTTCTTCTCTTCTGAATAATTTAGCATCAGCTGCAATCTTTGTCACTTTACTGTCTACTCTTCTCTATATAATTTGTGATGAAGTTGAATAAAATAGCCCTTAGTGTGGATGCAGCTGGACATCTGGTGATGAACTTCATCATTATGAAAAATGTCAAATTGCCCTTACATTTTCTTTCTTGTATTTTATGCAATTATTTATCCATAGTAAGATTATTCCATGGCAGTTTGGCTCTTCAAAGACCTTAGGTGAGTGGCCTTGCAAAGGCCTGGTGGAAACCCAAATGAACTTTGTCATTTGGGTTATCTATTTCCACATGCTCTAATAAAATCTAGGAGATCTGTGAAACATGACTGGTTTTTTGCCAGGATCAGACACCACATTCTTGTAGTAAGTCTCCAGACATGGATATGTCAATAGATTAATTCTTGCAGACAATGAGGAAAAGTATATTATATGCCTGGTCCATCAGCTTCAGAATTTAATTTCTTAGACACTTAGTATCCCATTTGTTTTTTAAATTAGTTATTACTTTCAAAAGTTATTAAGTCTGAAGAAATGGAGAGACAGCATAGCTACAAAATCTAATTTCCCTAAAACAGGAAGTTTCCAATTTTTCCACCTTATTCACACTAGTGATAGCTTGAAATTACTTCAGTTAGATTTTATTATCCAGTAAAATTCAAATCAGCCTAAATGAAGCTGTCAGAAAGCTACATAAAAAACTGACATAAATAGTTCTCTTGTTCTTTTGTATATTCAGTTTGGAATAAAGCTTTTGATCATTCTGGGTCAGCAGAGACCATTATGGACATGTACTCATATCTGTGTTATATCAGATGCCAGGAAATAGTACCCATTTATTCTGTGTGAAGTCTAATGCATTGTGGTCATTTGAGGGTTTATCTTATAGAAAGCTGTCCAACTGGGATGCTGAGGAATCTACCAAAATATTTCAGTAAAATAACCCAGTAGTTTATTACCTTCATTTAAAATTCGTGTTTCTCTTTCTGGTGAGATTTTTCTAGCTTTGGATTTCAGCCAGTTAATCTTGTTATTTCTTTGTCTGTTTTAGAAACTGGACACTGTTCTACTAATCTGATACTATGTGTACTTACATTTGTGTCACTATCAAAGAAATGCTTGTACATTTCTTTTGTTACATCTTCCTTCTCACCCTTGGTGTTAAAAGGGACATCCTGTAGCCCTGCTCTTATTATAACATTTTCCCAAGAAAATTAAGTCTCTGGTAGTTACTTTTCTATTCCTCTTTGTTCTACCAAGAAAAAAAAACAAAGGAAAGAAATTTGCCTGCTGAATAAATTCCTCTTAGTGTCACCTATGTTTTTGCCCTGCCACAGTGAGAAAAGTCACAGAGAGTAAACAAACAGCCACTCCTGTGCTAAAATCTATACAATCTCTGGCATGGCTGTCAATCACATATTGCTTGATGTGAAAAAGAAAACCCTATTTCAGCATTAGCAATTAATGATATTGACACTGCTGAATAGCCAATTCAGCTCAATGCTACTGGGAAAAAATGTCATTTGAGCAATCAGATGCTGAAATTCATTTTTTAAATTATAAAATCATCTTAATGGTTACCATTTTCTTTAGTTACCATTTTTTTATCATGTGTTTTTTAGTGTAGCTGCATTTGTCATGTTACTGGTAATGTAGTTAAGTTTAATTTCTCCTAGAAACCCTTGTAGAGGGCCATGTATAATTCTGTTTGTGTCATTACGAATTCTGATTCATCAGCTTAGATTGTTGTTCTGAAGTCTTGGTTGCTGGAAACAGTGATTTTCCTCCTTGCCAGGAACTGATGATTTGTTTTCTTCCCAGAAGAAAAGCTTGTTATTTACTTGTTTGTAATATGTGCTTTGCCTGCCTGCCTGATATTTGGAGTCCATTTGTAGCTTAGGTGTTTTTCAAGTAAAAGTCTTTCATGACTGAAGCAATTGGATCAACACCAAGTGGGTAGATTTAGCAAGGCAATGCATTTAACATTTAAAATGTAATAAAGGGTGGATCTCTGCCTCATGACCTTGTATCAGAGGTTGGCCATCATTCTGCAAGCACTTAGGTTTGCATTCAGCCTTGCCATGGTTACTTGTTCACGGACCAGCAATATCATGGCCTGTTCCTAGGGGCGGTGGGAGGCTCCTTCCTTTTAATTTAATTTGAAAATACATACTTTTGTGCTAGGAAACTTCTCCCCATATATTATTTTTCCTATTCCATAGTGGGGGAAATTGGTGTTAACCTTGAATTAAGTCTGATTGTTGGAAATTAAATTTTGGAAGGTAACATCTAAAGATCACCTGAGCAGTCTGGTGTCAAAAGGAGAGCTGACTGGTCTGACTTGTTGAGTTAATTGGAGATTATGTGACATTATGATGTGATTATTTCTTAGTTAGGGAGACCATGAGAGGAAGAAAACATGGAGGTCGGGGGAAACAGTTGAGGTTCATTAAGATACTCTTTTTTCCCTCAGTCATAAGTCTCTTTACCAGCTAATGAAAACATCAGACTAGTGTGGTACTGAATGAATAGCAAGAACCATTCTTTTTGTGCTCTTTTCCTGAGTTCCTAAGCTGAGGGCAGCACCTTTGTAGGTAGGTGGGTTGGTTTGTTGGTTGGTGTGGTGGTGCATAATTTTCACATTACCTTTCTTTTGTTGCAGAAGTCCTCAGTTTGCTCCTATTATCTCTATGGGCAGTCCTGTTCTTTTCCACCTATATGGGAAAAAACAGCTTATGTAAGTAAGGATGATGTGACCAAGTCAGAAATAAATTGAATTAAAGAGGGTAGTTGAACCTAGTGACAATTATCTGAATGCATTTAAAATATAAATGTTATTCTAGAAATGCTTTTTGTTCATGTTATTTGATTTTAAATCCTTCTTGTTTTACATTGGGTAGCATTAAAAGCTAGCAATTACCAACTTTTTTATGTAACGTACCTGGAAACAGCACCCTCAGGTTCAGCTTAATGGTTGCAAATGTTTTAGAGAGCAGCCTGTATGAGTATACATTGAGAGAAACTAAGGGAGAGGCAAAAGGTCCAATGAGGATTTAAAAGCAGAAGTTTGATGACTGATACCATGATACATTTTGGAAATTACTCCGTTAGTCTCAGTGTCCTGACTAGAACATGGTTTTGATTATTTGTGTTCTGTTTCTTCAAATTCCCCACTATGTTTTGTACTTGACTGTTGTAGCACTTGGCATTGCCTGTCCTAATCCATTTTGTTTGGGATGTAGCAATTCTCACAGCACAACATTTTCCTCCAGAGGTGTAAACAGCTTTTCACAGTGTACGTTGGCAGAAGAGAGGACGCTTATTCCCATGGTATCCACAAAGCCCATAAGTGAATCCTTCTGGATGAAAGATTCTCCGTAAGTGTAAGATCATTATCACGACTGCTATAAAAACCTGAATGCTGCTTGGAGAGTCTTAAATATACTTCTGACACTCTTTCCTTGCTGGTAGAGCTAGTTCTTCAGTGCTTTTCCTGCTCTTTAATTCTAATGGTTTGGAGTTTTGTTTAAAGTGAATAAACTGAGAATCCTGGCTCTCACAGCTAAACATTCTTCAGCACAAACTGGTCCCAGCACCTTTTACAGTAGGTGCTATTAGCTGTTATAGTACCTGTATCAATCAAAGCAGCATACAAAGAATATATCACTACTTAAAGTAATTTACATCTTAATTTTGGCATATAATTCCAAAAGGGATGGAATGACATTTAGGCATCATGCCTAGTGAGAAGTGCTACTAAATGTTCTCTGAGAATACCAGTCACTGATGTCTCAAATGATCAATAGTAAGCCAGGTTCTGGCAAATAGCTAAGTCTTATGGGAAGTGCTAGTAATGCACAGGCACTGACACACACACACACATATATATCCTTCATGTTGTCCTTCTACTAACTTGTTATGTTGTCTCATGACTCCTATTGCCTTCTTCTGCAATTTTAAAATTTTTATTCTTGGGGATTTTTTTGTTGTTGTTGTTCCTTCCTGCCTCATAATTAATGCTGCTGTAAAGTCATTCCTTCCTGGCAACTGGGATCCAAACAAAAGATGGACTTTACCTTACACTCAAGCTTCCTGCCTCAAGGGCTGGAAACTCTGGGTGATTGCAGTTATATCCCATCAGTGTGAGACAGCTGGCTTGCTGCTGTCCCTGAGGTTGCTGCTGCCCCTGAGATTGCAGGTCTGAGCACCTGTGTCCTCCAAACAGGCTGATATGGTTGCTGGCTTTGGAAGGGAAGGTGCTCTTTAGACTACAAGTGTGCTCTCTCCCCTTCTCACCTGTACTGACTCAGATCTTGTCGTTTCAGCAAGATCCACTGACCTCAGTAAATGAAATGGTGTTCAGGTCCATTCCTATTATGTCATCCATGATTTCTGTTTCCGCTGTTTTCTTCCAAAGTTTTGTTCAGAACTCTGGCTGGAGGAACCTGATGGTGGGATAATTGTGGATCTTTGGGGCTTAACACTATGTTCTTTGTGCTTTTCTTTCAAGTGCTATTCATTATACAGTCTTTTGTACTTTACAGTGCTTTCCTTTGAAGTTCTAGATGTGATTTACACAGATTAATGTAATTGGGGTGAGCCTGCTCTGGTGGAACAGGTAGAAAGTTGATACTACAGTTTTACAGTTAGTAACAGAATAGCATAGTTGCACAGCTTGGGGCCTGAACTAGCTTTTAATCATGTGCTTTTTTACTGTAGGGCTAATAGCACTGTCTCTGTGGTTTCTTAGGAAAGATGTCATGATTAACTTGGCTGCTGCCTTTATCTTGTGTAGCCTCAATTTCAAATAGCACAATTTAGTGTCTTCAATGGTCTTGTGATGATTTGTAATTGTCACAGTTCTCAGGTTTCCTTGTGGTTAATATAGTTCTTAAATAGGCTGCTTCTATTATGTGTTTCATACCCCAAGAAGGGATTGCATGTCCAAAAGCTTATTCAAGTTTTTAAAAAAGCTATACCTCTTGGTGTAATAAAATAAGTTACATTGACCTACAAGCATTGTCTTGTCCTTAGCTGTAGAATTCTTTACGTATTTTGTGTTCCTTGAATGCTGAAGGGGGAATTTCAAACTGGGCCATAAAGTTTCTATTAAATGCACAATGATGAAAGACATGTTTGTAGTCAGAATATGGCAGCTGGTTTTAAGTTTCAGACTGAAGTTGTGTTGAGAGGACAAGGTAGGGCAGTTTCTCTGGTGATAAAGAGAACATCTTTTTATCCCATCTAGTCTCCAGTTACAGTAATTTTGGACCTTTCACAAGTAGCAAATTCGGGGGGAAATAAAAGAAAGATAAGGAAAACAAAATATAAAGTTAATAGCATTCTTGTTCCTGCAGTCTATGAGCTGGTGATAGATGAACTTTCAGGGATTTAAAATTCAGTCCAAGTGAGCATCCAGCACTTGAGATTGTTATCAGATGAACCAGTCAAATATAGAGAGATCTTACATAAGTTTACCATTCTGTGCTGTTAAAATGAAATAACATGAGGATAAATTTCTTAATTACATCTCACCATTTGTTTTATCAGAACAGAAATTGGAAACTGTCTGGACCTGAACTGCATGTCAGTTTAGAGAGACAGAGAAAAGCCAGAGTTTTCCTGTTTATTTGAATTATTTTGTGCTTTCCCACTAAATACGTTTGCTTGGACAAAAATCCAAAATTTAAATACCCGACTGTGTTTTTATGTGCACATATATGTGTGCTTCTGTCAAATATTCGTTATTTATACACACATCTATGTTATAAAAGAATGCTCAGAGACACAATAACAAACATTTCCAGGATATTCTTATTTCCACTTGTGCATAAAGATCAGCCAAAGGTTAACATTGTAACTGTTTTGCAGCTATTTGCAGAACATGAATTGTTTCCTCTCACTTCAATGTGTCCTTGTAATTAATTCACATTGGAGAATAATATTCCATTTTTAATTTAACTAGTTCAATTTAATTCTGAGTCCTTGTTAGAATGTAGCTTAAACAATGACCACATCTTATGAAAATATACAACAAGAAAATAACATCTGCTGCACTATGCTGGCGAACACCAAGGCTAATGAATGGTTGTCAGTATCAAAACAGATGTCTGCTTACAGTTTAAAAAATATTCATTACCAGTCTAAGTAAATCCCCAAATTAATTTAACTCCTGTTTGCAGTGTGTGGCTCAAGTTGCTTTTCTGTGGTGAGGCATGATGAAAATGTTGGTAGATTGAAACGTTTCTGTTCCCCTTAAGAAGTCTGTCTTCAGTGTGACATCCTATTTGTCTTGTGGAGTCCATAAAAACAGTTTGATTTCATGAGGATTATCTTGTCAGTAGGAGAAAACTTTCCTAATATGCTGAATATAATTATCTGCATAGGAGTATTACAGTTCAAAATGCTAGAGGGTTTTCCTTGAAGTGGAAAAGGAACATTTAAGGGAAAGAACACAGATAGCCATATCATACAATCAGGTGAAATAAAATGGAAACAGCTTCAGTTCTCTCCATACGTCATATTCTTAGCAGTTCTCAGCATGTGGATCTTGGATCTTCCTAGATCTACCCCACTTCTCAATGTAAACAATGTAGGCACTGATGCACAAAACAACAAACTGCACACAACATCCATAGGCCACTCTTCCATTTGTCTCTCCTCACTAAAGTCACATTAAATTCAGTTCCTTCTTTTTCTTGGGATAACAAGTTATTTTAAACCTTTCTTGGTTATCCAGGTCAGTATCAGGAAAGTTCATTTTCCAATTTCTTATTTTTTCAGCTGAGACATTCAGTGTACAGAGTCAGAGGTTTGCAGGTCAGGACTGAGCCACCAGTGCAGATTCTAAATTATTTCCTTGAATGTATAGAATTTTTTAACCTTGTAACAGTGTCTCTAGCCTGTCAAGTTTCATAGCTCTAAGTGCACTTTCATGCAGATGTGAGCATTAGACAATATATTTTGACCACTTTTTTTCTGTAATGGTGACACTAATTCTTGAATAACTTCATCATGAGGTCGTTCTTTTTCCTTGTTACTTTTTCTCCAAAGCAAACAGCATTTAAGAAGATTAATTGATTTTTGAGAATGAGTCAACAAATTACATGTTGTGTTTTATCTTTATCAGACACAGAAAATTACTGCTGCAGTGTGTCAGTAATTCACAATGACATATAAATTGGACTGGATCCAGCAGAGATCACAGAGTGGTGAACACTGCTCATTATTCCATTTACTTTTATGGACATCAAGAGGAATTAAAAAGGAGTCTGTAGGTGTTACTGAGGCTTTTGCTGTTTTGCCAGAATAATCCCTAAGTACTGCACATACTTCAGCAGTTACAGAGGTTATGGGTAGTGCACAAGTGCAATGCCACTTAATGTAAGCTTTCTTTAGCCACTTGAACTGTTAAAACTTGCTGGATTGCTGTATTATTCTTACAGAAAAGTGCAATCTTGAATTTTGTACCTGAAGTTTTAGATATATCTTCCTGTTTGTTGTAGGTATTGACTTGCTTATCATAAAGGTTTCTCAGTAAGATGCTGAATCCAAAAACATGCAATAAAACCCATTGGAGCAAGTTTTTCCGAATGATTTTCAATCTCCACAAAGCAATTTTTGCGAGCTACGTACTACTTCAAAACTATGGATTTGGGGTTTTTTTTAATCCTCTCAGTTTCTAGCAAGTGTGAGGCACCAATTATCTTGTAGAAACCACTGAACTCTAACTTCTTATTCCTTCGATGCTTCATATGTTCAATTGCTTCTCCCACTCCATCTCCCAGCCAAGAGTAGAAGCAAAGCAAGGAGAGGACAGGGTACAAGTAGAGAGAATTTCCTGTGCTTGGAAATTAACAAAACCATGAATTATAATTTGTTCCACAATTACAGTTCATGGTGCACTGGATGTATGTGGAATCCTGGAATAATTATGGTGTGTGAAAAGTTGGTTTCTTTGGTTTCTCTTTTTTCTTCTTTTCACACAGAATCAGTTTTAAAATTGTTTCCAGCTCTTATGCCTGGTAATAGACTGTGCATTTTACAGCATCACTAAAGCCAAAAATAAGAGACAGAATGTGGCCTCTGGAGTGAAACTGAGCAGAAAGTTTGGCTTTGTGTTCTGACAGGATGGCAGAAAATCATGTTCTATTCCCTGGCTTTTATTCATGTAGAATTGTAAGAACTTCTCTTCTGTATATTTTGTCCTGTGAGATGGAGGGACAGATTTAGGCAGACAGAGGACCTCCAAGATTGTATCCCAGCTTCCATCTCTCCTTGCCATTGCCAGTCTGACACATTGGGCACTGGGGATCATACAGCAGGGATATCTCAGCTATCGTGCTGCCTCTTGCTCTGCATTGGAGCTGCACCAGTGCAGGAGTATGTTGAACATGAACATACACTGGAGTGCCCAAGAAAACTGGAAAGCAGTGCGTCACCAAGAACTACAGGATTGGTCCAATTTTGGAGGATCCTGATAACAGACTGGCTGAGTTGCTAACAAAATGTCTAGAATTGTCTAGAAAAGAGAGGGTTGTCCTTGACTCTGGAGAAGAATTGTTTAAGAGGCATGTAAGGAAAATAATTATCTGGAGAAAAGCAGATTTTAGAAAAATAATCTGCTTGAAACATTCACTGATTTGCATTCCCCTCAGTTTGAAACTTTTTGTTCAGGGTAATCAGTCTCTTTCATTCTACTCCTCCAGTCTTCTTCATGTGTTGTGGGACATAGTTTGAAAGACAGAACTGGTGGCAAGATACACTTAAAATAGTGGCAGAAAGACAATACATTCTATACATTTGTTTGTATTTTCTTATCATAAAAATACAGATGTTGCAGAAGACCAATTCGGACTTTCCTGTGGAACTTTCTGTCAAAAGGATTTGCTAAATGGTGTTAAAAGAAACAACCAAAACCCAACCACAACACAAGCACAACAGAATTGGTAACATGCCTCTTTTTTTTAAAAGCTCATGTGATTTTGAAAAGTCTTTATATATAAAAAAGCTGTTTCAGAGCATAGTTCATAATAAAGGTGATAGTAATTTTTCTCTTCTTACTTCTTTCCTAGATATCTGATGATCCTAGTAAATACCAGATACATAGCTCCAAAATTAAGCTCTTTATAATTAAAATTAGCCATGAATTTTGTACACTTATTGCACCAAATACCACTTTTGGCCGTGTTCTTAGTCAAAGGAAGAACTGTGAGATTTGAGTTGTTTCTCTAAAACAAAATAAATTGAAATGAGCTATGAGGAGTGAATGGAGGAATAGCCTTTTGTCTGTGTTTGATATCTTAGTGGAACTGTGGCATGTCTGTCAATAGCAACACTGATTTCCTTTATGCTGCTGGCCATCTTTTGTACAGAAAATATACTAGTCTTGCTTGCAGTTTTTTGAGGGAGGGAAGATTAAGTAATTCTCTCATCTACAGAATTAGTTTCCATCTGTAGCATGAAGAAAATATAAGGCCATTGCATGGGAGTTTGGAGATGATAAAATTGGTAGGATGAAATAAATGAAGAAAGTACTGCATTATAAACTAGGCACACTTGCACATGAAAAATGAAAGCCTGTGTGTTTCAGAAGCACAACCACGTTGATCCCACTTACATAGTGGGGGCTGCATCTTGAGAAAGAAAGCTTCAGAAATAGCAGGGAAGGGCCAGGGGTTGAGGGGTAGTTGGTCAAACATGTACTCCTAGTTTTATGCTGAGGCTGACTAGCTATCACAGTCCTTGCAGGCAGTGTAGCAGAAGGAATCCAGAGCAGGGATGGAAAAGTACATTCTGCCATTATACAGCCTGTTACTGGGTTCTTTATCCTGTGCTTGTCTTAATACACTTAGGAAGGAAGAGACGAGAGAAAAGTGGTGTAGAAAACTCATTAAGTCTCCCAGAACAAAAGGTAAGCTCTCAAATTTACCCATTGAGGTGACTTGAGGTGACATATCAATCTTAATACACACAGGAAGATTTGTAGTATGGCAGTTTTAATGAGCTGTAATAGGGGAATTGGACCAATTCATATTAGAAATAGAGTGCCAGATTTTCTAATGGGATGGTAATTAGCTCCTGGGTTGTAGCAGTCATGATGGATTTTCCGTCACTTCCAAGACCTTAAATCTGATTGTGCACTTCTCCATACAATTAGTTTTGACTGCAGCTTATTAAAGTGACTTGGGAATTGCTGTGTGAGTGTCTGCTCTGGCTAGATGAGTGTTTTCTGTTTTAAACTTGTAGTTGATGTACATTTCTAGTCGACAGAAAATTCCAAGGTTCAATTTTACTGAAAGTACAAACCACCTTTAAAACTACAGATCCCTAGAACACTTCCACTGTGTTGGAAGGAATAGGTACACTCTCCCTCATTGTGGCTCGTCTCTCAAGGCAGCATTACTTTTTTTAGAGTGGTCTCTGCTCATCCTGATCACCTATGTCCTCACTGGATCTCCAGTGAGACCTGGCAGATCACCAAGTACTTGCTACTATTTTTCAGCAACACTTGGCCACATGAGTGATTCCCTGGACTGTTTCTTAGCCCTTGTGGACAGTCCTGCAAATTCCACTGAATACTGCCATGCTACTTGTAATGTAACAGACTGGGATATCAAATCCGAACCTCTTAAACTGTATCTACAGCTGTAAAAGAATTTGATGCTGCTAATTTGGGAAAGGTTGTTCAGCATTTCTGTACTGCTCAGAGGTTGTTATGATTATTTTCATTCTTCAAGTCTTCTGTAGCTGTAGTTTTCAAGTCATTTCTGTTCAGTGTAAAAGTATATTACTTTCAAAGCTGGCTATAACAAACTGAAGGCAGGTACTGCAGTTGCTTCAGCAACATAACTTGCAGTGGTAAGGGGAAGGACCCCTTTTCCTCCCCAAAGAGATGGATGTCTGTGGGACACGTTCTGCTCTATGATGACTTTGTTACTTACATGGGATTGTACTGGTGTGAGGGGACAATATATTCTTCCCACAGATAGGCTTGTATTGGATAAGAGTGACCTGTCTCAAAGCCAGCATGGCTTCATGAGAGGGAAGTCCTGCTTATCAAACCTGATTTCCTTTTATGACAGGGTAACCCACCTAACTGATCAAGGGAAGCCAGTAGATGTAATCTTTTTTTGATTTCAGTAAAGATTTTGATACTATTTGATACTACTTACAGGATCATTCTGGACTAAATGTCCAGCACACAGCTGGACAAACATGTCATGAGATGGGTGAGCAACTGGTGCAAAGGATTGGGCACAAAGGGTTATAGTGAATGAGGTGACATCAGACTGGTGACCTGTCACTAGTGGGATTCCACAGGGCTCCATCCTCAGCCCTGTGCTCTTCAACATCTTAATAAATGACTTGGATGGGAGGGGATACTAAGCAAGTTTGCAAATGATACGAAGCTGGGAGGAGCTTCTGTTGACTCCCTGGAGAGGAGGGACGCCCTGCAGAGAGACCTGGACAAATCAGAGGGCTGGGCAATCACCAACCATATGAAGCTCAACCAGGCAAAGTGCTGAATTCGGCACCTGGGATGGGGCAACCCTGGCTGTATGGACAGACTGGGGAATGAGACACTGGAAAGCAGCACCATGGAAAGGGACCTGGGGGTCCTGGTCGATGGCAAGTTGAACATGAGCCAGCAGTGCCCTGGCAGCCAGGAGGGCCAACCCTGTCCTGGGGGGCATCAGGCTCAGCATCACCAGCTGGGCAAGGGAGGGGATTGTCCTGCTCTGCTCTGCACTGGGGCAGCCTCACCTCGAGTGCTGGGGGCAGTTTTGGGGAAAACAATATAAGAAAGATATTAAACTGTTAGAGAATGTCCAAAGGAGGGCATTGAAGATGGTGAAGGGCCTTGAGGGGAAGCCGTATGAGGAGCAGCTGAGGTCACTTGGTCTGTTCAGCCTGGAGGAGACTGAGGGGAGGCCTCATTGCAGTTACAGCTTCCTCATGAGGGGAAGAGGAGGGGCAGGCACTGATCTCTTCTCTGGGGTGACCAGTGACAGGACCTGAGGGAATGGCCTGAAGCTGGGTTGGGTATTTGAAAATATTCTTTACCCAGAGGATGGTTGGGCACTGGAACAGGCTTCCCACAGCACCAAGCCTGACAAAGTTCAAGAAGAGTTTGGACAATACTCTTGGTCACATGGTGTCACTCTTGGGGCTGTCTTGTGCAGGACCAGGAGTTAGATCTGATGATTCTTGTGGGTCTCTTCCAACTCAGAACATTCTGTGATACTGTGTTCTCCACAATGCAAGAGGGAGCTCCAGGAAAATAAAAATCCTACTCAATTTTGCAAGATGGAATGTGTCTTGTAGGGGCTACTGCTTTTTTTCCCCATCCTCCTTTCTTCTCCCCTTTCCCTCTCCTCCCCACTGCCTTGTTTTGACATGTACTCTCTGCTTTTCTGCCTGCTCTGCTGAAGAGATGCCATCCACAAGAAAACCCCCCATCAATTCACTGGGCACAGAAAAAGTTCTGGTAGGATCCAGAAACAGCATGAACTTGACCTGGCTGAAACTGTCATCTAAAGATACCAAACAGTTGCATCTGTTCCATATCATAGAAAAAATACCTCTGAAGGGAATGATTTTATTATCTGCAATTTTAGCTAAACACTTTACTCCCTGTCAGAGTAATCTCTCCTACTTTATGAGTCACTGTCGTAGCATAAAATCTTTTAATATTGTAGTTTCTGGACTAACTTGCTGGTGGCTCATCACAGCAAGATTTTTGTTTGTTTGGGTTGTAAAACCAGTGTTTTTTCAGTCAGTTTGGTTTGGAGGAAATTGTTTCTGGTGAAGTCCCCAACACAGGAAAATGCATTAATTCTCAAAGCTGTGTGAGTAGCTTCCCCAGGCTGCCCAAAATCACACAAGAGAGTGGTGCAGTAAAAGAAGTTACTTTTTCCCTTTGAACATTTTGAATGAGTGGGTTCAGAGGAAGAGTCTCAAAGAGAATCCTGTCCTTCTTTTTAATACAGTCCTGTTCAGTGTTGTGTTCAGTTCATATGTTAGTCATGTTTCAAGACTGAGGTGATTGTGCAAACCCTGAGATCAGCTCAGTTGATTAGAGCGTGGTGCTAATAATGCTAAGGTTGCAGGTTCGAGCCCCCTGTGGGCCATTCACTTAAAAGCTAGACTTGGTGTTCCTTGTGGGTCCCTTCCAACTCAGATTATTCTGTGATGTAGGAGAGGAGGAACTCGTCCATTAAGCTTCATGGATGTAGTGACATATGTTGTAGTTTCTAAGTTACTTGCATCTCTGGCTTCCCATGGTCCTAGCTGCAGTTGAAGGATGGTGTTTCCCTTGCTTGATAATAGTCCTGCTCTTCTCTCCCCACTGTGCAATCTAAGGCTGAGCCTGTCAGAGAACTGAGCAGTTCTAAGGGAATGCATGTCTACAATTGCAATAAAGATGCCGAAGCTATGAATGACCAGACTTGGTATTATCTGCTCTGCATTTGTCCATGTGCAAATTATAGTTCCAGAAGGGCAAAACAGCATAGACTTTGTATATTGCAACAAGACTCTAAGTTGCAGGAAGGTATCTTGCAGTGCTGACCTTGCTTGCACTGCATGTGGATACAGAGCATGAGGCCTCTGCTCTCTCTTCAACATCTCTGCCCTTGGCTCCCAATGTGAGTTGTGGAGATGTGGCCTGACTACCTTGAGAGGTCTAATTTTGTTACAGAAACCACAAGCTAAAACAACAGTATTGCTGTTGTTGACAGTGCCTGTCAGGGCTCATAAACCAAAACATTAGCTCTTCAGAACTCCCCCTCCCCTGTTCTCTTAAGCATCCATAGCTAAATGGCTTGTCCCTAGCCTTTCATCAGTGTTGCTCAAAGGCCAAGACCACAGAGCGCTACACACAGCCGTCTCTGCTTGGCTGTGAGTTCATTCCCATTAATAGAGACTGACTGTCCTCAAACCAGTATGTGTTATCCACAGAGGCCTATAAATCTAGTTAAAATATTCCATGCTTTTTCTTGTGGAGTGAGGATGTGAAAAAAACAAACAAACAAACTTATCTTCCCTATTCTGGTACAGAGGATTTACATTAACTTGTTCTCACTGTCTTAAGTCTGTGAAGGAAGTAGATTTTTATCTTGCTTTTCTGGCTCTGTAGACAAAAAGTCCTTGCATATGCATGCAGCTGTCACAAAGTTCCTACAATACTTTCTGAGTTTTCCACAATTCTGGGGTCTCTGTCACACTGACACACAGTACATACTGATTTACCGTATTGTGCTTTAGAGACCTTCTGTGAATTCATTTAATACTGACCGTTTAGGGTTCATTTCTTACTGCACTAGCAAGCTTTTGAAGAACAGGGTGATGTAGATTGTTAAGAAATATTTCCTGCCCCTTCATTCAGGGAAGATACTGTGTAAGTAAAAGCAAAGATGGGTGCCTGTAGATAGCAAGGAAAAAGCCAGACAAATTATAGAAATTGCAAGTCCTGCCCCTAACTGAGAAATAACAATTCCATCCTGCTGTAAAAGTCTATTTGGTTTAGGGTGGGAGTGAATCTGAGTGTTCTGTTTCTTGACTCTGTGAGGTGGTTTGCCGGTTCTGATTCCTTGGTATCTCACAGCAGCCACAAAACACAACCACAAATCCCTTGGACAGTGTGGCTGTAGAAAAATCTACGGGGGTTTCTTTATCTGGGAACACAAGTCCTGTGTCATGCTGTTTTCTCAGACTGGAGTTTGAAAGTGTTTCTGGCGCTGGATTTTTTTTACATCTCAGTGCAGCGTGAAGGGGTACAAGAGTATCTTCTACCTCTACATGGCTGTCTTGTCTTCTTACAGCATTTTTTCATAAGTCAAACAGATTTTTGGGATCATGTCTACTTGCTCCATGAACAACTTTTGAGGTGGACCAATATGTTCAGGCAGATTGGCAGGAGGGCATTGATGTCAGAGGTGTAATAATCCTACAAGCTTCAGGAAGAAGCCAACGAGGAGGGAGAGAGACCCCTTAATAGTGTCTCCACAAGAAAAATAAAAACCGTGGGACAGAGTTGTGCACTTTTTGAGCATACTTAGGAGAAAAACAGTATAATGACACACTCTTGGTGGTCTTCTTCCCCTACCCAGTGGCATGTTTTATTTGTCAGCATCTATATGAAATTTTGTTTAAATTGTCTAAGGTTTTCAAAAGATAGGTAGAGGACATACATAGGGTACACATATAAAGCCTGACTCAAATGTAAACTAGATGGCTCTTGAAACTGGCAGTGGATAGTTCAAACTTCCCATGTCAACAGTTAAAAAATAAAAAGCAGAAATAGGGAAATAGTCATAAAATATTTCTTCAGAAGAGCGTGGTTTAGAGGGAGGCAGTACTCCCAGCACACAGCAGTTGGACCAGTATAATTTGGTGCCATGTTTTCCTTCTTGCTGTTTGATGTGTTATCTCTCTGGGACAGCACCATACTACTATTTCAGCCTGTAGGTTCAACATGAGAGAGCTCCTCCCAGAGGTGCTGCTCTCTAGAGCAGGTTGTGTGGTGCTGTGTAGTGTTTGTCTTCCTTGTTTTTAACCAGCTTCATTACATCTCTGCTCTGGACTTTTTCTGCAGCCATTTCAAATTGCTAAGAGGATTATCACGGGTATTTCAATACTTTGTATTTGGTGTGGCTTCTTGCAGGAAGTGATGTCTGCTTTCAGTATCTGAAGGGGGGTTATTGTAAAAAGTTCAGACTACTGGAAGGATAATAGGTGTGGTTTGGATTCCAATTTATTATCCAAATAGTGCCATTCAGTTCTAGATGGGAAACAATTTGGAAGTGTTAGTTTAAATGTCCAATCTGTCAGTTCCTCCACAGCTCGGCACCCTAGTAGGCAATTTCTTCATTCAGTCTCTCTGCTTAGGAGTAGAAGCACTTACTGCCCTTAACCACAGGTGTGGAGGCTGCTTATTGTACCTGTAGAGTAGAAATGGACTGTCACCTTCCTTAAACTACCCCAAAAGTCACTTCTTTTTAAATGGAAATAAAATAATTCAGTGGCCTTTTTAGTTTGATTACTCATCAAAACCAATGGCATGTTAGGTATCTATAGAGGATTTCTGGTTACGATGCAGCAAATCAGAATTCTGTAAGAAGAGCATTATTATTAACACATTTATTACCTGATTAACATAACTGAGGAAGAAAAATGTGAATACTTTTCTCTAGGAGCTGGCACAGGAAATAGTTTTCTGATGGTGCATCTAAGGAAAACAAGCTTAGATGTTATCTAAACAATTCTTTTTGCAGGTTATAGTTTTCTGGAAATATGCTTCCTTTATTATCTGTAGCTGTTATCTGCCAGCCCAACATACTATAAACTGCTGTTCTGATGACTGTCAGCACTATTGCCAATATAATACTGGATTTGTGTGAGTTCTTACTGAAAGTTTATTTGCAGTTTAATACTAGAGTCAACTTGAAGCATTTTGTGTGTTCAAAATCCTGTTTGTTTCTTAATGTCATTCCAAAAGAAAAGCTAGTATTTATTTTCTTCCAACTTAACTTTGATACAGGAATACTGTTTCCAAATGCCTCCCATTCATGTACTTTTTTTCTGTTAGTTGTCTTTGGATTTCCTGGATGTGAGTGCTGTGCTTTGGGCTGGGTGTGCCAAAAGGTTCCTTAAAGCTTGTAAGTGCCATTGCTTCACACACACATTCCTAATCACTTTGAAAAGACAGTAAATATCAACTCATAAATTAATTATTTGCATCTGCCTGCTAATACCACAGTCAGTATATAAGAAGCCACCTGTGGGATATCTTTATTCTTTTCTTCTATGTGATAAATATGGACAGATAATCCAAGGTGCTTCAAAGAACTGTGTTGTAAAGTATTTGAACCTTGCTAGTGTGCCCCAGCAAACCATTTTTAGTTATTTTTACCAGAGCCCTCAGAGTGGGACCAGGCTGGAATTACCCTCACCAGCTTCACCTGGCCTTTCCACCTTCAGCTGCAGCACATCAGCCCCAAGAGGGTTTTTAAGCTCCAGTCTGAAGGCTCCAGGAGAGAGGTGGGATAGGTTTATAGTTGTTTCCTGTCGTTTGCTGGCTTCTTATTTGGAGTTTCTGGACTAACTTGGCTGCTGATCACTGGATGGGTTTTGTTGCTGTATTCATCTTCATGCTGCTTGCCTGGATCAGGAGCCCTCAGGAATTCGTTGAGGACTGAAAGGTAAACTAAATTGGGAAAGAAGAAGCTGAAAAACTAAATACCAAGACAGCAAGGAATAGATAAAAAAGGACTGTGCTGTACTAGATTAAAACCAATTATCAGAAAAGTGCTTGTGGATAAAATAGAGAAACCAATCAAGTAATGTGAGATTTCACGCACAGCAGTTGTAAAATGCATACATACTGCATTATGTAAAAGTTGTAGAGTGTATAAGTAGAGTAGTATGTATAAGTAAGTAACATGCATAAGTACTGTGTTATGTAGAAGTTGTAAAAAATGCAAGTAAGAAAATGTATAAGTAGTATAAGATAAGCAAGTAAACTGTACAAGTAGGTAGAATGTATAAGTAAGCAAAGTGTATAAGTAAGGTATTATGTCAGAGTTGTGACATGTGTGAACATAGGGGTATTTTAAACAGTAAGATGCTTCTGCATAATTGTATTGATTTGTTGATCAGAAGGCATGACGTACCACAGAACTGGTCAGGGAATTGCTTATTTTCCTCATGAAAGTGCTTGATTTCTATGAAAATCAAACAACCCTAAAAGGTCACAAGTCCCAAAACTATGTAGGAATTTTCTTTGAGGTGAAAAACAGATTTTTTTAATGAAAATTTCTGTATTTTTACCTTTTACAATGCAGATGGGAAGTTTTTTGCGTGGTTCTTTTTGTTTGTTTGGGGTTTTTTTGTGTTGTTTGTTTGTTTTATTTTGTTTGGGGTTTTTTGGTTGGTTTTGGTTTTATGGCAAGTTCCAGCAGTTTTAGTTTCTGGTTTCCTTTGTTTGAAAAAAAATGTGTCCACATATATTGAAATTTGTTTATTGAGGTATGTTTTATAAGATTATAGTACTGAAGCCTTTTTAACATTAACTGAAGCATTTTTTAAACTTTTTTAGAAGTCTGAAGGCAATTTGACCAAGTCATGCAAGTAAAATACCCTGTCCCTTGTTAGAAACTAAATGTGGATGTTTTTAGAAATTTTGGAAATGTATGTTGTACTGTTGTACTTCAGCATTTCTAAGGCATCTAAAACAGGTACTATCCAGTTTGTTGAGTGGAAATTTCCCAGTACAGTAAATTGGAAGCTTTAGTTATGCTATGTGGCATTCTGTGAGAGTATTTTATTCCTACATTGAAAGAACCCAAGGTTTTAAAAAACACAAAAACCACAAGAATACTATGTGTTTTATGGGCATTCGCCTCAAAAGTTGTATGCCAAAAAAATGCAAATATATCTAAAAGGCCTGGGCACATATGATGGAAAATATAAGACATTAGAATGTTTCTCTACCTTTGACTGTAAACATTGAATTTCTTGGTCAAAGAGAAGGGATAGAAGGAATATTCAACAAACCGTAAAATGGGATTAGTAAATCCAGTATGTTAACAAAGTATGGAGGCTACTTGGATGGATGGCTGCCAAGCGCACGGGAAGAAGTGAAAACTATTGAAGTGAATACGCAAAAGGCTTCTGCTTTCCTTTTGCTAGAGGGAGATACCCTTCAAATAAAGGCAAAGGAGGTTCAGTGTGGTGGGGAATGCATTTGCCCAGGTACACACTAAACTTGTGTTTCTCAAACTGGGGTGTTTATGGAAGGGCAGTCTTGAAGAGCTGAATCTATGTTTTGAAAACAATTTTTCACTACTAGGAAATATTTCTGGAAAGCATGCATTTATTTGTTTTTACTGCCAGCAGCTGCTCATGCTCTAGAGCAGGTGAGTCAGTATTTAGACTTCTAGCCAATATTTGCTGGTGCTTTTCACTGTCTGGTGGGGCATAACAGCTGCTCCCAGTGGAGAAGTGCTGGTCAATATGGCAGTGGCATCAAAGGGGGGGGGATTTACTGCTGATAGCTGTGTAGGCATGGTTTGTGTGGTTTCAGACAAAGCTGGTTTGAAAGAAGGGAAGGATAACCACATGTAGATGGATAGGTGCAAATAGAGAGGCATGTCTGCAAAAAACCTAAGATACGTAACAAATTTAAGGAATACTGGTTTCTAGAGTCCTACCATGAGACAGGGTTTACTCCATCTTTCTCCTACCCTGCAGGGCTACTCTGAAGCTAAAAATTTAAAAATAAGAGTGTAATACATACACTCAATAAATGTAAACAGTTTGTTTAGCCCTTTCAGAATGGGGCTCAGTACTGGGTGTGATACACAGGAAGGAATGGAACAGTGGTTTTTTGGTGTCTTTTAACCTAGCCTAAGTGAGATGGACACATCAGGACAGTTTGACCTCTGAAGTCTTTCATTCTTTCCAGTCTGTTGATACTGATGAGGCTCTCAGGCAGAATGATTTCCCCTTTTCTGTCATATCTTCACTTCATGCATTCCTGGCACCCTCTCTTTGTTCTCCACATGGAAAGCTCATTTACTTGTTGTCTTGCTGGCTGTAGCTGCTGGGGTTCATTTCCTTTCTGTGCCTTTTCTTCAAAAGGATTGAAATGTCACATAGCTACATGTCCTGCTGAGATGCTCTTGTCTTATTAATGTACCAATGGGTGTTTTTTAATGAGAAAACATGAAAGTACCATGAGCCTCCTCTGCACCTCCCCAGACTGATCATGAGAAATTGATGAATTGTGTGAAGTCTGCAAAGACTTGGCAATTCATTTTAAGTCTTTGGGCAAATATGCACAAATAAGAGTTTTTTCTTCAGGAAATGGTTTGAAATTGGCTTTTCCAAATAGCATATTTTGATGAGGGCTCAGAGCTCTGAGGCTGAACACAACCTGACAGTATCCCCAGAATAATATGACTAATGAATTCCCCTATTGTCATAAAGGCAGCTTACATCACAGAGGCTTGCATTAACTGTTTTCACTGACTTCAATCTCTTGAGTTAGTAATTTGGGGCTCATATATATTCTCTAGTAAGAGCCATCAGATGCTCATGGGGTGGGTGCTTACTCTCCACTGCTGATCTCCTGAGGAAGTAAAAGCAGCATAGACCTACTGATGGGGACCAGATTCCTCATCTCAATACTGGGCTTGTAATGCTGATGGTGGTGGCTGTTCCTTCATTATAAGCTGAGGCAAAAGTCATAATCCCAATAATGTTCTTGAAGATTTGGTAGGTGTTTTCTTGTGAGTTTGGGAGCTTCACTTTCCACTCTCCAACATCAAACTCTTGGTCTAAGTGATGTTTGCTTTGGCTGCACTTTTTGTTCCACAGTGTTCATTGTGTAGGAGAGAAGAAAAGGCAGGAGAGCAAGAAAAAAAGGGTAGGCAGCAGGGTATGCAGCTGTGGCATCTCTGTACTGTGTTTTAAACAATTCTGGAGATAACTGTCTCACTGTCTACAGTTACACTGTGTGAGGCAGGCCCATTGCAGCTCACTGAAGGAATGGTTTGGTGGTTTCCTTAGTGGAGACCTGTTCAAATTGTAAAAAGACGAGAGGCCCGGTGACTCCAGCGGGGGGAGAGGGTTGCAGACCAGCCAATATGGTTGATAAGAGCAAAACTCTGTTTATTAGCAATCCAAAGGCACTTATATCGTATACCAGCTTGTTAATTCCTAAGTGGCTTAAAGCTTATCAAAGCACATTTCTACTTCTACATAATTGGACTTACACTGGCAAGCTTCTTCAGTTATGTTATGATTAAAAGAATTCAGTGTTCACCCTCCTCCCTCCGGGTCTTATCTCCACAGCTGTACCTTTTCAAAACTCCCTCTTTGGTCCCAGCCCTGCTTGTTTTTTTCACACCAGAATTTTCTCATGGAGAGTTTTTTCTCACACACAGGCCCTTTGCTTCCAGGCCTATTTCTTGTACAGTTCTTCTATTGATCCCATAATTCTATCAATGATCCATGCCCCGGATCCTTTAATAATTGCAATAGAGACCTCCTTCTCTTTCTACCCACCATGTATGGTCTGTGCATGACTTTGAATTACGGGATGTGGTTGGTATCAGTAGGAATCAAGTACTTCTAGAACCAGGGCAAAATACCCAGGACCACAGATTTTTAAAAGCCTCAGCTTTGGGTTAACAACAGGGTAACTGCTATGGCAAGGGTTTTTTCTGTTTTAGTTTTTGAGTGTCTTTGAAAGTATGTCAAGCTCAAGAGGTGATATAATGAATTATTTGTGCCTACATTACTTTCAGGAGAAACTGAAGCACAGATTCCAGACCTCAGGAGTTTCAGAATAGTCACATTGGATTATATGATAGGTGGGGACATGTGCTAGGCTGCAGCTGGGAGTGTGCCTTTGACTGCTGTATGGCTTTTCTGAGCAATGTTCCCTGCCAAGACACCTCCCATGCTGCCATGCAGCATCCTGGTGTCCCTGCTGCTCCAGGGCTTCCCCATGCATAGTATTGCATAGTTCCAACCCCCAAGTGATGACAGGGGAGTTGGAACTAGATAATCTTTAAGGTCCATTCCAACCCAACCCCAAAGCTAGGGTTCTCTGATTCTATGCCAGATGGAGCCACTCAGCACAGCCATTGCCCTTTAGGCTGGCTGGATGCACTGTGGGGCTCTCAGAGCCAGACTGGGCTCTGTGCTGCAAGCATGTGAGAGGCTGCACTCTCAGCAAGGAGTAGGTTCAGTACCTGAGATTTACTGGGGCCTGCATTATATTGTGCACTTTGTAGCTGAGACTAATCTGCTTGCATGAAACTGGAACAAATGGGGCAGAGTCCACCTTTTATCGCCTACAAGCAGTTCTGTTTAAGAAATGCAAAGAGCCACCCAAAGACAGGAGAAAGGTTTGTCTAATCACTATCCTGTCACATGTGATAGCCAGCTGGGGAAGCCTGGGGAGGAACATAAGAACACAGCAAGCCTGTAGTGATCCCTCCACAGAATACCCCCCAAAATCCAGGGATTTATGGCTCAGGTATTCCCTAAAAGCAATGGTGGTAACTTTGTATTCGGGAGTCCTTGATGGATTTTCATTGTGAATTTTCTGATTTTGAACATATATACACCTTTACACCTATTCCTGCTAAGATGTTTTGCAGCTTTAACCATGTATTGTATCATCGAGAATCTCTTATTTGCTTTGAACTTCTTGCCACCTGCTAATTTCATTTAATGCCCACAGTGGGAATTATACTTTGAGACCAGAAGATCCCTTGCTGAGCATGTGATGTGTACTGAAATGTGTGCTGCATGGGCAAATGGGAGTCATAAAATGGAGATGCCTTTGGTCTGTGCTTTGTGAAGGCACGTCAGACTACCACTAAAACTCCTTTTCCACTGCAGGAACAGCTTCCAAAGAGTGACTCACTTTGTACTATCAGGTACAAAAATTTAAATCCTGAAATCTAGTGTGAAGGCTAGGGGAGGAGGTGTGGGAAAGGAATGATAAGGAAGTTTCAGATGAGACCTTGTCTTGATACATGCATTAAATATTGTAACCTAAAATCCATTTATAGTTATGTCAAAAGTTCAAAAGAAAATAAAGCACTAGAGGAAAAGTACAGCAGGGATTTCCCTTACAAAAATACATCTCAAAATGTGAAACTGTCCTTGAAAATAAGAACAGTAAGATATAACAATGGAGTACAAGACTGGATACATAAGTTATTGATGGCAGCAGATGTTTAAATTGCATACAGTGGTGGGGAACACCCAGCATTGAAAGATAACACATGCATATCTGCATATTGACACGTTCTTTTCTAAAATCTGGCCTCCTGTGTTGGTGTTTTCATTGGCAGCAGCAAAATAAATTTTGCCTGATCTGATTTTCATTCCAGATAGCATCTTCCTTTTTCCAGCTGCCAGTAGTTACAAGGATATCATGCAAGAGTAGTAGCTTACTGGTATGAACTGGTGCCTTGGCCTTGCAAATCTCATAGTTCTGACTCCTGTTTTCATGAGCTGTGCAGCTGTGCTGTTTCCTTTGTGGGTTCCATACCTTCAGGTTTAAGGGCATTACCTGCATGAGTGAGGCTTATGGAACTGAGATAGTTGTGAGTGAATGCTGTGTGCTCAAATTAAATTTTTGTGTTATAAAAGCATATCATTAATTCCTTCTATATCATAGTTGTGTGTGAGTGTATCTAACCCTTATTGCAATCCTAAAATCAAAAGAGAAACCACTCAGGGGCTTCTAGAATTGAGGTTTCATTATGCCTAACATTCATACATTTTTCCTTACTTACAGCCCCACACGTTTTGAAACAGAAAAGCACTGTTTTGGTGGGCTAACACATTAAACTTTGGGGTGTTTCAGTCATCACAGTGGTATGCAAGCAAATGTAGAAACATCCATTTTGAGGTGTTTTACCCATCACTTTTCTTGAATGTCATCCCTGCCAGCAGGAGTCTGAACCAGACAGCTGCTGCTAAAACAACCCAAAAAATCTTTTCTAGGATTGTAAGTGTAGGATCAGTGGATACTGTGAGAGCTTCTTGAATCCACTCCCCTTAATTGTTCTGACCAGATAATGTCTAATCTCTTCTTAAAACCTCTACTGATGGAGATTCCACATTTTCCACATACAGTCTTTGAGTGCTAAACTAACCTTCCCACTAGAAAGCTTTCATTATGTCAAATTTGCATCTGCCTTGTGCAATCAAAGCCATTAATTCTGTTCCATTGCAACAGGCAATTGGGAAGAATCAGTTTCGTGCTTTACAGTAGCATTTTATGTACATGAAACTTACAGTTTTCCCTCTGCCTTCTCTTTTTCCAGATTAAATCTCCCCCATTCCTTTGATCATAACCTGCTGTTCTCTAGATCTCTTCCTTGAAGTGGGCTACCAAAAATGGATGCAGTAATTCAGACCTTGCTGGAACATCATTTCACGAAGCAGAAGCTTTAGAAATTTCTTTGAATGTATTTCTATAGTCTAGTATGACATTTAGCTTCATCCATCTAAGGGTAACCTTTGGCTTCTTTGTGGCAGAGTGGAACCGTAACAGGAATGGCAAACCTCTGTTGCTGAGTCACGTGTGGTCTGCAAGGGGAGCACGTATTGGGCTGTGCAGGGTACTTGGAAGCATTCCTTGTGAATGGAGCCAGAGAAATGGCTTAGACCCTTCAATTTGTTCCTCAGACTGAAGTGTGGAAGACTCATTTTCAATTTGGATTGAATCCTACAGTTCTCCTTAAGAAACTGAGCTTGAAGAACTGGGATGAATGCTGCTGCCAGTTGAAGGCAGCCAAGTAGTCACCCAAGCTACCATTGTAAGACAGGGCAGTGGTTTTCCCTGATCATCCCTGCTACAAAGAGTAAAATCTAGCCAACCACTCCTCATTTGTAGTACTTGTATTTAACTACAAAAGCAGCACTGTCCAGACAGAAACTGTCTGAGCTGAAGATATCCGAAGGGACAACTTCTGCTGAGTGAAGCCCATTGGTTATCACTGAGATGGAGAAACAGGAGCAAGGAATCACTGGGATCCACTTTTGTGATGCATAACACGGCAAATATAAAACACTGTCTAGAGCTAGTCTTACATACAAAGTACTGAGCTGTGTGTTAACAATCAGCACCAGTGATCAGCACAGCTCCATGAGAAACCTGTGAGGACTGCTTGTCTTCCCAAGTACAGACATGCATTTGTAGCTGTACACAAGCGCTTCTCTATTAGTCCAACCTGTGAATGAATAAACAGTGATAAGAGACGCTGAAATGTTGTGCCTGAGCTATGTTTTGACAGCTGTTGCTTGTACTGTCTCCTTCTAGGTCTATCTTTTAATTATATCAGGTTAACACAATGTTTCATCTGTCACCCTTGGCTGATAGCAGAAAGGGACAAATTCAGCCATGGAATGAACAGGTTTAGCTTTTCTCACTGCCAGGATGCAGTGCTTGCTGCTCTCCTCTTGATTCAATCCTCTTGAATCACTCACTACCCATAGGCAGCTATCATGGTTAGAAAAAGAAATGGCCTGTCTGAGGGTTGAGCAGTGGTTCAGGGAATTGGGATGTGCTTAATGTGGCATTGTGGTCCAGCAGCTAAAGCATTTTTAGCTGAATCTGTGGCATGTGGTAGAAATCTAAATCCCAAGGGTTAACTGTATTTTCATCACTTAGAGGCATCTGAGAACTGACTAGAGAATGAAAAAAAGTAGTCTTAGCTCTTGAGCAATTACTTAAGCTATGTACATGTCTTTCCATAGCCACTTTAGTGTTGCTGGAAGTAGGAATTGCTCAAATATTCCCAGAGAATAAAATGGAGGGCCTTCAAAGTTAGTGTTCCCTCTATGTGCAGCTTCTAGATGGGGGATGTAGGTGATTACCTTTAATGGCAAATTTATGAAGGCAGGATCAGTCTTCTGGGAAAGTGATTCCATATCGCACATCTTTAGTGAGTTCTGTAGTGTTGCTGGGATCTCACGTGTGAATAACGAGTCTTGGAAATACTCTTTGCAAGTGGGTTGACTGCTGGAGAACAAAGATTGAAACCAGTTCAAAGAAAAGTATCTGCTAACAGCTTGGAATATAATATATTTTTTAAATGACCCTGGAAAATGAATTTCCTTTGGAAAATTTGTAACTGGGAAGAACTCTGAATAGACTCTTTGCTGACTGCTGCAGAACTGTATTAAGATGGAGCAAAATATAGTAAGGTACAAGTAGTAATGTTACAACTTGAATATAGAAGCTCAGAGTATTGAAAGGTTTTCCAAATACAAGAATTCTAAATTTAAGGAAGACTGGTTAGATTTTCCCTACCTTCTACCATGCACTAATGTGCACTAATAGAAAGTAATGTGCACACTTAGTAGTTTCTTTGAGATGCATCATTAAGTAAAAATAAGGACATTCATGGTAGTGATAATTCACTGGAGCTGACAATTTGTTATCCTTATGCTCCAGATTTTATTTTACCTTTGTCTCTCCCAGAAAAGGGAGAGGGTTATTTTTTAAATGAAAAATGAAAAGTAGTTCTACTTTCATGCATTCCAGCTCCAGCCAATTCTGCAAAGGCCACTACAGTGGCAGTCCTATGGCTGGCTGTCAGCCTGACACTCTTCATGCTCAGGTAGGTAGGTAGGTAAGTAGGTAATGGTGACACAGGACAGACCACACCGAGGGGCTGATGTTAAACAGGGCAATTGCAACGGACTGTCAGTGTCTTGTATTGGCATGAAAGTCTGAGTTTCCAATTTCTGTCACACAAAACTTCACTAATTTGTTCTTACTCCTTTTCTCGTTTACATTCTAACATTCCTTCTTTGCTTTTGGGATTGTTCTGACATTGCTGAGATAGCAGACAGAACACAGGTAGTTTTTCTCAGAGAAATAATGACTCTTGTGTTTATGTCTGATCTGGCAGATTCTCTCTTTTTTAAATTTTTTTTTTGGTTGTTGGTTTTTTTGTTTTTACACAATTTGTTTTGGTAGCAGATAACTTCCCCTATTCACCATCACTGCTATAACAGGTCTCCTGTTTCCATTCTGGGCTGCAATCTCTCTCACAGTCAGAGGGGAAACTGTAGATGACTGAGCATTCTCTATTCCAAGAAAAATCATGGAAGCACAGGATATTTGTAGTTGGGAGAGACCCACAAGTATCCTCTGAAGTGAATGGCCCATATGGGAATCAAACCCACAACCTTGGCATTATTAGCACCATGCTAATATCCCTAAAAGAGATTGTCCCCT
Organism: Corvus hawaiiensis; assembly: GCF_020740725.1. Lineage (NCBI taxonomy): Eukaryota > Metazoa > Chordata > Aves > Passeriformes > Corvidae > Corvus > Corvus hawaiiensis. Next base: position 73,821,342 of record NC_063215.1, read on the forward strand.
CTCCTTGCTGGAAGGAGTTGTCTGCAGGTCAAATGGGTGAGTTGAAATGAATCACAGAGGAGAGAGTGAACAGTCGGTTTGGGGTCATCTTTATTCTACTTCCCTTGTCTCTTTTCTTCCATTTTCTAGTCTCATTGAAGTTAGCTCTTTCAAGATCTTTCCTGAGAGCAAAAGGAGGCAAAGAAAGCACATCTCTCTCATTTTCTCCCTAGTTGTCAGCCAAAAGCTAGTCAGACTTTAGCACCCGTGAAAGTGTTGAGGAGTCATTTCTCTGCTTCTGTGCTAGTTCCTGCTCATCTTGGTGAAATGCCTCCTACCTTTCTACTTTTGTAGAAAGGAGAAGCTATCTGAAATGCTCTGCATACTGACATAAACCCAAAGCACTTTCCTGGAGTGAGAAGAGGTTTGTGATAGCATGAGTGTTATGGAACCTGTGTGTGCTGCAAATCTGAAACTTCCCAGCAACAAGAAAGGAAAGGCCGGGGTATGCAGTGTGTACTGTGGCTGCTCAGCAGACTTCAGCTTCACCTACCTGCAGCCCTGGAGCACAAGGGCTCAAGGGCCCTGTTCCAGCCAGAGGGCTGTGGCAGTCCATCGTGGCACTGACACTGGTTTGCTCTTGCTTGCTGTTCCAAGAAGTGGTAGCCCTGCCCTTAAAAATCTTACCTGCCAGAGCTGCTTTGCTGCTGCTCTGTGCTGCAGTGGGCAATTGCAGCTGCACCTAGGTCTGGTGACATTGCTGCAAGAAGCATTAACTTTGACTGAAAAATGTCCTGGTTGTTAAAGGTAATTCTTTTTCCAGGGACTGCTGGCTGGCTTCTTGAACAGATTTCAAACTGCAGTGTAAATATGGAAGAAATTCTGCAAACTTACCAGGAATATGGGGCAAAGCTCTTTCCCATCTCATGTGTGCTTTTGTCTTGTCCTTTCTTCCAGTTTGTAGAGCCCTTTGCTCCTTTTCTCGCTGTGTAGTAGATAGGAACATTTGGCTTTTTGCAATCAAAGCAGCTGGGGGGGGGTCTCAGTGGGATTATTTTTACATGTAAGCATTGCACAAGTCCAGCTCCAGGAAAAGAGGCCAATATTTTCTTTAACACATGCTGGTATAAAATAGGAACAATTCTTCTAAAAACTTAGGAACTGAGATGGCCTTGAATTAGATCCAAGGGCCTCAGATTAATTACAAAACTAAATCAGAATGAATGTTCTTTTATAGTTCTGCTGCACAGTGGTCCCTGGACTTAGTGAACCTGGATGTCAAATATATAGATAAGAATGATCTATACTGAAGCAGAATAAAGGGCATATTTATCTTACTGTGAATTAAGGGTCCATTCTTTGTGGAATTCTGCTGTTACTTTACTGTTTTTTAACAAATCTAAGAGCAAAATTAGATCTCTGCTACTGAAGAGAGGAGTTTGCAAGGCATATGCAGCTTGTTTCACTCAGTTGTGCTCCTTTGCCAGAAACTTGTCTCTTCTCTCCCAAAAATGGTGCTGTAATGTTTTGTATGCTACAGAAACCTACAGCACATGCCACAAAGGTCATCTGTCCTCCTTCTCATTTAAAGGCTGTCAGGGTAGAGTGTCTATTAACATTGTAAGTTTTAACTTGCAGAGTGAGAACCTGAATAAATTGTAAAGAACTCCCATTGCCTTTCACAAAGAGATGAACATTCCTTTTGTGCTTTACGTAACTGCAGCATGCATTGGAAACAAGGTTACATCTATTTCAGTCTTTATGACCGAGGCAATGCAGGCAGCACTAACTGCAGGCAGGTTTCCAAGCAGAGAAAAGAGTTGGGGCCTGCAACATTTTGGGAAAGACAGCATTTGGGAATGAAGGAGCCCCAGGACCTACACTTGCCAGGAGCCACACGTTCACACAGATGCCCGGTACTCCTTGTAGGTTGATTGGCACTGTCACCCGCTGAAAAGGAAGCATCTCCTGCTGGCTTCCTACCAGCATGCAGAGTCTCTAATTTAGGAAAGCAGAGTACAGTCTTGCATGCCAGTCCTGAAAAGCTACCAACCCTGATGTGGAAACAAGGACAGGCAAATCTGTAAATCTCTAGCCAAGAATAAAAGCACACTCGCTTCTGAATGGAAACAATTTCAGCACATGGTGAGATGAAGGGACTTTGCTAAGCCTGGAGGAAACTCAGGGAGATCTGCTTGCAGCTAGAAGGGGTGAGGAGATGGAGCCAGGCTCTTCCCAGAGTTGCACAGTGACAGGCATGCAGTGGCATCAGTCACACACTGCAATGAGAAACACCAGCTTGATACAGGGACAGAAATATCACAGCCAGGGGGATGCGGCATGGGGACACATTGTCCAGGGAAGGTGAAGGGTCTCCATCCTTGGAGACCAGTAAAGCTTGCTTGACTGGACAAGGGTCTGAGCAACATGCTATCCTTTTGAAGGTGTCCCTGCAGGGACTGGAATGCTGCATGAGACAAGCTCCACACCTCAATTTTTCTTTGATTCCAAGTTGCTACTTATGTTATTTTTAAGTAAAGTGACTGTGGAAAGTCACCTTGCTCTGTTTCTCTCTGCTTCCTTACTTCCACATTGGAAATAGTATTTTACTTCCATGAAGCTTATGTCCTTCATTTTTATTGAGTTTTTTTAGTTCCAGGCTATGCTTGAAGGTGTATGACTCATAAAGAAAATGCCAATCTTTAGGAAGGCAAATACTGAAAAAAATGGCAGGCCAGTAGTTCAAATACCCTGACACTACTGTAACACTTTAAAAAAATGATAGGGATTGAAATTTTAAGGCGTATTTGTCAATTTTCCCCCTTTTAGGTCTCCAGATAAGCACCATTAAGTGGAGCAAAAATAGTGCCATCTGGTTATTCTCAGTCATGTCCACATGCACATTTGCTTGAAATGATGTAGAATTGGTCCAGTCTTAACTTACACAGAGCTTGTGGGCATTTGCAATGTGAGGCTGAATTTAAACAACAGCTGCAGGTGGAAGGCTGCATAGGACAGGATGTTCTGGTTACAGATATTGAGAGACAGTTCAATTTCCTAAAATGTCAGTGATGTAAAAAAAGACTTCTACTATGTAGCCACAACCTCCTCCTTTCCCCTTAGACACTTCACCCTTAGAAAAAGCAAAGCTTTTTCCAGTAGTAATGCTGGAAATATTTCATTGGCCTTCTTGCAGGGGAAGTTTTCTCAATGTACGGATACATGAGCATGGTCAGATAATGAATGAGCCAATTGGCTGAACATCTGTAGGTGCTCTATAATGACAACAGTTAAGCTATTCTCGAGTCATTACCATATTACATTAACTTACCACAATACTATTAATTAGAATTCATGTTCTAGAAAGTAAACAGAGCAGCAATTACATTGGTATTTAATGACCTGTAAAAGTAAAATATAAAAATGGTAAATTTCCTCATGTAATTAATTTAAGGCTGGAAGATGGTGGGTCAGACTGCTCCCCAGTGTAACTCCAGCCCCTTCTGTACTTTAGCAACATGAAGGATTATGATACTTTTTATGTTTTGTCTTGAAAAAATATTACTTGCATCTAAATAAAAAGCTCTTCTAAACAGCTCTTCAACAGGTGTGCCAAAAGCTGGGTATCAGGCAAAGTTCAGTTGTTCTCAGAAGTCTGAAATTTGATATGATTTTGGGAAAAAATAACCTTTGAATAAGGTTTGTGACTAAAGCTGTCAGTCGACCTCAGCAATGTACATTTTACAGACAAGGTTAAGCAGTGATTGCTTTATTGAATAACATTTAAAGGCTTTCTCTTTACTTGTTTTCTAGCCCGCCACACCTTGACAGAAGTAAATATAAGTGGTTTTGAGTTATTATTTGATACTGGAATTCTCAAATTCTATGGCACAGTGATTTCTTCAAGGTACGTCCTTGGAAAATGAGACAGATGTGTCCTGCCTAGCTCTCTGAGGGATTATAACATCAGGGCCTGTCTGTCCTGGGGTGCAGAAGCCTTTGCAGCTGTATGAGTTCCATGGAGCAATGGAGTTCTCTCTCCTTGTGTGCTCAGCACAGACCTGCTTGGAGCCCTGAAACAGAACTGTTCAGGTAAGCCCAACCAGTTCAGTCAGGAACCCCTGAAACAGCTCTTGCTCATTATTTTGGGCTCCCTTACAAGTGGGTACTCTGGATACCATCCAGTCATGAATCACAGCATTGTGAAACAAAGTAAAGAGAATAAGCTGGAGCAACTGGAACACTTGTGGGTTGCTATCTGTAACAGCAATAGAAACTGGGCTAGACAGCTCCTATCCATGAGCTATCATCCAGTATAGGCTGAGTCCACAGAGCACCATGGGTGCTGCTTTTGGCCTGAGGGAGCTCTGAGCCACAGCTTCTTCCAGCTCTCCTTGATGATGACTGTTACAAAAGGGATAGTTGTGATGCACATTATACTTCTGTAATGTCCATAGATCCTGGCTGCTTGTCCACACATTTTCTACTGCATGTTTTTCATGGAAAATGCAGAACCATGGCCCTGGGCATTTGCAAAAAATTATCTGGGTGAGAAGCTACTATACTTACCCAGGGATCTTCCATAACAATGCCTATTTTCAGACTGATTTTCTTCCCCTGGTGAGAGAGAAGAAACTGTGGGATTTTAATGATTCATTTTATTGAGGGACCTGAATGTTTATTGTTGTTTTAACTATAAAAACGTACAGAGGCTGGAATCTATCCAGAGAAAAGAAGGCGATTTCTTTTATTTCCTTACACTGCATGGGGCAGTTGCAGGCGAATATTTCCATCCTTATTACAATAAGAATTTTCCTGAGCAACAGTGGGGCACTGAAGTCTGCAAACTTGAAGAAAAACAGGATGACAGTCAAAAGTCAGAGATGAACATTGTGGTGTCTTTTCTTACTTAATGTAAGTCCCTGGTTTTCTAATCTTCTATCTATGCAATAATAGTCAAAGCCATTAAAAATACTATCTTAGCAACTCAGAACTTCAGGTTGTAGTCTCCTTTACATCTGTCTTTCTAAGGATTGATGCAAGGATTCGGAGTATTTATTTTTCATTGCAGTAAGTTATTGTATGTGTGTGTCATGTGCTTTATGTGCAACTACAGATATAACTGACATAGCCTGTATGAAATCCCAGGAAGGCAATTTCTGTTGAAATATTAAACATAGTTTAGCCTCAAGTGTTTTAAATCAGGCTTAATCCCTTTTACCTCTTAACCAGGCTATAGTACCCCATCGTTTTAAAAATAGTTTCATATACCTGAGCAGGGCAATGTAATCTTGACATGCTGCCCTAGTTGTCCTCCTAAACTTTTGAGGCAAGCTTTCAAGAGCAGAGATGGAAAAAAAGTCAGAAGGCCCATGACTCTCTTCTTGAATATATATAAAAAAGGACGATGTGGTGTTGCAAAAATGAATTAAAGGATTGTACGTAGAGGTTTGTGATACTTCAAACTAAGCCATTATAAACGTTCTGATTTGACCTTTTGCTTAATCTCTCTTGGAACTTTTCCTGTAGAATCTGTTGGAGCAGAGCTGTGAGACAAAAGTTCCTTGGTGAGGCTCTCATATGGGGCTCAATTTCCAAAACAAATTGTGTTCTGTATTAGTATTATTTTAGTTGTTATTTCATAAAAATGGCAATGTGCTTGATCAACTTTTCCTTTTAGTATGGATGGTAGAGGCTCAAAAAATAAAATTGCTTATTGCATCTTGGGGGCTATTTGTCCAAAGCCCAATATATTTTGAAATGTGTATTAATAATTGAATCAGACCTGAATTTGTTCCTTGCAAATTTGGCACTAACTACTGTGTCCCTAATTACAGGAAGTTCCTTGTGTTAGGGTGCTAAAGTTTACTGGGAAAAAGGTGTTTCAGGTTCCACCATTTGTTGTGTGGATTTTCACAGGATGCAGACAGAAATCCCAAAACTCTGCATAACATAATGGTCTCATGGTAAAATCTGCAGTGGATTCCTCATGGATGCACCTTGCCTTGGCAGGTTTGTAAATTCAGAAATATTTGGTGACGCATTCTCTGAAATCTTAATGTTATGTCCCAGGTGTCTGTCCACCTCAACAAAGCCATGCTTTTTCCTCTTACTTGCTGCTCCTGGTGATTAAACAGAGCCATCAATCCATGAGACACAAGTATGGGAAACAAAAAGCTTAAAATAATTTTTCCCTGCCACACAAGTGAGAATTTGGTGTAAGGATCTGAGCCCACACAGCATTATGGGTACTAATTTTAGACAGTCACCTTTTTGAAGCTTATCCTAACCTAATTAAGTCTCTGTTTTACCCTTAGGGTTGGCACTTTTAGTAGATGAGATAACAGCTGCATCTCTGTGAGAAGCCTTGTGAAGGGCAAAATATTTGTTAGCAGTTGCTATTTTCAGCCTTGCCAGAATAAACAAAGAACGAGGCACCTGCAGTCATTTCTTTTGAAAAGTCAGCACAATTTGTACGTGCTCTGGGGTCAGCAGAGGAAGGTGCAGGGAGGATGGGCAGGCTCACCCGTGAGGCTTCAGGAACATGCTTCTGGAGGGAGAGATGGGCTCTTCAGTTTGGAGACATATGGGACTCCTAGGTGATTAATAACTCTTGTAGCAAGGGTGAGGAATGCACAGAGGAACAGAGTGCTTTGAAATCATTAATGCATCTCAGGACAGCCCACTGTGAGATCCACACTGGCTATAAACAAGAGCTAGCACAAACAAACTGGAGGAGTTCAGTCAGAGGCGAAGAAGAAAACAAGAGATTTTATTTCTTACTCCTTTTTATAATTAACCACAACTAGTCTTTAGAACGTATCATTTTAGACCCTGATTGTCTAAACAATACATCCTCATCTTGAAAACAGTTAGGCATTGGGCTTAACATGCTTCAGAGGGTTACATAAACTAGATCCAGGATAACTCCTTACCAAAGAAAAACATTCCTGACTGTGTGGGAGAGCAGATGGCATTGATGTAAACTGTATTTGCAGGAAACCCCCCTGTGCCATGAAATGGCAAACAGCTATTGTCACTGCTGTTCCCTTGCTTGGGTTTGTGGGAAGCTATGGAAAAAAGAAGAGCTTGATAAAGTATGCCAAATGCTGTGGGGATGAAGCAGGGTGTTAATCTGCAGACAGATTATTCCAAGGGTCAGCACTGTTGTACATTTACAAGTGCCTGTGCCTGGTGTGCCACATCATACTCTATCCTGGGCAACGGGGGAGGAATTAAGGGGGATTTGTGTGCTGGCAAGGAAAGACCAGGAGTCAATGCAGCCACAGGTAGGTCTGGATGGGGAAGACGGACCTACAGCTACACCCCCATCACATGGCTGAGGGCATCTCATACTGGGAAGAGCTGTACGGATTGGGCTAAACATCTGAGACTCTTAAGCAATCTCATTTTGAAAGGCAGTAGGAAGACTATACCGACGTGTGGCTCTGAATTTTACACCAGCTGTTCCTTCTGTGGGAAGATCTATGTTGTACTGGATAAAGGTATGTGAAAGAAGAGTGTCATAGCCCTGGAGGCACTCACAGGTCTTAATGGCCCTTGTAAGTCTTACTTGGCATCACCCTGCCCATGATCCAGAGCCCCTTTTGAATCCTTGTTGTCAGTCCCTGCTCTAGTCATGTTGCAGCAGTGCTGGTCTCCATGACCCTGTTGAGGTAGGCCCATGTCCTAGCTTGTGCCTGTGGTGATAGTCAAAGTCCAGGGAAGAAGTCACTGCTTTGAGTGAAGGTAGAATGATGGGCCTGGAGTGGAGATTCAATGGATGTTTCTGTGGGTCTTAGGCTATTTATTTCTGTGTATTGCGAGAACTAGAGGAGACTAAACGGGACTGGAGTGGAGCTGATCTCTCCCAGCTACTTTGCTGGGTTGGGTTTGAAAAATTAGTGTCTGGTTTCTGCTGCTCTGCTCACCTCGAGACTAAATTCTTTATTAAACTTTTTTTCTGTGATAGAATTTATGAATTAATAATTAAACCCTTGTGACTCAGTAACCACGAGAGACATTTGCCCAAGAAGTTTAATTCATCTCCCTGGCTTTGGTCCCTCGTGGTCTAATGCCTTTCCCACAATAACCCTTCCGCCTTGATTTGTTGCAGTTACACAAGGGTTTGGATTATTTTTGAGCCTACTTTTGTATTATTACTATTGTTACCTGTAGTATTTTTATAGGAGGATGGGTATTTGAGGGTGGAGAATATGCAGACGAAAATGCAGTATTTGATTGTGTTGCCATGAGTGAAAAAGCTTACCAAAAGTCAGATTTTCTAGGTCAATAAATGAATATTTATTATTAAAAAATCTATTGTGAAGAGGAAGAAGTTCAGAAACAATACAAGTTATTCATCATTGTCCAGTTTTGAACTCAGAGATATCGAAGGGAAAAATAAATATCTTTTTATAGAAGGGGACTAAAAGAGACTGGCAGAAACTATATATTCTGCCTATTTGTAGAACAAGTGCTAAACAAAGAAGATTTTAAAGGTCTAGTGATCTCTTTCTCCCTTCAGTTAGTTTTGCAATGTTTCACAGCCTTTCATAACTTCACAGTAGGTTGGGGCATTGTGCGAAGGTAGGGATGAAGGTGCCTGATCACTGAGCTTTCACGTTGCCAGCAGCTGTTCCAAAACCAGAGCTCTTCCAGCATGCTGTCAGTAACTCCATCTCTTCATTTGCTCAGCTCATCCATATAAATGAGCTCATCTTGCTTTCAAGAGAGCATGTTCAGCTGAGCTTGTGGAAGAGCAACTTTCCCTTTGGCTTGTACCTCATGGCCAATGCCAGTGGTAGGAACTTAGGAAAAGAATCAGTCATTTAGAAAAATAACATTAACTGAGTGCCCAATGCTTTTGGCACCCAAGAGATGGACAGAGTACCATTCTTGATCAGGCTAGAGAGCAGAAAAGGATGCTATTCACAGGCTTCCAACCTATCTTTATGTTAATCCAGCATTCATCTAAGGCCCAAAGTTCACCACAGTAGCGCTGGAAATAAAGACTGACTAACGGTTTGTGTTGATTGCCAAGAACAATGACTATAATTTAAAGGAACCTAATTTAAACTTACAATCCTTCTTAGTTGATCTGGTGTATCTTAACCATCAGGTCAGCCTTAAAGTATCTCCAGTGTTTCAAATCTAGTTAGCCTGATCTAATTTCTTTTCCAAAATTGGAACTAAAGTGTGTGCTGTGAATTATCCCTTTGCTTTTGCCATCTCTCTTTTGGTAGAAGGGCTGTGTTTCCACCACAGGTCCTTGGACAATAAAGTCAGAAGGATCTGAGAGAATCCCATATGTGCTTTCCCACAGGATAAAAGGAAGGAGCAAGGGTGTCTGGGGTGCAGCTGGCTGAAATGATTACTTTAACACTGCAGGGATCATCAGTATGTTGTCAAGGTTGCATCATTGGGCCAATGCATCCAGCAAAGGCTGCAAGTACACTGAGGAAGGGCTATTGTACATGTGACCTTTTCTTAAGAGTTTTTACTGGACCCTTAGTTACACCCAGTACAGCCTACTTTGTAAGGTCTTAGATAAAACAGCTTTTAAAACTCAGTGTATAATTATTTAAGTAAGTGGCTAGTTCCCAGTGGAAAGGTCTTTTCAGCTTATCTTTGAAAGATAGGCTTTATTGTGCTCAGGCTCTGTGATAACTTCTCCAGTTTGTCCTCTGCTGAAGGTAAATGTGTTCCATAATTTACAGCTTCTTACTCTTGAATTTGTATGCTCTGAGGGCTAACACCTTTAAATGTGGTGCATCCAAAGGAAATTAATCTAAGAATAGCTGACTTGAAAAATATGCTTATTAAATGCATTAGTGAGATGTCAGAGTCTCCATATTGTTGTCAATCTGCATCTACCCACCTCCTTGCTTGCACTAAGTAATTCCAGGACTTGCTCCTGGAATTCAATGCTACTTCTGTTGTTAAATCTTATAGGTTCCAGCTAAGAGTTGACATCAAATGAGTGTATCTCCATGCTGTAAAAGCAGGCAACTCGTCTTTTTTTGCCTAAGGGAGAGTAACACAGAAGGCAAAGCTCTTGTTTTTGCCAAGAAGCCTCCAGTCCAAGTGCTTGAGAAATCTGACTTAGTAAAGAATTTTTTTATCTTTTGTTAACAAGTTAAAACTTCACTTTTTCTATAGTAGATTCAAGCCTGAATAATGTAATAGGAACTGTATTATAAGCTTTATATCCATGCTTAAAGCAATAGTTACTGGAATCCCAAACCATCTGAGCAAATATGCTTCAGATTTTGCTCATTGTATTTTATACTTTTGAGACCAGAAACCAAGTTTAGAGTAAAAAGTTAATTTCTTATGATGGGCTATAGAAAAAAGAGCATATCACACAAATGTATTCTGTGCTAACCCAGTCACTGTGGACTAGCTTTCTGTAGAGAAAGTATTAAGAAAAAATGTAAGAAGCTCTTTGTATCAGATCTAATGATTATGCAGGAACAGTGAAATCAAACTGAATCACAAAATGCAAAATACATTTATGGGTGGTGCTTTTTCCCTTGTGGAATAGGAATGGGCTGATAACGTTGTGGGGCAAATTTAAAGTTAAAAATTGCAGTTCCTACTCCAGTCATTACCTATTTAAGTGTGTATTTAAAGGATACATTTTGGATGGTTAAAGCAAAATTAATTCTAAATATAGAGGTTAAGTACCTATTTGATAGATATTTTTAAAAATTCACCATGAATACAATACAGAATGATTTATTAAGCCCACTAAAGCTGGAGTCATGCATAAGCAATGAAGGAAGGCATGCTCTAGCTTTGCAAATTCTGCTGCTGGTTTTAAAGTTCATAACTTTTAAAGCTCTCTTCCTTTATTGAAATGCAAATGTCAGTCCATCTGTTGTATGCCATATGCTTTTCTTAACAAAATTATTGTTTGAATGTTGGTTTATTTTTAAAAAAATCTTTAAATACTCTCTTCTTGTGTTTTGAAGACTCTTGTTTTAGTTTTTATAGATTCTACCAGTGTTTGCTGAGACATTAAACCTAACTTTTGACTTTGATCAAGATGTCATTCAGCTTTATTCATACTGGTGCTCAATATACAGTAGTGTTTCAGACAACAATAAATTGAAAATCTTCTCCTGAAGAATTATTTTCTAGGCATGAAGGTGCCAACTGAATTGTCAAAATGAATGAATGGAAAACTCAAAAGTTTTGCAAAGCTATCTGTCTTTTGCATGAAGTGTGTGACAGTGAAGTCTTGAATCCAAACAGTTTTAAAAGTTAAAGAAGGATGTTGCAGCTTTTTATTTGGGGAAAATATAATCTGTGTCCAGCTGTGAAAGACCATGTCAGTTTTGAAAAGAGAATGCTTAAATGTTGCTAAGAAGGTAAATGTAATAAAGAGATACACAAATGAAAATAAGTAGTAGAGGGAGGTTCAATTCAATGATTTAACTGAACTGGTTCTACTTGGTTGAATGAAGAGCAGTTCTGGAGGTCTCAGATACAAAAAGAATAAAGACTGGAGACAGTGGGATCTGTAAGAGTGAACGTTTTAGTTTCACTTTCTGCTTTATTTTCGAAGTTCACGAGAAGAGCTGCAATATCTGCCCTTCCAGCTACATTTAAGGCTCTCTAGCACAAAACCTGGGATTGGGGGGCCCTGTCCTTTGGAGAGAAAAGATAACTTTGAGATTATGCTCTTCCCTAGGGAAAACTGGTTTATACCAATCTCTCCTAGATTGTGGACTGGAATCTGCCATAATGTGAAGAGGAAAATGCATTTCTTGAATGGGAAAAAAGTGAGGTATGCTGCTCTACACAGGCATGCACTAAGATCTGTGGGCAAGGCTTGTAGGGATTTGGCTCCTTTTCCCTGCCCTTTCTATATGAACCATTGGATGCCTAGCCTGACCTTTTGATGTGAGCAGAGAGCAAGCAGCTACTTCCAGGCTAAACCAAAAATACAGCATTGAGATGGCACTGAGGGATTGGGTAGATACATGCTCTGAGCTTGTCCCAAATTCTCAGTAAGGTGCTTTATGCTACTTTGGGAAACCTTTTCTGTTTCCAGTCTGATCTCCAAGGCTACATGTATAATAGTAAATACAGCAGGCTGTATTTACTCTACCTTCCAACCTGTCATCAAATAGAAGATCATTTAAACATCTTCACATTCTTTTTCTTCTAGACAGGGACAGTCTTACGTGGTCTGTTTCCTGGCAGCTGGCCCAGTCCATGCTGTCCCCCAGCCCAAGCCTGCACATGTGGACAGGGCTGCTGGGTGCAACTAAAGCCCAGCTGGTGCGCTGCAGGCTGTTAAACAGCATGGCTGTGCATGTACCAGGGCACAGGGCTGTGCCCTGGGCCTGCTTAGTTTATTATTTTTGACGTAGCCCAAGTACTATGTCCCCATAACCATTTGAATTCCTTTCTGATGTGAGCTCTTCTGTTGCCAGCAAGAGCTGGTGTTTGATGCTCTTCCTGATTACACATGGAAGGAAACTTCTTCCTAAACATTGATGGTAAGAAATAGGTACCGTAAGTCACTTCCAGCATACATAGAAATGCATTTTCTTTTAGTGAAAATGCAACTTCTACTCTGACTCATGTAAATATTTACCTCTCTTTAGAGCTTCTTGAACTGCATGTCTTGTTAGTGTAGTTTGATAGCAGTTAAGTTATCCTTCTCATGCAAAATTGTTCAGGCATTTGAAGGGTCTGATCATACTGCTATGGTTTCATGTTATCATTAAGTTTTTGTGTGTTCTGGTGTGGAGGGGTTTTCAGCCACTGGGAGCTGGCAGAAGGGGGTTTTACCCCTCGTGTGCCAACACAAAGAAGCCCGGAGGTCAGCGCTGAAACCCCTCTGGAAGGCAGCACTCAGTGCCCATCACACAATGAAAAGGGGTTAGAGCTCCTCACCCAAAGGGGCTGTATCCTTCTGTCGCTGTTAAGCAGGCACGCAGGCGAAGGCAAAGAAGTAAAGAGAGGGGACTCTCTGTATGTGTTCCACGCAGGTTTATTCCTGTGAAAAGACAGGGACGAAGAGGCCAATTGGTGGGAGGGTCCAGGGATCTTATACTGGGTACAGAATAGGCGGGGAAAGGGATTTCAGCCAATGGGATAGAGACAAGCAGGTGGGATTGATGGGGAACCAATGGGAACAACACATAGGAGGGACTCAAGGAAGGATCCAATGGGGCGTTGAGGAACAAAAAACTTTCTAGAACTAATACATATTACAGAAGGAAAATGACTATACATAACTTTATACATAAAATAAGGAGACAAAATATTAACCAGTCAGGGGAAAACATGCAAAAGGCAAAACAAGGGAATCATGGGTTCTCACCATCACTGAAAGTTACATGCTAAACTGGGGTTGCTAACCACCACAGGTGGTTGTCTGAGTTCTCCTCAGGAGAAAGAGTAGCTGCAGCCACGTGCACCGCTACACTGGTGGGCCTAACTTAACAATGACTGAAGATGAGTAAGGGACCTAAAGGATTTCTTTAGTCTCACTTAAAGGGTTTTTTTTCCCATTCAACTGCACTTTGTTATACTAGAGTTTTGGTTGTTTATAGACATAAGCCACCAAAGTATGTTTTGTTCCATTACTCATAATTTGTTTTTCTGGATAGAATGTCCTTACTACCAATTACTTGCATGTTGCCTGACTGGTTTCATTTTGAAATTGGTGACGGAAAATCCTGTAACAAATAATCACATAAACATTGTATTAGTGCTTGAAAGTTGACAAGGAAAGGAATAATGGCCAGCATGGACTTGTCAAGAGGAAGTTATATCAGACTAATCTATTTTTTTCTATGACCATATAGACAGGCTGTTTTGATGGGGAGAATCAATAGATGTCACAAGTCCTGACATTAGAATGCTCTCACATTCCTGCAGATAAGCTGGGGAAACATGCTCTGGATGTGAAATTTCTCATGTGACTGGTTTTGTGTTCTCAGTCTATAGTTCTCCATGAGTCACTGATCAAATGGTGGTAAGCAGTAGTGAGGCATTTTAAGGGTCTGTTATGACTCTGGGCATACTGGAGCTTTTCATTAGAAACTAATTGATAGGAGAGGGAGCATGGGTATTATACTTGCAGATAATACTAAACAGGGAGAGACTGAAAGGTGTGCGAGTTCCTATGAGGTCCTAGAGAAACTTGCACTGGAGTAACAGTGTATAGGTTAGGGTACTGTATTCCAAGAAAGATGTGTATGGCTCTTATTGGAAAGCAACAAGAACGACCACTGGCCTGTGAGGGAAGGCTGAAAGAGCTGTCATTGCTTGGTCCAGAGGGAAAAAAAAAGAGGAAAGACAAGTCTTAAGTATACACAAAGCTCTCCTAAGAGAAAGGGAAAAAATTGCTTTCTTTGTCTGTGGCATATAAGAGGGAAAATAATGGACTTAAATTGTATCAGAGGACACCGAGGTTTGACACTGGGAAAACCTTTTAACATTCAGGATAATTAAGCACCAGAATGTCCTGCCTCGGGAAGATGCATAATCCCTCTTACTGACTTTTTTTTTTTTATTTTTTTTCCCCGTAAAAACAAGCTAGACAAAAATCCGTCAGGACTGATATAGTTACAAGTTGATTTTTGCCTTAGGGGAATGGGATGGGTTAGATGAATTCTTGATTTCTTCAAGCACTATTGCCTGTAGTTCTGTATGTCACTGCTGAATTCAGTACTTCCCTATTCACATCTAAAAGCTAGCTGAACATATAGGGAGCCTGAGTTTTCACCCAGACCTTTCCCCTGTGCTTTCCTCTAATCCATAAAATGAAGCCCAGAAGGGGTAGATCTAATTATGTTTTAGTTTAGAGGCACAAGTATTAGGGAGGCAAGAGATAAAGAATCTCGGGTGAGAAGTGCCTTGCTTTCCTAGTGACGTCCTGCCAAGTGTACTGAGTTCAGTGTTGTTATGCTCCCAAATGGCCCATCTATGATTGCCTTAGCACAAAGTATCGCCATCTGAGAAGAGTTCACATGCAGAATTTGTTGAATTAAAATTTAAGGCAATAAATGAGGGCTTAAAATGTATTGGCAACATTATCAGTAGCAAGATTGCCAGCATATTGGTGACTATGATGGATTGACTACTGGGGAATTCATTAAATTTACAAGAGTCTCCTCAAATGAATCCACTGGCTAAAATACTAATTGCTGCCCTTGGGAGCACTTTGGCCATTTAGTTTCCAAGCAGAGTGTACTCTGAGAAAAGGATTATGCTACTGATGTTTGCTTGAATTTAGGAGCAGAGTCAATTTATGTTAGCATTTTTCAACATTGACAATAGTTTCTGTTTGTACAAAGCTTGCTGCCCTACTAAACATAGAGCCTAAAAGAAATAATTTTAGAGTGAAAAATACATTATTTAACACAAAATGCTCCAAAAGCATAAATATAAACAATAACCAACATTATATTTGTGCAATGAAGCTTAATCTAAAGGCTGTGATTGTTTGGTTGCACAGAGGATGGCAGTGATTTCTGTCTGCGCAGTCACTTTTGCTAAAAGAGAATTGCTGAAGCTTTAAAAATGAATGTAGAGAAATCCTCTGCTTCTTAAGCTGATGGACACTTCAAGGTTAATGTTGCAAAGTCAAATGTATCTGCATATTTGTGAAAGTGCACTGGAGAAATTCTCCAAAGATTGAAACTGTAACTCTCTTCAGCAATGTGGATCTGTGGAATTTTCTTGGATTAACCCAAAGTGGAAAGGTCACAATCTGGATTTAATTTTCTTATTTGCAAATTCTGATTCTGGTTTAGACAACTGGAGAAGGTATAAGCAGAACAGACCTTCTCCAGGTGCTTGTGATTGAATCGCAAATTGGTTTATTGACTGCAAAATTGGGATCTTTAATAACTTTCATGGGTCAGTACCTGCAGAGTCAATCCCTTCAGTGGAACTAGAATTAGAACTCAACTGTAATATAGAAAAGATGAACCATTTTTGGATGAGGTGACATTTTTTTGATAGACCCTTAGTGTTATATACTAAATGTTAAAGATAGCAGTAATAAGTTACCAATGGCTGAGAGAGCACAGGAAATCTAGGGCTTGTTCATCTGGTGCTGATGGGCTGCTATTCTGGGACCCTGAAGACCCACACGTGAATGAATCACTGTCTGATAGTAAGGTGAGTGCTGGGGCAGGAGTTTTCTTACACTTTTGATCTTTCTTTCACAGCTCCAGGTAAACCCAAATGCAGGTGCAGTGGTAGCTGGAATAGTCTTATTGTTACAAATACAGTCTTTCCTTTGGGCTTTTGTTTTGCACAAGATGCAATCCTGGCATGCCAAACCTGGAGAATCAGTGACTCATCTATTGTATTGCCCTGTCCTCAGTAAATTGCAGTGTGATTCCCAATTTACCTGCCATATGGTCAGTTCTTAAAATTCCAACTGCACAAGCAATTTATGCCCAAGAACATAGGGAAGGAGCACATTACTTATGAAGTATGTAATCAAGCAGTGTGATCCAACCCATTAACTGTGTGACATCCTTCTCTTTATCTGGACAGTTTACTGGCTCTGAGGTTTCAAGTGGGAGCTGTCACTTACACTTTCTGATAATAAAACTTAATTAAAATTTCATTCCGGTACCAGCAAGTGCCAGGTCACCAGATGGTTCCTAATAGTAACGTCCACATATTTGGTGCTGGATTGCAGCAGGCAATGTTCGTGCTAATGTTACTGGGACAATTGCTACGTGTACTTTGGAAATGTTTGATATGCATACCTTAGTGTTTAAATAATGTAAAAAGAATTGCCTCAGTATTAATCCATGTAAAGTAATAAATTCCCACAAGACCTAAACAGCTTTTTAACTTCAATAAACTAGTGAGTCCTCATTAAAAAATCAGAATTTGGGAGATTGTAAAAACTGTAATCCAATCAGGGAGGTAATTCAAGTCACACTGTCTTGTCATATCAGTATGTGCAATATAAGTAACACTTGTCCTGAGGCAAATGCTTTCCACAGTATGGGATAGGATACCCAAACTAGGAATTTAGAGTAGATGTTAACAGGAGAAACAAATGCAAGAAATCTCCTGAGTATAGCAGGTTTATGAGAAGCAAGAAAGGATACACACTTCATACTTCTGGAACTCTTGCTTAGGACCTTTTGGGCCCAGAAATACACTTACTGTGCTGGGCTTAGAAGTGTGTGTCATGAGCTCCAGGCCTATCCTTGGCAGAAAGGGAGGATGATCACTAAAGCTGGGTAAAATTGCCGGCATGGATTGGACCCTGCTTGCCTGCCTGCCTGTGTCCTTGGAGTTCTTTTCCCTTTTGGTCATGCACATGAAGAAGTGCCTTTTTCTTGTCAGTTGGCCTTTTTCTTGTAGCTGATTCTGTGACTGTATGAGGGATAATGAAGGAGCAGAAGATAAAGTGGTTGCAGAAGATTCTTGTAAGAGCAGACTTGCATTTGAAGTGCCTCTGAGTAAATGGCAAGAGGGAGCTGTCATGCAGAAATGGACACAATTATTTAGGTCTCTTCAGGAGTAACAAGCATGATACTGACAGAACCAGCTGCCTTCTTAGACATAGGAACTGAGGACAATCACAAAGACAGCTTTTGGAAAACAGAGTGTAATAATAGATGATGTGGTGATTGATGGATTTCCTTACCACTCCCTTGAGTGGGGACAGGAGGTTTCCTAGCTGACGCATTCGCTTCAAGACACAGTTTTGCACTTAACTTCTAGATGTACCTGAAACTCTTGCTGATGTTCCCTAATGCTGTCAGGAAAATAATGAAAAAAGAACAAGGAATCCCAGTCACCACTGGTGACTTTCCAGCAATTTCTAAACTTTGAGTGGCAGGGCTTTCCTCTTTGCTTCTTTGGTTGTTTTTGCTTTATTTTGTTGTCTTTAATTGGGGTATCAAAGGATGTGTGGTGATATGTGTGTTTCTGTGTGTACTGCTTGTTTTTATCCAGAACAAATCTCAAACTGAAAAGAAAGAAAAGATCAGCAAATTGTGGTGTGTTGTGCAGGAATAGTCAAAATGTCGTTTCTGATATATTAGCAATTTTTATTCAGATTGTCTTAAAAGACAAATTCTTCCTTGTACAATCAGGAAGGTAATTGAGAGACCAGTTGAGATGCTTAAGTTAGCCAGGGGAGAAGCAAATGAAACTAGGTTCCATCCAAGAGGGACTCATCCCTAAAACTTACTCCCTCCTTCCTTTTATTGTCTGTCTTCATTTTAATGTCCAATGAGTCAAAATGCAAGGCCTATGGGGCTGTTCCAGAAACACATACTTTCTTTGACCAGGAGTGCAGGGATCAACTCTTGTTACTATTGCATCAGTAAAGCTTACTCTGCTTTCTGCTGTACATCTGATCCATAACTTTGGTATTTACTCCAGTTGAGGAACTGTTGGCAGGCCTGTGTGAAATGGCTCCAGTAAAAGCAGGACTGCTGGGATCTACACTATTGCTAAACTCAAACCAAAACAAAATGTGCATCTTCACAGTTCTTCCTGTTGAGATCAGAAGTAGAAATAATAAGTACAGTGAAGGACGCTGTTCTCAAATTATTTGGGATGTTAAGTGGAATGGGAAAGTGCTTGGAAATATTTCTCAAATGGTTTCTGTAAACATTCCTTGAATACCTTTCCTGTGTCTAGGTTTGGTATGTGTTTAAGAAGATAGGGACACTTCCTAGAAAATTAGTTTTGTCTTTCCATTTGTTTGTTAGAAATCTCATAGAGGCTGGGGAAACAAAATTTCAGTTCCATTTTAAGACTACAAAAGAAGCAAATAAAGTTTCAGAGTAACATCTGGAACTTAGCCCCCAACTTGACACACTTCTCTAAGTTTGGCCATGACTCACTGTTCTGGACATAAAAATGCGATGCCAGTAGCTGACAAGGGATGCTTCTTTGGCTGACTAACTACTGTGCTGCTAAAAGGTTTCAGAAAAACAAAAAGCAAATTTCAGTTAGGACTTTGTTGCAATAAGTGCTTCCCAAGCACTGGCTGTATCAAGGCATACTAAATTCACATGGCATGTGTGTAATTTACAGAATTTAATCAGTAGCTAAAAATTTGAAAAAAGAATGTAATTAAAAAGTGGTGTTGTAACAGTGATGAATACAAAGGAAGCATCATATTAGTAAATCTGCTGCTCTGATTGAGAATGAGCTAAATCTCCTGTTGATAAAAGGTTTTGATAATGGTGTATGTGCTCCAATATTTTGTTATTAAAAATGGGTATGTAGGAAACGTACTGAAGTACCTTGAATTCGAGTTCTTGTCTTTTTATTGAAGGATCCTGAACCTTGATGAAGGTTGTTTTGAAGAAACCCTAAGCATCTATTCCCCTTTACAAATAAAGCCACACAATGTTTGGAGGGCTGCAGAAGCAGCAGGAGATTAAAGACCTGCAACAATCAAAAGGCTGTTAACAAACAGCTTTTCATATGCACTGTAATTCTATTGCTGAATCTTGTTAGAGTTATGGATAAGAAAATTAAAACTGCATCCCATGGTACATCAGAGCTTTCCTCATACTGTGTTTGATGTTAGCAAGGTTTGACAATACATCCTAAAGAGTTTCCTTCACTATACATGCCATTAAATTTTGATCATTACCTTAGTCTTATTCCAGTGTTGACACCAGCTGTCAGGAGTAAGCATATGAAATGTTAAGGACTGCAATGTAGAGAAGATCAGACATGATCTGATGGTTTCTATCTAAAATTTTATGTCTGGCATGTTCCTGTGGACAAGAACTCTAGGCAATACAGGTACCCACAAGGCAGGAAGATCAGATGTAAAACAAATGTACAGCAATTTCCATATTTTTTAATTTTTTTTTTAATGGGTGAAGGTAGAGTTACATAGAAATGGGTGCAGAGAAGGAAACCAAAGTTCACAGAAGGTGGAAGGGGATAAACCATGCAGAGCCCAGCAGACAATGGTCAGAACTGTAGTTTGATATCAAAGATAAGAACAAATCAGTGAAAGTGTCTGAGAAGTGTTAGGAGTTTTTCTGAATGATAAGTAGGGCAAGATGAATTCTAAAGATGGCATGAAATATGTGCTGAGAAACTGGAACAGGCAAGGCATCAAGATGAAAGCCATAATGGGGTGGGCAGGGGGAGATGTCTCTGAAATAAGGTTCTAGATATCCTCTTGGCATTGAAATTCAGGGAGGAGTCAAAGGTTATGTACTCAGTACATACGCATAAGGGACAGGAAAAATACTGACTCTGACAACAGTTAACTACAAGAGAAAAAGAGCTGGAATATCCTTGACACCAAGGGAGTTTCTTTCAATCATGATACTATTAACTTTCCAAATGTCTCTGAAAATATTTGTTGAAACATGACTTACCTTCTTTCAAAAACATTTTTGCGTTCCAAGCGATAATATGGTTAGAGTCCTCTACATGGGTTTCCATTCCACAGCCATTTTTGAGGTGACTAATTCTCATGGAATTTCAGGGGATTTGACAATTTAAATATCTTTACTTCCTTTTAAAAACCTGCTACCTTCTGTTAATAGATACATAGAGAATATGAAGGCATGAAGGAAATTTTTAGGCTAATACCCAAAATGTTTGTAAAATCTCTATGATTAGAATAAAAATAGTAATAGACATCTGAAATTGTTTTACTTAGCATTTTAGTTTTATGGAGGTTTTTTTGTTGTTTGAGGAGGGAAGGTGGGTTTGTTTGGCTTTGGGTTTTTTTATTATCTGTACCTGAATCAACTTTTAAATGTTCATTTAGTTAGGAGTAATAAGTATTTCAGATGTTATTTAATCACTTCCTCTACCAAGCCATGCTATTTTAAACAATTGGTAAATGAATCACTTGCAGAGGTCTCTGCAGAATTGAAGATTAATACTGTTTTCTCCAGCATGAGACACTCAAATTTATCCTCTAGAAAACAAGAGAGAACACTGACTACACTTCTGGGAATATGCAAGCAATTCTGTAAAGTCAGGGGAGGTTTGCATTACAGTTGTCATATAAAATTCAGACAAGTGAAATCATAAAAGCCAAACCAAAGCAAAAAGAGTTTAATGCAGGTGAATGTCAATGCCAAACAAGAAAAAGACAGTGAAGTTGCAGCTTGTCTGGGTGACTTCAACATAACAGAACTGCACGCATACAAGGGATTAAACATGAGGGAAGAACCTCAATGTGAACAAAACTGAAATTAGAATTGAGCAGTATACTGACTGAAAGAGAGGATGGAAAATGCAAGCAGCTATCTGGTAGCAAACATTAGTTATAGCAGATGCGATAGCCATTAGCTCTAAATGCATGTTAAATTAAAGCCAACATCTGTTCTCACAGAGATGGCCTCAGTCATCTTAGAAGAAAGGTAATTCGGAAATCAAAACTTTAGAAAAGGATTAAAGGCAGGGTTTGCTAGAGGTAGAGAAGCCTGATGTCTGCCACAGCAAATGATAACTACAGGCAAATGTTCACAGTCCTGGACAGTCGTTCTACAGCTCTGAATGAGTGGTGTTACCCAGCAGCTGGTGAAGGTACTGCACGTAGAAGTCAACAAAAAGGGTTAGGTTAAGTCACCTTTTAAGGGTGTAAATATAGGATTCAATTATTTGACTTCTTTTTAGACAATCAAAGATGAGCAAGTAGTAGATGCTGGTGACAAATGCTGATAAAAGCAAAGCAAAGTTCCAAAGATTTCTAAATGATGACTAGCATTTAACTCTGAGCACCACTTACACAAAGAGAAACAAAATTATTACAATACCAGGCATGATAAAATACTGGGACCTAGAAAATGGAAAGTAGCAAGAATGGGTCAAAAGTTCAATCACACAGTTACCAAGGCTGGATGGAATTTCAGAAAACTGAGGGAAAGAATTTCCAAAATGATGAAGGGATTACAAGTAGTAAAATAGGTGGTAGGATCTATCATTAGAGAAATCACAAACAGAGAAGAAACTGTGTCTTCTAATCAAGAGTGCTGAGAGCTGAGGATTAAAAAAAAAATGAAGTGGAGGAAACCTACCTGGCTGGGACTTCTTAGCACTGTTCTTAGCCACCAAGTAATAAGACTTGTAGGAAGTACTTAGCAGCAGGAAAATATGACAATAGAAGGGGAAAAGTGCCAGAAACGATCAATATTTGGTATCCTGCTCTTCCCATTCCATCATCAGTTACATAGTACTTTAATAAATAGTATGCTGAAATAGCTGTTTAAAAAGCATTATAGCAACAGTCATAAAATCTGAATTAATGTGTAGCTCTAAGAATTTATTTCATGTTTTGGGTCTTGTTGTAAAACATTAAGTTCAATTTTATTTGGGCAGATTTAACCACCCTTAATTTAAGCAATGAAACTGTTTTTGAACACCCATCTAACTTATTTCTAAAATATCATACAGATTTAAAGCAATGTTACAAAAATAACAAGTCTAAAGTAAGAAGTTAGATGCTTTGTTTAGTGAGGATCTATAATAAGTAATTACTTCTCACCTTTTAATTTTGCTGTAGTAAAGTTTAAAGTTTACAACAATATAAAACTTGAAGTGACTATAGTTTCCTGTTTAATAGTGTGGAGCAAGGAAATTTTTAGATGTAATGAGTCAATGAGACCATGTATTCTTAAGTATTTATGCTACTGCTGGGACAGTTACATAGAAATGGGTATAGAATTGCAGTGTATATGCTACTATTATTTGCTTCTCCCAGCATATTGTCCTATCCCCTGCACAAACATCATCCATGCAATTCAGCCCTTAAAATTTAGAAACGATGTCTTTATGAAAGAATGGTATCATACCTCCATAAGAGAAATCTCTTATTAAACCTCTGATCTTAACTACTTGATAACAGGGGTACAGGATGCAAGTTATAATAACAAAATTGGCTAGCTAGTATCTGTAGGTGTAGAATATTACAGGAATTGTACAAAAGGGAGTTTGTTGCTGCCATTTAAAAAATATTTTATATTGGTAGTAAATATCTGTTTTGTTCTGTTGGGTTGACATAGAGTCCTCTTGTCATTAGCAGCTATTTCTTGTCAATATATTGGTTTATGAGTTAATAATAAAGTTATTTCCCATTTTTGTTGACTGAGAGTTGCTGTTTGAATGTTAAGTAAAAATTCATTTACTCTCACAAGAAGATAGTAATATCTGAAAAGATTATTATCCCTGAGGGTAGAAACTATCTGCTAACCTCTCCATGCAATAACTACCTGGAGTCTGTATTTGAAAAGAAAAAACCAAACTAAACCATGCAAGCGTGATGCTGCAGTTTTGTTCTTGTGTAATGTCTCCTATTGTCTTCCTAGTATGCGTTTTCTGTCATTTTCATTGTTCTCCTGATAAAATTATAAATGCTATTACATAGTAAACATTAGAAATGTTATTTCAAATAAAATTAACTGAAAAGAGATTAGTTTCATTATTTAAATAAAAGAAATATTGCTC
Source organism: Corvus hawaiiensis (assembly GCF_020740725.1). Classification (NCBI taxonomy): domain Eukaryota; kingdom Metazoa; phylum Chordata; class Aves; order Passeriformes; family Corvidae; genus Corvus; species Corvus hawaiiensis. The sequence continues at coordinate 73,844,769 of NC_063215.1, forward strand.
CTACCTTATTTGCTTCTGGAAATTGAAAAGTGGAGATGGAATAGGGGATAGAAAAAAGACTGGAAATTTGCCCTATGTTTCAACCCATTTAGGGTTGAAAATAAACTTCTATTTTTAAATTAAAATTTTCTTAAGTAATGTTCTTCAAATTGTAGACTTGTAGCATTAGCAACTCATTGGTCAGCATTGTATTTTAATGATAGCTTTGCTCATGAGAAGTGCAAGACATTATTCCATCAATAAAATCATAATTACTGCCATGTATAAATGACAGTCTGAATCCATCTGTATCAAAGAAGTCCATGGCATTAGAGGAAAAAGGAAAAAAAATATTTTGGTCTAAAATTGTAGCTGATGAAAGACACCCTAAATAACAATTTAGGAATTGCTCTGGCCAGAGATTCCTTTGGTAATAGGTAATTTCAGCTGCTTACCTTTAGATTAAAAATATTAGTAGTGGTGTTCTCAGAAGTCAACACTAGATACTCCAATAATCCTCACAGATGTTCATACTTTAAATAGGAGAGGTACTGTCATTCCTACAAAATAAACACATAGTAGGAGGGAAAGGAAAAAATCCCTCCAAGATGTTAGAGTGTAAACACCGGCTCTTGCAGTAAAGTACATGGAAAATTACAGTGAGAAAGTAAAAAGTTGTGGAAAAAAGTCCGATTGTAAATTATAAAGAAAAGGGGAGTCAATAAACTTATCATTTAACCCTGAGGGTAACTGTCCTAATTCATAGTTAGGAATGTAAAGCTGACACAGGAGATGAACTACTCAAAGAGAAGAGAAAGGGGCGGGGGGGGGGGGGGAGAGGGTACATGAGACTAAAAACTAAGGCAGGAATTCAAGTCAAAAAAACATTTCTAAAATTTTTCATAGGGATATGGACTCTAGAAAAATCTCCGTAGTTAAACAGAGGACATTAAGTTCAGTGATCAAACTGGAAGCCATAAAAAGCAAACCTGAAATCAAAAGCAAACATCAGTTCAGTTATCTTAATGGCAAAGGAGACATGGCAAATTTCTCATTACCTTGCACCTTTACATCATGACATAATATGCTCGTTTATTCCAAGTTTCTGGACTGTGGGTGCTGACCCCACCTCTTTCCCCAGAGTCAGAGAATGCAATCAGGGAGTTGTGAAGCGTTGAAGATTTACTGGGCTCTTCCCCTACTCCTTGCACCCCTTAGTCTTCAAGGTCAAGTAACTTCCATCCACTTCTTAAAGCTTTCCCAGATTATATAAATTTACTCTTACTGACCAATAATTCTTACGCTATTCTATAATAAATTGTGAAAATCTGACTTAAATGAGGAACTTCAACCTAAGGAACTCTAGAAGGGCTTATCTAGTTCTGGTCACTGTATTTAGTGAGGGAACAGGCAAACAAACACATCATTATACAGATTGGCTGATAAAATTCTGTGTTGCTGCTCGCTGTGACTGTATGTTTTAAGTAACTATTTGTAATGAAAAGGAAACTTGGAAATTTTCAGGAGAAATAAAACCTTATGTTCGGTTAGCAATGAATTTTATACTTGGCTGCTTTGGTAGCATGTTATTACTTCTACCCTGGACAACTTTTGTGGGTGCTGACTGTTTTTGCTGCTTCTGTCTTCATTTCTGCTTTGACAGTAAGTTATGTTTCATGTGCTGTTTGGATTACTTTTGGGTTAAGATACTGACACTGAAATCACGCTGTAGACACCAAGTGTTAGAGATTCAAATAGTAGTTTATTTTAAAAAAATCTCGTAACTAAATTCATTGATGTAATAAATGTGCATGATAAAATCTTAAATTAACTAGCATATAGTGCAGCTAAATGTAACAGGATTAACAAAGTTTAAATATTTTATCTTAATCCAGACAGTAAAAACTTATAATTACATTGTGTATCCTGGGAGCTTGTTTATTACAAGTTCACTGATGTCTTTGTACTGATTAGGACCATGTAGTTTTTCCAGAAAATCATCTTCTTTGTCTGACATACTGTTTTCCAGGACACTAAGTTCAAGATCAGACATGTCAGATGGCAAGTAAGAGCTAACTTGAGTCACTGACTGCTTTTGTCCTGCAGAGATCTGCCCCTTTCCTATAACCAGATCAGTATCAGATTTAACCTGTTTGCTTCTCAGTGTAGATATTTCTTTAATATGTCGATCATGCCTGTTCTCTTTCTTACTTATCTGTTGGGCTTTCTGCTCTTCATCTAATAATGATGCCTCCATCTCGGCAAGGTTAAGTGAATCAGCAGATTCAGCACTAGTTCCCTTGCTGGTTTTAAAGTCGCAGTTTCTCCTCAAAGACTGGATTGGAGATGAAGCTGAAGGAACTGGCCCAAGATCTGAAGTACTTTGAGCTCTTTGACTTGTCTTTGAAATTCTGGACCTGCTGGATTTTGGCTCTGTATCTGACCTATCTCGCTTTGGGCTTTCAAGCCACAGAGGTTCAGGACTGCTGTCAAGAACTTTCGAGTCTCTGCCTGTACACTCATCATTGGTGAAATTTTCTGAATAAACTGTGTTCTCTAGACTAGCAACAAAGTCATCTGAGTATATGAATTCAGAGTTGTTTTCAACACTCCTGCTGGGGCTTAGTTTATGACCGCTTACAACAGACACATCATCGTGCTCCATGGTTTTATGATGGATTAAGTGTATTCCATCGTCGTTACTTCCTTTTGCATTAGCATCTGATGGGAACGCTGCTGGGAGTTGAGCTTTTGAATACTTTTCCTCAAGAGCAGATTTTAACAGAGTTTCCTCCAGTAAGGGGGCTGCAGTTACTTTGTATGGACATTCCTTGCTTGCAATTGAATTGTTCCTTGATAGACTTGTGATAGCCTGTTTCTGCAAGCCAGGGGAGACATCTCCTGTCACAGAAATGGTCTTTGAGAGAGCACTGTTTTCCAATGAAGTCTGAACAATTTTATCCAACTGATTATTCTTCTTTGAACTGCCTCCCATGCTACAATGCCTGCAAGACACATGCTGTTCTTCAGTGTTTCTGACCAGCTTTCTCTTGGGTAAGGGGCTTCTCTCCTTCAGCATCTCTATTTGCTTTTTCCTGTATTGCTCTCTCCTTTCATGAATTATCAGCTTATCAGGGTTGGTCTGCTGCAGCCGTAGCCTCAGTGTATTTGTCAGCCCATACAACAGTTTCTTTCTGGGAGGTCTGTTCTCCTTAGTTTTGCAGTTCCTTTCGGAGGCTGGCTGTCCCTGGGGCACAGCTTTCTTGGGTCGTCTCCCAACCCCACAAGACCCTGGTGCGCTGGCCTCCTGACAGCCTTGTGTGACTTGAGGGGTTGTGGCTTCACTGCTCCTGCCAGGCCCCACAGGTGTCTCTGCAGGCGTGACGGCAGCAGAGCAACTGGGGGACCGTGAGGCCATGTCCCCACTCCCCGGGGCCTGGTAGAGCCAGGCAAGATGGGGGTGGACAGCAGCAGCAGCAGGCTCAGCGCTGCGGGTGAGCACCGACAGCTCCGCCAGCAAGGCACTGAGTAGCGGCAGCTGCACCAGGGCGTTGTGGGGCTGTCGAGGGCTGGCGGGGTGCAGCAGCGAGGGCCCAGCACTGGGACGTGGTGGGCTGTGGCCCTTGTCCCGTTCCTGCAGTCTCTGGGGCTCGACATACTCCCATTGCTCCATTGCTGCTGGCGGCCGCTGGGGCTCAGCCGGCTCACGGCTGTAATAGAGCAGCGGAGGGCAAAAGACGTTGCCTTCCAGCTCCTCACCCTCCTCCTCTTCTTCCTCCTTCTCCTTCTCCTCCTCCTGCTCCTCCTCCTCGTCTCGCGGTTCAGGGGTGGTGGCAGGCGGTGTGGCAGCGCGGGGGCTGGCGGGATTCGCCTCACCGGCCTCCAGGCTGGTGAGGCGGTAGCCCAAGACCAGCTCTCCGACGGGGCGGCCCGCGGTGTCCCGCAGCACGAAGCGGCCGCGGCGGCCGCAGGAGGAGGGCGCCCCGGGCCGCTGCAGCAGCTCGGCGGCGGCGGGGGCCAGGGACACGGCGCAGCTGCCGAGGAGGCGGGGAGGACCCGGGGCGAGCCCAGCGGGCAGCGCCAGGAGCAGAGCGCGGAGCGGGCGGCGGCGGAGCGCGGCGAAAAGCGAGTGCGGGCGCCAGCGGAACAGGCAGCGCTTGCCGCGGCCGAAGGGGAAGGGCTGCCCCGGCCGCAGGGGCGGCGCGGTGGCGGCGGGGCGCAGCACGAGGGTGGGGAAGTCCAAGAGGCGCAGCGCCACGGTCGGGAGCTCCGCGGGTCCCGGGAGCTCCGCGGGTCCCGGCTCCGCCACCCGTACCGCCTCCACCAGCAGCTCCAGCGCGAAGAGCGCATCCATTCCGGCCCGCGGACCCGGCTCTCGCGAGAGGCTCCTCTGGGTGCGGGGTCTAGCCGACGCGGGCGGCTCTCTCGCGAGAGTCGCGCCGCAGCACCGCTGCCCGTGCGGCGCGTCCCGGGAGCCGCGGCCTCGCAGCCCGCAGCGCTGGGGAACTCCGGCCCAGGGGCCCTGAGGGGTACTCGGCCCCGGGTCCCGCGAGCAGGGGCTGTGCCTCTAGCAGCTCCGGTGTGCCTCCAGCTACCGCGTTGCCGCCTGCCCTGGCGGCTGGGTCGTAGCCCGTGAAAACCGGGTGCTCCCTGGTGTCTGCTCACAAGTGCCCGGTGTGTCGTGGCCGCAGCCGTCGTGTCCCTGCCCTCGGCTCTGAATACTGTGGTCGTGTGTTCCACACTGTAGTTCTCAAGAGACAGGAGTGGGAGCGAGATGGGCCCTGTGCTCAGGCAGCAGGAGTGGTGTTTGTGGAGGCATTGAGGGACCTTAAACTGTTTGCACCTTCACAGAATCACCGAATCAATTGGGTTGGAAAAGACCGCTGAGATCATTAAGTCCAATTTTTGACCGACCACCACTGTGTTAACCAGACCGTGGCACTGAGTGCCACGTCCAGTCTTGCCTTAAACACCTCCAGGGACGGTGATTCCATCACCTCCCTGGGCAGCCCATCCCAGTATCTAATCACCCTCTATGTGAAGGAATTCTTCATAATGTCTGTCTAAACCTCCGTTGGTGCAGCTTAAGACTACGTTCTCTTGTCCTATTGATAGTTACAGCCTGTTCCCGCTCCAAGAGAAATATGGGGGTCTGTGTCAAGGGCTGTATGCTGAAAAGTCTCTCCACACTATCTTGGATAGGCATTGATAAACTCATATTTTCTCTCCTGTCTGCCTGTGAAGTGGAAGTTGAAGTGAACACACCTGTGAAGAATTTGACTCCTCAGTCTCCTGCCTGGCAAAGAGAGTGTCCTTCCCTCTCTGGCTGTCCTTCCCTTACACCAGTCTCCTTGCCACAGGCACAACAAACACTTGCTGAGATAGAAAGAAAATTGTGTTTGTTGTTTTCTTCAATTAGTAAGTTGACTCTAAAACAATGTGTCCTAAACTGAGGGTGTTGGGTTAAAATTACAGTACACCCCTCACCAGTTACCAGCAGGAAAGTAACTGAAAGAAAGACCAGTCCCCTCTCTCTTTCTGGTTATTTCCTCCTTTTTTCCACTTTCCTTCAGCTATCAATTGACAATTTTTTAGAAAAGTAGAAACCAACAGGAGGTGGTCAAAGAATCCAACTCTTCACTGTTGGTCAGGTCCCTTGATTATTATTTAAAGGACACCTTTCATTAGCTGTTGCATCTGAGAAGAGAGTTAAGAAGTCTGACTTCTGTGTTGTGATCAGGACTTAAGAATTACATGAATGAGTTCTCAGTTCCTCCACTGCCACTATTCTTAATAGTGCTTAAGCATATGAGTCTGAGAGCTGCAAGTCCCCTGCCATCAAGGCTGCCAGTGTTCACGTGTGGCATTGTACTGGCATTGCAGCAAACAAGACAAAAGGCCAGTCCATTTCATTACTGCATTCATGTCCTGCCATCTGTCACCTGCTTTCCTTGTGTTTCCTTTTCCTCCAACCAGTTCCCACATCAGGAGGGCCTGACAGTTTAGTAGACATTCTCCATAAAGGAGAAATGGCAGAAGAAAGACTTACACTGAAATTGACAGAGATTTCACAGTGGTCAAAGGTTGCCCAGAAAGACAATGGATCGGCATCTTGCCTATTTTATAGACGGACATTACTGTGACTATGAGGTTTAGTCCATGATTTCTATTCTCTTATATTTGAAACTTCCAATCTTTGTAGAGGAAGATGCATCTTTCTGTGTGGTAACTGCAGCTGGAGTTAGAGGGTGAATTATGGAGGAACCATATTCTTGTTTTAAGATGCTGAGTCTTTGCACTCTGAAGTTTTCAGTTTCATGGCCCTGAAAGTCAGATGATTCCTGTATTCTCTTCTGCACAGACAATATGAATAAAAAGTACTGAATACTTGTGTAAACTATAGATGTTAATAAGCTGTGAAAGATCAGTCAGCAAGCTAGTGACAAAACAATTATTTAAATAGAAAGGAGTAAGGAATTTTAAGTTTGTTCCAGTTGGTGTGTTTTTAAGTCAGTCCTCTGGTCATGAGAGTATATTTCTCTTCAAAATAAACAGAAAACAACATTTTTGTTTTGAGTTGCCAGTTAGGAAAAAAAAAGGTGGTTTTCTTTCCAGCAGTCTTAGTTTCTACTAACCACCATTTAAAGGATAAGAGTTGTGATAAGACTTCTTTAGATTGCATATCACCGAAGGGTGATTTAGAAAACAGTCATGCTGTGGAAGTAGGGTTATGGAGCCAAGTTTCATGACCTGTTACCACCCCAAATACCACAGGTACATATTCAGATCTACATTAGTTATATTTAATAATCTTTTTAAAATAGCTCTGCTTCTTCTCAGTCCTCCTTTCTTACAAATAGATTTTAAATCTTCTGGGTTTTTTTTCTAAAAGACTGGAAGACTGAGGAATTTTTGCTGATTCAGTGAAGTCTTTCACTGACCTTGTTTGTATGTTTGAAGTACCAACTTTCTGTCTCAAAAAATTCCAACCCGGACAATTGGTATCATTAGCAGCAACTCAGCAACTTTGATTCAAATCTATCTTTTGAAGGCTTTGAAATGTATTTTTTTGCCCTTAATTCCTGTACAATTTCAGATTTATTGATCTCTCTACACAAAGAGATCTATCTATACAGTTGTATGTCTGTTTATGGATTGAGACATATGACACTTAAAAAAAAAATCTTGAGAAAGCATGGATTTTGCTAGATTCACAATTAAATCTGTCTATTCTGGTGTTGTTCTAAAAATTGCGTTTTTTAGAGATCAAATGCTAGTGTAAAGAGCCACTGCTTACCTGGATATAAAATTGCTCTTCTCTGTGCAGAATGTACAGGGCGATGCTTGGAATTTGTGCAAATATTTAGTGTAGTGGCACTCTGATTCAGAAAGGAGTCAGACAGTCTGCTGGAATATTCAGCTGCAACATAATAGCAGTTCTTAAAATACTCCAGCTTAAAATGCCACCCAGAGAAAACTTATTTAGTCTTTTCTCAGTTGTCTGTTGAGTCAGCCACTTGTGAAAGGGCAATAAACATGAACAAATTCAGGAATTAGCTTGGCAGCCTTCGATAACTCTCTTCTTAAGTTCAGAAAAAAATGAAAATTTGTAAAATACATGAGCAAAGCATTTGAAGTTTTTGCAATATATTTAGGTTTCTCTCTTGAAGAATCTAGAAACAGTTTTGAAAAGGAATAAGGTCAAATTAAGAAAGCTAAATCTGTTCAGAAATTGCTGTTTGCATATGTTTCAGTATATTGTGCAGTGTCTTACAGGGAACTTTGCTGTTTCCTGTGTCCAGATTCTACTTCATGATCCTTAATTTTGTGCTGACCCATATCTAGTGATGTATGGAGCAGTCTAGGAACAGTTGCAATAGTATTATTGGCATAGGCATTTTGTTATCCATCAAAATGAAGGATACTGTGCTTTCGCCCCACTTCTCGGTGTGTACCCTCCTGTCCACAAAGTGCCCCATTGTTTGGGTGGTCAGAGCAGCTGGTACAGAACCTACTCAGACATACAGCTCCAAAATTCCTCCCTTGTTGCTACCCTAAAGATGCTTGTGAACTCCTCTTACTTCAGTGTGATAGCTCTCACGTTTATTTTCACTCTCTACTATCTTTAGCAGACTTTGGGAGTGCTAAAATAAACATTCTTTGCCTAGTCATGTGGCCCTTCTCCATTTGGCAAACATCCATCTGTTTCCTGTCTTTTTTAATGATTTCATTGTTGTCCTTAGTATTTTACTTTTTCAGAGTGGTGAGAGTTGGGGCTTATGGCAGAGTACTTCTGCCAAGTCAGCAGGGGCGGCACACAGGATTGGTGGGGGAAATGATTGGCCTTTGAGATGCATGTGGCTTTCACAGCCAGCTTAGAAATACAACCCGTGCCAGGTTGTCTTCTGATTCCAGATTTCTTCAGGGATTAATGGGACTGTGGCAAAACACAGCTTCTCCTTCTGTACTGAGCAGTCATCATCGTCTTTCTTACATGCAGTGAAACTCAGTCCAAGTAGACACCTAAGGGAAACATGGAAAAATCTGGCATATACTGTGAGAGCCAACAGGAAGCAGGATGTCACAAATACAGGAGCTCAGACAACTATATTGAACATGACAGTGACACATGTCCATAAGGGTTGCATCTGAGGTGATTTCCTTTATTTTAAAAAGGTTCTTATTAAAGCAAATAGACATTTTTGCTTAAAACAAAACAATAGTGAGGGGTCAACCTCAGGATTCAGCTCATTGAATATCCTTTGTATAATGCCCAGCAACATTTAAAGCCAATTTCCTTAAATATCTGGGTGTTATTAGCAGATGGAGGCTTTTCTATCAGTTTCTCATTTTATATAAACCATCATAAAGTCATTTGGTATTAACAGAAATTCCATGGCTTCACATGCTGTCATTTATAATTAATTAATGTATCATTGTTTAAACTGTGTTACTTCCCATCCAATAGCTGTGAAGCTCTCAAAAGTCCTCAGAAGGATTTGATTTATTTACTTTGGCTTCATGGTTGCAGCCCATACTTGTCATGCACATATGTAGTGAATGAGGAGAGGATTCCAGGTGCTTAGCCAGCCAAAGAGAACAGCTTAATCACACAACAGAGCAGTTGCCTGGATGTGTTTGAGAAGCACAGAAAACCTGCAGCAAAAGTTTTTGTCAGGGTGTGGGGATCCTTACAATTCCTGTGGCAACTGTACAGCCAGAGAGGTCCTCAACTTCTCTCAGAGACATTGTCTTTGCAGGCAGTGATTTTTCAGACTCGTCATCTCCTAAGAGGATATGTTTACAGCATTTCTCTGGCACAAGCTGGGAACCATTGGGGGCAAATTGCAGTTCAAATATCTGACAGAGCTTCTGACAGTGAAAGCTCTTGTGAGCCTCAGGATGGTTCTTAAAGTCAATTTAATAGTTAGATGAGATTTCATTAAAATAAAAAATCGGAGATGTCTGCAAATATTTGAGTAGGAAACATTATTGTGTGCTTTGTACCATCACACTGATGACACTCATAGTTTATCTGTCATAATTACCATTGTAAAGTATGTTTTTTCAGAGCTTTTTTTCACAGTACAGCTGTTTTGTTTGCTGCACATTTTCAACTTCTGCTGTTTCCCTTTTTCCCTTTAAAAACAACTTAAAACCAATTTGACTTTTTTGAGAGCTCTCCTTTAGAGAGAGCAAAGTAAAAAGAGATAGGGATGTTGCTGTGCAGAGCTGAACCAGATCCTCCTCACTGGATGTACATGAGGCTGAGTTATGTCCAGGTGCCTGTGCCTGGTAGGAAGGAGGGCAGGAAAATCCCATCCGACTTAGTGAATTGAATTTATGAAGCTGCTTGTTGAGGTTGCAGAAAGAGGAACCAATTAGTCCTGTATTTTTCATGTCCCTTCTTGTTTTCCAAGGAGACATGATGGAAATCCCATGGTTCAGTAAGGTGGATTGTGAGAGAGATAGCTCTCTCGTGAATGTTTGTCCCTGGCTTGCCTGACTGGGATTTCCAGTCAAAAGGTGAGGTCCTTTTCTTGGCAAACTTGTTCCAGGGATCTCAACAGTGATGTCCCTCCATCATGCTTCATCCTTTCTAGCTTCTGTCCTTACTCTTGCTTTGTCAGGCAGAAAGTGTGGAGTACTTCCCACTGGTGTCCTGCTAATGTCGGTAACTTGCTGACTCTTTCTCACTGTGGTCATGGCTGTGATGTGAAACTTAAATGTATGGACAGGGAAAAATCATGGCCCATAACATGGCTTTATTGGTTAGAAAGAAAGAATAAATTGTATTTTAGGATGATAAATGTGAGAATCTGTAGATCTAGCTTCAATTTTCTCTTTTGACATAGATTTCCTTGGGAAGATTTAGTTTCTCTGTGCTTGAATTCCTCTTAGAAGACATGACCAGTGTTTCACAGAGGTGCTGAGTGATTAAGTACCCCCTGGAAGGGAACAAATATCTGATTTGCTGAGAACACAGCATCCCTGCCCACCCCCCGCAGGCCCCTTTACCTGGGGAGTGATGGCAAGTGGCTATCATCTGGTTTGTTTTGCTTGCCCCTGAAATGCAGCACCACAGCGCAGTGGTGAGGCCGCCAGCCCTCCACCGGCAGCAAAGAGCAGCTGGAAGCAAGCAATTCCTTATTGCAGGACCCGCCCAGCTCTTTCCCGCGTTTCCGAAGTGGCACTGCAGCACAAGGGGAGCCACTGAGAGGCCGGTGCATCGGCGAGGCTCGCCATGCAGGGCTCTTAGGCGCTGAAAATGTGGCAGCCTGCCTGAGCTCATCACCTTCCGCGCTCCTGAGAGGGCTGGTCCGGGCACGGCACTGTGCTGACACAGCTGCGCTGCTGCCGCTTCCTCAGCTGGCCCGGGATGGGGATCCCAGTGCTGCGCTCTGTTGCGGAGTGTAGCTATGCCTGTAGGGACTTTTTACAGCTAGTCACAAAAGTATTTATTCACTGCAGTGCAAACAGCTAGGGAGGAAAATAGACTTGTTTCTCTTGTGCTATGCTGTGTAGTCTGTGTGGCAGGACAACAGAGTGCTGTCTGTTGTAAGCCCCTGATGCAAGCTCAGACAAAAGCTGTGCCAGTGCAGAGGCCTGGCTGGCCAAATTCCATCCTTGTGAGCTCCACTGACCTTTTGTGAGCTAATTCAGGGATGTCTTTGGCCCAGTAAGTTCAGCTAAAGCATCTCTATTGCCCTAACACAAAACTTCCTGGGTTTGCTGGTATGTATTTTAAGCTTATTGCTATTTTAGTGCAGTTTCTTGCATTTCCTATTTGCACAGTTCCTGTCGGAAGCTTGTATTGTTTGGGAAGACATGGCATTAATTACTGTGTGAATTATTTGTTGTGCGGGTACCATGGAAGAAATACATGGGACCTGTTCCAAAGAGTCTTTAATGAGTTCAGTCATCCAAGATCCTGATTTCCATCTCATAAATAATAAACTGTCCTTAATATGCTAATTTAAATTTGCCTTTAAATTGCTTGTTTTCATTTTGCAGGGGAAATAATCAAGAAGAAAAAGTTCTGAAAAATGCAGGCCTGTTCTGTTTCTGTGCTAGGTCACTGAGAGGTGCAGTGACTTGTCCTCTTCTCCATGCTCAGTCCTGAGACAGTGAACGTATGACTTGACTGGTTATGGTTTCATGTTGTGAAGAGTGAAATTTGAAATGCAGTGAATGAGAATATATATGAAATCTTTGCTCCATAGAGTGTAACCTTATGAAGTGAGCTCTTTGCCATCTCCTTTTGATGGGATCTCCAGTCTCAATTTCCACACTGCTCGTTTGCTGTTCGGGCCAACGGAAGCCAAAAGTGTTGCTCTGACAATAGACCCAGCCTCTGGCAAGGTAATAAATAGTGTGTGCTCAGCAGTGACCCATCTGCTTCATCAAATGCAACATCAACAGTCTTTTAGGTAAGTCTCATCCAGTCTTGCAGTAGTGGGTGAAGGTTTTTCAAAAAGCCTTCTTATATTTGCAGACACTTGTTCAAGGCATGGATGTACTGGTAACTGGACTAATGATTTCTCACTGTGCTGACTATAAATAAAAACGTTTCTGCTCCAGGCAGGCAGATCATTACACTCAGAAGGTTTGGTACCAATATAACAGTTACCCGTGAGATTTTTCTGTTCTGAAAGCATCCTTTTCATTCCCTTTTTTTTTTTCTCCACTCAGCCTTTTAGCTTCAGTAAACACATTTCATGATTTTACATGAACCTGTGTTCTCTGGGCTGTCTGTAAGTTCAGACTAAACAGTAGTGCATAGCCTAGCAAAAATACTTCAAGAAAAGAAAAGTAAGTGTATTTTGCACATGTACTAGCTGATCACACATCATTCAGATTTGTTAAAACTCAGTACCAGATAAATAGATGGAAAGAGGTCTGGATGGTTGTGCAGACACATCTTACTGGAAATACAGTCACCAAAATTTCATTTCAAGAGCCAAACCAGTGAAAAAACCCAAAGTGGTTATTCTCTTTCCCACCCTGGAAGGAATAGCAGCTTTTTAAAACATTAATATCCTCAGTCAGGCATCACAAATACTAGTTCTCAGTTCCTTCAAAGGGTAAGAGGAGATAAAAATAGAAGCCAGTCTGAGACCTCCCAGAAGCTGACAAATGCATTAATTCATTTCCTTATAATGACATCTTTCATGAAGGCCTTAACACTGGAAATTCTCAGAGAAAGATTCCTTTCCTCCAATAACTTCTCACTTCTGTTGAAAGCTGTCTGTATCATTGCAAGCAGGCAGTGGGTAAAATACTTTCTGAAAACTCAGCTATGCTTCTGTAGGCTGATCTTAAACAGGAAAAAGTCTCGTTCTGCTAAGTGCCCTGAGCAGGTGGTGCTGTGAGCTGTAATGGTGTGGAGTGCCTGGCTTGACAACCCACAAGAGAGGGGATGGCTGTGTGCAATTCTTAGCAAGAGGTGAGCAGACTGAAACCCCTGCACCTCTAATCTGTGTGTGGAAAACACTGCACAAAACAGATGTCAACTTTGCAGTAGCTTTCATTTCACTCTCTGCTCTTCTCATCTGTATGTCTACCCTGTTTGTTCATCTCCGCTCTAAGGCCTGCTTAGAGGAGGCAACCTGGCCACATTAGCCCTCTGCTGAAGGGAAAGAGAGGCTCTTCCAGAAGTGTCACATCTTCACATTAGCAGACTGCCTCCCTGAGGAGCCTCCTGTTGTGTGTTGGTTGTACAGGAGCAAAGACATGTTTAGCTGCCTTGGTTAAATATCTGCAATTGAGTGGGGTGATCTTGAACCTACACTTGGATCTTTGGTGAGGTTGGCAGACAAACAGAGCAGTAAGTTGCTTTATTTTTCTTGCACTAAATTTTAAGAGTATTTTTCACAACCAGAGCATAAAGTGAAGCCCAGCACATTGATGCTGAGAGTTAGAGATGGAGCCTGAAATGGTACCGTTATTGCAGGTGGAGCTCGTCTGATCAAATGCAGGCTGAATATAGAGATGAATAGAGATGAATCCTGAAATATTCTGTTTCACTTGTTACACTATAAATGAACCCATAGCCAATAGCTATGGGGTAGTTATGTGAATCTAGGATTGCATCCACAATTCCCTGCAGAGCTCCCTCCATGGCAGTCTTTCCAGAACAAGGGATCAACCACACAGATCGACTGAAGACATAGGACTGAATGGCACCACCCAAGTTGTCCTGTCAATGTCTCTCCAAATGCAGAGAGGCATGCCGCGGATGTGCAGTTATGTGCTCTGTAGCTCATATCACCCCAGGATGCTGTACATTTCCAGGCTTCTCACTACAGACTCCAAGGCTGTGTTAGAAGACAAAATGCCAAAATAATCATGTCACAGGAGGATAACAGGGGAGATCAAGGGCACTTCTAAGTCCTCCTGACTAGCAGGAGATTTGCTGGGTGACATTTGCAGATGCTTCTGGACCCCGCATTATGCTGCAGAGAAAGATAAACAAAACCCAGCAGTGTCTGTTGAGCTAATCTGAAAGGGGGTTGCTTCCCAGTTCCAAATCTGGTGATTAGCTCAGCCCTGAGCATGCAAACAAGCACAGACAGCTGATGGATGCTGATACCACAAGGAACACTGTTGAACCTTGCATCTCTCAGTGACCATGTTTACGCCCTTAACTGACCCAACATGAAGTAAAATGCTCTGTCTTAAATTCCTGTGCAAAAAAAAAATGGGATCAGGAAAAAGTATATTGTTCAAGAAAACTGCCAGCCTTAATTATTGAACTGCTCTAATTTTAGTCCTATAGTTTCCCATGTACACAAGATCTTCAGTAGGAGGTTATTTTTTCTTAATAAACAAAGGCTTTGCTTTGTAATGTACTGCAGATTGGCACAGTCGCTGTATAACATACAAAGGCAGATCTTTAAACAATGTGCTGTGTTCTTATCTGATCTCCAAGCTGGATAATATATTATCAATATAATTTGTGGCAGGATATTTGTATAGATGTGGTGAGGTGTGTTGGAAACTCCTCTGAAATCACACAGACAAAAAGGAGACAGTATAAAAGATGCTATCAGCTTTACAGCTCCATGAATATGTGTTCTTACTAGAATAGGAAATCACAGTTTGCAGATACTTAGAGCCAGCTAAGAGAAAACACTGTCGACTATGATTTTCTGTCACTAAAATGTTGGATCACACAGGGAACCAGTAATTACCTACAGAGATTTTCAGCTGTTGTTCACAGGTTTGTATGTGGCTCTGTAGTTCCATCACTTGTATCCAAAGGCTGGTTTTGGCACCAGAGAAAGAAGGACTTGAAGGGCCTGGCCCCAGAGCAGGGCGCTGCTGAAGTACTTAGTAGTTGAGAGGTGGCATTCTGCAAACAGTCGCTTCTGCCACAAACAAAATTAATTGGTTCCTCTGCTGGTATTCTTGAAAGGATGAATGGACATTGCCAGCACTGTTCAGGAGACCAAGTTAAATTGTCATAATAGACCCTTCTGGCCAAAAATTCTGTGCATCACTGAGAGGTGCTCCTTTTGTGTCAAGGGACAAGACACCTAACAGTATAATTTAGGTACCAAGTGCTGATCATGGTGTCAGTGACTCTACTCATACTATGGATGAAAATATACTTTAGCTTTTACAGCAATAATTTCAGCCACTTGCACATACTCTGTGTTTGCTTGAAGAAAATAAGTTGTGCTATATAGTTCATAATAAAGGGTTTCTCTTTCCTGAACAGTACTTAAAATTGTAACCTATCAAGAATACTAGGGAGGCTGGAAACATCAACTTTGCCCAGACGACCAAAACTTTTCTTTATATCGTGCCAGTGGTTGCACCTTCTGGAGCCCTGATGCTGTAATGGGAAGTGTGAAGGCTAGAGATAGAGTAAAGGTCCAGATCTGGAGCTGAAGCTTCCCCAGTGTGAGAAGTGTTGGTTATGGTTCCTGTCTAGCTGCTTTTTAAGTTGCAAAAGGTTTCCATGTCTAGTATAACACCCTGTAAAACAAGAGCATGCGCTGACTTCTCTTGTTAAAATTCCGTTCAGTTTCTTAGTTCTTTTTCCTCCTTTTATTAGTAAGGAATGGTAGAGGTCAGTGGAGCTTTGTAAAGGACCTTTTCATCAAGGGCAAAGCATATTAATCATGCTGCAAATCCTGCCTGCTGGCTGATGGGGTGCTTCTTTGTGCTGGTGTACAGGCCTGTCAGAGCCCCAGGAGAGCTGTATGCACATGTGTGCACCTGATGTATGGGTTATCTTGCAGGGATGGAGAGCAGCTGAGAGTTGAAAGAGTGAAAAGCAACAGTTCTGCCAGATGCAAAAAGTAGAGTAGAAGAAAATCCAAAACTACACATTTTCTTCGTCTGGACAAGTGTGATATCCAAAATAGCCACATTGTCTTTTTTTTTTTCTTGTCCTTGACTGTATTTGTATCTTTGCATTCATTACTAGGTTTTGTCATGTTATCAGCTTCTAAGAGTGGTATCCCAAATCAGACATTTCTGCTCAAAGCAGTAAGTCTCCAAATGAGACAAATGAGTTTGATTTCTTCCCTAAAAGTTAAAAACGTCCTTGCTTGTTCCAAGGGTCCTCTTTGGACCGCTATTCGTGTTAAATTCAAGAGCTTAGTTCCGGAGTCTTTACTCCATGAGGGAGATCAGGCTTCTTCTTTGAGAGTTTGCTCCTGCCCTGAATAACAAAGGAACTGAAACAAGCGCAGGGTGAGACTAGGGAAGGTTTGCTCACTGCTGTAGCTCATTAGAGGACTTCTCTGCTTTGCTACTAAGCCTTTTGGTTCTGCCAAGTTTCTTGACAAGAGCTGCAGGACTAACAATGGAAAAGTAGGTCAGGAGTAGATCTTGTAAATCTACTCAAAGGGCCAAGAGCATAGTTTGTGTAGGAAAAGAAGAAAAGAGAAAGGAAAAAAAAAGAAAGATTTTAGGGTGAAGAGAAGGACAGGAAGGCCAGAGGTTGGTAGGACTTCTTAAGTGAACCCTGATGCGTAATTATACATCTGATTACAGATTACTTTCTAATAGGGTCTGAAAAGTTCTTTGGTTTCTTCAGCAGGGCTTTCATTAGCACTTCAGAATCTTTTATTTTGCAATTGCTGTTAGCAGTAAGGCCAGCCTGCCTGCTTGTCTGCCGGGATTTTGTCTCTGCAGTGGGTGAGCAATGTGCTGGCCTGCTGTATACACATTCAAGTGTGTAGCTGCACCCCTACTGAGACCCACAGAAAAGCAACAGCAGAAAAACAAGAGTTTTTGCAGGATGGACACTTTCCTTTGAAATGTGGTAGGTAAGTGGCTTCTTTAAATGGAAGAAAAAAATCAATAGAAGGAGTTTCTAGGTTGGAAAAAACACCATCCCCAGTGTTGTCTTTGGGAGTGATCTTCGAAACACATCTCAGTTTAGGCAATGTGCACTGGTTATCCAGAACACACACAGCATCCACCTCAACTTTTTATTCAGCTGAACTTCTTGCCACACTGGTGAAATTTCTAATATATAGCTGGTGTCATGAGTTCTTTATACTTAGGCCTAAATTCTTAGGAGGTTTCTGTAACACACAACCCATAACACACTGAACTGTAATCTGATTTTAAGCAAAATCTGACTGTGGGTTTTCCACCACTTCCATAATTCCAGCTAGCTTCCAGCAAATATTGTATATGTCTACATTCTATATGTATTTCTTCTGCTTTATAATATAACTCTTGTTAACTGCTAGAGTTTTTGCCGTCCTTTTTGGTTGTGATTGTTTTTAACTTTTTACTTTTGTTTTCCTAGCAGTTAGGATACAAGTTTAAAAAGCATGCTAATGTGATACACCATTTCAGCTGAAGTAAAAGCCCTTTAGCATACACCTTTACTCAGAGAAAGTGAGAGTGAGAGAGCAGCAGGAATTATTCTTACAAATGTCATCCTTTCATGTAGAAATTTCCCCTTAAAGATGGTTTTGCATTTGGAACAGTTTCCTGTGAATCAGGCACTTTCTGCATTTGGTTTACAAGCCAGGATGTTTGCCCACCCTCAGTCAAACTGAGTGCAGTGCTGCCTGCTGGTTTTTGCCTATCAATAATTAATACATCAGTTGATGGGCAGTGAACATTTTATAGAGGCCATTTTAACAAAACAGAACAATGCCTTCCTTGCATCTATCAGTGAGAGACTTTTTCATCTGTCTTCCTGAAATTCTCTCATTTGCCTTCGGAATGTTGGAAGCTTCTTCCAAGAAAACACAAACAGGAGACACTTCATTATCATCGTGACACAGAATTTTGAAGGAATGCTCTCAACTTAAAAATCTACATTTCTGCCTGAAATGTTTTACCTCCTAGTGTTACAAGGACAGCATGAAATTCACTGCGAGGTTAGGGAGATAGCTTTCTCCTTGTTTTCCACTTACTTCTTCCTTCTGACAGTTTTCTCACTACCTAGCCTCAAGGTTTGCCCCCAGCCCATCACCAAGCTCCCTGTCCTTGTACAATAAGGGCACAGGCCAGTTTTAATCATAAGAGAAGATGCAGAATTCCAGTGTATGTGCAGAAATTACAGGTGTACAGCACCAAAGCTGTTTTGAAATTAGGACTGGGGTTTATTTGGTTTCTAGTTTATCTGAAAATCTTGGTGGTTACTCTTTAGACAGCTCTTTATTTATCTGGAAAATGGATTTGATGTGGTCAGGGATAGTTTTCGTCCACAAATTCCCTCCTCTTGCAACTGCACCCTGCAACATGACT
Organism: Corvus hawaiiensis; assembly: GCF_020740725.1. Classification (NCBI taxonomy): domain Eukaryota; kingdom Metazoa; phylum Chordata; class Aves; order Passeriformes; family Corvidae; genus Corvus; species Corvus hawaiiensis. The sequence goes on from NC_063215.1 coordinate 73,862,976, forward strand.
TGGAGGCTTCTGAAAAGGCACAGGCATTCCAGGGAAGGCTAGGGAAGTCATACACTACAGAGGTAGCAATCTGCAGGAGTGGTAGTGATGGATAGGAGCTATTTATGTTTTGGGAAGTGACCACAGAAGTCCACTGTGTGGAGGCCTGTGACCACTGACCGCACTTGCTTCTACACTGGAAGAGTCCCCAGGGAGTAGCATGCTATGAGTGACCTCACACAGTTGGCAGAACCAACCAGCCTTGTTAAAATCTTCCTGCATATTCTCACTCTCCCTACCACAAGTGACAAAATGTATATTTACTCTCCTGGAAAAAGGTTCTCTGCTTGGGTGAAAATTTGAAATACTAAATTTTTTCTTGGCCATCACCTGGACTTGTAACATGGCCTCAGAGGTGCTGTGTGCTCTTTTCAGATGGCTGGGGGTATTTGACCTACCTGCCAGGTTCCTTCTCTACCTGCTCCACATGCTCTTGGTGTAGGGCTGTTTATGTGTTGTTTGGTCCACTCTCAGCACTCCCATGTGCAGTGCCAGTACTTGAGCTGAGTCACAGGTTTGTAATAACTCTCACTGGCTGAGGATCTGGACCATCATGTGCTGCAGTGTCCCACCAGAAAGAGTCCAATACATGAATTGCAAGTACATAATCTGTGCTTTGCAATAAAGGGTTTAAGTCACTTATTTATTGGCATTTTATGCTTGGTTTTTGCATGCTTTTCAAATAAAATATAACAGTTTCTGGACTACATCAGGCTCTTTTCCATTTTTGTTATGTTTCATGTCTTTTCCTCACACTGTCTTTCAATGGCTGGCATTTCCCAAGTGTTTTCTAAGACAGCTGTAAAATTTTAGGATTATAATAGGTATGTAATAGTTGATGCAGTTTTACATAGCTTGCTATTTGTACTGTACATTAATTTAATGTTCCTTATGAATTATAAGATTGTCTTTAATAATGAATTATGTTCCTTACTGAGTCGGTTTTCTTTCCATGGAGCTCAATGCCAGGTTTTAGTTGAAGAAAACCTTGCGTGTCCATTGTCTTTCTCCCTCTCTTTTGTAATTATTATTATAATTTCTAGGTTGTTTTCAACCAAAATTATGTGGCAGGACAGTGAGGAGTTAAGATTTAGACCAGGCAGAATTGATAAACCAGCAACTATTTTGGGGATAGGCACAGAAATATTTGGAATGTTATCAAGCAGTTGTTTTGGTCTTTTAATCCTCTAGGGTGGGAGTTGCTTGGGTAGGGAGACAAAATTATTTTTCTCCCCATTAGTGGGATGATGTATGTATACAGATTACTTACAGCTGTACGAGCAGAATAATAATGATGTTACTGTGTTCTCACTGAAGTATTTCTCGAAGATTTCCTATATACCTGTATTTTGTCCCCCATCCCATTGCTCAGTGTTTTAATTAAATTTTATCCTGAATTGATTACATCTACATTTTCCCATGGGGCTGTAGATGTGAATTTGCTTTTCTTCTCCTATCTGTAATGCTTGTTGTTTAAATCTTTTCTCTCAGTCTGTTTTTTTTTTTTAAGAAGATTTGCTGATTGCAATTTGATTACCTGTTCACCATTTTACAAATTATGTTACTCTAATTGAGGCCTAGAAATAGAAGTCCAATAGATGGCTTTATTCAGAAATGTTTGATTTTATATTATTCTATTCTGTTGATCTCAAAATTCCATGTTAGAGTAGATGATTTTTTAAAGTAGAAAGTACTAAACTAAAAAAGCCAACAAGGCAGAATACTTGCATTTATTTATTCAGTAGCTCTTCTTAGAGACTGCAAATGTGGACAGATACTGAGTCTATTGTCATTTTCAAAAAATACAACTGTTATCTTGGTGAAAACTGGGATTTTTAAAGAACGCTTTTCAAAACAACTCCTTAGGAGTTTAGAGGCATGAGTTTCATTCAAAGGCAGATTTACACCAGTCAGAGATTCCTCTTACATGGAGGGGGAGGGGGCAGGGGGAAGGACGTTGTCAGAAGGATAGGCGAATTCACTTTGTGTATGTCTCTGAGTGAATTTTGCTTGTGGGCAAATCTGGCTATCTGCAGCAGAAACTTGATATTCTTCAGTGTCCCAAGCAGTCCCAAATTCTCACTTCAGCGCTAAGTTGTGCATAAACACTTGTCTGGCTGGAAAGGCTTTTCTTCACAGCATGCTTTCCCAACACAGTGGTCCCAGCAGCACCGTCCCCAGAAGCGTGTGCCCCACGTGTTTCACACAGAGGCATTTCCATATTAACCAGGTGCTGTGGGACACCATGGAGTGGGCTGTTCCATGGCTGTTCACCTTTTGGTTCCATGCTCCTCTGCCTTCTGATGTACAGTACAGAATTCATGTACTTTGCTGCAGCTTAACTGAATCACTCTTCTGTCACCCAGGCTCTGTAATGCTGTAAAGGCTGGTTAACATATATATGAAAGCCATGGCTCACCGCTGCACTTTCTGTGACACGTGCTCTTGTCAAAGGCTTTCATCACAAAAAAAAATTAAAAAGTCGTGGTTGCTACTGAAAAGATCCAGAAACAGGACTAACAAGTAAAGAAGTCAAGAAGTACCCTACCCCCTCGTTCACTGGGTTTTGAATGGGAAGAGAAGTCTCTTGGTTTAGCCAATTTTTATCTTCTGTGCTCCCTCAGCGCATGGTGATACAGCAGTTAATGCCTCACTTGGTTCACATGAAGGCCTCTTGCTGCCAAACACCTGCAATCAGTAGCTCACCATTTGGCTGGGAAGTCAAAGGCAAGACACATGCGATGCTGAAACCACATCTCTCCCTTCTCTGAATGCTGCAAAGCTGCAGGAGGGGCACCCAGCAGTGCCTTAGGGTTTGCAGTCAGCTCTAGAGCATGTGTTGGTCTTACATGTGCTCAACAGTTATGTACAGAGAGTCTCTGTGGAAAGCATTGCATCCCTCAGGATCAGAGATAGTGTGCTACATGGACAGGATGGTGATAACAACCCTGCTGAAGCACACAGAAGGCCAATTTGTAAGATGTTGCTCATGTTGTTCTCTTGAACAATTATTATAATCCATGTGTGTGTAAAATGTGCTTTCTGTGGTTGTATCATTAACTGTAGCATGGTCAGTGTGCTCCCCATCTGCGCTTCCTTTATCCAGCTTGGCAGGGTTAAAGCACGGGACACACTGCAAAGGGGGAGGAGTGTTCACAGCACCAGCTTTGCTGGTGCCCGAGGAGAACAGAGAGACCTATGGATGGAGCCTGGCTGTGGAGAGGCACTTGCTTTGCTGCAGAGGGACACGGGGAGCCACCTATTCTGCTGCTGCTCAGTTGATGTGGGGGAAGGAGGATTTTCTGCCAGAGGTGTGAGTCCTAGGAAAAGGCCATATCCCTAGGAAGTGATGGTGTCCACATGGTAGTGTGGGCAGAGCAGCTGCAGCCATATGTGGGAGATACTTCTTTCCTCTTGTATTCAGCAGTGCTACTGCCAGTTAGTACCTGTGGAAGTGAGAGAGGAGACAAACCATGTTTTCAAGGTTTTGTGCTTTTCAGTGCTGTGAATGCAAAGAGGTTGTTTTGAGGCTGTTAGCCACTTACACATATAGCAGAAATTAAAACATGCAAACTTTAGATTGTTCTGCAGAAGGTCTGCCTACAGGACTCTGACTGTATATAGAGACTTTACAAACATTTAAAATGTAACAAAAATTTTGGTTTGTAAACATAATCTTTTCTCAGAGCTCACAGTGTTGCAATGGTTATTTTTTTCACTGAAGTAGGAAAAAGCTTTATACTTGTTCTCTTACCTCCAGATAAAACCCCATCCAAATGGTTTCTGTGTAAAGATGGTGACTATTTACTGTATTCAAGATGTCTAAGTATATTTAATATCTTACCTAAAGGGCTAGAGAACACTGGGTCTTTAAATTAAATCTATGTGATGCTGAGGGATTTAAGACATTACTGAGCAAATGTCTAGGCTAATAGAGTAAGAATAGGGATTGAATTGATTTGCAAAGTGCAGAAAGACTTCTTTGCTCTCAGTGTCTAGCTTGTGCTGTTAGAAAATAGTGTCCTTTCCTCAGGTGTACTCTGACAGCCTTCACTGAACTGCACAGAATCTCGCACCTCTGGCTTGGGGCTTGTCTGCAAGTGCCTGCTGGGGGATGATGAGGGTACGTGCAGCTGCTTCTTACACCATTGGTCCTAAGGATAGGCACTGGATGTTTTGGGGATTCCTTTATGCCTCTGTGGCTTTCCTTTCTTACAGCACTGAATTAGAGCTGGGAGAATGGATCTCAACCTGTCTTCCTTCCTTCCTACATTTTGGAGAATGCCTGCTCTCACTGTGGGGATCTGGACAATGCAGCTCAGAGGAAGATGCCCAGCTTCATTCTCACAATGTGCTTATTTGGCCCTAATGGTTAATGGTAGCTGATGTAGTCACTGATGGTCATTTGGGATAGAAGTATTGCGGTATTGTGAGGATGGACTGCAGGCAGACTTCTGGGCACAATGCTGACCAGCTTCCTACTTTCACCTCTGCCTCAAGATGTTAATGATTTTCCTGTGAGCTGCTATTAACTGCTGGTTTCCTGTGCAGGGTAGCAGGCCAGGTGCTCATCTGCCTACTGCCACTGGCTGGGGCGAGGGGGTGTGTGGCAAAGGGCAGGGCTGCAGCAGTTTGCCCTGATCTGGGGAAGACCCTGTCCTCTAACACTGATGTTGACATTAGTCTCAGCACAGTTTCAGTCTATTGGTTCACTCTCTTCTACCCCAAAACATGTACAAAAATAAATTGAGAAGTTTTAATTGGCCTTTCAGAAGGCCTGTCACTTAGCAGTGTTGCCAGGCAGTTGACCATGGACAAGTTTGCCAGTGACCCCAAGGAGGGCAGAGTCATCTTTCTCTCTCTCTTGCCTAGCCTCCTACAGGTACAGATGCTTCAGCTTTCCTGCATGGCTGTTGCAGGAGTCTGGTCACGCACTTGAGTGCAGTGCAAACTGTGAGCAGGAGGACTCAGGGCCTGGGCAAGGTGGCGTGTCTGCTTAAACCCTACCTGGTGAGCAGGCACTGGAACAGATAAGTTGTGGGTACCCCCTCCTGGGAAGTGTTTAAGGACAGGTTGGATGGAGCTCTGAGCAACCTGGTCTAGCAGAAGGTGTCCCTGCCCATGGCAGGAGTGTTGGAACTAGATGATCTTTAAGGTTACATCCAAGCCAAACCATTCTATGATTCTATGAGATTCTTAACCCCATGCTGTGTCTCTTATCAGCAGAAAAGGGATTATTGATGAGATTCTCAAGGCTGAGCTGTATAGCTGCCATTGAAATCAGTGACAGTTGCACGCCTAAACCTGCCAGCTGGCTTTGGGAACACCAGCTTCCCTCTGTCTGTTTACTGGAGAGCCCTGCTATAAGAAGCTGTAAAGTAACAGAGGATGCCTTAGTATTTAGTTGCTGCAGAAGCTAAAGACAATTAGGTGCTCTTTTTTTGCCAGATTCTCCAGCTGTTGTAAACTGGCTGCTCCCTGCCAAAGTCAACAGAGCTATACCAATTTGCTCCAGCTCAGGATTTGACTCTATCAGGCTGTAGCAGAGTATGTGTCACTTCCCTTTGCAGGCAGGTGAAACAGCAGTGAATATAGAAAAAGATCTTGCAGCTAGGGGAATTTAATAAATAAAAGTATATTAACAAAAATCAATGCAGGGCTGTGCCTCTGTCAGCATTTGTTCTGTGTGTGTCTGTGTGTCTGTCCCACCCCATTCCTTCTTTGTTCACTGTGGTTGCATCTGCATCACTATGGCAACTAATGAATGATTATTTAATTTACCAATCACTGGATGCAGCAATTTAGTGTTTAAAATATTCCAGCCCTGTCTGTCATACACATATGCACAACCACATACAATCTGTCACACAGGAAATATTATAGGTGCTTGATATTCATATTTTAAGCTAAATCTATTTATCTGTCTCTCCAAACGGGACATGAGAACTTTATCTACTCTGACGATGGTCACAAGCTAAGTAGTATGTGCAGATAATCATAGTTGTATTATTTCATGTTTGCTGTCTGTATGTGTCAGCCGACAGCCAGCACACCAGAAATAAAGGTGGCACTGTTTACATCCCAGAGGATTTCTGCCTGACTCCCAGGTCTTAAGAGTTATTTAGTGTTCACGGGAAGTTTTCAGAAGAAAAATGGCATTTTGTGGTTTTGGGAGCCTGTCTAAAACTGTAATTTTGGAGGAATGAAAGTGGAAGGACAACTGTCGCTAGCTTTTCAAAGGGATGGTGGGTGCCTTCAGCCATTTGAAGTCTTCAAGAAAAGGATAAGTAATTGCTGGAGGAATGCTAGGGCAGCTGCATGCTCTTCTGTGGGGCTGATGTAGGTGGGCACTGGCTGGGAAAGGTAGATTAGCATCTACTTTCACTGTGTTTTCTCTCAGCTCTCTACTTACTTCAGTGCTGTAGTAAGCTGGAGATTTTCAGGAGATCCCTAGACACCCAGGTACATTTTTGCTTGAAGGGGACTTGGTTTTATTCTACCCTACAGAATTGTGCAGCTGACTTCTAATCTGCAAAGGGAATACATCCTCAGTAGAATATACTCCTGCTACAGGTGAAGCAGATAGTTTTAGTAAAGTTACTGGTTTCTTTTTTTTTCTTTCTTGGACTGCTTGAGGAAATGGGTGTAAAAGAGTGAAGGGAGAGGAGTGACAATATGCACCCAGGCATGAAATCCATTTATGCCTGCTGAGTGGTTGCAGGAGAAATGACATTTCCCTCATGGAGATGATGGGACCTGAGACTTGACCATAGGTATTTTGCTCAGGGCCTGGGGAGAGAGGTTTGCCTGGGCTTGAGGAGAAGGAGGAGATTTCAGATACTCTGAGAAGAGTTATGAGAAGTTTAATGCTACACAGTCCTCCATCTCTGCTGTAGAGGGCAACCACAGTAAATTGGACTGCACATATACTTTGTTGCCCACGAGCTGTGGAAGGTAGCCTCCTTCTTTTGTCCATCTCTTGAGCCATCCTGGAATGCTCACAGGTAAAAATTCCACACTGCAGGCAGTTGTTCCCACATCACTTAGCTGGATGTGCACATATGTGTGTATGCAGACTGTATTTGCAATGGCACAACTCAGAAACAGCTGGTTTGGATACTCGAATCTTCTGGGTAAACACCACTTTGCCTAAATCCTGGCCCTAAGAGCAGCTTTTGACATGGTGGCTGTGCTTCATTGTGGTTTCATATCTGAAACAGCAGGACCACAGACTCCTAAATCATGTCCTGTTATTGATATATGTGTGCAGTGATCCAGACAGGTAGTTTTACTGCGGGTTACATGAAACAATAACTGGTTGTATGATGGCCCCCAGTTAACCTGTGCTAAGGTGAAAGCAGGGGCACTGGACTAGAATGAACTGTTATATCCCAAGCTTGATTTAAGGCTAAAATGGGACTGAGATTCACCCAAACTGCAAAACTGTGTGCTCACTCTACAATAAATGTTTTGTTTCATTGCCCATATCCAAAGCAGGTTGCCTTAAAAACCTGCCCTGTTCCTGAATCTGTATCCTGGCTGAGCATGAAGCAGAAGAGCCCTGGTAAACAGACTAAATACAAACCCTGCAACTTCTTAGCTCCTGCAGCTCTCTCCTTCTATGTCCATGTCTGTTCCCAAACTCCAAGGAGTTTCATTTAATCTGGGCTTGCTTTAGAAGCCCCTCCAGTTCAGGACATGTCCATTATGTGCTGCACTGCTGCTCACTTGGAAGCTATTGAGGAAATTACGGCCATCTCACAGGGATGAGTCATCTCTGACAGCTGGGTGAGAGATGATTTTCTAGTTGTACACAACTTCAAGGTTTAAAAAAACCCCAAGGCCTTTTTTGTTCCACATGGGGCTGAAACCAAGTTCCTTCTATTTTTATGGAAAAAAAATGGAGAAAAAAAAGAAAGATCCTCACTTAGCACAGCCAACAGTTCATTAATCAGCTCACATCAGGTGAAAAACATTCAACATTGCCAGCCTCCCACATTCCAGAAACGTTCTCTGACCACAGAAATATTAAGGATATTCTTCACAATGTTGTTTTTTTGTTTTTTCTTTTTAATGCTAAATGGAATGGTGCCAACCTGTGAAAGTAAGAGACTGGCTTTGGTAGGTAGCTGATAGCTCGGTGATTTATACTACCTGCCTAGTACACAGGGGTCCTAAGTTCAGGTCTGTGAGAGCCCAGGACTTTAGGCTATTGTTAGTTCTAAACCTCTCTTGGGTTTTGATCATAAATCACACTCTAGAGATGAAAAATCTTTCTGACAAAAGATATGGCAATGCTGCTATGTTTGCCTGCAGAATGCACACTTGTTTCAGTCACTTGCCACTTTCTGGTGAAAAAACATTTCATTGAAAGACTTTATGAACTATCTCTAAGTGTTTGACAATATTGGGTCTTTCAAAGTTTTCAGAAAAATTAAATGAATTTTACTGTATTTTGGACTGCGAAGTCTTTTGGTAGATTTCCAAATACCCTTTTTTTCCAGGGTGGTCCATTTTATATGGCTTGCTAGTATTTGATATGCATTTTTGATATCTTAGCTTTTCAGAGTACTTTGGAACACAAGACCCTGGTGCACTGTGTAATAAGAAGAAATAGAATTTCTAAAGCATGAGGAAATTTACACTTACTTGTGGATGAAAAATGAGAAGGAATAGCTATTTTCTCCCCTTTTTAGTAGAGTGAATTAAGAGAAATCTAGTAGAGTATTTGATGCCACATAAGCATTTGGGTTGGCTGATTACAAAAGGTAATTTTGGTGTCCTACTGGGATTCATGGGGACAGATTAAAAATTGCATCAACTGTAAAAGCAGAGAGGCTGTTGTAGTATCTGTGGTGACCTCTGGCATAGCACAGACCTGGCTGGGAAAGGAGAAAATGGATACCATCTGAAAAAGTGTAGCTCTTTTTGCTCCTAAGCAAACTGCCCCACTTGTTTTCTCCCCCAAGAGCTCTCCTCTGCCTTCAGCAGAGGTCTGCTCAGAGGGCTCCTTTCTGGGATTTCCCAGTTCTTAAACAAATGAGAAAGGTTGATGAATCTTTAACAAATCCTTCCCTTCAACTCTTTGCCAGGCTGCAGACATAAATAACACTGGCAGCCCCATCCCAAGTGTTTTTACCCAAGACAAATCCTATCTCAGTTACTGAGAAGTGGCATTTTTCATTTTGCCCAAGAGACTCACTTAACCCATTCTTGTCTGCTGGCTGCAGCCCATTATTGGGATTTGCGTTCCTGATTTCAACACAGAGCTGACTGAGGGCTGTAAGGTGATGCTTGAGCCTTACTTTTATGAATAAGCCTAGCAAGAGAAAGCAGAAGAGAATTTAATCTGCCTGTCTGCTTGTGGATACTGTACCAATGGGGAGAAAATCAGTTTAAGTAGAACAGTGAGGATGTAGGCAGGCTGAATCAAGGAACAAGAAAGTGTGATCTCAGCAGTGCTGACCAGAAGGATATTTCAGAAGGACTGCCTTCATGCAGTGAATTCAGGGGGAGAGCATTTCCTTCTCCCCGCACTAAGGCTGTCTCTGGGCTGAACAGCAGCAAGGTGGTGCAGAGATGTGCACTGGGCTTCTGTCAGCCAGGTGTTTTAGCACAGATGCTGTGCTCCCTGTGCGTTTGCTGGCTCTGGAGCTAGCTCGGGCATCTCTGCTCCATATCTCGACATGTCCTTGGAGTTGAAGAAAAATCCTTGGGAGACTGCATCTTGCATTGCTTAGGGGAATTGCCTGCATGTGTGCGTGAGTATATGACTGTTCTGTGTGTAACTAAACTATTTTGTGCCTTAAGATCACACCTGAAGTGTCATTTCTGTGCTATTGCTTTCTCCTTGGATTTGAGAAAGAGTGAGCTCACTAGCTTACATATTTTTGTCTTTACTTAAATATCCTTAAAATTAATCTTTTACTTAACTATCTTTGCTCAAAACTCCAGTGGTCATGACTAGAGTCAGCATTTTTAGCTAGTTTTCTACTTAGGAAGTGCTGATAAAACATGAACAAGGGCATAAGGGTCCTTTCCCCTTCTGAGCACAAGCTAGCAGAGCTAGTCTTTGTTTGTGAGCTCCTGAAGTAGCCAGGGACACAAGAGAGAGGAGTACACTTTAATGTTGTTCCTCTCAAGTGTCGCCTTGGGGTGACTTTTTGCTTATAAAACTGCTTGGGGTTCTCTCAAGCTAAGATTGCTCCAAGGCAGCAGTTTCGATCAGGCATGACAGTGAAGTGCATCCACTGAGGCAAACTGTTCTATGCGTCCTGCACAATAAGTAGCAGCTGGATACAGGGACAATCCATGGCAAATCACTATGGCTGTCACACAGCACTGCGCTCTGTCCCACGGGCATCCCACAGCAGTCAGGATGTGCTAGTGGCCTTCCCCAGTGCCAGTTGCCAAACTGGGTGCAAGTTTCAAAGACAAAAAGAGCAGTGTCCTGAAATGCTTGTTATATTTTGTCTGTCTGTTGGACTTTCATTTATTTCTTAACACTTCAACAAGAAACAGCTTTGCTTCGCTCTTCCCTGCCCATCGCTGTCTATTGTTGCTTGGTGTGAATATTTTCAGTACTCTTTCCTTCTTCTTGCCAAGTACAGTAACAGGGGAGGAGGAACTGGCTTAGGCTGCTAGCAGTCTCTCTGTGCCTCTACTTCTTTGCAGAATGGGGAAATTATGCTTCTTTCTTTTGCCATTTTTTGCCACATCATGTTGAATTGCTGCTCCATGCAGAGAAAAAAAAGATTAGTAATTTTCCCTTTGGCTACTGCTGGGCTGTAATACTGAAGTGTAACAGTCTGAATCTGTTTCCAAGTTGATGTGAAAAGGAATGTACTGTCCAACCAGGATGGTGTGTACTGAGCACAAGTAAGGGTTGATGTACACTTTAAACAGTATATTTAAACATGAGTTTCTGTCTGAACATCAGGAAACGCTTTTTAATGTGAGAATGACTGAGCACTGCCACAGGTTGCCCAGGGAAGTAGTGGAGTCTCCATCCTTGAAGATATTCAAAAGCCATCTGGACAAGGTCCCGGGCAATCAGCTCTAGGTGGCCCTGCCTGAGCAGGGGGTTTGGACTAGGAGACCTCCAGAGGTCCCTTCCAACCTCAACCCTTCTGTGATCCTGGGTTTATGGACTTCAGGTTGTTATAGCCGTAACTCTTTCAGGTCAGAAGGGAGAAAAAGTTTGTGAGTAGAGGAGTTTTATCTTTTATAAGACCAACAATATCTTTAGAAGAAAAATGGCCAGAGCTTTAAACAGGTGCTTTCATCACATTCTGTGCACCTAAAATCTTAGGTTTTTTTAATAAATATGGTAGATGTTTTAATAAAAGATACTGACTTTATCCACACAATTTTTTGGGCTTAATATAAACACATATATACAATGCAGATCCTGATAGCACTCAGAATTTTGGAGAAATGTGAATTCCTTTATAACTTAGGAATGTGATCCATGTGCACCCAGACCAGAGTGACCTCTCCCTGATCCCAGTAGCTCCTTTTTCCAAAGGAAAACCCTCAACGTTCAGATGTGGAAGTGGAAAGCCCTCAGGAAGTAAGTTAAAAAGGGGCACTGTTGCCAATCTGAGTCAGTTTATCAGACAGTTTCTTTGGGTTGATACAGTCCATTATGATGAGATATAAATGGTCTGAAGGAATAGGGAAATTTTTAGCAGAATTGTTGGCTTAGGCTTTTTGAATCAGCAAAGTAGATCCTTAGGACATACATGTGACCAGAAAGATGCTCCAGTGAACGATATGAATTACAAACATGAGGAACTTGCAAGTTCTAAGTGAGAGGCTTAGTCATGAACTTTACAAAATGCATAGCAAAGCAGGGTCTACTTTGTACTTTCCAGATCAGTGCTGCTGGAAATTGCCTCACCTTGAGCCAGCCAGTCACTGTAGTCTCCTCTTCCTTGGCCTTGCTATTTAGTCCCATACCTACCTGGTGTGTTTCTGACACATTTCCACAAAGTTTAAATAACACCACCTCTCAAATACGACCAGTTTGTCAGAAAGTGATGCTTCTCTTCAGGGAAAGCTGTGACTTGGTGCAAAAAAAGATTGATAGGAGTGAAATGTACCCAGAGATGCAGAGGTGTTGAAGACAGGAACAGAAAAAAGGTAAATAGGCTATTTTGTGGCTTGCAGATTGACTTATTTAATGACATTTTCATTAACAGTTTTTGCTGCTAAATGCCATGAGTTTGTCTCTTTAGAGCTGCCTACAATAATAATGAGTGACTCCACTGGGAAGTGATTTACATAAAACATGCTTCTCTTGTTGCAGACAGGAGCTCTGTGCTGGGCTAGAGAGGGAGGGAAAAGAAAGGTGAGTGCACTCTGTAAATGAGGGGCAGTTTTGTAAGTTGAGTCGTGAGCAGCCATGGAAAATCACCCTCCCCTCCACTACCGCCTTGGGCCGAAATGTCTCCGAGCTGAGTCACCACACTGAGGTGAATGTTTTTACGCAGGTGTGACACACAGTACTGTGGAGAAAAGGTCAGGATGAGCTGATGCAGTCTAACCATGCAGAGGAGCTGTAGACAGGAGCCAAATCAGCTTTCCCTGAAGGGCCTTTTCTGCACATATTGTATCACTTCAGCGCAAAGCCTCTGATCACAGCCTTTTGCATTTCTCCAGATTTAAGTGTCAGAGAAATAGATTCATATTTTGTGGTCTGTCAGGTTCCAGACAGACACCAATGTGAAAACATGGCAAATAGAAAACAGGAAATGAAATACCGATTTTTTTTGAACTTCATAAAAATTTATTTATTTATTTTCTTCCTTAGTAGGCCTGAGACTTTACGTTATGGCTTTTTCCCAAAGTTGGATACAATGCAGTCTGGACCAGTTGTTGCTAAGTCATCCTCAACATCCTGTGTGGTTTTTTGTTGTGGATGAAATAGTTTATGTTGACTCATAAATAGAGATATACAGCTTCTTAGCTTCTTCCTCTAAAATTGCAGTAAATTAATAGAAAACATATTGCTGAGACTGTGCTCTCGAAGTGGATTCCAGTTAAAGCAGATAACAAGTGAGATCTCAGTTAAGTTGAGCTTTCTAAGAGTTACTCATCTAAGCTGGCCCGTGCATACTTTCCTAGAGGGCAAACTCCAAAATGGCTTAGGTCCTTTATCTAAGACACCTATTTTAAGATAAAATTTGTTTTCTGAGGGTTCTTATTTCTCTTCATTGACTATGGAGAAAGCTTAGTGACTTAGATCTGAAGAATTTCAAAGACTATTTTGGTAGCTTGAGATATGTTTTTTTAAGAGATGACAGAATAGTTTTGAAATGGAAGTATAGCTGCCATGAGTCTAGTTTAATTTTATATTTTAATTTATATATATATATAAATAAACTATATACAAAGAAAATTTATACATGTAGCATGCTTTCAAGTTTTTTTCCCCCAAAATGTCCTTGAAAAGGCAAAAATTACCATCTCTTGCCTATGGTAAACATTTATGCCATTGAAATGAGGCTGTAGACACAGCCAAACACTTTGATTTCTGAAAAAATTAACATCTCAGACCACTGGAAAGTTGCCTACGGGAAAATAAGGCATCATTTGTACATAATTAAGTAAACAGTTCCTGTTTCTCACATCCCCATGGAAATAGGCTTGTTGTTCAGATCATTAGAAATAAACATTTTGCTGGTACTTCGACCAGGAGGACTAGCCTGACGGTGCTAGTAAGAATCAGAGAAGAAATCAAAGGCTTTGGAAGGTAAGAACTTATGTTTCATGGACTCTTGTTAATTTGATAGTTGGAAGTTAAGGACTGTTGATGAAAACTTACACTGGCACCTGTATTCATCTCACATAAATTGCCAATAAAAATTCTGCTCATGCTTTTTAATGGTAGATTTTATTTTGGAGTTGTTAGGAGGGCAGTTTTGTGTTCCCAGTCATGATGTCTTCTGTGAAACTTCATGCAGGCCAAAATGATTTGTCCACATAAGTTCATTTGCTATGTTTGGGCTTGTACTGAATACAAACTATTCTTTCAGCAGAACAAATTAGAAGAGCTGCAATTCAAATAGTTTCATATTTTGCCTTCCTTTTCTTTGCCTAATTTTTATGTCAACTAAGAACTTCAAAATCTAAAAGGTAAAGTATCCCAAATTTTCCTGGGAGATTGTGCAGATCAAAATTTCTGGGAAGTTGACTGAAATGTAATATAAGCTTTTTATTCTTTAAATGGCCTCAATGAAATGTTCACAGTTCTTCTGTACTGTATCTGTAAAAAAGTGAGAAGATTAGATGTGAGGTTTGGCTTGAGAAAATCATATTGTTGTCTTTTAAATTAGTTCTGCTGTGGGCATGGTGCCTGTAGTTTTCTTAATCTGTTAAACCTTTTTTAGAAATTCGTATTTTGGACAATGATGAATATAAATAATTTACATCTACAGCTTTCATGTTGTATGTTCACTGAGCTGGATTTACAAAGGCATCAAGCCAGGATGTAATGCCTGGCTTTATTAGGTTATGCAATAGAATCTAGCCAGAAGATATAATGTCCTTAAGCTGTAACATCAGCAGCAACAGACAAACCTTAATGCTGCTGGACCTAATGGAATTAAATTTCATGTATGCTTAATGAATGCAAATGCCAATTAATTTTTACAGCCTGAGTTGTAATACATTGTGTGTGACACCTCTACTCCTGAAAAAAATATTCAAATATGCGATTCTTACACCCAGTGTCCAATTTCACCACTGTAAAATGTATCCTCTTAGGGAAGAGGGAGTGGAGAAACATGCCAACAATATTACTGCATAATTTAAAGCAGCCACCAAAGAGAAATGTTAAAATATGCACCAGGCAATTACAATTGTTGTATATGTTTTTATTCTCCTTTGCTGCTTTTCAACAAGGAGCAGTAAAAAGATTTAGAGCAAGTGGCAACCATAGCAACAAGGAATTTTTGGTTCAACCTGGTGCTGTATAACTTCTGGCAGAGAAATACATTTCTGGATGCTCTGGCAAGCGTTGATTCTTCCAAAGGATATGTGCAGCACTTCAGTTCTGATTCTCAGGGACAAGTCCCATGGAGATACATGAGAGCCAGTTCTGGTGCAAACCCGAGCTGAAGCAATTACGAACAGGTTACACCAGAGCTGGGTGTGATGCTTTGTTCAGTGATCCCTTGGGCTTGTTAGTTATCAATAGAGGTAAGAATTCCCATTCTGCTCCCCATGAGAGAGAAGGGAAATAGAGGTGATGTGGAAGAAGGTTTCTATCCCTTACCAGTCCCTTGCTCCATCTAGCTGTGGCTGTGAGTGGTCCCAAGCAGAGCTTTGCCCCTCTGACCTGATCACACCAACTACCCTGCTCTGAGGGGTACAAAGACCCGCTTAAACACAGCTCCTCAGGAGTGGTAACTCCCAGAGTCAGTGTGTCCTTAGGCTTTTGTGTTTGCTTGCAGACAGCCAGGTGGGCAATGACCTTGAAAACAAGTAAGCAAAAATTCAGGGGACGTGGGATGGGTGGGATGCAGAACTCAATCATGTATGCAGAGAGCCCAGAAAATGTATTCAGTTGATGACAGTGTGAGAGGTTTTAAAATATAGCCGGTGTTCAGTCACTGTGCCTTTTACAAAATAAAGTGGGTGTCATAATATTGAAGATTACGGCAGACACAGTAGTTACAGAGAAGTCTAGCTACTGATTACAAACTAAGCTGTGCAAGGTCAAAAGGATCTGTGGCTCTCACTTACGTGAAAATGTTGACCTCCACAGCTATACACCAAAATTAAACATCCATCTCTTCCTGTGACTAAGAGTAAATTTGCACAGTTAATTCTGAAATGAAAACGGCAGCAAGATGACAGTACAATGAATGGTATGCAGTCTGAAAGATGAGATCGATGTTATTCCAGAGAATATGTTAGAAACAACTATAATTAAATGTCATTTTTTTCTAAATCTTTTGGAGGCAATCCTTCTACTTTACTGTATAAGATGGAACTGTTCTACAAGCTGACTTAGAGTAGGTTGAGGGCTCTTAACTCTAATTTGATGGCCCAGACACATCCTCCAGTAGATGTATTGAGGTATGTAAGCCTCTTTCATTGATAGTCTTGTTTTCCTTAACCTTTTCTTGTGGTCACCTTAGGAAGATACTTTGCATGCCCCATGTCTGCAGATCCCAGGCTGCAAGCCACTACATGATGAGGTGCCCCTTGAAAGCCCCTTAGCCAGTCAGTAATTTCTGCCACTGAATAAGTTTTACAAGTAATTTGCCCATTGCATTCTTCCAGATGTGGGGAGTTGGGGATAGATCCCAGAGACTATGCAGGTAAAATACACATCTGACCATTTTATCTAAGAGTCCTTCAAAGGTTAGTTATCACAAAAAGCTGTGATAGCACATAGATCTCCTCCACCTCATTACACCTTAATTTGGAAACCTGAGACTATAAAATCGTTTTGTAAATTACCTGGAAATAGCTATGTCTGACTTTGGATCCCAAAGGGGGAAACCTATTGCCCTTTGGCAAGACATATGAAGTTACCTATAATCAAGGCAGTACATTTTTAAATACCTTGTCTCTGTATGTGCAATCACTTTATCAAGTTGCAACAGTAGGAATTAGAAGAAAAGTATTGCCACTTAAGAATATAGATGTTTACAAAGGAGTGAATTGAGGCAGAAATCTAGGGTCTGCTACTTTCATTTTTTTTCAGTAACACCATTTCTTTGACAGCCTGGCATAAAAAAAGCAGAAGGTGGGTAGTATTATTTGAACAAAGTTCCCAGCAACTGTTGCATATGGATAGTCTTCATAGTGTGCAGATTGTTTTCCTCCACACACGTTTTGTTTCTTGCACTGGAGCACTTAAAGCATATCCAGCAGAGTTATAAATCTGCATAAATATTTGATAACTCTAATTGGGCAGCCTGCACCATACTTTCACCCTTGGGCATGTAGTGCAAGTAAATGTGCATAGCACCCGTGTATAAAACATTAAGGTGATCAGGGAATGTGTGAGACTGCCTGAGGCATCAATTTAAAGCAACAGCTCTATTTGTGCTGTTTCAAAATCAAAGGAAAAATATGTTCTTATTTTATGATTAAAGAGAATTTCTGTTAAAAGATTTTACAGTATTTGTTAAATTAACATGACTATCATCAACTTCCCATTGTCACTTCAATTATAAACATGTGTCCTCCAAGGAATCTTTCACATGTGAAAGAGTCTCATCTTTAGAAATGTACACAAGATAAGAAAGATGTTTGTGGCATAGGATGGTATAAATGCCATTTTGATTCTTAGCAAAAGCATTGTTAATCATGGATTTAGTTTATTTTGAAAAAAGATGAACTATAATTATAGCTCCTAGAAATACATACCGCAGGATATCGCTCTTTTATTTTCTGCTAAATATTAATTTTTAATTTAAAAAAATTTAAAAAGCTAGTTATATTATGAAAAAGCTGCCTCTGAATGTCTATCAGTTGACTCTGTTTTTCCTGAACCATTGACAAATTGAAATACTAATATTGAGAAAGAAAAATCTCATTTTTTCACTTCCTATCCACATCCATCTTAAATGCAGAAAATCTGAGGTGATCCTTGTGGGTGGGCATAAGACCAGAGCTCTCATCCTGTGAAAAACTCTGATACTTCTAATTTTTCTTATTCATGACTTGGAATGAAAAGTTGAGACAGTTTAGGGAAGTCCCAAACTTTCCAGCCTCACATTTAGTCATAGCACTTGTTTAACTGAAATAAAATGCTTCTTTTAGTCTTTTGCTTTTTTGTTTGTTTTACCTTCGATGTGTCCAGAATGCTGAGAATATGAGTCTTGTGGGACTTTTCCTTCCAGCTCCTCTGCTTTCAACTTTCCTCCCCAGTCTGAGTGTCTTGATTGGATTGAACCTGCTTGACCACACCACAGCCATGCACTGCCCATCTGTGTGTAATGTTCTGGCCAAAGGGGCAGCACAAGAAACTTTCCCCAAGAGAATGCTTATGTTGTGCTGCAGTCTTGTGTGTAGCCCTGCAGCAATTCAAGAGGACACAGCTTAGTGTTGAACTGACGCTCCACAAATTCATCTGAGACATTTCTATCAAGGCTGACATGATTCAAAGACATTTCATTTCTGTGTCTAATGAAAAAGTGAAAAATTACTTGTACCCACAGAAATTTTGACTTTACGAAGAGCTGTCTTTCCAGTTATAAAGACAAAGGCATTTCTCCTGAACAGCATAAATCAAAATTGTTGTCCTGTTTGCAAACATTCCAGCCTTGCCTACAGGTTGTTCATCTGTATTTCAGTATAACTGCCCCCCCTCAGCTGTCCTTCTCAGCTTGGTTGAGTGTAATGGGAAAGGACCTACATTAAAAAAGTAACGATACTCACTTTCTCCTTTTCAAAAATAAGAAAATGTATGTGGAGAGTGGTGCTTCTTTAGCATGTCTCAGATAATCTAGGCCAAGCCCTTGGCCTTCTGCTTGCATATCTTCCCCTTCAATGTGTCATAGTGCCTGGGGCCATTACCAAAATGAAGGTAGCAGGCACTCCCAGTGGGAGTCTTCTTGCTGCATGTGAAAGTCTCCAGTCTCCGTGAGCTGGGCTCATCACCCTGCACACCTTTTATTGTTGAGGGAAGAAATGGTCTCTTTTATGGCTCTTTGCCCTGTCCTGGCACCCATATCAGGACAGGAACAAGTGCCCTGCAAGTGTTCCTTTGCTCTGCTGTCTGTTCAGAGACTCAGGGTAGCTCTAATAAGGTCTGTGTTTTGTTAAATTAGTCAAGGAGCCTGAGAAGATTCCTCCTAACTCCAGACATAAGGAAGTATGACAAGTATTTCAAAACTGGTAACAATCCATCATTTTAAGTGCTTCATTGAAATTGGTTTGTTAGTTGTTACATGTTGTTACATTGACACTGTTGTACTCTTAGCAATATACTCTTAGCCTGAGAAATGTTAATTACTGTGAATAAGTGAGTTTCAGATCCAGAAACCATCAGCTTATGAAAGTTAAACATTTGCCCTCAGCTTTAACAGAGCTTTTTTGATAGTAAAAATAGCTGGATATATGAGGCTACTGCTCAATATACTGGAACACTTAAGTAGTTTTGGCAAATGTCTAATTTTTAAATGGCCTGGCCTGTTTTACATTGAGGCATCCAAGACCCATCAGAGCTCTTTCACATGCATCCATAAATCCGAGAAGGTACATTTACAATCAATTATCTATTTGAGGTTGTTAAGATTCTTAATTTTCTTCAGAAGGTTAAAACCTCAGTGGCAGCTCAGTACTAAATCATATGAACTGAGGGGTTTCCAGGTTTCTGAACACACAAATGAACTTAGCAGCTAAGGAAATGTTCTTTTGTCCCTAGTGTAAAATTGGCTTTAAAATGAAGCAGAGGGAGAGATGGGTTGGCTATTGAGTCTCCTGGGATAGCTAGCAGAGATTTTTTCAGCTAGGAAACTGCATACTTTTCTTTACTGGAAGAAACAAGATTTATGAAACTATTCAGCAATTTGCAATCATCTAGCATCATTTGAAATGCTCTGACAGTATCCTACTTAACCTCTTTCCTCTCTCTCCACTGAGCAATGGTCTCAGAAGCCCTGCATCGGATGTGACTTGGATGTCCTAGGAGGTCTGAAACGGTGCTAGATATGTCCAGAATACTTTATATCTCACCCCAACAGAAAAAATCCAAAGCTCGCTACCTGAGCCAAAGAAAGGTCTTTGTAGCACCTGTAGAATGTTCTTTTTAACCATTTGCCATCCTGCCTGATACTAGTAACTTTTTCCTGTACTAAAAGAAAAGCAATAAAAGCAAATGGCATTTCAGTTAATTTTTATACATATGAATTCTAAATCAAATATTCTGAGTGCATAAAATGTGCATTTTTTGCTTGAGAATGACAAATATATGGGAAAATGTTAGGTTTTCTCTGGCAGAGGAAGAGGGCAGACAAACCTCTGAAGTAAAACAAACCTTTAAAGGCTTTTATTCAGTAGCACCATATTTTGCTTCCTATAAAAATTAACTGTGAGAAGTGCAGATGATAAGTAGGATGTTTCTAAAAGCATTTGGTGATGTGTTGAGGCCTAATTTGCTGGGTTAGGGTTGCAATTCAGCACTGTGCTGCACCCTGCAGTGCACTTGGGTGGTGTTTGCAGGCTGCCTGCTGCTTGCTGGGTGGGGGAGGGTGAAGCAGAGGAAGGTGGAGACCAGTCCTAACTGTCTCACAGCCAGGTTTGTGATTGGAGTCAGCCAGGGTGCACTTAATGTCAGCTACATAGAAAACATTTGAAAGAAATCAGAAATTGAAATGTTTTTAATGAATTTAAATCATTGGTTCCTTGAGCACATATAGTTTAATTTTAGCAAAGCATTCCCGGGAACTGTCACTGTAAAAGGAGGAATTGTAGGGCATATATTAGAGCAGGGGTTGTGGTACATTCCTGGAATGTAAGTGACCAATCTGATTGCTGTGAGTTAAGACCAGCAGTCTCATATGGAAGTACCTGATATCAGCCCCAGTAAAGTAATATTTAGGCTGCTTTCTATATCTGACACTAAACATAGTTGTCTCCGGAGGCAGCCATGGTGCAGCCACCCTGCCTTCATAAGTGCTTATTGAGGACAGAAAGTGCTGCAGTGCCACTGTGTTTGTTGCCTTTCATCTCCAGCATTTGGATATCTTCCTCCTATCAGGAGAAGTAAAGGCTAAAGTTATGCCAACCTATGGCACCCTGACACCAAAAGCAGTGCCTGCTGCTCTGGTTAAAGATCTCTGGGGTATCTGGCAGGCAGCAGTGGATGCTTGCCCTGCCAGAGGTGCTGTGTGCTGCCTACAGACAGTGGACTATAGCTTGTTCCCAGGTTTGCTTATCCCGGTGCAATGGAGAGCAAAGGAAGTGGCAAAAACTGACACCATGCAGTCACAGAGTCATTGAGGCTGGGCAAGGCCTGAGGAGGTCATATTTTCCTTGGATATAGAGGTCTTAGTTTTGGAAAGGGGTCTTGGAAAGGGTCTACGATTTTTACATGGTTTACATAGGTGTGCCTGTGTGATTTGGATGAGTTCTGGTAGCACATGTTTAAAAGGAGGGGTCCTGATACTGGGGCCCAGGACTTTTCCTAACTTGAGCTGTCATTGCATCTTCATCTGGATCACCAACATTCCTGCTTTTCCAGTCTTGGGTTTTCCCTCAGGTGTGTTACAGGTTGATGAATTTATGGTGGCTTAAATGCTGATGAATGACTGATTGCCTACATGAAACAGATGCTACTCATGATATTAGGCTAGAATTGGGCCCTTCTTTTGAGAGCAGAGTGAATGGATTAAGCCCTTTCATTACTTTTGCCCTCTTGAGAGGTAAAATATCTGCTTGTCTTCAGGCAGACTGGCTAGAATGTGTGACTTCTTGTGACACATTGCTCTGATTTTGTTCACCGCTGCAATCTCACGTCGCTTTGCAGAGTTTTAGGTACGTGTTGTTCTATGCTGAAAATCTATTTGATTTGGGCAGGCTGCAATAGAGGTTTACCACTGTTCTGTACTTTATTAGACAATCATTCTGGCAGGTTGCCATAGCTGCAGGTGCCAAATAATCAGACTTTTTCATTTTCCATGTAGACTTCAACTTCTTTGTCAAAAGAAAGAAAAGATGTTTTTTCTGTCATTTGCAGCAGTAGTTTAGGTCATCATTACTGAAGTGTGTGTAGCAAGAGTGCAGGAAGTGATTCACCAGTGTGCAATACAACAGATAGAAAGAGAGTTAAGAAAACTGTCTAAATTACACAGACCAATGGAGAGGTCCAATTTTATACTGTCTTATTTTCATTCTCTATTGTTTTCAGAAAACAGTTGTGTAAAGTTGCAAGACCTTCTATTCTGTTTTAATTTCTTCATACAATGTTTTTCTCCAGTTCTAAGTAGCACTAGTTTAATGAATAGTTCAGGTTTCTGATGCTCATTTTGTTCTATGGACAGTGACAGAGCCATAATGATAACAGCCTTCTTGAAATCATCACTCTGTCACAGTTGCCTCGAGGGAAACATTTCGAATCAGTGGCTAGAGAGGGAGTTTTACCATCGCATTAACCAGAAAGTCACAACCAGTTTGAATTTCCACTAATGTAAATCAGAAGCGAATCTGCTTTACACCAGTGTGATTTCATTGCCAAACACATTGTTAGTCTATGTTTCTCACATTGACTGCTCTAATAATGCTCACTTATTTTCCTGCTATAGTAAAATAAATCCACATTTCTGTAGGAAATCCTTTTGTATATACAGTTACCATGCATATTACATTAACTCATTGCATGGATAAAATCAATGGCTAGTCTTTTGCAGTTTGTTTTCCCTGAGACAGGGTATATTTTTACCAATATATTCAAGACGTGTTAAAGTAAGCGTTGTTGAGTAGATATAAGTCAAGTCTGTTCTCCAAACTAATTCAAGAGATGGGTTTTTAATCCTTGACATGGTGTACTTTATTTAAAAGCAGACATAGTGGTGGGTTTTATGAGGATAGCTTTTGCTAAGGTAAGAAATAATGGAGAAAATAACTATTCAGTTTTTCCAGGGTTAGTAAAACAAACAACGGTAGAAGGACAGGTATTTTATTTTCCTTTGCTCTGTTTCACTAGTTTTAGACAGCTGACTTAGATGAAACCATCTTTTGTTAATATTTCTGAAACAACATGATCAAGCTAGATTTTCCTTGTGAAGTAAACTTCACTACTTGTAGACCAACAAAGCCAAGAGAACCTTAGTGTGGATGGT
Organism: Corvus hawaiiensis; assembly: GCF_020740725.1. Lineage (NCBI taxonomy): Eukaryota > Metazoa > Chordata > Aves > Passeriformes > Corvidae > Corvus > Corvus hawaiiensis. The sequence continues at coordinate 73,885,820 of NC_063215.1, forward strand.
GATACAATAATCTGGCCCTGAAGAGGTTATAAAGATTAAACAACCCAAAACAAACGAACAACACAACCAAAATTCAAGTTCTCATCACACTGAAATAAGGAATAAAAAACCCTCCATGAACTGAAAGGGAAAATAATTTGCAATAACAAAGCTATTTCAGTTTCGAAAAGTTTGTTTGTTTTGAATGAGTGGTCTCATTTCTGTTTGGTGGGACATTCCTTACAGATGCATTGCTTCTCTGAGTATCTGATCACCAAGACACTCCTCTCCCACTGCCTAAACTCTAGCCTTCTCAGTGACCTGGCTACACGTGTCCTGCCCTTTGTTCAGCTGCCATCTTCCTCCAATTTCTGCCTGTAACAACTGTCTCATGCTCCCTTTGTCAGATGACTGAAACGGTACCTTTTCTCCACAAACCATCTCATTGGTGCCAAATGCCCCTGTCTGCACACCCTAATTGTAAGTGCCACAGGCCTGTCAAGTCTTGCACATCTGAAGCTTTGCACCTTGAGAGCTCTGAAGCAGAAAGAAATGAGTCTGTTAATAATGGACTCTGCTTTCCCCTCCGGAGCTGATTCTTCTGGATGACCTACTGCAGCATTTCTCTAATCTTCCAGCTCGCCCTCATCACTAGTTTTCAGACATATGAGTCCAGTTTGACTGGTACATGTTTGAGAAACTGTGGATATTTCTCATCAAGCCCAGAAAAGAGGGCAAGGAGGCAATGAGCTGCAAGGGTATAGGGGGAGGAATTGGGAAGACATATTAATTACTTATGTTGATTAAAATGAGGGCAGGGTGTACTGTAGCAACACACCTGGTATTGTTCACAGTCTGTGTTATGAGATACAGAAATTTGCATGACAAATGTCTGCCCTGAGGCCATCAGGTGACAGCCACATCCTGGCGATCCCCTTTTTGTGTATGCATTTGCTGATAACTCCTGCTGGTGAAGGTAAAAATGGAAAGACCTAAATGCAGAGGGGACTGACTGCATAGCAACATGAACACAGCTTCATAAATCAATCTTTCCTCGGGAAAAAAAATCCCTGGAGACTCCAGCCTGCTACGGAGGGAGCATAAATATCTTTTAAATACAGGAAGCAGATCACGTTTCTGGAAGAAGCTTTACTCTCCAGAGTTTATATGTTACAGATCTTCTTTCACATAAGTTAATGTAAAGCTGGGCTAAAATTGTTATAAGTGAGATCAGGCCCTTTGTCAGAAGCTGAGATATTTATAAACATCTTTGTCTTCAAACAATGTGGGCCACCCATCATGTGTTTTAGCCTTAGAAAGTAGTGCATGGTTCTGAGGAGAGGGACTGGAGTTTAGTTTGCTTTGAAGGAGGCAATGTTCAAGAAAAAATGTCTTCTTTGCTCAGAGAAATTGTTCTGATTTCCATGGTACCACACAGAGCATGTTCTAAGGGGATTGTTTCTCCCCATCAACCTTAGCCACTGCTGCTGCTTCATCAGCTGTGTGAGGGCTCTTATTGCCTCAAATATATTAAGCTACATATTTCTCCCTGGCAAGCCCAAGTCATCTAAGAAAACCAAAGGAATTCAGTAAGTGAAATTTTGGAAGGAAGAGTGTCATGGCCATAAGAAAAGAACTCCCTACAGAAATATACTTCCAGCAATAAACTCTGAGTGAGCTGTAGGAATTATTTATTAAATGGACAAAGAAACAGTGAAAATTAGATAGTGCCATAAGGCACTTTGACTGGCAGAAATTGGTTAGAAAGTAGAAATTCAAGTATTTGAAAATTCACACTCTAAATAAGAATCAAAGTTTTGAAAGTATTTAAAAGGAAATCCCTGCTTTAAAAATAATTTGAAAATATTTAATAATCTCATTCTGGTTGTAGTGCAATAGTTTAATATGAATTATTAAATGTAATGCTTTAGTATTTCAAATAGAAAGGTAAATAATACCGGTTAAATGTAAACACTTTAGCATCACAAGAACAGTTTCACATTAACTGGATGGAATAGCTGATGTAAATGCTGTGGAAATTTATTTAAGCTTTCACTTACATGAAACTTGTCCCAAATCACTGGATTCCCTTTCAGAGTTTCACTTCTGGAGAAGCTTTGTAGAAACATTTGGCCACCAAATATTTTTTGACCAACACTAGCGTAATAAGTTTGTCCCACCAGTGGGGTGTTCTTACCAGCAATCTGGCTGCTCACAATTACTCCATGAAATGGTGTTTCTTACAAATAGGCAAGTGTTAAGGCACCCTCTCACCAGTTTGAGATTCAGCCTCACAGCTGTCCCTCCAGAGCAATAAATCTCTGACCAAAATTGTTCTACTTTCTGCAAACAGTCATTTCAGGCCTTCAAAATTGTGCATGCTTGCAATAACTAGATGTCTGGCTTGGCTTGATCCTCTGTGTTAGAGCAAAACACAAGCAAACCAGCTTCCTTTCTGTTAGTTAAATTTTACTGTTTTCTAGAAGTGTGACAATTAACAACACTCGTAGAAAGAAATCCCTCAGGTCACTGGAACTTTAAATAGTAAATGTGATAATCCTCTTATATTTATACTTCTCTTTCTGAAAGGAAATCCTTGAACTTGTGGTACTGTTCTCATTTTCCACACAGAAAGTGCAAACAGTCAACTAACCTTAAAAGCCAGGTTTGCAGAAATGACCAAAACAGACTTTTGATGAAAGAATGGGGTAAAAAAACAGTTTGGAACCCCCTCCTTCTCACACTTGCAAGTAAGAAAACTGAAGCCCTGGGATACATCTCCTCTGCTGTTTTCTTTATGGGAACAAATAATGTGAGATGTAAAGTAAACAGATATAATGCCACTATGTGTTCTGTTGAATATTAATATATATCTTTTCACATGGATAATTTACTCCAAGATTTTATGGAATCTGCTGTATCCATCTTTATCCTTTTTTTTTTTTTTCTTTTTTTAGCATGCCATAAAAAGTAATTTTAAGAACTTATTGCTTTAATAGGTTTTATAGTAGCTTCTATAATAGAAATATTATTTCTTCTGTTGCTTTAGCATATTTTTATTTTCTTTTGCACTTCAACTTTACTGCCTACAAAATTAAAATAGCATGTTACCTCCTATGAAAGGCAGTATACATGGAGCAGTATAAAAGATCAAGATATTAGTGCTCTTCCTGTTTTTATCCTTTCTGACGCAAGTGTTCAGCTAAATATAAAGTGTCATGATAGATTGTTTCCATAGCCAGAGAAAATGGTAGTGGAATCAAGGGTTTCTTTTAATTTCTTCTTCTCTGTCAAGCCAGAGTCTTGGTTTTTTGATGGCAGAGGGATTCCAGTTGATTGGTGCCCTTGCCTGTGGTGTTGAGCCCCTTTCCGCTCAGCACGTAGGTGGAGAAGTTCCTTTGTTTTAATTTTCTTTCGGACTGTGCGCCTTGCGTTGTCCTGACTCTGAGCTGCTGTTTCTTGGCAGCCTTGTCCCTCAGCTTCTCTGTTTCTTTTCGTGTCTGTAATTGATACTTAAGCCTTTGCAAATAAAGAAAGTGTTCTGCATGCATGTGTCTTTGTTTTGGGAGACCTGGGCTTGCTTGTGGGACTGGGGAGGCCTTGGACCCGCTGGCCGGCTCCATTAGGGCTGTCCTGGAACTCTCTGAACTCTGTGGTAAGTGATGGGCAGCAATTACACCCAACCTTTACCATTGTTTTAAGATGATAATAACTATTGTGAAAAAAAATTATCAGTGACACTGCTACAGCATCTGATCACCTAATTGCATATTTCATCTCCTACTTATATAAATAGCAGCCATGAAAGAAGTATAATTAATATTGCAGCAAGGAAAATGTTCTAGCGGCTGTAATTAGGGCTGGATAAATCATTAACTGTGAATAAATAATCCAAAGCATTCTTGATCCTTTTGGTTTGTGAATCACTTAGGGAGTTCTAATTTCTCTCTTTTCCTCTTTTTCCCTTTTTTTCCCCCCTTAAATGCATCTCCTACTAACATGGCAGAAAACATCAAATTTCCATGGTGTTCCAATTGTCTATTTCATGGGGTAGAATTGCTTAGCCAAACTTCATGGTGCTGGTATGTAAAACTTTCTGAAGAGCGTAACAAATCAAAAAACACCAGTAATGGAAGGGGAAGGATGCAAAACCTCACAAGGTGTGATTTTTGAAGGTAGCTGAAGATGTAACTTCAGATGTCATTGGTGTCTTTGCCAGCATGGAAGAGTGAGCACTGGTCCATATTCCCAGGGCTTCCCAAGCTTTGAGGTGAATGGACTCTCTTGTGAGTAAATAGCAATTAATAGCAGAGATGCGTGTGGTCAAGGTGAGCTATGTTTGGAGTTCAGGTGAGCGGCCATCATGGTGACTGGTCTGGATTGCTACTGCTCTGTGTTTTATGTTAGTGTTTCTACCAGCACAGAAGGGATCCTGTATGATGTTACAAAGTAGCAGAGTAATTTTTACAAGTCTTCCTTGATGTGCATATCTCTGTAAGGTCCATGATGGTGAAGGGTTCGACTGTGCCACAACATTTTGCTTTAGGTCTGGTGTACCCAGCTAGCACACAGACACTGCACTGTGTTGGAATTTTAGACTCAGCTACTCTTTTTCTCAGAGAATCAGAATCACAGAATATTCTGAGTTGCAAGGGACCCACGAGGATCATTGAGTCCAACGTTTAAGTGAATGGCCTCTACAGGGATTGAATTCACAACCTTAGTGTTATTAGAACCAAGCTTTGACAAACTGAGCTGAGGAAAGGCACACAGAATGGTACTCCAAATTTACTGAAATGTACTGAAAATGTTTCCAAAATTGTTATTGTTTTGCCACAGTGAACCCATCCGTCCAGTGGCTGCTCCAAGTGGGTGATTGGAACCACTTAAAAGCAGATGCTGCTTCTGACAAAATTTAGTCTGAGAATACTCAGTAAATTATGAGTCCCTCATTTTCCCCAATTTCCCACAAATGTGAGATTTCAAGCAAGCTGCGCACCGCATTGGCAGAAAAATCACAGAAGGCAGTTCAAGCTCTGGCTGTCAGTTGGGAGGACTGGCTTGTCAGCAGTGAACCTTGAATTTTACTGTTGTTCAGTACCAGTTGGTCCAGAAGAATGCAGAAGGCATGCTGAAGCATTCTGTTTGTTGTTGCAATTGCTGATATAAATTGGTTAAACCTCTAATTACCCAAATCTTGGGACTAATAATTTACATACTCTATTTTCCACTCAGTAAAATTTATTTGAGATCCAGAGGAGCACAGACTTTAGCTACTTAAACGCCAATTTTGAAAGCCAGAGGCTAACTACGTGTACTTCAACATATGTGCGGGAGTGTCAGAAGCATTCGGGCTCAGCCTTGAGCTGACTACGCTGACTTTGCAATTTAGCCTAGAGCTTATCTCCTGGTTTTGGCAGAAGCAACAAAATTTATGATCTGTCCTGGTGACATTGGAAACCACCTCATGAACATGTCTGAGTTGTTTTGTTAGCTTTGCAAATTCATGGCTGAAAACATCAGGTCTCATCTTGAAGAAAGACCTGAATACATCCCATTTCCAGGTTCTGTAAAAACACCAAGAGAGTAATTATTTTTTTAATGTATAAGAGACTTTAGGCAAGCTATTCTGCAGAGATAAGTAGGATATTCTCACATGGTGGGACAGGTGATGAGAGATGCTAGTTGTATTGATCAGAGATACTGTGACAGAGGAAACCAATAGAGTGGTGTCTTTGCCTGACCTGTGTTCCTTGCTCCTTCATCTAAACCACCAGCACTGCTACATTTGGTATTCAGATATGAATGTTTATTGACTCTGACACCATTACAAGCAAGGGAGTAGTTTAAGATGTGGCCTTCGCTACAAAGGCTGCTGGGCAGTTCAGTCTGAGAGATCCATCATGTGTGCTTTTAAGCCTCAGCCGCCCTGCAACTCACAGTGAGGCAACTCAATGAAACAAATGAAAACAAAATCAAAGCAAGTGCAGAGAGGATCATTAATATCATCTTGGTTTCCTTTACATGGGCATGATTAACATTTTCACATAAACATGCATTTGTTGACATATTCTAAACAGTATCTGAAAAATATCTGCTGGGTGGGTGGCTGGCTGTGATGTGCAAATGGAGGGGTGGCAAGATGTGATGCTCACATGTCATTCATTTGTTCACCTTGTCCTTCTGAGATGGCTTTGCCCTTACTTGTTGTGGGGGAAGTCTTTCATGTACCATCTAGCATGGCATTCCTATCAGCAGGGAACAAATTAAAAATCCCACCACAGCCGACAGTTTTTAGCCATTACTGCTACACAAATACCTAATGTGCTTTCCTGGGGAGTTTGGGGGTGTGACACCCCATACACATGTGTGAGTGTGTTGGACATAAACCTATGCAGATAATCCGATGAGATTTTGGTCTCAGTAGGTCCTGGACTGCAATAGCATCACGGTCTGGGCTCCTACCTATTCTTTCTGCCCAATAAGTCAGACATTTTGTGAATCCATCTCATATCTTCCCAGACTAAAATTTCTTGCAGCACTTTGAAAGGAACGCATATCAGACAGTACATATGGTTTTCTGCAGAGGGACGTTGCAATGTTTGCTGATTTTTTCCTAAGTCTATGATACTGGTTTTCCTGCTTTGCTTCCAGCTTCCAAACTGAACCAAGAGAAAATATGATATGGTTGAATATTTATGACTTCTCTATATAAAAAAGTTCTGGAGATGACCTGAAAAAAGCACTCCACAGTTATGAACAGGAAGAGGCAGTTTTGCAAACTGAAGGTGAAGGAAAGGTCTTTTCACCACTGTTAAATTCCAGCCTATGCAAACAGTAGCTATATTGGAAATCAATAGCAAAACCCCCATGGACTTTGATAGAAGAACAATTAGGTCACTGCTGGTTGTCTTTGAATTCCCACACTGGATGTCTATTGTTTGCTTGGCTGGCATTGTCTTGAGAGACCAAATGGCTTTTTTTCCTTAGTTTTGGGTTGCTTATATACATTAACTGCAGCAAGTAGGCATTACAAGCCTACTTGTAATGGTCAGGAATAGACCAACTTTTAAATTGTATGGGACTTGTTTCCTGGCCTTTTTGTGGTTTGAAAGGCTGCTAGCAGAGCAAAGTGTTCATCTAACACCTTACAAAGAGTTAATAAGCACAGTTACATGAATCTTACTGTGTATTCCTGTATGATTATTGGGAAAAGAAGAAAGATAACAGCAGTTTGCCCTGAAAATATGACCCTCCCTTGAGGCACTCTTACAACTATCTGGTAGTGGTTTGTACCCACTTATGGTATCCTCACAAGTTCCTCAGGTGTGACTAAGAATTGAAGCAAGGGTTGGGGGATTTGCTCATCTGCTGCAAAGCAGAGGGTGTGGTGACCAAGGCTGCGCTGTGTGTACCCCTGCACTCGGAGTTGAGTTGGGGAACTGAAAGAGTTGACAACTACGTTATGTTATGTTATGTTACGTTATGTTATGTTATTTTGGATCTGCCCATTCCCTTGGTTGCCCTGCAGCCAGATGATCACTAATGGCAGAGAGGAGGAGGGAGTGGGGTGTTTGTCAAGGTGGGAAGGAAGGTGGGCTCACCCCCTTTCACAGTAAAGCTCCAATAAGTTTTTTGAGGTAGGTAGGAGCCTGGGCACCTCATGGGAGGGTGCAAGAGGACCCAGGTCCCCAGTGGGGTGGCTCCAGCTGAAGAGAGAGCACTGCTGGGTGGGACAGAGGCTGCACGGTGGCTGCTTGGGTTGAGGAGACTCTTGCCTGCTTGGGCTCTTGCCCTGGTGGTGGGTGAGAGCTGAGACAATATATCCTCAGCTGGCCTAACTTAGGACAAAATCACTAAGTCCAGAGGATTTGCCCCACCTCAGTGAGCCGAAGATATGCCCCTTTGTGGCTGTGTGAAACCCAGCACTGGTGAGCAGCAGGGGTAAGTGTGAGAGAGAGGGGTGATGTTCATTCTCGTGTGGGTGGAAGGCACATTTTCACACATGGGGTTCCCCTTTTGTTTACTGGTCTGGTCTAACGGGGTCCTCTGAGCAGGGGGTAAATTGCAATGCCTTCATGTTTCGCCAAGGCAAGGCTTTATGGTGGTCTCTGTGGTGCAGTTCCATGGGGATGAAACTGAATGTAAGAGTGTGGGTAGGCTGCTGGGGTCTCATCCCTCTCTAATGGGCATGTATTTATTGTTTTCCTTTGTGCCTCAGGTTTCTCTCATATCCTGTGTGTTTTTTAAAGCTCACACGAAGCCTTGCTGTGGCATTGCCCTGGAATTAGGAAAGAAGATAAGAGAGCTTCCTGTTCAAAGACACAGATAATGATAAATGTGTCTTGGTGGTTTTTTCTGCACAACATCCTCTTTCTATGTGTGTACTTGGAGAAGCTGTTCTTCACTTCTCTAAAATGCTTCTGTGCAGCATTGCTGATGCAGAATGGTTGCCACGTCCCCTGCAGAGGGGACTGATTGATCCCCACATACACATATATAATCTGTTGAGGGATTCTTCACAATAAGAGGCACTTTGCAGAAGTAAATTATTATTACTATTGTACCATTACTTCACTCCTTTGGAATAAGGCCATCTTCCCCCCACAAACTGTCAGCATTCCCTGCTAGACAAATAGTAGTGCAGATACTCTCAGTATGAGTCACTGGACTGCTGCAATAGAAAGGCAGCTCATCCTCAGATAAGAAACACATTACCAGTGCAATGCCTCCAGTGACACCTGACTCAGAAACTGGAATCCCCAAGGCTGCTTTTGAATCCACATTGGTATGATTGTCACTACCCTGCCTTAGCTTGCCTGAGATTGTCACTTATCATGATGTCAAAGCGGGACCTGTGTGTCTCCAGTGGATTCTGGATGACTACTCTAATCCATTATCCTTGTGAAAATAATTCCAGGGTAGGTGCTTCCAAAGCTGTGTTCATACAGAGCCACCCCCTGGGTGAAATGGCAACCTGAGAGTTATGCTAAAAAATTAATCTTGAAAGTCATACTTTTCCATCTGCTTATATAAACAAGTGTTTGTCCTGAAGCTGGAGTCCCGGTAATGGGATGCCCTGGCAGCAGCTTGGTGCTCTCACCCCCAGATATCCCCTTAAGGAGTGACTTGCAGACTCATCATCAGTTGTCCCATTCTCTCAAGGATAGGCACAACTCAAAACTATTTCTGGGCCTTACTCAGAAGCTTCGCTGAAGAAGAATTCAGGTCGGTTTGGGGGTTTGTTCCTTAAGCAATCCTATAGCAGTAATGTCTGCTTTAATGTATAGTGAGGGTTATCTTTAGATCTTTACTTCCTCCTGACTTTCAATGACCAGGGCTTTCGCTGTTGTTAATTTTCAGGTACTTTTCATACTTGGGAAGACTGTGGCTTGAACTAAACTGGGAGAACAAAGGTACTTTGGCTTAAACTAAACTGGGAAAGCAAAGGATGCCTACCTTTTCCATTGTATTGTCTTTAGTCACTGTGGTGTGGTATATGGGAGAGTGCACTTTTTCCTGTAGTGGCAGGATTCAGTTCAGTTCAATGTGCTGTGGTGTCTAAGCTGTGTGGGGCAGTCATTGATCTGTGCCCAAAGGCCTTGGCAGACAGTGGTTTGAAGACTGAGTGCTGGTACCTGCATGTTTGCCTCCTCTGAGGTGTGATAAAGGACCATATCTCTACATCCAGAGCCTTGTACAAGTATGTAATGAAAATGAGCACAATGTACAGAACAAGCCTGTTCTGAGGAGTATGGCACACTGACTCTTGCCAACCAAACTGCAAGAAGGTTTGAAAAAACAGTTAAAACCATATTCAGAAACCAGTGATAAATATGAAACCTACTTGCCCTTAGGAATTTGGCTGATTTCACAACCTTGATTTAAGAATCAGCAATAAAAGGGAAAAGGCCAGACCTGCAAGATGGCACAAGTCAGTGCAATTTCACTGAACTAAATGGAGCTGTGGTGCAATGTGCATCACTGAGTCAAACAGTTCAAGGCCTTAAAAGCTTTAAGTTGATGGATATTCCCTGCTGATGGCTGATTATTATTGGTACATTTTGGTACATTGCCTCTGAAGTGCACTACTTTATCAATTCAGCACATTACATGAGCCTCAGGCTTGCTTCACTTTTATTCAACTTTTTTTTGGGCACCAGAATTTGCTCTCATTTTATGGTGATGTAAGTTTGGAATAAAGCCACAACACACTGGCAGCACTCCTTCATGTACGGATTTGTGCAAACAAGAAGTATGTTTGTCCCAGCCTGAAAGTCCTTGCTGGTTTGATAAGTTGGATGTTTTTCAGGTTATTTTTATTTCTTTCTTTTCTTTTTCTTATTGCTCACTCGCTAGAGCAAAAGGGCTAGCCACACTTAGAGTATATAGAGATGTACATGCCTTGGCCTCGGATTCCCTGCAGCAAATGATGATAAATGTGGAGGAAAAAGAAAGATGGCTTTTAGACAACGACCTTAGGAAACAAAATCTGCAACAATAGTTGCTGTGCCTCATGTTTCACTTTATCAGTGAATACCCAGTGAAATTAATTGAAATGCAAATGGGAAGCACATCCATACCTTTGGGTAGAAGAAACTGAATATTTTTTGTACAGCAACTGGTCCTTTGGGGCCAGTCTTCTGGATGTATCCATGGGTTCCTCCATTGAAAGGGGAAAGAGGTCATTTCTGGAAGATATTTTAAATATCAAATGTGCAAAAACTCTTTTTTTGCCTAGTAGTACTTATGTTTCTTATTACCTGTCAGATCTCCCCTTGGCTTCAGAAGCAAGTGTCTCCTGAGGTCAGTCTCCATCACACAGCACTTGGGTTGTTTGTTTTATTAACTATTTTCAAGATTTAAGTCTTCTTTTTCTTTCTGTGAAATACATTTACAGTATATTTGGTCTGATTGCCTTTGGCATGGATTCTGAATGGTACGTTACCCAGCAGGATGGTTGCATCACTGGACACTTATATAAAGAATTAATTTTTGTTTCATTAGTTCCACAGCCAACGTCGGGATCCTGCAGTAAACCTACTCTTGCCTTTGGGTGTTTCTTCCAGAATGTTTTTATGCATACAATTTCTGACATTCCCCTTGTCAAAAAGGAGAAATGGAAAAGTGAAATTGCTACTGACAAAAGCCCAGAAGAACATTCAGTTTGAAATCTCACTTTTCTTTAGGAGCACAGTTTTTCAGTGAAGGTTAGCTATGCACACAGGGAGACAGTTCTGCCTTGCTCTTTAGCAGTGGAGGCAGAAACCCTTTCCTGTGCTCCTTTTGATTTCTGGTGTCACCTGAACATTTCTAATTTCTGCAAGTGCTGCCATTTTCTGACTGCATTTCTTGCTGAGGCTGAGGGTTATTTGGCAAAAGCACATTTGAACCTTATGGAAATTACAGCTTTTTCAGAACATAAAGAAGCAGGGCCTGAAAGTTATCAAGGAATCTTGAAAGTAGGAGAGGGAGAAATAGTACACAATAAAATGAAAGTTTTTTCTGATCTTTTTTAGCTTGTTTTTAGTTACTTTGGATATAGTCTTGTTTGTCATTGGTCATATAGATTGGATGCTCATCATCTTTAAATCTACATCACTTTACATGTGTCTGTAGGAAAGTAAGTTCCATCTTCTAGGGAATCAATCTCAGCTTGTGCTGGGCTATGAGAAATCAATAGATGTAGTTCATAAATTATGCTAGGAAAGAGCTACTCTGAATAGGCACCTCTGAGTTAGTAACCTTAACTTCTCTTTAAAGTCAGAGAAGTGTTTTCCTTTCATGTATCCAAAACTGCTTAGATGACTCATTCCCTAAAACTATCGATTTCTCTCCAAAGCTTATGAAGAGATCCTAGCTTAGCTTAGCTCAGTTGTAAATGTATGTTGACAGATGCCTTAAGGTCTGGTGAATCCCACTCTTGATAGCTCTAAGAATGCAAAGGGGAGCTGAGGATACTTGCAGTTTGTAGGAAGTGCCAGCTCCAGATTTAGAACAAGGGAATAGCTGTTGAAATTAGATACAACTGACAAATCAGCCTTAATTCATCAAATTGCTAGTAACATCACACTCAGCACTAAAAGAACATGATGTTTCCTGCTCTCCATAGGCTTTTTTAGACATGGGAAAAATTCTGATATAGCATAAAATTGTCACAGAAGACTGCATATGGCTGATGCCTTATATAGTTTTAAAGGAAATTCCCATGACCGCATTTGACCTCTTTTTTTTAAAACACAATCACCTTCCATAAAGTTGTGCACCTGTGTATTATCATGTATTTTGCACATGATGAAGCTGCTGAGTTATGTTAAAATTGGCAGGATGCAAGTTAATATTCCCACCAAGGCAAGAGAAAAATAAGTTGTCTGTAAAAAAGCCTTCACTTTAACAAACTTGGTTCAGCTGTGGTGTAGAACTCATCAGGGTACTAAATAAAATGGTAAATCCAGTCAATACAGAAAGAGTACCAGAGTGTGTTTTTCGAAATACACACTCTCGATGCAATTCCCTTGCTTAATACTTTCTTCTGGGAAATAAACATTGTTGTACATGGTTCATTTTGCTAACAGCTCATCTCATTTATTCACCTGAGTTTCAAACAGTTCAGTTTTAATTCTGCAGGAGGAAAAGTTACCATATAAAGGATGGGGCTCTAAGCTACTGTTTGACTACACAGCATATCATACAATACCTTGAATAACAGATTTTTTTTTTTTTTACTTATTGATTCTTTATACTTCAGGAAAAAAGAGTAGATGACATGAACAGTTTTCTTGATTTTAGACTAGGGCCAGAATGTGCAGAACCTTGTGGGATTGAGTATCTAAGAACCAATCTGAAAAGATTCATACCCCTAATTAGCATCAGGCACTGTGCACGATCCTATTGACATCTCTGGACACAGATGCCCAGCATACAGTTAGGAAGTCTTCGGCTGGCCAGAGTTTTAGCTTCCAGGTTGATAAATGTGTATTTTAAAAGCAGCACTGAACCCCACAAAGGCTGAGTTTTAGTTTTCTTCCAGTTCTAGATTAAGTGTTACTTCACCTGGGACATGGCTCATATCTCAGAAGGAAAGTGTGCTGTTTGACCAAATGGAGCAAATTGAATGCCCAGGATATAATGTACTCTAAATACAATAAATGCTTTAAATTTAAGTAGGAATAAGTAACACGTAGGAATCAATTGGCCATTTATTTGTTTATTTACTTATTGACAGGATTGTATTTTTGGCACTGAAGAGTATAGATCCAGACAAGTGATGCTGCACTTCACTGGATTTGGCAGACATTTTATTTCTAAATGTTTTACCAAGTTTTCTTGCAGCTGCAGAATTTCTGACTGAACCCTGACAACACATCTGGTCTCAGCTGCTGCAGTTTGTAGTGTCACTGTCATAAAAGAAAGCGTGGGCAAGTACACACTGCCAGTGTCATGCTCATGTTTTGGGATCTTTAATGACATAGGATCAGGAAAGAGGATCCTAAGTAGGACGAATGACTAGAGGCAAAAGTAGGATCTGAAACTATGTGATTCCAGGCCTTTGTGTAAGAGTTTCTTCCCGGGAGAAAAAGAGGATCTAATCTCACCTAATATTAGACAGGTGCAGTGTAGGTGGCTGCCTTTGGGATAATCTCATTCATAAGTGGAGTGAGGGGCCTAAGGATCGTAATTTATTTTCTCTGTTCTACCATCTGTCTTAGGATGAAATTGACCACAGCTGCACTTACAAAAGCCTGTTTGTCCATTACCTGCAGAGGGACCTTGGAGGATAGTTGAGGTGTACATGTCTACACTGCAGTCCTATACAGTTAAAGGAGGTGATTTTTACCCCTGCACCTCTGGTCCAAGACCCTTCTCTATCCTTGCAACTGAGTAAGGTAGTGATGTTCATCTGCTATGAAGTACTTCCCTAAAATTTTCCCAGTCCTTCTGCTGAATTTTCAGCCAGCAGGTGACAGGAGAACTGCTTTCAAGAGGCCCCAGTTTGAATCAGATATGTAACTTAAAGCTAGGCAAATATTGAAATTACCTGATGAACCTATGTCTCATTGATTTAGACATGACTTATTCACCTATAAGCAGACTGTGGAATAAAGCTCTCAGACCCAAACCTATCAAACACTCATATGTATAAAATACTGCATCATAGGTAGAGTCATTTTAGATTGTTGCAAGCAGTAAGTAGAAGAGAGTTTTATCTACTGTTATGGAGAAACTGGTTAAACCAATTGTTCAAAGCCTTTGTTGTAAGCACACTGCACTATTATTTTCCCTGGAGGTGATAATGAGGATGCAATAATGCAAATTCCTTTGAAAATTAAAAATAACACATAAGATCATTGTTTCTGTGCCCTTTGGTTGCAAAGGCTAAAATAAAGATCTAACTCTTCTTCCTCTTCTTTTCAGTAGTCTGTCTCTTTGCAAGCTTACTTTTATATTATATCCTCAAGTTCATAAATCTCATGCAAGCAGTAAGGATTGTGAGGAGGGGAAAATCACTCTATCAGGTGAGTTTACATCCTTCCTCCTTGTTGCCCTTGTGTTCAATTATTTTCATCCTAATGGAATTATTTTCCCTATTTACAAATCAAGCTACATACACACGCAAAATTAAGTATAGTAAAATCAGCTGCTTGCTTTTTTGCCTCATGAGGATATGCTACAGAGGTATCTGATGCTCCTAGAATCCAGGGAAAAGCACCTGAAAAAGAATTGCCATTTCGTGCAACATTTTCTTGATACTGTCTGCGCCTTCTAACTTCCATCTTTAAAAAGAGGGTCAGTATGTATTGGCCTGTATATCAGTGAGTACTTTGACCACACCAGGGGAAGATGACAGATAATAGGCCAAATTCCTTAACCTCCATGTCTCTTTCTCATCTAAGTACTTGCCTTTTAGAAGGTTCTCATGTTTCACACCAATAAGGCTTCATATTTGGAGCTACAACTATTTTGCTATAGCATTTTTCATAAGAAACTTAATGGACAATTTTAAGGAGAATGAAGACCTTAATTTATCTTTTTTACACATGAGTTTTCCACTCAATAAGTTGAGTTGGAATGTAAAGTTCTGCTTTTTGGGTAAGTGCATATGATTCCTTAAAAGAACTGGCAGGTTTTCCTACTCCACTCCATTTTACCGACTGGAATGGTGTTTCAAACTTAGCATGAGCTGTTGGTAAGCTTCCCAGTTCCCTCATTTGAACAAGCCCAATGGTGTTTCTTACTCCTTTGATTGTAAGATTTTCCTGACCCGTTTCCTTTTCTTGTACATTTACAAGCCCTAAAAAGAGCGGGATCCTGATTCTGGCAGAGGCCCTTTTGCATTGCTACATGAACAGTAAATATTCAACTGCTGCAATCCTTCAGGTCACGACAGAGTAGGTCAAATATTTGAACTGAGGTAGGAAATATTAAATGACACATTGATTTGGAAACTATCTGATAGTCTAGAAACAGCACTGTGTTTTAACTGGTATAAGTCATAACTTTTTTGAGGTCAATGAGTCTCATCCTGATTTAACTATTACTGTCCATTTGGAATAGTTTGGAATGAATAAGACAGCTGAAGATTTCTCTACTATAGATGATACCCCTTCTACAGATCTGAAAAAAGCCAGAGCTTAGAAGGAATGAATAAGGCAGAGACAATAAAATAGCAAAATAGTTGAGAAACCAAAGCATGCATCTCAGAGGGAAAAGAAGTTGAAGCTGGAGGGCTCAGTATTTGTGCTCAGGTTTGGGATAGTCTACTTAGAGGAAGACAAAATGGCAACTGTTTAGCTGTGTGCAAATCAATGGGGTATTTTCTATACAGAGATCTTGACAGCAGCACTCTATGAGTCAAAGAATATTTGTTTGTTTTCTAATGATTTTTAAGAAGTTAATGCTTATTTTGCATTGCTAGTGCCTAACTATCATTGCATGCAGTTCTCTTGGGAAGGTCACTCAGCTTTGTAACTCACCAGCTTTGACTCGTTTTCTTTGGTTTGTTTATTTTAATTCTTCAATTCTTCTTCTGCTGGGGTGAACTTCATGCCTGTGCTTCTTAGTCCACGATAGTGATCTTTTATTTATGCACAGAAAGCTGTGATACTGGCCACATAGGTGCAAGCTTCTATGCTCCATCCTGGCACTTTGGTTTTGGTCACCACTTTCCAGTTATCTACACAGCCCTGTCCTCTTAAGTGATCATTTGACAGTAACAGGGAGAACCAGTTGTGACAGCATCTTGACCACTTACCTACTTTGTCTTGGATTGACACTACCAATTTATTTCGGGCAGAGCTTCATGTAGGCATGCAGTAAAAATACATTAAGTTTTATTGTTTTGAAGCTGTGACACTGGATAAAAGAATCTGTAAGCCCATATGGCCATCCATACCATTCTTCTTTGACTGAGAGGTGCTGGTACAGTCACACCAGGGAGGCTGAATTACACTGTTCTCTCTCCATGCTTTGCTGCAGCGCTGATTATTTACTGCGGTAGCAAAGTTCTGAGGATAGAACACTGGACCAAGATCCAAGAGAGACGAGGTAACTCTTGCCTTGGCCACAGATGGTCCCTCTGATCTTGGAGAAGTTGTCAGTGTCTCTGTGACTGTTACAAGAACTCTGACCTGTCTCACCGGACTGTTGACAGAGAGTTAACTTGTTTGTAGCAATTAGGACCTGCTGAAATTGTGCATTGGCTGAGGTGCGGAAAACAACAAATGAGAAGGAAGGCAGAAACTGCTGTAAGGGATAAGCTGAACACATGGGCCCAAGGCAACCAGGCTACATGACTTGTTTTTGTAAAGAAAAATTGATTAATCCTTATGAAGTGCTGAGATATGTAAAATCCATAGAAAATCCCAAATATAAATACACTGAATAACAAAACATCTGCTTGCAGTCCTATGAAAATCCCTGCCAGTTGGGGCTTTTTTTTTCTTTTTTTTTCTTTTGAAACTGAACCTGGTGTTTGCAGCAGTTTTTTTTTTTTTTAATCTGTGGAATTACATAGTGCAAAATTCAGAGCTGGGAAAAAATGTTAAATTCAAATAAACCTCAGGATTGAATTTTTGGCTATGAGATAGACTGAGCTGAAACTTAACTGCATGGTTGGAAGCTAATCCAGTGGCCATTTGCAGTGGGGAGGCACATTAGGGAGTTTTTTTCCATTCACAGCTTTCTTTTCTAATATATATTCAAATGTAAGAGAAACTTCTTATTTTAGAAATACATCCAGAAATAAATCATATTTCACCAGTGCAGTAACAGAGCCAGGCCAGGGGAGTGAGGATTTACACTTTCAGTTCTCCATTTGCTGCCTTTGAAGGTGTCACCTTCACACAAAGCATCAATCTCTTCCCACTGAAGAGAACAGGATGGCCTTTGCTACCTGCAAAACGCACCACACTGCCACTGATCCCCCATTTCTGCACTGTGCACTGATTTCTCTAATTGCACAGGTGAAATTTGAATTAAAATGGATGTCTCATTAGTTCCAATCTGACTGAATTAGCCTACAACAGGATTCCCTCGGTTTTTGAAAGTGCTCAAAGTCTTTCAGACTCTTAAATGAGAGAGCCATTTTTCCGCAGGCACTCTTCAACTAGAAAGAACAGTGATGGAGTGAGGGTTGTCTGCATTTTTCTGAACATCCAGCCAGAGACATGCATGAAAAAAGTCATCTGCCTGACTAATGAGAAAAGCAACCCCCCTCACATACTTAGTTTATACTTTTATTAGTGTTTCTGGGAGGTGATGTACATAGAGCGGAACACTAATGACTTGCATCAGTGACTTAGAGCTTTGCAAATGTGCTGAAGTTTTTGTAGCATAAACAGACTTTGTAGGTGGACCCCTGGCTGCAAAGAACTTTGCAAAAGTGCTCTGAAGGTGAGAATTTCTTCATGCTGGCATACCACAAGTCAGTGCTTTTACACTAAGTAAGGACTTGGTCTGTAACCATTGTATGCCTTCAGCCATCATAACTCAAGTAACCAAGGGTGGAATAAAAGGCCATGAAGAAAGAGGCCCTTAGTCACCCGGCAGCCTGCAGGGTGAAGCAAAGGCAGGCATGGGCCATGACCATGTGGATGTTGAAGTGGTGCCAGGGACTCCCTGATTTCATTGTGCTCTACTGGGCTCAGAAGCAAATGGGCCCCTGTTCAACCTTTCTCTCCCACCTTCCGCCTTTATTTCCCTCTTTTTCTCACCCTCTTTTTCCTTATTCTCACAAGTTTCTTCCTCATCTGCTAAAAATCCGCTTGCCTCATCATGACATCTCTTGGCAAGTCTGTGTGAACAGCACAGTTACCAGAGCACAGACACAAAATTTGGCCTTCCGAAGTGCTTTGTGGGCTTGTACTCCATGCTCATGAACTCTTGTAATGCCATTGCAGCTTGCCACCCCAGAGAGCAGAATTAAGCAGGGAATGTACTCTACTCTCAGCAGCTGTGTTTGCAGAGAGTTAGAACATGTCCAATTTTTTATCTCTTGCTCATGTATGATAATCCCATCTGCCCCATGATTTATTTCTCTATATTCAAAAAAATTCATTGTTTATGAATTCCAATTTGCAGAGACCAGAGAGCTGAATCCAAAGGACTTTCATAAAGAAATCAACGTTTGCATCAAAGGTCAAGGGAAATGATCAGACAAATCATCTGTCTTAGTCCATCATGTCCATTTTGCCTTGAGAAGATCAGATGATCACACATACTTACTTTTGAATTCAAACTGAGCTAAGATCCTAATTTCTACCTACTTACTCTCGGTAGAGAGTAATTAATTTCTTTTCTGTCACACAAAATAAACTTTAAGTACTTCGTGAAAGACTTACTGAGGGCAGATGTAAGTCCTAAGGTTTCTGGTCAATTCTGATCAGAGGAAGTAAGAGAAATACAGGTTTAAAAAGGAAAACAAACAAGCAAAAAAGGAAGCAATCGAAGAACCTCTCCTTAGAGTTACAAATCCCATATTGATAAGATGGCATTTTACATAGATACTTGAATGCTTCTCTTTTGCACCCACCAATACATTTATTTTACTTTTTTTATTACAAAAAAAAAAAAAATTGCTCTGCAAGTAACTCCACCTGAAACATTGGAAATATCTTTTTCCCATAGTGAGAAAGAGCCTTATCTGCATTGGAATTGGTAGCTCACACCCCATGAGCGCCTCTCACCTGGAACAGAGAAGCCTACTGCACTTACTCCCTTTATTTCTGTCCTGTTGATGGTGACAGGACAATTCCACGTGTTGTTTTTTCAGTGAAAGGAGGTCAGTTTTAATTGTCATCCTAAATGTAGTTGCAAATTCCAGTTGAACATTTGAATACCTGTTTTAGACCTTTTTTGTGAGTGAAGCAAATTTCACAGCCCCAATTTCTCCTGTTTTGACACTATCTTTTATGAAAGTGTCAGTCTCTGACTTGTAATGTAATTATTGCAGTGACACTGACACCTGTATATTGGTGCTATTAACACTTCCATTTCATGTCGTCTAGATAAGAGCTGGCTCTTGGAAATCCTTCGGTTGAGTTATTTGCCTTAGGATGTGCCTGCATTGCCAAGATAAACAACCAATAGGATTTCTGGCTTTTTAAAGCTGATATTAAAATTTTAGTTGTCTTTATATGTGACACATTCAGTGCACACTAATTTTCAGTTGAAACTGCATTTTTTATAGGTGTTAGTTAATGTGGGGTGTTGATTGAGAGACACAGAGGACTAGAATAGTTCATATTAAATTCCTGCAGGAAACTCCTTTGTAAAATACAGGAATTGGTTCAGATTTTTGCAGTAGGTATAGAATTTGGCACTTTCTGGCTGACTAGCTCTACGAATTTGTATATATTATTGCTGCTCAATACAAGCAGGGGAGAGGAAGAAATGCTCTTGCCATGGAAGTTCCAAACAGAATTTCTCAGTGTCTCTAGGACACTAGTAAAACTATAGCAGCAGACATTCTCTCGAAAGCTAATTAGAAACAAAACCCACAAAAAGTTTGCATTTCACTAAGCATGGTGCTTTAAATGGTTGCTTTAATCCAAATTAAACTGTGCTGCCATTTGTGCTGCCATTTGTGCTGCCATGAGGTCATGTTCCATCTTGTAACTCTTGCTAACCACCTGTGCCTGCTGCTGCCTCTTTTGTGGTAACATGAACATTGATATGATTTATGATGAGTCAGATGGGAGAACAGATGGAACTGAAAAGTACCTCACCTGAAAATATGATCTGCTGGGTCACTTGCACATGCTTGCCCAACACTGGTGTTGGTACAAGGGAGGCACTGAGAGCAAGGAGACAGATGAAGAAACTGACTGGCCTTGGCCTTGGTTCCGCCCTACAGAAAAAAATACTTCTATCACAAATATTCTCAGAAAGAGTTCAGCTGGTCCTGCTGCAGAGAGCAGTTTGAGTACAGGCTGGTTTGTCTAGTCAGAAGAGTGGGTGAGGAAGAGTCAAGGATCCTCAAGTCCAGAATCTCATGCCGGTTCATGACTCAGATACATAGAGATGTACCAAGCTCAGCATCAAGCTCAGACTTTCTCATGGTTCTCATCATGATTCCCAGTCAGCTTAGTTCAGTCTGAATCAGAAGCAACTCTTTCATAGTCAGCAGAGTTATGCTGTCATAATACCAGCATGACAGGACAATTAAGCCTTATGTCAATAATTATCCAGTTTCTTCACTTTGAGCATTCCCAACCATTTTAGTAATGCTTTCTGCATCTTCCCCTTGTGTTGTTATCTTGTCTGGCAAACTGGGGTTGCTTGATTTTCCCCTGATGCCAGCCATTGCCTTCAACATGGCTTTTGTGGCTTTGTTTGAGGAGCAGAGGGCTGCCAGTGCTGTGAGATGGGTTGGCATCCTCCCCCTTGTGCTGTCTGGGAGAATGGATAGATGATGTGTTATCTGTGATGCAGATGAGGAATCCTGGTGCTCACTCCCCTGCTCTGACAGGCACTCCAATGAAAGTCTTTTAATGTTCTCTCATCTGAGTTGTCCTTTTGAACTCCAATTTCACCAGTTTGGAAATGGTTTCTGCATTAATTAGTAGGTCTCTGTTCTTGAAATTTTCAAGTCAAACAATTAACAACACACAGAGAGATATAGACACAATTATATCTATGTTTATTCATTGCTATTAGTATTTAAAAAAAAAAATCCTGGGTAAACTGGTGTTTATGAACCTGCATAAGGTACCATAAAAAGAGGAAAAATTAGTAGTCCTGGTATAAATCTCTTTTGCAGCAAAGTACATTCCTTCATGCTGAGAGCTGCTGAAATGATAAGTTTTGATAAGCTTGCATCCACAATTTTTTTTTTATACATCTTCCACTTTCCACAGTGCCGGTTGTGAGGCTTATTTAACAGAATGTAGCACGTACACATTATTCTGCACTCCTTGCAGCCTCTTGGCAAAAGAGCCAATGTTCATCTCAGAAAAATCAGAGGTGCGTAATCAGAGTTGCTGAAGGGTTTGAGTCAACTTTTTTTGAGTTCATTGAACAAATATTTTATTTACCTGGAGGAACCATCACATGCAGAATAGCAGATGGCTAGATATTAGTGCTTTGCCTATAAATATTTTAGAGACAAAATACAGTGCGTAGCTTTTCCTTAACTTTTCCTTTTTTGGGCAGCTTAAGCTACATGAGATGATTGTACCCACCGTGGCTTCCCATTGCTGCCAGATGACTGAAAAAGAAAACTTGAAGCTAAATTTGGGTGTGCTTTCTCTTTTGGAATACATTTAATATGCAGTTCCCTTTCTTTCTCAATTCAAGCATATCTTCTAAAGCATATCTGTGAATCACTCTTAAAAGCATCAACCACAGCCATTTGAAAGCATTGCTGCTTAACAAATTCAAAGCAGATTGACCTGTTTGCCTATGCTAAAGCAGTTTAACTGACTTGTTAATTTTAGGTGATGTTTCCGGACAGTAGCTTACTTACACCCTCAAGTCAGTAATAATTTACCCTACGTATACTAACATAACATTAAGGATGAATAAGTGTGTCACCGTCAAGCCTTACGTAAAATTGTGTCAGGCTCACTCAGTACACTAAATTCTGTTCTCTCCCCATTCTCATTTCTCTATTTCCCTTTGATTTTCTGATAGTCTTATCAGTTGTTTCAACAGCATATTCTGTCCTCTAGAACAACTCTGTTACTGCTCCTTGCCTTTCCAAATCACTCCATATGGGATCTTATAGTGGTGAAACCTGTTGTCAGTCAGGTGTAAAATTTAGATGCTATTAGAGAAGCAACACATGTTGGTTTTACATCACCTTGAGGTTTTTTGGTGCTGGCTGATCTTCCAGTGTCCAGAGCCTACAGATGTGAGGCTGGCAGAGAGTAATGGGAGGTTGCTCATACAGAGTCACTATGATAGAAATAGAAATTGCCAAGAAACTATTTTAGGTACCGAAAACAACATAACTTAAAGAAAGAACAAAACCAAAAAGGCAGCATAGAGCTGGTCTGCTGCCTAGACCCATAGGAAGCTTCACTGGGTAGAGGATCGTGGCTCTGCAGCTTTCTGGGCCCAACGCTGCCCTCTGCACAGCCCCTGCTGAATCCCAACACTGCAGCCTGAGAGAGGGAGGAAGCAGGGAGAGACCACTGGAGACCTGTGTTCAGTTCTCAGCTGTGTCAGGGATTTACTCTCACCTTGAATATGTCCTTATCTTCTGTTACTATTTCCATCTGTAAAATAAGGAGAATGTGTTCTAACTCCTCATAGAATATTTGGGAAAGTAAATCCAGGAAAACATTCAAATACTGTTATAAGAACTAATAATGCTGATAATACTATTTATGAATGGGGTGGAACAGAAGTTCCTATTTCTACAGAGGACAAAGCTTATTCCAATTTCCTTTTATAGTAGTCTTTACTTTTCCAGAAGTGTTTCTGGTTTCCTAATTAAATATTTTCATAAAGAGAACTCTTCTCCCTTGCTAGTGCATTGTAACCCAACAGTAGAGCGCTCTCAACAGGTGAAGCTCCTGGGTATCATCTATTGGTCATGGATCTCTCGTGGTTCAACTTCAGGCAAAATATGTGTGCAGCCATTTAAAAGAAGACCATAATATGTAAATAAAAAGTTGCATTTTGGTGTCACTGAAGACTCGAAACACTACCTCTGTCCTGTGCTTGATGCTGTTCCCACTAGAGGTGATAGGACCTTTGCTGCTAATTTCACAGGGAATGGGTCTGGGGTGGGCTAACTGTGATATTTAAAGAGAAATATTGCCAGCTAAGTAATAACTCCCAGAGCACTGGGGAAGGCAAGCATGTTTTGTATGTTTCTGTCTGAAAACACAAGACTCTGACTAGTCCACACAGCCAGGGGCAGATTGCAGAATTAACATCTCCCATGCTGGGGTTTGCTAAGCCATTCTGCAAGAAGGCTTCATTACCCTAAGGGTGCTTTTATCTTCCTCTACACTCCTTCCTTCTTCACCAGTGCAAAGCAGGTTGGCACCTGGGCTGCCACATTGCATCCAGTGAAAGGAACTGTGCTCATGGAGGTAGCCAGAGATGGCAGAGCTAAACCTGGTTTGCTATATTTAGCACTTCACAAGAGTGAGCCTCAGTTTGCATGAGGAAATATGGATCTGCTCAGGACAGATTTAGGAGTGTGCACAGAAGCATTATCTCATGTTACTATGTCTTCATTATTTCAACAGTGGCCTGTTTCAACTGGCTGTAAGACAGCACTTCATGAGGCATTAGGCATAATTAAAATTAGCTTTTTACTGCCAAAGCAAATAGCCAGACTAAACGCATTTTCCTTTCTTTTTTTTTTTTTTGAGTTGTCTTTGTTCCTTTACTGAGTGGTACAGTGGTCCTTCAGAGCTGTTTTCCCAATCCTTCTCAAGTTAGAGTAATCTGAAGCAGAGAACGGATGATCACCTGCAGTATCTGGGCTCGGTTCCATCCAGATGCAAAATGAGGTGGGAGTTCCTGTTTGGGGAAAAGTGAAAAGCACAGTGCCAAAACAAAAGCCAATTTACAGCTTTTCTGTAACTCACCATGGAGGAACATTGTTTTGACAGGTGAGAGGCAGCACAGCTCACTGTGCTGTGGGAGATACTCTGAGTAGCCAGCATATCCCTTTGTAATGTGTGTGTGAAAAGGAAAGTAGGCCAGAGGAAGTCTCCTAATACAGTCATTCTTGCTCAACAAAATTAGAAGATAGTATCTACCAAAATACCAGCCTTCCAAAGCAACACTAATTAGGAGATTACCTGAGTATCACTACTTCATTTACCAAATCTGTGAAAAACTGGAAACTCAATCCACATGCCTGCTCATTTTTGGCTATTATGCTGAAAGTAATTACATTATCAACCAACCAGTCAAACAGGCAAAACCCCCTGGTGAATGCTACCATTTCAAGGATCTATTTAATGGATGAATGACCTTTCCGTTGCATCTGCATCTGACTTGTAAAGTGAAGTAAAAGCAGAAAAATTGTGAAAAAAAGGGGATGGAGATGTTTGCTTTGTTCTGAGGCGCCATTCAAAGACACACTTTTGACCAAGTTTGCACTGAGAAATGCATGTGACTGAATACAGCCATGCATGGATCTCTGTGCCCTGAGAGCACCACAGCCCTGTGATTGTTACTCTACCAGACTGCACAGACCGACCCCTCAGCAGGGCTTATTTTGGGTACTGCCCTGCAAAGCGTGGCTGGCACAGCTCCTGCACTGGTGCTCAGGCAGCCTCCTCAGGTTTACACCAACTCCATGGTGATTTGTAAATGTACCCAAGCTCTGAACCAGTATGACATTTTTTATGCAAAGAGAAGAGAGAAGAAAAAGACCTATTATGTCTGATATTTGAAAGCTGTGTACCTTACCTCTCTTTCCTTTTCTGTCTACCAGACTCTCGCAGTAAGACTGCAGTAGAAAACACTCTAAGGAAAGCGAAAAGATTTCTACAACACCAATGAGCTTTCAATCAGGCCAAAAGAGCAAGGTTATGTGGTTGTCTGTCTGTTCCAGTTCTCCAGTGTCCACCGCGGCAGGCTGTCAAATCTAGTAATCCACATTAAATAAGCTTCTAGCAAAAAATGGAAAAGCAACACTAACAAATGATAAAACCAAGGGGAAAAAGAAAAAAAATCTAAACCAGTTTATTTGTTCGTAAGTTTCTCAATTACATAAGTAGTTAAAGATCAAGTAGCTACAACTGAAAATATCAAGGCTCAGCTAAGGCGTTGTGTGTCTGTCATAATTTCCCTGTGGTGCCCCACTGGTGGGATCAACCAGCCCAGAGAACCTCTTTTCCAGGCGTGGCAGAGTGTGTGTGTCTCCTAGTGACTGGATTTTGCACACTGTGGCCACCTGAGTAGCTGTGGGTAGCAGAGCTGCTCAAACTGACATGAACAGGCTGAGCAATAAAGCTTCTGCTGTAATGTTCCCTCTTGGGCTGACTATCCCAGACTTTCATTGCTCAAGTTTGTTGTTGCACCTGCAAAGAGAGTCTGCCCAGAACAGGCATGCAACTGAGAAAAGCTGACGTTGCCCTGGCTCTCCTGGGGTGCCAAGCCTTGCTGCCAGAGTAGTGCAAATAACTCATTGGTGCAGCAGAAAATCAGGTCTGAATCACAACTTAGGCACAAAGCAGCCAGAGGGTATTGGCAATGTTTCTTCTGTGGCCAGTTCATTTCTGAGCAGAGTGCCCAATGAATTCACAAGTTTTAATGCAGTGTCAGAAGAAACATAAAGGTAATGTTATACTACTCCAAGTGCCAGGTGCAGAGTCATAGCAGAAAAACAAACCTCACCAAACTGTTAGATGACTCATGATAGATGAGTCAGAAACTCTGTCTTTCCTGCTATACTGTTACCAATTTAGCAGGCTGCAAAAAGAGAAAATGGAGCTGTGGATGACAAAGAAGAGATAATTTGTGAAAAATGCCCACAGCTTGTGGGGTAGATGAAAGACAAGATATGGCAATTAAAAAATACCAGCAGACACACTGTGTGGGTACAGGGCGTGTCCTGGTTCTCCAAGTATTTGAGCAATTAAATCCAAGTTATCGTTCTTTCCAGCTGTTTTCAATGAGCAGGAGCAGGTGCCTTCTCCAAAGACCATTAGTAGGTGCATTAGATACAAGCAGTGTCTGGTACCAAATTAAAAGCAAACATGGATTCTGTAGTGATCCCCAGTTTGCATCCTTTGTGAATTTTAGGGGCAGAAAGTGTTTTCTGCTAGAAAACTGTAGAAGACAGTGCTATCAGTGGATGTTGTAGCACTGAACAAAAGTAGAAGTTCAGAGGTTATTAGGAGGCCCAGGTTCAAAAATAGTCAGCTTTGCTTCTCTCATGTGGGCCAGATTAACCAGTGAAATGTGTTTCATGTGTACGTGATCCAAGAAAGGCTTCCTCACATACCACATAACACCAAAGAGTTAAATACAGCTTTGGGCCATGTGAGAACCATCAAAAGTAAGTGAATTTGCATTTTGATTACACTAGGAATGTAACTAGTTTGGTGAACTAAAACAAATAACTTCTCTAAGATCTGTGATTCCTCTTGTGAATTAAAATATTCTGTATTTACACTCCAAATAGTGGTCAGCAGAACAATGCTATATAATAGGCCCACAAAATAAGTCATGATTGTTTCCTGTCATTCTACTGCTTCAAGTGGAATGCTTTAAAATGAGAATTGGGAGATGTGAGATGGAATGGGAGCTTAGATTCTAATGGCACAATCTGAGAAGTAACAAAAATGGTTCAATAGCAACTTAACAAAGATCCTTGTTTGCAGAAGGCATCTCCCTGGGGTTCTTGACAGTATGGCATCTACATTCTCCTACATTTCAGGAATTTAAACCAGCTCAGAGGGAAAACAATTCAGAGAAAACCCATGAAACTTATTATGGGAAATGAGAAACAGATCATAGCAGAAAACTCTCATCGCTGTATCTATTTCCTTTATAAAAGAACTGACTGAGGAGTAACACAGTTACTGTCAGTAAGTACCAGCACTGAGCACACAGCGTGAATGAACTTTTCAATATAGTGGACAAAAGTATAACAAGATACATTAGCTGAAAGGTAGACATTTCAAACTAGGAATAAGGCACACATTTTTAACAGTGAAAGTAGTTGAAACAATATAGCAAGAACTTCAGTGAATGTTCCTTTAGTGAGAATATGTATAGAACGACTGGAAATTTTTCTAGACGACACCTAATTGAAACAAAAATTAATTCACAGAAGTTCAATGACATGTCATATACAGGAGGACAGAGTAGATTATCAAAAATGGGCCTTTAGAGCTTTAAAGTCTAGGACTTTATGGAACATTGAAAAGGTATTAACAAATTTTCTTCCAGTAGAATGTCCTTAACAAAGATCAATTTCTCTGTCTATAAATGGATTTTCCATACTTCTCAGCACTGTCTTAAGTCTTTCCCAAATAAATTAGTTTGGTGTAGTGAGATCAATAGTGATTTCACAGTGCCTTCTCTTCTTCACCCTACTTCAATTATTGAAAGAACTCTCTAGTCTAAATATATACAATCTTTTATTCCATTTGAGAAACAACCCACCCAATTCTATCTCATTACAGCATCTGAAAATGAAAATTTAATAAACATAGTAAAACTGCCAACTAAGAAATGCCAAAACCTTAAAACTTCTGAAAAAATTAGCTCTGAAAATTTTTCTATTAAGAGCTAACTATTTTTTAAAAGTAATTTTGTTTAAAGTTTCTAATTTTGGATTTTTCTGAGTTAAGTCAAGTGCAAACGTTTTGGTCATGCCATGTGGAAAATAATCTTTACATGCTTTAATAGCTCTGCTGATTTTCTTTCATCTTTCAAAACTTGTCATGTGCTAATACCAAGTCTGGAAAATGTCAGCCCCAGAAAACAAGCTTGTCAAATTAATGGCAACCAAAAAAGAAAAAAAAAAAAGAAAAAGAAAAAAAAAGAAAAAAAAAAAAAAAAAAAAAAAAAAAAAAAAAGAAGAGGACCGGTCATGTTAAAAACTGAACTCAGTGATAATTATAATGGAATTTTAGTGCATATTATCAGTTTGCCTGACCTAAGATGCAGACATTAAGAGAGCTGCCAGCAGAAGTTGCCCTGGAGATGTGCTGAAGCAGCCTGTCTTTTGATGCCTAGACTGTCTTTTCTCCCTGGCTGACTTCATTCACACACCTCGTCATGCCAATTTACTCCAGTTCTTTCCCCTCCCTCCTTCAGCAGTTGGATGTTGCAACCTATTTACAGTGAGGAGATTCCCTTACTGGGTGAGCTTTCTGTTACCTGGCAGGAGAAATTCCTTGGGAATGAATGCAGTCTCAGTATCTGTGGAACAGCTCAGGGATTAGAGAGGTCTTTTCAAGACACTGAAGGTTTCTGATAAAGACCACAGCAGCGTTCTGCCAGAACTGCAGAACAGTACTTATCCCATAAAAATCTGTGGGAGATTCTGCAAGTAGAAACTGACCATCCATGTTAGCTATTGGTTAATACTGCTCCAGTCTCAGTGAAAAGTGGTGTATACAATGGCTGCAAATGTCACAGGCTTTATGCAAGTCTGCTCACTCTGCTGCAGGGAGTTTATATGTTACCCAGCATAACAGGGCATAAGGAATTCAGACTGGGAGTATCTAAGGTACAGGGAGATCAGAATGGTACAAGAAAAAATCACCTTTTTTCCTGCTTCTGTCTGCCTCTCTTCTTTCTCATCTATGCTCTCGAGGTTTTGTGTCCATTCAAGGACCCTCAGGGGAAAGCTGAGGTATGGAGTCAGGCACACTCTTGTCTCTCTGCCACTAGAAAGAAGCCACTTGGTGACTTTCCAATAGCTCCTCAGCAGAGCAGAGCCCACAGCTGCCTTGCTCTAAAATAGTCTTAACCCTTGAAGATACATCCACTTCCAGGACACCTTGCTTTTTCTTCCTATTATATTCAGCTAGGGTGAACCTGGATTATTGTCTGAAGTGCATTTCAGTGAAAAAAAAAAAAAAAAATGGCCCATTTCAAGTGAAATAGTTTGGGAATTAGTGAAGTATTGTGGACTCAAAAGAATGGTTTCTTTCCACAGTGAATGGAAGCCAAAATGGCTGTGAATCTTGTTTCAGCATCTAGCAGAAAAGCTGCCAGCCTGGTTATAGTAAAGATGATAATATTATGTTGTTTAATCTTATCTGGATACGTCCCCTCCAGTGGTTTCCTGCTGGTAAACCACAGGGAAGAGAGGCAGTAGTAAGTAAACTAGAGGAAGTGAGATGAAATATAGCATGCTCTTTTGGTTAATAGGGGATTCATGTGAAGGATATTGCTAATTAAAACCAGTAGTATTTTCTGCCATCTGGGCTTTCAAAACCAGTTTCAGAGGATACAGAGGATGTTTTGTTTCACTGAATTGCTCGTATCTTAGGGAAGCCACTGGGATGAAATATTAGTATTGTGGTAAACTCTGCTTGTACTTTAATAGCAACGTGTAAAATAAGCACTTTACAGAGTGTGAGTACATGGTTTCACCCACATAATGTCCAAATGAAAGGGCAGCTTGGGGTTAGAAGAGCAAAATCCACCGTCAGCCTACTCTGAGGTGCAATAAACTGCCAAATCATAGTGGTTACTGGAATAGGAGCTCTTGTGTTCACCAGGCTATGCATGTGTGGCTCCAGGGCTGCTGGATCTATGGAAACATGGAGTCTGGGGATTTGCCTGCAGTGCTGACCTTTGGAGCAGCCTGCGGATGGCATGGTGATTCACTGGGAGTGTGTGAAGCCAGCAGCTGCCTTGCTGCTACTGCTCACAGCTTTCCTCTGGTTGACCAGAGGGAGTTGCAGTTGCTCCAAAGACCTAGCCAGAATTCCCAAATAGAGCACCTCACCTCATTAACTGCATCACGAAACACTGAGCAACCTCAGCAAAAAGATTTGTGAGTGAGTTGACATCTTTATGCATTGGTGAGATCTTGTGCTCAGCACGCGCTTACTTCATCTGGATTCTAGGGTTGTGCCCAAGGCTGAGGAAACAAACCTAAACTTTCTTCAGCTTGCCTGTTCCTGAGTGCCTTGTGTCAGCAAAACGAGCCTCATCATGTGGCTACCGGATGTCTTTTCCACCTCCCACACCACTTCCAAGGGTCCCAGACAGACCCGCTTCCCTAAGAACAAATGAAAAAGTCCACTTCTGTTGTTAGAGTTGTCTTTACATCACTGGAAACAAACAGTTAGTAGGCGATGTTGGAACAATTCCTTGTGTGCTAACAGTGTCTGAAGACTAGCTTCACATGTGGCTGAGCTGGGTACTTTGAAGTTGAATATGAACAGGACAAGTGAAGAAAAGGTACTGCAGGAAAAAGTTGGCACCCATCTTAATCGGAGCTGCCCAGCCTGCAGCCTATAGGATGTCTTCTGTCTGATTTCTGCTTGCATGTTGCTTGTGTAGCTGAGCAGTTGCAATACCTTCTGGGTCCATATTGTCAAAGGCTGAACTGTCTGCTGTGATTTATCCCAAATTTGTGGTGAGTGTCCTTCACTAGGCAATTCAAATAAATAACATGCATCCTGCAAAAATTGGAACCTGAATGGAAGTCAGTGTCCTCTTTTTTCCCACCCTTTGTATGTTTATCAGTTTTTAGTTTTGGCAAGAGATTCCTCTTGCCCCATTTGCTCTTGTGCTCTTGAGGCTTGAACATTCATTTATTATTGCAAGAAGATTCTGTTTACCTCTTTTCACCTGTGTTCTGGTTTCTGGCCCTTGTTCTTCTCTTGTTGACTCCCTGAGGGTACACAGATGGTAGCCTGGAAGCCAAAAGGAATGATACTGGAGGAGTGAGAAGGAAAAGGAGTAAGAGAGAGAAAAAACATAAGAAAAATATTTTTTAAAAAAAAGAAAAAAAAAAAAAGGCAAAGCAGTGATCACAGCAATATTACCGACTGACCTAACAGCAAAACCCTAAAACCCTAATATGTATCAGTGTACTAGATCTTGTCAAGATACAGGTAATGATTATTTTCAGGAATGCAACCTAAACACCATTTAGTGTGTTGGCTGTAAATGTTTAGACCTGTTAAGTAAGTAAGGTATCACAGTTCCATCACAAAGTACATTCTGTCAGCTGAGAAATATTTTTTTTTTTAATTCAAAGGCGTTACCACAGTTTGTCTGTTCTTTAATGGTGGACGTCAGCCTCAGAGGCACCACGCAGCAGAATGCCTAAGCATTTCTCACATCCAGATTAAGCCCCTTTAGACAGGACAATATGCAGAGGGATCAATGCACCCTATGTGCAGGAAGGAGTTAATCTCACCACTGCAGTAGCCTTTTTTCAGAGGATAAGGAAATACCACGACTTACAGATAAGTTGTCAGGTATTTTTAAGTGTAGTGTTCTTTAGGATAGTAGGTGAAACACCGAAATATTCTTGGAGGAAGCTGATTTGCATCCAAAGTGCTTTATAAAACGAGGCTTTAAAGGAAAACAGAGTAAGTATATGCAAATATTATTCTTAGCATACAAAATATTACAGCTATTAGTACAATGCGCTACTGCCTTCCTGAGTTTGCACATGAAATATAGCCAAGCCTATAAAAGGGCTATTTAGCTGCACTGACGGTGAAGGCAGGAGAAAATCAGCCGCAGCAGAGGTGGGTCAGGCACTACGCGGGAGAGTTCAGCAAAGCGGAGCGAGAGCGCGGCCCCGGGGCGGCCCCCGCGCGGCTGCCAGAGGACACCTGGCGGCGGCGGGCGGCTCTCCCGGAGCCTCGCCCCGGCACCGCGGGGCTGGGGAGCTGCGGCGCTGCACGTCCAGATACCCTTCCCTCGGCGCAAGAGGTGCAGCGTGCGAGAGGAGTGGCAACAAGGAGAGAAAATTCGGCAGCTGCTGCAGAGTCTGCCCTCGGAGTGAGAGGGACTCATCGGATCAAGCAGCCAGAGCCCTCTAGCACAGAGGACTTGGTCAGCAAAAAATCAGAGGCAAGCACTGCCTACCATACTCTGTGCACACTCACACCTCTCCCGATTCCCTCTGTTTCCATTTATATTTTCTGTCATTTTGTCATTTCATTCCGTTCTAAAGGAATGAACCTTCCAGGAAGGACACTGCCTATAACAGGACAAAGTGAAAAGTACACCGATCCTTTCACTTGTGGTGCTTTTTTTCTGAGGCTTTTTTTTTGGACAATAATAATATTATTTCTGTGGTCATGTCAGTACAGAGACAGTCTTCTTCCTAGCTGGACTAGTGATTTTGAGAAGAAAGGATAACATTCTAAAATAATATTTTAACCAAAAACAATAACATTCGAGCATATCCAAACCCTAAGTAATGAATGTAATGTTTGCCAGTGCTTTTAATCTTGACACCTCAAAGTTTGTTCTAATAAGCCTGCATGAACCTATGCTTGGATTTATGGTTGTGGACTGTATTTCTTGATGTAAAATGCGCATTAAAGGAACAGTTAAACACAATAAACCAAAATTTGTCTTTTGGATCTTTTGCATACACGTGGCAGTTCCTTTCTACTATAGTCTTCTGCTGTGTTTCCAGCAAAAGGTATGCAATGAGGAGAATTTTACTAGGCAGTGGAATACTGGTAAATGTCAACATTCAGCCTGCTTGCCAGAGCTGAGTGAACTGGTACAACCAGAAAGTTACTTACCTAGAAGGGGTGGGTATGGGCGGAGGGGAAAGAAAGCAAGAGAGGACAGGAAAAACATAAAAGAATCCTGGCTTGTTTCTGTAGAGTTCTGTAGGAGTAGACTTTATTCCGATGGTATTGCAGGCCTCATCATTTGGGGTAGCAGATAGGAGCAGCCACATCAATCCTGATAACATCTTCTATTTTGCAACCTCTCTGTAGAAGTGGGGATTACAGATATGGTTCTTTGCAGAACTAGCCCTCAGAGTAGAAATAGGGAAATTCAAATTCTGAAAACAGCCTTTAGTTTGCTTACCAGAACGTGTGGGGGAGGTGGAGGAAATGTGGATACCTTGCCATGGCTTATTTGGCAGGCAAACTAACCTGTTCAGGGCTGCACAAGACAGAGGGAAAGCTCCATGCTCCTGACCATGTGAAACTTAAGAGTGGTACACAGGAGACAGAGCACACAGGGCAATTCTGAGAACTCCACTGTCGTGTGTTTCTTTGCTATAGGTATCCCCGGTTTCAAGATGTGGGTACGCGCAGACACTACCGGGATGCAGACACAGCATCCCTGCCGCAAGCCCAGAGGGTCTCAGACGGACTTCCGCTGAGGCAATGCAGAGCCTGTAGGATGACAGAATCCCGGTCACCCTGCTGCTCGCCACTCCCCGAGCTCCCGCGGGAAGGAGCCGGGGGTCTCAGGAGCCCGAGGGCGGCAGCGGGGCAAGGGCAGGGGGCTGAGCGGCCGGGCCGGGCGGCGTTGTCCAGGGTCTTGAAAGCGCAGACGAGTGCCCCTGCAGGGCAGGGGAAGGTGCCGGGCCGCTCGGCTGGGCACGGCAGCAGCTGGGGGACCCGGGCCGGCTGGAGGACAGGGCGCTCACTGGCTCCCTGCCGGGGGGGGCTCTTCCCGGGGACTGTGTCCCTCGCTGCGTCCCTCACCCCACCTGTTGCTCGCTTCCGATCCCGAGCTGGCCGCCTGTCCCCGGGGCACCCCGGGGATCCCCTCCTGCGTCCCCGCCGCGGCGGGCGAGGGGCGGCGGGGGAGGCAGTGTGAGGCTGCCGGGCGGGGCGCGGGGTTTGGGATGCGCGACAGCGCGAGTGGCCAATGCAGAGTTGGCGGTCCCCCGGGGCCGCGCCGGCGGAGCCGCTGGAGGCGGGGCCGGCGGGCGGGGCGGGGCTGCGGGCGTGCGGGGAAGGCGAGCGGGGGTGTGAGTGCCGCTGCTGCCCCCGCCCTCCCGCCGCCGCTCCGCCCTCCCGTCCGGCGGCGGAGCCGCACTCCAGACCCAGCGCCGGGCAGAGCGCGGGGGAGCGCCAGGAAGGGGTGGCGGGGGAAGGAGAGAAGGAGCAGCGGCGCCCGCGCCAGCCCGCAGCACCCCAGCGGACGCCCCCCGGTTCCGTGCAGGGCTCCGGCGCGCCGCGGGTGCCGTGTCCCGCGGGAGGGGAGCGGAGCGGAGCCCGGGTGCGCCGGGGGGGCATGGGGGTCCCGCGGCCGGAGCAGCCGGAGCGCGGGCAGCAGCGGCGGCCGCGGCAGCACCAGGTAAGGAACGGCGCCCGCCGCCGCGTCCATGCGAGTGCCTTCCCTCCCGGGAAGGACTCGGGAGCGCTTCAGGGAAGGGGGTGCCGTGAGGATAGACCCATCTCCTCCTTCCTCAGGTGCCGTTGGGAGGGAGGCTCGGCTTCTCCGGGCTCCGCGGGAGGACGGAGGTCTGGGGCGTGTGGGGAAGCGGCGGGGAGCCACGGGTCCCCCTTCCCCAGCAGCACCCCCTCCTCGCCCCGGCCGCCGCACGGTGCCCACCGGGGCGGGGTGGCTGTGGCCGGGGCGGCTCGCTCCCGCACGTCGCCTTTGTAAATAGCGATGCGATCCGCCCCGTAGCGAATGGCGGCGGGGGTGTCCGGCGGGTCGCCAGTCACCTGCGGGGTGGTTCTGCCGCCGGCTGCGGCAGCCCGGGCACGCCGCTCCCCTCTCCGAATCTCACTCCAAGAATAATGGCAATTACCGAGTAAGTTTGCCCCGATCGGACCTCTCTGGGGTAGAGCCGCTGTTCAGAGCGGGGACGGTGCGGCGGGGACCGCCAAGCGCTTGGGGTAGCAGAGGGAAAGGCTCTTCAGCCCGTGGAGTTTCTTTAAATTATTTAAATGCCTTTTTTTTTTTTTTTTTTTTGTTTGGTTTTGGTTTTGGTTTTTTTTTTTTTTTTTTTTTTGTCACTGGATGCAAGGCGCAAGCTGCATCCTTTTGCACTCTTTGTTACCTTGTAACACTCCGATAGCTGTTCAGGGATCCGTTCTCCAAACTTGGCGTTCGATTCGTTAAATTGTAGCCAGCTGGGCTCAACTTTGCTTTAGGTTTTATGCTGGTGGCTCCGCAGCCCTTCTGTGCTGGGCGGCAGCGCTCGGCTGCGCTGGTGAGAGCCCCTGCGAACGGGGAAGTAGCGCTACGCAGGCTTGACAAAGGCAACTCCGAAGCTGACAAATTTCAGATATGGCTGTTAAGGTTCACGAAGTAGGTCAGTAAACTACCTTAGTACTTGGTGCTGCATTATTTTAATACATCGGTAGTTTGAATACTTGCTTTCAGCCTGGCTTTTCTGGAGGAAACGAGTTTTATTTTTTTATGATGCAAAAGACATGCAAAGTTAAACAGAATTGCACATGTAAATTTTCCCGAGCTCTTTTGTGCGCAGTTTTCACTTCTGAAAGTTAACACTAGATGGCTTTCTTATATCAGCTATCCTGCAGGGAAGGAGAGCGTGTAATCTGTCTCTGCAGCCTGCTATTTCTGTATTTGTCTAATTTTTTTTTTTCTTCACGTGAATAGTAAACTATCTTCTGGTCAGTTCTGCACCAATTAGACAGGAGCATATTTGAAGCTTGCTTACTAGATGACATAATTCGTTGTTTTGATCAGCTCATGTTGCTCCTTTAGACTTTATTTTACATGTGTGTTACTAATATCTAAAAGTTTGTTTAGTTGGAAGGTAACTCTGCAAAATATTTATGTTGCTTTAAAGGAAGACAGCTGGATAAGGCAGGATGTTTGAAAATGGGGAAAAGCCAATAATTCAGTCTCAGGTTTTACTTAGTTTGATGGACTTATTTTAATAAGGACCACAGTGCATTAATATTTTTTGTTCAGCTATTTTTTTCCCTCAGATTCTGTGCCTAGCTACCTTAGAATGAAACGTTTTGGAGCTGGATTCAGAAACATAGTGCTTCACACTGCTGGGTATAGGAATGCCTAAGCTTGATGCCTTATTACTCTATTTATTGTGTTTTTTCAAAACTGTGTCTTTTTTCAGTGGGAATGCATTATTTGCCCTCCATTCGCTTCTTCGGTGGTAGCTTTGAAATACTTAAATCTTAAATTTGATCTTTAAAATATCTTTTATTATTAATGTGAACATGTTAAAATCATCAAGAGCTCTAATGCACTATAGATATTTAAACATTACTTAGGGT
This sequence comes from Corvus hawaiiensis, assembly GCF_020740725.1. NCBI lineage: Eukaryota > Metazoa > Chordata > Aves > Passeriformes > Corvidae > Corvus > Corvus hawaiiensis. The sequence goes on from NC_063215.1 coordinate 73,921,903, forward strand.
CTACAACAGTTGATTTATAATTTATGTAGCATTCATATTAAGCTAGGTTTAGAGAGGTCTCTGAATGTATTGTCTTGGTTTTGCATGCCCAGTGGGTTAACTTAGCAGGTCATGCAGCACTTAGATGTAACAAGAAGGAATACTTGTAAGGATGCCAGACTGTTTCACCAATCCTATTGGATCAATTAAAGATCATTTCATTCATATATGCCAAGGATATAATGTGAAGCCTAGAACTAAACAAAACCTCCATTCTTTGTAGCTGGTATTTGCTTACTGTGCATATCAGAGTATTTTTAAAGGTTTATATTTCATTTTCCTGAAAGGTGATAATATGGTCTTCTTTTTGTAGGCATTTACTGACATGCCATTACTCAAGTGCATTGTGAAATACTCTTGCAAATGAAGAGAGTCAAATGAGGAACTAAGCAAAGCAGTGGTCAAACAGGCAAAACCATCCCCTTTTTTGCTGTTTTTGACTTTTATGACTGAACCAAGGCAGTTCATTTTTTCACTTCCAGCTTCATACTGGGCATAGGCAGGCATTGCACTTAAGCTCTTTATCTGCAGATCACTAGTTCAAACTGCAGGAGAAAGGAAGTATTTTCTCCTTGCCTTGGCTGGAATTAGGATTATATTTAGACGGTTGGATGTTAGAATATTTCTGGTAGGTTCCTGCCTTTTACTGCTGAGAGATCCAGTTTGGTAATACAGAGGGAGAAATGCTATGCTATTATGATAATACAAGTTACAGATTGTGGAAAGAGGGTGGGGCACTGGGTTATCTAGTTTCTCACGTTAGTCATCCAAGATTACCAACAGTAGCTGTTTTGACAGCTTGAAATGAAATCAGGGTTTGACAAATGCTCTTTTCTCTTTCTATGCAATTTTTGCTTTGCAATTTAAAATGCTTTGCAATTTTAAAATGTTTGGGTAAGCTGGGTTGTGGATCAGTGAAGTGGAGATGCCTGTTTATTCTATGTATGTTGCAATACTGTCCTCAGAGTAGCATTTTTTTTTTTTTTTGCATTAGGCAACATAATTTATATCTGATTCTTTAAAATGTTACCTCTTGCAAAGTCAAGACCAACTTCAGTTTATCTCTTTATTTTCAAGAGAATCTTCATCCTTTTATAAACTGGACAGTTCATGAAGTTTAAGGTAGGGGTGCCCCTGACAGTCTTTTTCAACCCTGATTTTTCTACCTGAATTTTGAGAAAAGAGTGTGAAGACTGTCTACCAAATCCAAGAATCCCATAAGAAGAATTTATGAGGGAATTTGTATTTAGTAGATTGAAAAGTATGTTTCACGGTTGTTTGTATGCTTGTTTGTTAAACACTAGTTGTTCACATAAATCGCATTAAGAATAACATTAATTCTTGATGACATTCAGTGATGATGCCATATGACTGGTAAGATTTTTAAGAACTGTCAGGATTTCACATGAATAGCTGTCTTTTTTGGTTTTTTTTAGTTTGTTGTGAAAGGGCAAACTTAATGTTAAACATCTGATTTATTCTGACAGAAGCAAATGAGAGAGAACCTGGCTTCCTTTGTAGTAAAGCACTGACCCCAGATTTAAAGCCACTTTGAGGCATAATTGAATGAGCAGAAGATTGAAAAGGATTATTATAATTGGTGATACTCTTCTAGCTTTTAGTTAGACAGGACAGCAGTAGGCAGAAATGTCATTGTGATTCGTTTGCACCATAGTTCTTAAAGGAAGATATGTAGGCTCTTATTTGGATCATGAAACTGTAATTACATCAGCAGTTAGCTACTCAAGATTTATAAGTGGATTCTTCTGGTTTTCTGGAATTTCTTAAATAATGAGCAGTGCATACATAATTAAAGGTTTTGTTTTTAAAAATGCCTTGAATCCTTATGGAGGTAATGTTCTGCACATGTAATAAATGTAAGCAGCTGCTGCTGTCCCATCTTTTTGGATATGCAAGCAAACAGCTTTATTGGATTTGATGCTTATAAGACATTTTAAGAATAGTAGATCTTTGAAATGAAGTAGGCATTTATTTTAGTGCTGTTAACTGGGGAATCTGTGTTCCTTTGGAGAACGACCTGTAACTACTTTTTTTTTCTTTTTCTTTTTTTTTTTTTTTACAGCTGTGACATGTAATGTAGAAAGATACCATAGCTATTTTTTGAAAGTGAGGGAATCTAGAAGGAAGCTAGAGGAGTGGTAGTAAATTGGCTTGTAGTAGCTGGGAGGCTGGAAGGTGGCAGTAGCTGAAGTTGTCTGGCTGCCCCTCCCCCTCAGCAGCTTCAATAGAATTCTGAGCACAGGACTTGGAGTTTTGCCATTGACTTTGAATCTTTTCTTATATAATGTCTTCATTTTTTGTTCTGGATCCTGCAAAGTCGCAAACCCAGCTCTGCAGACATTTGTGTAATGCTCCTGTCTTATTTGTTGTTTCTTCTTTCCTCCTCCTCTCCCTTTGCTGCCTGAATTCTCACTGGCACAGTGGCTGTGGATTGTGATAATGCCTGCCTGCGTTGATGTGTATCGTGTGTCCTCTAACATAAATCCCATCAAATCATTTTTGTGTAAATTACACATGAAAAGTCATATTGTGAAATACCTATGATTTAAAGACTACCTAAAAGATTAAAGATACAAAGCTCTCATAAAACTCATCAATTTCCCCTTCCATTTCCCTTTAGGATCACCAACTTTTTTAAACCTTATAAAAACTGATGAAATTGTAGAACTGTTTTACATTTTACAGAAACAACAGATTATAATACTTAAAATGTTTTTATAAGGAAAGGTACTCTGAGAACACTAGACATTCTGTGGCAGGTTAATTTAAATGCAATAAAATGTGTTTTAATAACTTATAAAATTTTTCTAGTGGTTTGGCATTTTTTTGTGTTTTGTTTTGAGTTGCCTTTTTTTTTTTTTTTACACTTGTTTGTTCCATGTATATGAGATGGAAAGGAGATTCTGGGCCACCTTATATTTAATTTTGGATTTTTACAGTCACTTCAGTCAAATCTGATAAATTGTGAAAGGATGTGTCAATGAAATCGCAACTAAGGTGAGTAAGGGCAGAGTAAAACATTCTAAAGTATGTGTTATAAATGCACATACTGTTAAAATATATTTTGGTAGTTCTTTCCTTTTCATGTGGGAGAATTAAAAAAATACTGCAATTAATGCAGAGTTAGAAAAATTGTCACTGCAGAAAAGCAGCCCTATTTCCTATATTTTGCAAAGAAGGTATTTGTGAAAGGAAATTTCAGTCAGTTGGGGTTTTTCCAAGTTTGTTTTGATTTTTTTTTTCCACCTGAGAGTTGTAAGTTATTTAATCACTCTTCTCTGGATGTTTTCATTTGTTCATTAGGCTTTCTTCTCAAAACTAATTATTTCCTACTTTTAGATACCTGAAGTGCATTCAAGGAAAAAAACACTCCTGTGCTTCTAGTGTTTTTCTGACTTCTCAGCACTGAAAATTAATACCTGATACGTTTTAGCATGAAATCCCATTGTAATACTAGTGTGACACAAAGTGGAAAAAAGAAGAGAAGAGTGTGGCTGTGTCTGTGAATATGTTCTCATGCCTAATGTGCTTGTCATCTACAGTGTGTAAGCAAGTGTATGTATTTTGCTGTGCTGGTCTTGCTTATTGCAGTGGCAGCTGTTCTTGAAGAATTAGGAGCAGTTTACAGTGATCAGGTTGTCCTTAGTGTTCTGCTGTAGTAAAGTAAGCCTTGGTTTTACTTTGTAAGGTTGTCAGGACAACAGCTTATTATTCTTGCTTCTCGTGGTGTTTCCCTGTAGCAATGGAGAGAGCTGTTTCAAAGGCAGTGGCTGCCTTGCTTCACTGGGCTGCAGGATTGCCAGCTGTGATTTGGGTTAGCAGGATGCTCTGGGTTTGTCATGTAAAAATTCTAATTGATGATGAATGCAAAGTCAGTGTGAGAATAATTTTTCTTCATTGGACTAATGTAAAACTACCCATTGTATTTACAAACCCATGGCCTATTTTCTCTGCAGTAGTGTCATTAAACTACTGTTTTCTTCCATCTGAGGCTCAGAGAAAACTGTTGGAAGTTTGGCAGTATGGAACCAGTGATAAGAGTTGAGACAAGGTAGGAATTAATTTAAAGCTATGTTATGTCAGTGTGCTACAGTCTGACACTGGAGCTAACAAGTGAAACTAACTGGGGATTTCTGTTAGGTTGAGTTTGTGATGTCTTTGACAAAAACGTCAGATGAAGTTGGTGTTCAATGATAAGCCACACAGTAACTGTTGAGGTGTTGGCATTTTGAAGAGCTACTGTTGTGTTCTTGTTATGTAGTAAATTGGAAAAAGAATGCAGGTTGTTAAATACAGCAAACTAAATGACTACAAGGTCATTCTCTGAGTGTGGTCATTATATGCAAGAGGTGCAAATATTTTCAACTGCAATAACTTTTAGATTGCTGGGATGTTCAACAGGGAAGATTACATGAAGAAAGCTTTTAAATAGGGCTTTTTTATTATTATTTCATAAAATATGCTAACACACAGGACTTATTTTGGCACTTCCATAGCTTCCTTTATATTATTGTTATTGAGAGATTCCTTAGTTTGATCCAACTTCTTTGATCTGGGTTGAGCTATAGTAGTCAATTAAGAAATGTCCAGGTACTTAAAATCCTTTTATCAAAACAGTAACCTTGTATTTCAAATTCCCTTTTCAGACTACTGAAACAACAGTCCATTCACAGAGTACTTTGGCAGAGATACATAGGCATCTGCATTCAGTCCTGGAAGCTGCCTGGCAGAATTAGAAACTATTAGGATAAACCTGTCAGTGTTCAAAACATTTTCTCCCTTGTCTGGCTACCATTTTTTTGAGAACAGGCAGGTACTTCAGAGGTGGATGTCTTCCCTCCTCTCAAATCCTCTGCTGTTTCCATCCCTTCTCCCCAAAATTTTCTTAGTATCTTTGTACATGTCTTTGAATCACACAATCTTGTTTGCATAAGGAACCATTTCAAAAGATTATTTTTAAGGTTGGTGAAAGGAGATGGACTAAATACAGTGATTGGTGTAATCTGTAGCAGCGTGTGAACAGGTTTGTTCACTTCCACTTCTCTTTAAATGTATAATTTGACCAATTTGTTACAAGAAGGAATCAGGATAGATGAGATTATCTAAATTGGTCAAGGGCTGTACAGGTGGTTGCTCAGAGTGCCACACCAAAAAACCTCAAATATAAATTGAGCTCCAATATTTTCTATATAGGATGAAGTTTCTACTGCTAGAACAGAGGGGTTTACTGACTTTCTGTGCAAGGCTGCTTTACCTGGACCCCTGGAATTCATTGCTTCTGGTGCAGATTTCTGAGTGAAGGGCAAGCAGTACTTCATCAGTCTGTGAGATTGTCAGATTTGATAATTTTGCTTATGTCTGTTTCCATCACATTTGGGATGCTTTGTGCTTTTTCTCTGTGGTTGTTTAACCTTTGAAATGAAGTTTCTGTGAGCATTACTACCCTTGAAACTTTATCTATCAGATTCTGCTGAGTCAAATAGGCTCAAAAAATCATGAGGTGAAGGGAGGTGTTGCGCTGTATGACTGCATAAGCCTTGTTTCCTTAGGAAATAAAAATTGGTGGCCATTCTTTCCGTCATACTGCTCTGCAGTAAACAGACGGTACATTTGAAAAGTGTACTGTTTTTACTTTGTATTTTACTGCGATATTTCTTAAAGCATTGTCACATATATAAGATTACATTAAAACTATCAATGTACAGAGTGTGGCTTTGTGCCTGATGATGGGTATACAAACTGTGTCTTTGTATACACGGATTGCTAATTGAGTATCAGCCCTTGCTTTGTGTGGCTGAGTGTTAGAATAGTTACATATATGCATAGTAATAATTCTTTCTCCTGGGGAAAATAGATGCTTAATGGTAATGTTTTTCTCTTTCTTATGTAGGCTGTACCCAACAGTATCAATATTCCTATCCCATCATTTTACAGTGTTTAGTACGCCTGTAGGTCAGAGGTGTTTAAAGTTGCAAGTTAGAGATTTTTTTTTTTTTCTATGTCAGCTGTCTCAATTGCATCTCTCAGTACAATTGTATTCTTTATGGCAGCTAGAGGAATCGCTGCAGGGAAAAGTAATAATAAGAAATATGTAAAATCTGTTAGATATTTCTCCTTGTGACTTAGCAAGAAGTTATAAGAATGAACAAAACAACTCCAAGATATAAACCATTCTCAGCAAGTGTTGTCTTCTGTGGGTGTGAACATTTGCTCGACTAGAAATCCCCTAAGTAGAAGTCAGTGTATCTGTGGCAGCTGTAGGTATAATACTGATCAATTAGATTGATAAAAAAGTTTCAACTTCCTTTAAGAAATTACTTGTATTGCTTTGTTTGTTATAGTGTGAAGTCTTTCCCATTTCATGATTCATGTATAAGGTGGATAGTGACTTTAGGTTTCCTTGGTTGGGTGATGAAATTAGTTTTTATGTTCATGGACTATATTTACAGATTCTGAAACTTAAACCCATTCTGTTTCATACATAAACATGTTTTTCTTTAATTATATGTTTTCTTCCTTATTAGGAAGGAATCTACTGGAGTTGTTTAGGTTTTGTGTTTAGTTTTGCTGCCTTTTTTACCCTTGAGTGGTAATTAAAATAGCCTTGTGTGAAGTTTCTGAGCATCTTTTATATACTTATTCATAGTTGTGGGACCTTTCTGTGTACTACTGAAACTGTAAATGCCATCAGATTAGATATAATATTGCTTATGGCAGTTGGACCGTCATTTATCTTGAGTTTATCCAGGCTTTTACCATGATTGTCATAGCACTTAATGGTTTGTATTCCACCTGGAGACCAGTAACAAGCAAAGTACTATACTGGGACCTGCTTTGTTTAGTACCTTGATCAGTGACCTGGAGGAGGAGATGAAGTCTATCCCATCACATCTGCATGTGACATCACATTGTGGGAGTAGCTGACACATTTGAGGACAGTGCTCTGCGGCTTAGAGAGGCTGGTGGAACAGACCCTGACAAACCCCGTGACATTCCACAAGGATAAATGCATGTTCTTACCCCTTGCCACAGGACTGGGTGGGGAGTGACTTCCCAGGAAGCAGCTCTGCTGGGAAGGACCTGCACGTTCTACACACGAGTCAACATGTCAGGCTTCTCTGGCAGTGACAAATGCCAGCGGTATACTAGGCTGGATAAGCAGAAGCAGAGCCAGTGGATTGCCAATACTCAGTATTCCTTAGACCACCACACTGGATATGCCCCATCTAGTTTTGGTTCCCCAAACACATGAGAAACATTGACTAAATTGAATCTAATTCAGTGGAAAGCCAGCAAAATGAGGGGCTTGGAGGACATGAGGAGAGGCTGAGAGAAATGGCTTTGCACAGCTTGGACATCAGAAAGCACAAGGGATGCTTAATAGCTGCTTCACAAGGTGATACCTAAGAGGTCATCAAGAAGATGTAGCCAGGCCCTTTACAGGGGTACATGACAGGAGGAGCAGAGACAGTGGCCACAGTCTAAAACAGGTGAGGTTCTGATTCGGCACCTGCAAATAAAAATCACCCTAAGGACACTGAGGAATTGGGATAGGTAGCATAGGTTGTCGAAACTACATCCTTTTCATTTTTTTTAAAGACTAGACTGGACAAAACCCTAAGCAAGTTAGTCTGCATACAGTGCTGTTGTGGTTTCCAATGTGAGTTAATCTATGAAATATCACAACTTTTTTATGGTACCAGTTGCTCTAATAATTGAGAATTTTGGTTGATGTTCCAGCATACTGTGATTCCACTTTGTTATAGTACACAATTTGTACAGAATATTTCTCTGTTACAATATTGTGAAGATCTTTTTACAAGACCCATTATGGTCTTGCATTATTGGCTCATATTATATGTTCTTTGTTTAAACCAGTAGTCAAGAATTCCTAAATAAATTATTAGCAGTTAAGTATTTTATAATGATAGAACTTAACGATAAAATAAGTGCTTAAAGATGGTAGCATGTCCTCTCAGGTTTGGCTTCAGATATGCTTTGCTCAGCTTGTCAGTGAATTTTAAAACATGATTAGCAATACTGGAATTTGAATGTGTGAATTTCTATTGAGCAATTCCATTGAATCCCTTCCAAAAGATTGTTTTAGTGTTAAAGAGCAGGACGTGAATTTGAAATTGGCTCTCAGCAAGTCAAACTTAGATTTCTATTTGGTTCTTTTGCATTAGCTGCTAATTTTAGTACTGTGAAACTTGTGATAACCTACGCTAGAGGTACCCGTGTGTCTGGAAAAAAAAAAGCTGTTATTTGTCTGAGCATTTGAAAATACAAATTAAAATGCTTCAGTTCTGAGAACATCTTCTGTTTGCACTTTTTTAATGTTCAGCCTTAACCTCTTAGTTTCATTAGCTATAAACAAGAGCCAGCAGAACCTCAGAAGCTTGAGATGATTCCTGTTCTTGCTCATCCAGCTTCACAGTGGTTATAATTTTAAGTATTTCTGTGTTTACCAAAGCATGAACCAGACCTTCAGATCCCTGTTTTGGTTTTTAGAATCCATTTTATGAAGTGTTTAAAATTTCAGGCGTTTGTATAACATTCAGCTTCAGTATGAAAGAGGTTGCAAATACATGCTGAGATAATCAAAACAAACAGGAAAGGGAATGGAAAGAATTTCCTTTAGGGTAAAATTCCTTAAAGTTGAAATAACCCTGAGAGATAGTGCTTGTCAGTTGGCAGGGAAAGTTAAGACTTGCCTTGTGAAGACTTTTTTTCCGGAAGTGGAAGAACATGGAAAAGCTCAGTTAGATGCTCTTTTAAAGCCATACTTTCAGCAAAATGAATTAAAACATTAAGTCTATTAAACTGATGAATCTCCAAAATTGTTGCATTATGACTGATGATAGCTACAGATCAGCAGCCCAGGCCTGAAATCTCCTTTGCTCTGAACTGAACTACTTGTTTCTTTTATAATCCAGTCACTGTAGAAAATAACTACAATTGTCTTAACTTGTTCTCTTTTTGGTATGGTCCTGTGTCAGGTGCTTCCTTATTCCCAGGTTGTACCAAAAGTAATTTTTTAAAATACTGTTGATGACCTGATCTATGAATCTTTCTACTATGTTGAGCCACAGCTCTTGAAGCAGCTTCTCCTTGATGCTTGTGGGAGTGCAGCTGAAGCAGTAGTTCTTGCTGAGTTCCTAAATAGGTTGAATATGGCTTATGTACCAAGCAGTGACAGTAATTTAAAATACAATCTGCCTAGAATTTTCATAGCTATGATATGTGAGCTGCCTTCCTCTAAATTGTGTTCTTTCATGGAGTCCAACTAATCTTTTGATTTTATCAAGGTCAGCACAGTTGCTAATGGAATATACAGGGGAAAGCAGATCTTCATGGAACCTAATGTCAAACCAAGTTCTTTAGCTGGCCAGCTCTCAAATGAGACAGTGTAGATTTCCTGCTTTTTGTAAGTAAATGTGTCTTATAAAACCTTCAGAACTAAATAATTCATTAGTGAGTTCAAATGCCAATGAACAGACTTTTTAATTTTCAGAGCTGGACTAAGCTTTTGAAATTAATCTTCTGATCTTTCCACTTAATATTTTGTTTGCATGATGGAGAAGTTTCAGAGAATGTAAAATATATTCCTTTGTAATGAGACTAACCCAAATAAAATGTTGACCTTAACATAAACTGCGTTTCTAATTCTGAATGCTATACAGTGATTGAGAAATGGAAGCTAAAAAGAACACTGCTGAAGGTGATGTGCTTTACAAAAATTTAAGGTGAATATATGAGAAAAAAGCAAATAGCAAGATTAAACAATTTATGGAGTAAACACTTATTTCTCAGTATTCAGGAAGTAAATATTTTTCTAACTTGTTATGACTTGGACAGAATTATAAAAATATTGTCTTCATTTTGTCAAGCTCACTCGAATTGAATGATTGAGATATGGTTACTCAATGGGAAGGGTACTTAAACAAAATAAACAAAACCCCCCAAAACCCCCACATTGTTAAGGAAAGTGATTGAGAGCTGTTGTTCTGCAGGTTTAAAAGCATTATATCCGCTGCACTTACTGTACTCTTTAGTTTTTTTTCAAGTTTTTTTTAAGGGTCAGGTAGAGGTGGAAAAAATACATATTCCTTAGGCTGTCCCTTCATCTATCCTCCCTTTTCTCCTCATGAAGGCAGTATAGCTGTTATATAAATTCCTAATGGAAAGATCACAGATCACTATCTTGCAATGGTGACTTTTTTCAGTGTTTCATTTTTATGGCTTTTGCTTGCTATAGTAGTTTGACTCATAGATTTGATCACATACCAGTGTTTTGGTTACATGCACCGAAATAAAAACACAGCTTGCTATATTTGCTTTGTATTTTTCTGTTTCTTTACTGGTTTTTTTTTTTTCATTTAAAGTAGCTTTCAACAAAATTGCAACTAATTGCCAGTAGCCCAGTTGATTTATAGCAGCAATATAAAAATGCTCATAGTCGAGCTGACCACAATAAAACCTTGCAGTTATGAGATATTATGAAACCTAAAATCTGAGCTTCTAATAAAACGTTTATGGCCTTCAACCTTTTTGGCAATAAATTTAAAAAAAGAAATCTGTTTAGAATGCATTTTTTCCTTAAACTGTAATGACATAATTTCTACTCTAATACTTTTCTCCTCCCACATACAGTCTTTCGTTCTGCAGTAGAAGTTTTCGTGCCCTTCACTTGTACTCTATTCTGTCTCCCACACCCCTCTATTGACTTGCCATTACCCACTTGTGGAACAAAAAATGACTTTTCTTTGTTTAAGAAGTGTAGGCCTGTGGTACAGCTGGGTAACTCACTGAAACCCTGGGTGGTTTACTGTGCCCAAAGGGACCAGTGTGTGCTTAGTCTCTCTGGGGGCTGGAGGCAGAGTGCACCTCCTGTTGAAAGACAGCTGGCTGTCAGCTCCTGGGCACCTTCTGGCTGGGAAGTGTGTGCTCAGATTTGCTTCCTACCCATAAGGTTTCGCATTTATTGCTGCCTAGAGGATGTGTTCTCAGCCCCTGTGTAGTCCAACACCACGGGTTGCCCCTTGACCACTGGCAAATTGGTGAAATTCCTTTTCCAGCTAGGGATTTTAAAAGAATGGAGTGTGGAGTAGGGGAGTACATGGAGTACGGTTTTTAGACATAGAGAATATTCTTTCCTTTCAAACAACTTGGACTTCAAATGATTTTCTGTCTCAGCAGTTAGAGGAAACAAAAACGTTGCAGGAAGTTCCAAAGACCAGAAAGTCGGCATGTGGTTCACAAAGATGATGGTGGAGGAGGGGGCTGGAGAGGGATTGTTTGTTTAATGGACTTTAAATGCCTAAATACTTTTCAGCATACAAATCTTGCCCTTTTTCTTTTTTTCCCCCCCCATTTAATACCTATGGGACTAGCACCTTCTATCATGCAGATGAAGTATTAAAATGAGCAAACTGTGTGATGTTCAGGTATGGTGGCAATAAAAGCCTCTTGAGCTTCTATGTCATCAGTATTTTAAATAGTTTGACAGAAAGATTTTGCCTCATGTAGAATCAGGGTTTTTTTTCTTGTTTCAACATCTTGCCTGAAACATACTGTTAGCGTGTGTACTCTGGAAGTTGTTAATGAATTTAATGATAGCTCTGCTATCCTTGACAGAAGTAGCTTCACTTTTCTTTTTTCTTCTCTTCTACCATAGCCTCTGGTATGTTTTAATATTATTTTTGTAATCAAAGATGAACAATTTGTAGAACTTCCACACTACTAGTACATGGAGAAACTAAGTTAATGAGTATGACATTATCTTACTAGAAGAGTTGATAACATTCATGTTTAAGAGGCAAGAAGGTGTAAGGCAATGTCTTCTGGGAACTTAATACAGTAACAACAGTTTCTCTCCACAAACTGATGGGCTGTAGAATAGGTGGATGTTTTTGCTTTGAAGTTGCTCTTGAGGGAGAGTGAGAAGACCAAGTGAATGAAAACACATGGGAAACATGAAAATATTCATTATGAATACCTCCATTAATACAAAATGCTCTAAATTTTTGTTACATTAAAAGAATTGTTCATCTGAAAGAAAATAAATCACTTCAAGCTTCATTGTTATATGTTAACCACTAGATTAGATGAATTTAGATGGTGGGTTTGGGTTTTTTTCCTTGTATCAAAAGAATCCCATTCAGTTCTTTCCTGACTGCTCTTTGATAATTACAGATGGGAGTGCAGCTCTGTAGTTTATGATCATTGATCTTTTGAGTAGAATATTTGAGAATTTGGGCTGTACATTAAGCAAACCTCAAGCTTGCTTTGTATGTCTTTTCCCTGTATTTTTTTCCAAGACTAATTTTCCATTATTATGTTGTAAGCAGTTTATAACAAAATGACGGCCTATTTGTGTAGCAGTGCACAAGTGAATAACTTCTCTGAATGCCTTAACCTCATGGCCTTCACAGAACAAAAGTTGTGTCCAAAACTTAATGCTGTCTTTTGTGATTGAGGGATATATGAGAAAAAATGAAAAACTTGCAAAGTGGTTCTCTCTTTGTACAGAACTGTCACTGCTCTGTTTGGCTGATAGGGATTCTTTTCAGCTGTCACTTTCAGTAGAAAAGAGACAAAGCCTGTGCCTGTACTTACTCCCACTGTCTTAGTCTGATTTTTATCTAAAGGGTTTGATGCCTGCAAGATTATTGACCATTTGTCCCATCAGAGTGCCAAGGTCTGGAATCTTGACCTTTCTGTGTTTTCTAAGTTCATGGTCAGTTTTTAAAGTATGTTTGTTTCAATAATTAACACTAGATACCATTTTTCTCTTGTGGCAGGGGATAAAAAAATTGTCGCGCAAAAATATTCTGCTCTCTTCATGGTCCAAAGTATATTAGATGGTCTTTTATGTGCTTTTTTTTGTTGTTGTTTCTTTTTGTCTATACTTCTTAAGAGTAGGTTAACTTGAAAATACTTTGGTTTTCTGCAAAAAGCAATTGTGTACCTGTTTTTTTCTTAAAAGCATGAGCTGCTTAAAAATCCTATCGATGATAATCATGACTGAAACCAGAAATACTATCCCTTTGTGGTAAGGGGGGAAATGTGCTGAGTGATACTGAGGATATTTGTGATAGAGGCAAAGTGTGTATACTGCAATTGAACAGTTGTCTCAAGCAGGAAAAGAAGTAAAACAAAGCAACAGTAATGATCTTGGGCTGGGGAGCAGGGAAATCTTTGCCACATGTGAGAGGGGTGAGTGACTCAGATGTGTGTGTTTGCATGCCTGTGCACACATCTGAAATGTAGAAAGAGAAATAAGACATAACTGTGAGTGACTCTTTCATTGTCTGTTCCAAGTGGGCAAAAGAAGCAAAGCTCTCAGGTCTGAAGCACAGCTCTGGTAAAACTTTTGTTGTTGGTCTTGGATTTATAAGTCAGCAGAAGGAAACAGTTTATCCTTGGTCTGTGATGTTTATGATTTAGAATTTTTTCTTTTGACTGCTAGATGTCTACTCCTGGTAGAAATGTTATACTGTTTGGCTGCATGATTCTATTACTCTTTCATTCTATTTCAGTCTTTAGCGTGAAATAAATCATACAACCTTAAATGGGTATAAACAGTTATATAAATATATAATTTTTATTGAGATAAAACTGTTTGGTGGCAAACACAGTTTCAAAATATGTTGTAAATCAGTATTTTTCTCCAGGCTTCTTCCGAGGAGAAGGTTTATGATAGAAGGTTTTGTCTTGGTTTAGTTTTGATTCAGTGGCTGAGATAAAGGACGTGTTGCTAGAACTTTGACAGCCTTGAAAGTTTGTTTCAATTTAGATTAAATTCCTCCAATTTACCGAATTTTTTAACAAGACCAAAAGTCTGTGCTCACAACAACATGGCAGATGAAGGTGCAGGTGCAGAATGCATGAGGGAGACTTAATTTTGAGGCAGAAGCTGTGGCATGGCCTAGGGGGCAAAGCTGTGCTCAACCTTTACTAGGTATCAGAATGTATGCAGGTGCAGAGCCTTGCTGTCTTCCTCAAATAAGATACCTGTACATCTGTGTATAAAAGACAGCAAGAAACTTGGTGTCTTTTTTGTCCCAGACAAAGTACACAGCCTTCATTATTTTAATTTGCATTCTCTCCTATGCATGGACTAGGAGAGTGAACCTCAAATGAGAGCTACTATAACTAGTGTTTGGGGGAAAAAAAATTAAAACTTGTGGCTTAAAAAACACACGTTGAGAGAATGAGTTGCTCTCTTTGTATAAATGTGGTAATTAATTCTTTTTTTACAGAAAACTTATTTGAATATATTGATATTATCTTAATGTAGGCTCCTGATTTTATGTTTTCATTTATTTTGACTTTCTTAAATAAATATGTCCAAAATCTGCTTTCTATTGTTTTATTTAGAAGTAGATTAGGTCATATCTGAATCGTGCTGAAATCTGTTAAATCTTAACAGGTGGATTGTAAGCTAAGAGTATAAATGCCTTCTTCAACACTGTTTTTATTGCTTTGATGTGTGCTGATATCTAAACTGTGTAATTGTGTGTAGAAATATGGGGAGGGGATTTGTTTCCCGGCCAACTTTATTTTTTTTTTCCACTGATGTCATAGGTGGCTATGACTCCAGTTTCTCAAATACTGAATATCTGTAACTACTTCACAGTTAAGGGCATTTATGTAAGTTCAGAAGAAGATGGCCTTTTAAAATACGCAAATGCAGGGTCTATCCTACTGAAGGAGAAAAATCTACTGTATATGGCACAGGGAGAAGTGAAAACGTTATCCCTGCTAATTATTCAATAATTTAGATGTGTTGTATTTTTTTCTTTTCTCCAGGCAGTAAAATCTAAAAAAAAATCCCTGAAAAACACTGCTTTCACATATTTCTGGAACAGCAAACAAACCTGGTTCTTAGCAATTTTTTGTTTTACAGGAGGCATGCTATTATCTGCCTTTCCTCATCTCTCTTTTCATGCAATAGTGCCTTTGGGAGGCTTCAAGTTTGATTGGCAGGCTGGCATATTTAGGCATGTCTGAAATACAAACTGTGTTTTTTGTTCAGAACCATACAAACTGTGCCATATTTGAAGTAAGTTACTGAAGCTTCATCTGCAAGAACAATGACCTTGAGAAATTAAACTGGAATTTTGCACAATCAAAATTCTCTGGTGGTTTTCTATTTTTTTTTTTTTTTTGTAATAGAAAAGAAAAAGTGTCTGTCAAACGTAAATGGAAAAGGAATCAAAATGAGGTAATCCTGACCAGAGACTAAGCTTTAGTTTTAAGTTAGCTTTAGTTTTTGCCATTCAGTAAAGAACAAAGGTCTGGGAAACAGCAGTAGAAGCGGTAATTGTAATTGCCCAAATTTAAAATGCTTTTTATTTAGTAACAGTTCAGGAATTTTGGATGATTGAAGGGTGGTGAACAAATTTTTTTTCTCTTTTTGGTCAGGCAAACGAAGTATACTCTGGGCTATAGTGTAAGTATATTGGTCTCTAGTTGCAGTGGGAATCCAAAATATAGCAAAAATGTTTCCTTAGTCAAAGGTAATCAAAGAACAATTCATTTATAATTTTTTAAAGCATGTAAAGATCTATGGTCCCATTCCAACTTCCCAAAAATGTTTGTTCAAATCAAAGCTGTTATACAAAATTTACACTTTAATGGGCTTCAAATTTTTTTTAATATAAGGCAGCTACCATATCCAGAAACATCTGGTATTACAGCCTTCAAAAAAAGGTATTCTTTCCAGGTCGCTTAATGGGTGAAGCCAAATGATTTTTTTCTGTGGCAAACTTTCTTTGACTTTTGTGAAATCAGAATAAACATGTACCCAAAAATCTGTCACCAAATCCTGTTCATCTATGGGTATGGATTAATTTTATTTGGGATGCTGAAAGTTTGGTCTGCTTCCAAATTAGTCTCTCTTGACATAAGAGGGATCATGTTCTTGTTACAGTATGCTATAGTGTACATACCAGCTCAGGTATGTAGCTCAAGTCTTGGTATTGCTTGAAAGGATCTCCATTAGTTCTTTCTCTTCTGTTGTTTATTTGCCTTGTATATTCCTCTTTGTTTTGCATTCTGTGTGTTTAATCTGGCCTATTTCACTCTACTATTACGCCCGGTAATGAGTGTTGACTATAAAAAGCAATGGTAGTAAATTATGAGACTCTTATTCTTGGAATGAATTTGATCACCAATTATGCTATTTTTGCCTTTGATGTTCTAAAGGAGATGGGAGACATTCAAATGCAGTTCTGGGCATTGTCAATCTTTTCAGTGTTGTTTCAGAGTTAAGGTTGAAAGAGGACTACAGAATTTTGATTAGGATTTTCAATCAAATGTGTAAGTTCAGTGTGTATGGAAAACACTATGAGGCTATAATTGAATGAAAAATTAATTTCTAAGTTCTGAAAACTAGTTTGTTTACATTACTGGATATTTCAGTAGGAGAGCCGGATGAAATGTTAAAGATCTTGATTTATGTTAAATATCTAATTCTTGTTCCCTAATTTCAAGAGGAATGTTGAGAAATTGGAGAGCACCAAGAAGGGTAGAAAGCCCTTGTTTGGAGCAAACAAGCTGCCAGGAGAAGCTGACAGAACTAGGCTTGCTCACTCTGACAAAGTAGCAGCTACTGAGTGACCTATGTCACTTGAGGTGCTTGAGGGTCGTTCCAAAAAACGGTGGAGGTGAATTTTTTCCACTGTCGCGAGATCAGCCACAAACTCTGATATGGTGTGTTTGGGTTAGATGTGAGGAGGAACGCTACCAGGAGGCCTGTACAGGCCTGGAACAGACTGCCTGGAGAAGCAGCTGAATTTTACATCTTTGGAGGTCTTGAAGACTCAGCAAGACCAAGCCATGCCTCATCATTTCCAGTGCTGATAAGAGTCCTGCTCTGAGCAGAAGATTGAACTTCATGACTTCCAGAAGTGTCTCTCAGCCACTCCAAAACTTAAAATGATTAGGCTTTTGCTCATCCTTTAGCCCTCTTCTTTTATTACCTCATTCTAAAATGATTGTGGCTCATATGTATGTTTGAAAAAGCAAGCAATGCTGTCAAAAGGCATATCCCACAAACATTAAGGCATTTACAAATGATACTCAGAAAACCCTACTCTTGCTTTTGAGAGAAGATATTGATAAAAAAAATTCCTTTTCACTGACTGTGTTTGAAAATCATCTTACTTTTCATGCTTGATGAAAGCAGACCTGATAAAGAAATGCTTTGGGTTTTTTTCCATAGTACTTAATATCTTGCTTTCTACTCAAAAATGACAAAAAGTATTTTTTCTACCCCAGACAAATGTCAAAGATAAATAATATATTGAGCAGACCTATGGGAACAATATAAAAAAGTATTCATCTTATTTCCATGAATAGCATTCACAATACTGTGATTTAGTTATGGGTTTTTTTACACTCATTTCATGACTTGTGAGTAATTTTTGTATCTTTCCTATTTTTAAGCTGTTGCCTTAAGTCAGTTGCCATGTTCTACTTACCTTTAATTGAAATAGTCAGGTACTACCTCATCATTCAGTTGAATTTTTTTAAATTTGCTTTCCTGTGGATGCAGTCAGTAATTTCTGCCTAATTTAGTAACTTCAGTTCCAGGCTGATAATTCTCCTTTACTGTTAATAGTTTCAGCATTCTTATTTTCATGAGGTTTCTTATTTTTTTGTGTTCAGGTGGTATCAAAAGCAGTGCAGATGTCTTACTTTTCTGCTCTGAAAATGGAGGGAAGTTAAGAGCCCCTGTCTTTCATTGTGGGGTGTGGTACTCAACTTCTCAGTGGTTATACCAGACTACTCACATTTAAGCTCTTTATCTCTTCTGTGATGAAGTCTGGCATAATAAAAAGTTAAAAATAAAACAAACAAAACAAGAAAAAAGGAAAGACTATGAGGACTAAATGTTGAGCTACTCCTGAAAATAGCTATGCTATTTAATCTCTCTCATCTATTGTATTTTCTATAATTTGTGGTCCAAACCTGTTATTTGGTAATGCCAGAGAGGATGTTGTTTCGTGCTCTCTTTGTGATCTTGCTTATTACATGCTTTTGCTGTGTTGTCAAAATGAGGTATTGTAAAGGGAGAAAGCAATGCCTGGAGCTGAACATTGTTTCATAGGAGAAAAATAAAGGTGGGAATGAAGATGGTGTTCACATTATGTGTGTGGAGTGTCATGTTGAAAATATAAATGATAAAGATTGAGCTCTTTGGGTAATACCTTTTATTAAAGATACTTACATTTCATATTAATTGCAGATTTACTGCAGGTAAAAAGACATCTATTTTAATGATAGGCATCATGGGGTGTTCTGTTAATTTCTGACAAAATCATTTTGATATAAAGCACAGATCCTTTCCCAGTTGAAAAGCAAATTCAAAAGGTAGAGCTATCTCAAGCTTACCTTTTCTGTTTTCATAATAAAGAATATTCTTTACTTGGGGTTATATTCTGAATGTGGCAGAACTCTTTCAGGTCAGAGCAGGGTTAGTTGATTTTTTTTTTCATATTCAGGATGATGCTATAGTGGCATTTGAATGTATGTAAGAAAATTCTGATGGCCTAAGGATAGGTCTATTTATGCTGCTACTTATATTAGAGAGTGTGTCAGTAGTGTATATTTACTGTTCACCTTATGTGTTTCTTATCAAGTGCTTTTTGTTATCTTTCTCAGAGAAAGGACCATCCAAAGTTGCAGGTTCTATAAACAATTCTTCTCAGCAGTCAGACTGAGACTTAAGCAAACAAAAGATGAATGGATATTGCTTTTCAAATTAGTGCTGCTCTGTAATTAATTGTGCTTAATTAGCAAATCTTTCTTTAAGCATCCACACTGCAATGATGTAATTTGTTTTCCCAGGTAACTGATCACAAAGTATGGAAAGCTCCTTTTAACAAACTCCAAGTAATTGCACATTTCACTGGAAGTGTTTTGATTGAACAGTGGTGATTTATCTGATGACCTTCAATCTGTCTTGGGTCCATCCAGTCCTTCCAGCTGGCTTGCTGTTGCTTTAAGATATGAAATGGGTGTTTGGGCAGCGCACTCCCTGATAAATTAGTGTTGTTCCCTGTGCTACTCAGCTAGAACAGTTTGGAAGTGCATCCACTGGGAAGGCATCCCTCCTTTGCTGCCTGTGCTGAGACTGGTATGTAGAACTAGGAACAGTGTTTACTGTGATGGTGAAGGATCTGCAATCTGACCTGTAGCTGGTGAGGTTCAGCCAGCCTGGATCAAATAAGGTATCCTTTCCACAGAGAGGCAAATATAACCTTGTGATAATATTTTTAGATTTTATATAATTTTATACTGTGACAGCATTCGTGATAGGTGTGCTGTGATATTATGTGATAAAGTTCTCAATTTCCTTTTGAACTGAGTGATATGTGTGGCCTACAAGAGGATTAGTGCCCTCATGTGCTTGACTTCTTTTAGAAGTTGAATTTTCTACACGCCACTGGGCAATAGAGAATTGCAGATCTTAGAGATGAATGTAATTCTTACTATGATGGATGTTGGTATTTCTGAAACTCAAAAACAAGTGTACAAACTGAGATGCCATACATCCAGAATGAACACAAGTTATTTTTCATTGTCCTTGTGGCTTTTGTTTAGAATAGGGAGTTTGAGAAAGATCTGTTACCGGGGAATTCCATTTTGGGTTTTAAATAGACATTGTAGCATTGTGGCCAACATTGGTATTAAAATCAATGATCTTGTCAAATAAGAGAGGAGTTTGGTATTGTTGTTGTTTGTGTTATTTTGGAGTTTTGTTTTTGGGGGGGTTTTGGTAGTTTTTCTTTTTTGTTGTTTTTGGTTTTTGTGGTTTGTTTTGTTGGTTTGTTTTTTTTTTTTTTGACAAAAGTACCTGGAACACTGATCTCTACACCTTTATCTGGGCTGCAAAAAATTAAGAAAGAACTTACGGATTTAGAAGGAAAACCCTCTTTACAAGTCAATGTGTGAAATAATTGTGTTGTCCAAAGCTGAGGATTTCACAAGTTTTATAGCAATGGTTATTGTATATCTTTGTTTTGTTTCACAGTAAAGCATGCTGCTACTTCCTTAACCTTATTGTTTTCTATTTCTCAGTCTGTATTTCAAAAAGAAGCAGCATGTTTTCTCTCTGAAATGAAGAATTAAAAGAGATTTCTTGTATGAAACACCTGCACAGTAGGAAGTGAAACAGAACTTTTTAGCTCTCACTATTTTATGGCAAGATTTCTGTTCCCTTTCCTTCCTGTAAACAAAAGGAGTCACTTAGAGAGTGGGAAATAAGCTATTTACAGGACATTTTCTGTATGAAAGGAAGGAAAAGGCCTTTACAGAGATCAGTCTATTGTGTTGGGAATATGTAAAGTTATACAGAGTTAAATTGAGTTTAGTTCTTGGAGAGGAAATACATGGCAAAATACATGTAATCACTTCAGTCTTGACCCTGTAAAGTGCTAGATGCCCCCATTAGTTGCTGAAATCAAAGCAGAAGCTAGGACATGGAGTGCTGTGGTTTGATCCCAAATCTTATGTGTAACCTGTCATCACTGTAAGAACTAGATCAGAGAGAGACTACACTTTAAAGTAAAACTAAGAGCTTGTGCAGTGTGGCTTTTATTTATAAACAAGCACTTTCGATACTTGTACTTTTAGATAGATGTTCAAGTCACTTTTGCACATCTGTTTTCCATCTGTCTCTTTGAAATACAGTTGTCTTTGCTAGACAAGTGTCATAGTTGGATTTTTCATGGAAGTAATGGTTTCCAATGTACTTGTAGAGTGTGTATATTTTCAAAGTTCTGCTTCACATATGAAATACATTAACTACTATTCTGATGTGAACCAGGTGATCTTATTCTTGCCTGTGTTATAAAATTAATTTCTGTGAATAGCTACTTGATTTTCATTTATCTTCTGTAGCACCAGCAAGAGGCTTTATCACCAGTAAGAATTGTGGGTTAGGTATTTAACTCTAAATTCTGCCTGAGCATTATGGAATAATGTAGCTTTCTTGAAACCTTGGGTGTATAAGATGATAGGACTGACAATAGCTTTGCCAATAAAATTGAGCAGGTAGAGAAAAATCTTATTATTAATTGTATCACTTTTATCTGCAGTTCTTGTACTTAAGTCATACTTGAAAATGGAAATTTATTGTAGCAGTTTTTGTCATTTCTTTTGCTCAATATATTAAGTTCAAGATTCCTAATACTTGAATATCATGACTAGGCAATTGTAAGTATGGGCAAGAGGAAAGTAAAGAATTTAACTTAATAGATACTGAACTCCATTTTTGTTTCAGAAGGGGTACTTAAATACAAAAAGCTTTAATAGCAGTGTTAGCTGTTAAAGAAATGATGGGGTTTTTTCTTGCATGGTGGGTTCAGTTCCTCACACAGAAATCCTAATGTCTGGATATTTCAGCCTAGGTTGGCAGATAAGGCTGCAGTATGTGTATGTGTGTTTGTAAAAGGCAGCTGAGAGTGGTGTATCTTCTGGCATGTCTTGGTGAAAGGAGAATGTGCCCTGTCTTTGTCCTGGCAGAAGAAAAGAATGATTCTCTTGCTGCCTGTATTTGGGTTTGTGTTCTTCTAGACCAGAATTGTTTGTCTGCTTGTTTGCTTTCTCTCTGTAGTTTTCTAATTCTTTTTTCAAGACAGGGTATTACCGAAAGGGCTACTGGATGCATGAGACTTGGTCTAGGTGTAGAGGAAAGTGTAAGGTTTCTTCTTGGAAGTTTGGTGTATGACACTTCATTGTGCCATAAATCGAGTCTCTCCTGATGGGAGAGAATTTGCTGAAAGTCCTTGCAAGGCGCTTAAAAGATAAAGTGAGACGTCTTCTGTAGTTTCAATGCTTCTAGATAGTTGTTTATTCAGTCTTATCAGAGAAACTGAGCCACTAGCATGACCCAGGTAAAGCATGGAAGGAGGAAAAGTAGGAGTGAGAGCAATTATCAAAATTTACACAGCCTTTTTAAAAACATTTAAACCAATAGTTACTAAAAACATACATTATTTTTACTTTCTTACCAATTATTCAGTAACACGACTAGGAACTGCGGAATTTTCTATCCAGTCATTCCAAACTACTTTTACTGCAAAATATGGAGTGGTAGGAGAAGGGGAAGAAGGTTTAGAGAACAACAACAATCCTCCATTTTGGTATTTTTTGCTCTTATCTATATACTATAAGGAGAAGCCTAAAACCTCTAAAATTTTCACCCTGTGACAATCTTACATAGTAGTCTATAACTTAATTCACACCACTGTATTTTCTAGCTGTTGTCTGACTGTTGGTAATTTTTTCCAAGGTTTAAAGCTATACCAGTGGTGTCCAGGGGGGTAAAAACCCTTAAAAACAGGCAGAGAAATATTCTCGGCACTCTGGGTTCCTACAGAGTGTTGAAGGCACAAATGTCGATAGTATCCCACAATCTAGAGCAAATGACTTGACAAGGCATTAGCCAGCCTTCATGGTCCTATGTGGAATTTATTTTTTTCCTGGGATATGCCATCAAAAATACATCTCCTACAATGTAAATCAAGTGTGTCCAGGGTACCTCAGAGTTACCAGGTAGATTGACTGCATCAGGCTGATATTCTGGACATACTGAACTTCTGTGGAGCTTATCTCTGCAGTGACCATCTGTACAGTGTTTTGGAGCGCTAGGAAGCTGCTTGGAGCAAGGCTTTCCTGATGAGGATGCTGCTTCTTTGCCCATTCTTTCTGGAATCAATTTCTTCTGCATAGCCGAAACTTTTGGGTAGAGAAAGAAAACTTGCCAAAGGAAAATGAGAGATCTTGTACTAATATTATTCTATCTTTCTGCTTTTCCCACAACAACAAAATAGGAATAGAAAATATTAAAAGATTGGAACATAAATAATACCATATATTCATGCAGAAAAGTAATTTTTTTGTCGCTGAAAATGACGTGCAGTATATGGCAGGCCGCAGTTACTAATGTCTGACTTTTAGCTAAACAGGGCTACTAACAAGGATCGACTTTGCTATGCAGGAATTCTTTCTACCTGCATTTCAGGTATCTTTCGATGTGAACTCTTCTTTGCCTTGTCTTTGGCCAAACTGACTTCCTCAATGACAATTCCTGTAGAAACAAGGTATTAGTTTTCAATTCCAGTGGACATTCAGATAAAGATTAAGAAACCAGCAAATGAAACCCATGTGTTACTTCCTGGAGAATAAAGAAACCCAGAGGTGACTCCATAAGTAGTTAAACATGAGACGTCCAGGACAAACAGATCTGTGATGCACAGCAGTGTTATGATGTCCAATACTACACATAAGTTTTGAAGCACATGAAAGAAAATAGGCACCATTATTTCTGTTTTGTAATTTGTTACTTTATGTGAGTTTAAAGCATTACTTGAAATTCTGAGGGATTTTTTTTCCATTTGTAGACCTTCATGAATGTATGGGCAAGATGTTATGAAGAAAACTTTCGAATGCTGGTGAAATAATAAATTATTTTTGAAATATATAACATTATTTTTATTCTAAATTCTTAAATTCTTTTCCTGATTTGGTGTTCTGTATAAGAACTTTGGATTAAAGAAAAAAATTAGTATGTGGGCAAGGCCTAGTGTTTTCCCATTTGGCTGCCTCACAAAAGAGCAACATAATCCTCTAAATCCTACTTTACTCTGAGGATCAATTGATTCCACTTTCTGCTCCCATAAGCAGACAATCTAAAAATTGTCTTTGAGACAGATATTTTGAAGCTTGCTCTTCCAGTGATCTGAATATATGCTTACTTTTTTTTTGTGAGAAGGACAATGTTAATAATGATAATATTCTCATAAACTTATTTATAGAAACTGGAAGCAGTTTCTTTTGGAAAATGGACCAGATTCCATAGCCATTCTAAAAAAAATTGGCTTTCATTTATGCAGTTGCTTTCTTCTCGTGTTTTTACTTTTGACTTTTTGTACTTACTATGCTTTAGTTTCAGATTTTACTGGAGTGAGCTTTATGTGTGAAATTTGTCTTCATCAGATGTCATTTTTAGGTTAGGAATGAGAAATTTCTGTTTAATATCCTGGGGGTTTTTAATTGTGTCTTCTGCTGGCAAACAGATTAGTTATCTAATGATACTGGTCCACACTACTACTGATAGAATTTAGGGCTTTTTTTAGCTCTCCCATGAAAACTGCACTGGTGAATGTGTTTGCTCAAGTTTTAGGTTGTAACTACACCAGGAGTTGGGGTTTTTATGCAACTGTGAGCATACCGGTAAAAGTAGACTAAAGTGATTGCCTATTTTTGACTAGACCTAGAAGGAGGATAGTAGTAAACTGTCCTGCATCCCATCTGCCGGTGTCCATAATACCTAGATATGCAGCTGACGTAGGATTTTCAGGCTTTGTGTTCTTTTCCATTGTATGCACTATTCTGTAAAATACCTATTAGAATTATATTTATCCCTATGGTGGTGATTTAGTACAGGAAATAACATCTGTTCCTGCTGTGTGTGTGTGTTCTTTTTCCTTTCTTTCAGTATGAATATAATATTGTGTATTTTCAAGCTAGATTTTACTATCTGAGATCATGGTAAAACGAATGCCTTTTGAAACTTTGTTAGCTCAGATATAAAATAGCCAAATTGCCTTATTGGTACATGACAGTTTTATGATTTATCTCTCTCTAATGTTGATCTATGATAGACCTAGCTAAAATATTTTTATTTTACATATGCTTTTATTTACCTTCATTCAGAAGCAAATGTAAAATTGTCACATGTAAATTTAGTGGTGTTAGATACTTTCTTCACTGTAAGTCATCCCACAGAATCTCAGAGCATGTATCTAAACTTTTTGGATCAACTCCCTACTCTTTTCTCTCAAAACATTTTATGGAACTTCATGACTTTTTCTCATTCTTGTAATTGAAGATATTATTAAGCTACTTGCTTTTTACAATACAGTTCTAAGAATAGCTGTGGACCCTTTATCATGACCTTTGAAGCAGAGCCGTAATGAAACAGTCTGTTGGTTCAGCACGTACTGTCTCATGACCTTTTGCCCTAGCAACGCTTTTTTTCCAGTTATTGCCAGGAGCTTCCATAGATAACACCTTTAACTTCTCTGTTGCAACATATACATATGGCACTATGATGAATTTTAAAGCTAGTGAGTTGTTCTTGATAATTTATTTGCATGTAGAAATTAGTAGATTTTCATTTTACACAAATGTTTATTTAAGTTTTGGGTTTTTTTTTTTACTTATCCCTTAATACCGTAACGGGACATGTTCACCTAAAACCAAAACCAATGAACCTTTCTTATTTGACTTGCAGGTATCTCCATTTTGTTGATATCAGAAAAAGAGTGGCTCAAGTTGACATCCTTTGTGAACTCTTCTAGCCAAAGGTAAATTTCTAACTGGTGGCAAATATGTTTTTACTATGCTTGTAGTACTGCCCTACCTTTTAAATAAAAAGGCAGCTGTGCTGCTGTCTTCCTTAATGTTTGACATCTCACAGACTGTATTTCCTTGAGATACCTAAAGCACCCTAAAAAACCCCTAAGAGAATCATTTAGATGGCTCAGCATACAAGTGAATAACAGAATCATAGAATGGTTTGGGCTGGAAGGGACCTTTAAGATAATCTCATTCCAATCTCCCCATTATGGGCAGGACACCTTCCACTAGCTCCCTTCAACCTGGTCTTTCACAACTTCTCAGGGCAGCCTGTTCCAGTGTTTGACCATCCTCACAATAAAGAATTTCTTCCTAATATCCTACCAAAACCTGCTCTCTTTCAGTTTGAAGCCATTCCCCCTTGTTCTATCATTGCATGCCCTTGTAAAAGTCCCTCTCTGGCACTCTTGTTGTCCCCTTTGGATACTGGAAGGCTGTTATAAGGTGTCCCCAGAGCCTTCTCTTCTTCAGGCTGAACAAAACCTGTCTTCAGAGGAAGTTCAGCCTTTTTTTTGAAATCTGTAACTTTGCAGATTGCCTCTCATTAATATTAAAGTGTATGGTACAATCAATATTATACAGCTGTTACTATACAGAAGGACTATTGTGTTCCTTAATGCATCAGATAAACCAAAAATAAAATCATGGTTTTGGTGATTTGGAAATTCTTATCTTGGTTGTCTTCTCGAGAAGAGCTACTATGACCAGAAATAGACACTAGCATAGTGGGATGAAAGAATGTCCTTTGTAAGTGCTAATTTAGCTGCTTGTAGACAATCCCGAGCCTCCAGTCACCAAAAATCATGACATCTACGTGTTTTCTGCACCAGGAATCAGGAGTTGCCGTTATCATTCTATGCCTCCTATCTCTACAAACTCCTTGATCTAGTTCAACTGGATTGGTTTTAGTTCTAGGGTATGGCTCAGGCTTAGAAATACTTCGTGTTGGCTGAACACAGTCTGTCATCTAAAGACATTCAGTATAGTAGTTTTCTGTCTCTATCATATTTCTGACACCAGTAAAACTTTTAACTTTCATTTCCAACTACATATTGTTTCAAGGAGGAAAAAGAAGTCTGAAACAAGAATTAAAATATATCTCAAATTGATTATGCGTTCAGAGATTTGTAAGAAGTAAGATAACTACTTTTTGTCAATCTATTCAAAGAACCATAGATTTAGGAGCCTGAATAATTGATCCTCCTTGCCATGTTTGCCATGTGCTTTCATGCAGGAGAAAAATTGAACCTTCTCTCCAGCCACCTGAGCCCCTCAGCCCTCCGTGTGCTACAGCAGTTAAACTAGGTGGATGCTCAATAGATGTGTTGCTGTTTATCAGATTTTAAGTGGCTCCCTTTGCTCACATCAGGTTAATAGTCTTTTTCCCCTTCTCACCTGAGACTCCATTTTTTCAATAAATGGTCAGTTCTGTAATACAAAATAAGATCACCACACTCCTTTGTTACTGAGCCTGATGAAGCTCTGCTTTATTAATGGCAGTGTAGAACATATCTCTGAAAATCTTATCTACTACTTTTCTTATAAACAATGTGTTTTGTTTTGGAAATAGACTGAGAGGACAATATTGTAGCATATTTTGCATTATGTGTTGTCAATAATATCTTCATTTGAATAATGCTACTGTAGTAAAAGAGAACTTTACACTAGTACTTCTAGTCTAGAATTGTGTGCTAACCACTTCTAGTATTGCATTTGCTTTATCTTTTGGCTGTACAGTTGGCCAATGCATAGCAGATGTTAAAAGAGATCTGGAAGAAGCTATTTTGGTTCCTAAAGGCAGGGAGCCAAAAAAATATCTGTGCTATGTTATGTTTCTCTGCACTGTGCTACACCAAGTCTGTAGTTCTGGAAAGATTTATTGATTTATTTGGATCTTTCCATTTAGCTTACTGGAGCTTGGAAAGAAGTAGGACTCACTCACCTCTTCAAACGCTATATCACTCTAAATAATAAAGAGATAACAGTAAGAAGCACAAGTTGACTACTTGTGAAAGCATTAGTGAGGTCCTCCGAAATAGAAGTCAAAGTAAAATAGCATGCGTGTTAATAAAATGGAAGAGCTTACTAATGTGCATTTTGGGGTAGCTGTTTTGGAGAGGGAATAGGAGGGAAAAAAGAGGGAGTATTGGCAGGTTGGGTAGGATAGTTAGGATCAAGAACTGTAGAGTGATAAGTCTTAGAAGAAAAAGAGGCAGCTAATTAAAAAAAATATGGGAGAAGCTAGTATTCAACTTTCTTTCCCTAGCCCTCAGCAAAAGTAGGACGTATTTTCTCTTTGAGGAAGAGGCTGATGTGCCACTGGTGTTTACTAAACAGATGTAAGAACAACAAATGCCTTAATAATCAAACAAAAAGAATTGAAAGAAAGTTGTTGGGAGGGAGGGGTTAAAGGATGCATTCCATCCTGATTCCTTAATTAATGTAACCTAATTTATTTCAGTAAAATGATTTGTGTATTATTGTTTTATACAAAGTAAAGGATTACAGTAAATTATCTTAATTGAAATCCTTTGTTTCTGGCTCATGCAGAAAAAGACTTCTATAAAATATTTGAAATAATTAAGAATTAATGCAAATACTTTTGAAGACAAACTGCAGAATGGGTCAAAAATATCCTATGAGTTTGTTTCTGGTTAGTGCTGCAACTGTGCAGGATGAGTGAGAAACTTGGAAAAAAGAATTATGCATTTGTGAAGGAGAGACTTCTCAGAAAATTGGAGAAACAGAGCATGGAACAACATGGCTAAATGAGAAATCAAAAAAGTTCAAGAATTTGAAAATGGTTCAGGGAGAGCTAAAACCATTCTGGAATTAAAGCTGGTGAAGAATGTGAAGGGTAACAAAAAGCCTGTTGGAAGTACATAAGGAGTAGAAGGAATGCTAGGGAAAACGTGAGCCCACTGATAGTGGGGTAGGGGATCTGGTGACAACAGATCCCGAAAAGCCTGAAGTGTTCAACACAGTTTTCACTTCAGCCCTCACTGGTAAGACTGGCCTTCCAGAATCCCAGACAGTGTGGAGCAAGGAAGACTTACCCTCCGTGGAGGGTGAATAAATTAAGGGATATTTAAACAAACTGTGCATAAAGCAGTCCATGGGACTTGATAGAATGCACCCATGAATACTGATGGAGCTGACTGATGTCAGTGTGAGGGCACTCTTGATTTTCTTCAAAAGGTCATGTGGAGAGGTTCCTGAGGACTGGAAAAAAATCTGTGTCCAAGGAGAGTCTGGGGAAGTACAGATAAAGAAACCTTGCTTGTCCCTGTGAAGGTGATAGAGCAAGTGATCCTGGAAGGTATTTCCAGATACATGGAGGACAAGAATATGACTGGGAGTAGTGAGCATGAATTTAGGTGTGGTAAGTCCTGCTTAACCCATCTGATACTCTTCTATGATGAAATGGCTGGCTTGGTGGATGAAGGGAGATGGCCTTGATAGATGAACAGTGAGATAGACTGAAAGATGGCTCAACTGCCAGGCTTAGAGGGTTGTGATCAGCAGCACTAGCTCCAGTGGCTCGCCAGTGGTATACCATAGGGACCAATACTAGGTTCAACACTGTCTAATGTGTTTGTTCAGTGACCCTGTTTCTGGGACTGAGCACACCCTCAGCAAGTTTCCTGATGATACAAAACCAGGAGGAGTGTTTGATATCCCAGGTTGTTGGGGTGCCGTCCAGAGGGACCTCAACAAGATGAAGAGTGGGCAGACGACAACATTCCTAGTTTAAAAAAGGACAATGCCAGTTCCTGCAGCTGAGGAGAAATGACCCCAAGAACCAGCATGTACTGGAGGTCAGCCACCTGCAAAGAGCACTGCAGAAAAAGACCTGGAGATTTAGGAGGACAGCAAGCTGAGCATGAGCCAGCAAAGTGTCCTTGTGGCAGCACTGGCAAGGCCACACCTGGAAAGCTGTGTGCAGTTCTGGGTTTCCCAGTACAAGAGAGATAAGGACATATTGGAGAGCATCCAGTGTAGGTCACAAAGAAGGTTAAGGGATTGGAGCATTTTTCATACAGTGAGACGCTCAGTGAGCTGGAACTATTTGGCCTAGAGAAGGCTCAGGAGGATCTCATCAGTGTATAAATTCTTGAAGGGAGGGTGAAAAGTGGACGGAGCCAGGCTCTTTTCATTGGTGCCCAGTGAGAGGACAAGAGGCCATGAGTGTAATTTGAAATACACAGAATTCCATCTGAACACGAGAAAAGGCTTCTACTATGAGGATGGTTGGGGTCTGGAACCATCTCACAGGAGAGGTTGTGGATTCTCCATCTTTGAAGGTATTTAAAACCTGACTGGACATAGCCATGAGCAGCTAATCTATCTGAACCAGTCTGAGCAGGGGAGTTGGGGTGGAAAATCTCCAGTGGTCCCTTCCAATCTCAAAGACTCTGTGATTCTGAGAACATAGGAAATGGGAAGAAATTGATGTATGTTTTGCAAGCAGGAAAAAAGCTTGAACATATTGATAAATTTCATTAATTAAAAGACTAAGTCAAGGTCACCTGCAGCTCTTTCTTAATCAAGTTGTCGAGAAAATGCTCAGGTCGTTCATTCCTTGGTTAATGACCTTAGGTAGCAGGGCAATAGACATCAGAATATTTTTCAGGCTCAGTTAATCAGGAAGGGAAAAGATTTAATGAGGTTTTAGAAGCATTTTTCATGGCCAAAACTGATTGTCTAAAAAAATCTATGAGAGCTTTGAATATTGTGAAACTTACTATGCTGTAATATTTTCTATCCTGTCTATCCAAGGTCTAAATTTTTGTATTCAATAATCAAACTCAGTAAATTTGAGTCAAATTCAGTAAAAATTGTACTCAAATTCAGTAAATTTGAGTCTTAAAATATTGATAATATGATACAGATGACCTCTTGCTATATTTGATCTTCTCTTGGGTAGCCTGTCACATCCACTCCTATCTAAAAAATGCAGACAGCTTAAAATAATCTCTTGCAGGCTGACCTGGTCTGGTTATTAACCCAAAACACTCTGAGCCCTGTCTGTTTGCAGAGTTGAGGGAGGAGGAGGGGGCAAGAGGCGAGGAAGCATCTAGTTTCAAAAATAGAAACCTCACAAGTACTCTAATTATCTTTTATGGTCCTCTAAAAAGCTATTCATTTGCTGTGAATATCATTCAAATACTTTGTAGTTCTTAGCTGTTAGGGCTTTTTTTTTTTGCAAATTTTTTCTTTTGTTTTGCCATCTCACTCCTGTCATTTAGCCTAGTAACCTGGTTTGCTGCCTTGTCAAATTCTTCCCTGTGAATGGAGTGTGTACTCTCTCTTGTATGGCAGCCTGTGAAGAGAGGGAAGGAGGAATACAAACTTTTCCCAGGTCCTCCACTTCATCTAGTGTCTGCTTGTATAACAGGTTTTCTGTTTTATCTTACTGCAAGTATGGGGAAGTGAAATAGATGGGAAGAAATCATACTTTAAAAATAAATAAAAAGAAAAATTTTTTTCCTGAAATTTCTTGAGGTTTTTTGGTCATATTTAAGACCAGGGATGTTAACTGCTTTGAACAGCTTCAGGAAGGGTGGGGCTATATGCCATCAAATGCTGAAGATCAAAGTCAACTGCAGCAGCAAAGTTTTCTCAAAAATATAAACTAAATTTGTAAACATTTTTTGAAGTGGTTATTTCTAAGGGGGATGGGAACACATATTTCCATGTGTCCATATTTCATGTACGGTTTGTTAAGCATATACACTAACTCCTTAGAATAAAAGAGAAGTTGAGACATTTCTGTATGTGACATCCTTCCTTTTGTCATTTGCCTCTTGGAGATTATAGAAAAGTCATCTTTGTTATTGTTAATGATGATAACAGCTAATTATGTTTAGGTGACTGGCAGATTAGATTGACTATTTCTACTTTGCTTTTTTTTTATTTTTCAGTTGGCTCCAAATCACCATCCACAGACATTTACTTAATTTCCCTTACTTAGGGATGGATGTTATTGCTTATCCTGTTCAGAAACCAGAAAGAAAGAATGTGACTTTGATTTTTGGCTCTATTTTTATCTTTCCCTAAAGTGGGATTTTTTTTTTTTTTTTTAAGAAGAGAATGTTTAGAAATTTCTTCCTGCATAATTTTGGAATTTAGAATACACCTGTAAATTGATTTCTTTGGGGTTTTTTTTTGCCTGTTTTTTTCTCTTTGGCAAGCCTTCTTTTTAGAATTTTGAAGGTTGGAGTGGGCTGCAGGTTTAAGTCAAAACTATTTTCTAAGTACAGATAAACTGAGGGTATAGTCCAGCCCTTTTGCTTTACATATGCTAATTATTAGATAACATTTGGCAGTTCGTAGCTTTGTCTAAGCAGGAGGAAGAGTGTGGATTATATGACAGCTGAATGCATTTCAACTAACTTTGTCTCTAGGGCAGCTGGAATTTACAGTACTTTTAGATTTAGTAAGGTAAACTAAGGTTCTCTCTTACTTTGCATTTGATACAGTTTGGCTTAGAAACAGTGTTCTTAAACTAGAAAAAAATAATTGAAATACTTTGTTTTTCTCAACTGAGTTAGTGTTTGCAAACATGATAGATTTCAAATTAATGTAGTATGGTGTTACTGGATGAAGTAGGAAGGAAATTTGCTCTATCATAGGATTATTACCACTATCAGGAGTTGTTGGAATGACATTTTGTGTAGCCAAAAAGTTAAAATGGAGTTTATTTTTTAATTGATTTTTTTGGGGGGTTTTAGCAGAGTATCTCTTTAAAGAAGTAATTGTAAAAATATAAAAATTGACAAACTGCATACTGAAATTATATTGTAGTTGACAAGTGTGTTTAATGAAGATGATTTTTGCCTTGAACCTCCATGTTTGTATTCCTGTTGCCCTTGTATTTTTTTGGTGTTAAGTTCACACAGGAAACTAAAATAGAGTTCTCCATTGTTTTAGGTGTGTGTGTGTACTATGAGGTAGTGTGCATAGCTGCTAGAACTGTGTTCTAAAGCAATTGTTTCATTGTTGGAAGCTTCGGGTTTCCTGGTCTCTAATCTCTTTTCTTTGTGAATATCAAGGTGAAGTGGGTGATGTAGTCTTAATGCTCCGCTCCTCTGGCTGATTTGAAATTATTTTGGTTTTTTTTTTTTTTTTCATCTTTTACTGTAGTGCTGCGTGAAAAAATCTTGGCTAAACTGGGTTGCATTATTTATTTGTTTGTTTATTTGTTTGTTTAGCTTTCTTTTGAGATAAAAATCAGTTTCTCATACTAACCCCTCAGTGCTGGCCATAAGATCAATGGATGGGTGATGAGGTGGAGAGAAAGTTTTCCCCAACTTCTTCCAGCTCTGTGCCTCAAATATTAACATACAGCTTAGGTTTTCTAACTGACAGATTTAGTTTTTTAAATTACTCTTATTGACTTCTAAGTGTTAGCTGGGACTGGAATATACTTCCTGTCTCCTTTCAATCCTTGATAAGCATGCTGATTTGCATGCAAACAGCAACCCCCATTTCTTAGATTCAGTTGTTACCACCCTGATGCTCTGTCCTTTTTACATGGTGTGTTTCCTTAAGTATTCAGCCCAGAAACTGCCCAACTATGTTTCGTATGCTGGTCAGTGAAGATTTTACTAAAATCCCTTTTTTACTTGTCTTGTCTAGGTAGCAGAAGCAGAGCTTAGTACAGTGTAAACAGATGTTTCTCTATTTATGTTTAAATTACAGAATGTTGTCAAATTATCTTGTCTCATAGCACTGGAAAGACACAGGCTCTGGAAAAAAGGCCTTAGTGGTATCCCATACCTTCTGTGAAGGCTGTCTGTATAATGGATTGGGGGTGAGTGGTTGGGGGTTTTTTAAGCACTTTTAGTTTGTGTCACCTTATAAAAACTGTCTTTACAAAACCAGGACAGAGGCGTCCACATGTATTCTATGGATGAATCTCTGTAGTGTATCATTCATACTTGCTTTATTCTGTAACATGCTACCTTCTTTATTCAACTGTTATGAAATCTGCTTATTAATTGAATCAGAAGACATCTGGTTTTGATACTGATTCATGTTTAAAAAAATCTTTCCTTTGACCATATATGTGGTCTGTCAAGTGGTATTCATTCCGTCTCTGGAAGCAAAGATTTCCAGTAAAGTGCGTCCTACATGTCCGTTGCCCAGACTCAGGATCTGCTTCTGTTGTCTTGTCTGTAATTATTAGATGTTGATTATAGCTAGAGCTGTGAAGATTTTTTGGTTTTCCTATTCCGTGAATAATTTAGTTTCTAAGTGTTCCTGTATTTGGTGAGGGTGGAGGATGCAAACTTTTGTCTAGATGCCTTCCCACTTCATACTAGCCAGTTGCTCCATAGTTTCAGTATTTCACTGGCACATAGACTGCTGAGGTTCCATTTAGTAGATATTTTTGCACTAAGATTTAATTTACTTTCCTATGTTAAATAGAGATGTTAGAGCTTATTTCTTGTGGGAATCTAGATGATATTGCAACAAAACAGGAATGCATAGTTAAAAATGTTACTTAGAAGGCAAGCTGTATACTGAACAGACTGTACTCATGTTTAATTAATAAAATAACCTTTTTTCTAAAAACGAAAGTCAAATACCCCTCCCCCCCAAAAAAGCAAACCAACCAACCCACAAACAAAAAGACCCAACACAAAACCTGACCCAAACAGTAACAAAACGAATCAAACTCAAATTTGTATCCTTCTCTGAGTATTTCAGGCTAGGGAGATGTTGACTGTGTTGTACTGTGTAGCAATATTGGATAATTTTTTCTGTATTTGTAACTTCGTTCAACAGTTTCCACAAAGCTGCTTTTCTCCAGTGGACTCAGAATTTTTATGTTAATGTGTACTCTTTCCCCAGTTACTTCACACTGTCTCTGGGGTTCTGTGGAGTTCAATGGAAATAATGCCTGTCTTGTTTAGCTTAAGAACAGTATGCTACTATAGTAGTTTCACCCAACTTTTTTTTTATGTGCAAAGCAGTTTGCATCATGCATTGAATCCTTTCTCATTCGAATGTGGAGAGTTATTGTGTGTGTAGGAACAATTAATTGTACATCAGCAAATTGAATTCAATTTTTGTGTGTTTAATAACGTGCTTTTTTCTAACTTCGTTACAAATGTTGCTGATATCTGCTCGAAAAACTAGGTTTATTAAAATTTATTTAAAATTAAGAGATTCAGCAAATGCTCCCTAGAGTTATAACTTGTTTGAGAACCAAATGTAAAAAGAACTCTTACATTAAGATGCTTTCTCCAGCCTCTGGAGTAGGGGGAAACACAGTGATGAAGGATGAGGAAAAAGCTGAGGTACTTAATGCCTTCTTTGCCTCACTCTTTAATAGCAAGACCAGTTGTTCTTCGGGTACCCTGAAGAACAGAGAGAAGCTTGAAGACATAGATGGGGAACAGCATGAAGCCCCTGTAATCCAAGGGAAAATGGTCACACAGTTTTCAAGGAGGATGTGGCAAAATAATCTGCCATTTTCATTTTAGCTTCAAGATGAGTTCTGGCATTAATGAAATACTTCAGTCAAGAGCAGGTATTTGTTATTCTTGATACAAGTGTTTTGGGGTTGTTTTTCCTCGTACATGTTCCCTTTGTTTGAGTTATTTCATGGCTTTGATATGTATCTTTGAAGTTTCTAAGTAGCAGCCTGTGTTTAAACTCAAATATTAACACCTTCAAGTAGCTTTAACGAGTTTATGAGGGTATTTAATTATTAGCTTTTTTTAAAGCAAAGGTTATACATTTGTTATATTTCTTCTAAGAATAATAGCTGAAAAATGAAAAAGACTATTAAAAAATAATTCTAGTTTTAAAAAGTATTATATAGTACCACAAAGGCTACTATGTATTCTGTCTCCCTTTTTATCATCTTGTCTTAGTTTATCAATACTAAAATAATTTGTGATCTTTAGGATCTTATTTGTTTACTTATTTTTGTAATTGACAGGGTTGATGACAGAGTATTCTCTGAAGGGTTTTTTTCATTGGAATCTTCTCTAGGCTATTGTTTGAGCTAGATAATTTGCTGACTTTAAGAACATATTGAAGTACATATTTGTTTTGCCTTGGTTTTGACAGGAGGTGGAGGAATGGATTATCACCTAAGAGTAACACATGGTATTAACTGTTGAGCGTAGGTACAGACCCTTCTTATTCAGAGGAAAAGAAGCATCTAAATAGTCATAGAGCACAGTGAACATTTAAAGAGAAATCCCATAGCTTTCCTAGTCTCCTGGGAAGGATAAAGGAAACCGAGGTAACTGATACTAGTACTGTTGTACAGTGTCTCAGCTGACTGACTTGGATACCAAAGAGATGTGTCTTGGGAGAAAAGAAAGGACTGATGATACTTTGGGAAGATACTAAGGAGAAGGAAAAATATTGAGATAAAGGAAGTGACAGTAGAGGAGCAATAGTGATATCAAAAAGGACAAAACATTCAGAGAGGGAATGAATAGTAAAATGGCAGAATTCAATAAACCCTGAAGTATTTCTAGATAAGAAGGCTACAGCAAAGATGTGCTTTTAAAGTCAGATGAACTTAAATGGTGTGTTGGAAAGCTAGACTTTTGTCAGACTAGCAGACCTTGGAAAGGACAAGGAAAAGGATATTTATAAAAGAGGAAGAAATGGGCTTGGATGAAGACAATGATATAGGATGTTTCTTTTCCTTTCATGATGGTTTAGGAGTCTGAACTTGCCAGGACCAAACAGACCACTCCTTGACAACAGACTATTTTGAACAAGTGTTTGGTTTAATTCTGATTTTTTTCTGGATGGTTTTAGGAGTCAGTGAGCAGAAACCAATTGATTTGGGTGAAAAACAGAAAGAAGATAGAGTGGAAGCTTTTGGCTGGTGATTAGCTAAGCTGCTGGCTTTTGCCATCTCTGTAAGTGTCTGCAAATTAAATAAATGGTTGATGACAACCATTACCATCCTAACTTTGCCTAGCATCACAGTTTACCTTATTGGCCTGTTTTCATTCTGCCCAGCTATGCCTGAATGAAGGTTGTCTGTGAGCACTCTCATTCCACACCAAAGGGTGTCATGAGCCTGACACATATTCACTTGTCTGGTTTGTGCTCCTTGAGTGGAGGATGATAAACGATTGAGATGGAAAATATTGCATGAATTGGGTATGATTTGGTGAATATATGGCACCTAGTGTATTGGAAATAGAGAAAAGAGGAAGTGAAGGAACACACTGGAATAAATATGGGTGGGAACCACATCATGAGAGGCAAAGAATTCCTGGTGTTATGTGCCAAACATGGCATGTAGATGTACACTATCCTTGAATGGAAAGAGAACTATACCCATACTATTTG
This sequence comes from Corvus hawaiiensis, assembly GCF_020740725.1. NCBI lineage: Eukaryota > Metazoa > Chordata > Aves > Passeriformes > Corvidae > Corvus > Corvus hawaiiensis. The sequence goes on from NC_063215.1 coordinate 73,958,737, forward strand.
GTTCTGAAATATAAATATGCATTAAAAAATCTTCCCAGTGAAATGGGCACAGCCTGGTTAATGGTGCTATGTGCTGAAATAGCAATTAATGAGACTTTGGCATTGGGTTTTTTGCTCAAGACTTGGCAGTTTTTTTATCCTCATGTACATTCATTGAGTTTAGAAAAGCTAGCTGAGCAGATTCTGTAGAATATTATTTAAAATTAGTCACATTATGAATTGCCATAGGTAAGGATATTTTTCTTAAAGGGTCATACATAATGTTGACATGAATAGCTGTGACCTTTTGTGAGCAATTCATAATTTGTTGACAAATATGCAGTCAGTCATAAAGGTTATTAGGTTATAAAGAAAATAATATTTATTTGATAATGATCTGTGTTTTGTGGAAAAATAATCTGTGGGTTTTACCGGTAAGTAGTTGAGTGTGTATAGGGAAAGAGAGGGAATGCCATTCAGGTAATTTATATGTCAAATGTGTAGCTTCTTTTATAATCTAATATGAGCTTTCTAAGAGTCAGAAACATAGCAAATGTGATTGTTCCTTTCTAAATTTGGATTTCAAAATAAATCTGTAGTTTCTATCATGCAAATATGTTGCAAAAAAGAGGGAGATATGCACTGACAGCAAGTAAAAACACAGTTCCAGAAATGTGTGGTCTGTATAAATGATATACAGTTTGTTGGCTGACCCAAACTTTGTGCTAAATCAAAGCCAATAATGAAATTCAGAGGCAGATTTTTTACAATGCCTACACTGCATTACTATGCCTGTGTGTGAATACTTTGGATCAGTTAATTATACCCTCCTATTTGAACGTTTTCATTTACATAAGGAGCAGAACTTGATAAATCAAATATAAAATTCAGTGTCTGATTTATTGGATGGGGCGTTATGTAATCAGAATTTTAAAAGCAAAAGTTAAAACAAAATTGGCCCTATAAAAGCAATTCATTCCAGATGAATATGAATTTAAAATTAACATTCCCCATGCTTCCCAAAAGTGGACCACGGTTATGTTTTTCATGGTTCCTAATAGTGCTATTTCTTAGTGTGCTCAGAGACCTATTTAAAGGTAAATTACTGATTATTGAACATTCCAGTAATTCACCTTAAAGCAAGACTTAATTTTCAAAAATTTTTGCCTTTTAGCTCTTTATCATAAAGCAGTAAAATTAGGGAGATGATGTCATCCTTATGGTGGCTTGCAGCTAAGAATCAAGAAAGGCTTATAGATGTTTTCTCTAATGTGTCTCTAACATGAAGGAATACAATATTAAATCTGCATTCCTAACCCCAGTCATGATGATGACTTTGTCTGGAAAATGCATAAATACAATAAGGAGTCTTCTTTCCAATCTAGAAAAATGAGATCTTGCCTCTCTGAGTCAGAATACTTGAAAGATGTGTTTCCACACTGTGTTTTTGAAGACAGGTTTGGGGGTTTTTTTGTTTAAAATGAAAATATGTAGCATATTTCCTCAGCAGGACAGCTCCCGAAAGTTCTCAGACATGCGTTTTAACTTAGTAGACTAAAGCAAAACTATAGATCAATGATTACACTATCTTATTGTCTGGGGTGGGTTTGGTTGTTTTTGTGTTCTGTTGTTTGTTGTTTTTTGAATTTGAGGGAGAAGCAGAAGAAGGTGTTCCATAAAGTTGACATAAAGCTTTAACGAAATTATTTTCAATTATAGCCCTCTTAAGTCTCATTGAGCACAAGCTTTTTAGCTTAACAGCAATTTGTTCCTAGATAGGATATCAAATGATCACTGAACAGATGGCAGTGACATTTTATTGCTATCAAGTTGTGCCAAATTTGAGTGGACTGATGAAAAATGAAGAACAATATTCTGCTAACAACTCCCTCACTCCAGCTACTGTTCTTCTGTTTATATCTAGAATTACGTAAAAAGATTTTACTCACTGGAAAAAGAACTGTTACTCTACAAAGCTGTGGAACAACCAGCCTAGAGGGTGTCTGTCTCAGAGAGGCACTTGTTTGCCCAAGCTGTATTGTTCAGTGCCAGGTGTTCCAGGCCAAACTGCATGTGCTTGGAAATGTCACGTGGACACGAGTTACCAAGTTATTTGGTAACTGCCAAAATATTTTTGTGTATTTTTAATATTACTAAGTCTGTTTTCCAAATTTACAGTGTAAAATTAAGGACAAATTTGTTTTTGAGTAGACAGACTCTATGAATCAAGAGCATTATGGCCACCATAGATTTCCATGTATTTTCGTTCTATATGGAACTCCTGCTCTTTTGTTTCAGAGGGGAAGGATAGAAAAAAGTGAAATCTCTGTTCTCAAATTATACCTTTTAGAAAAGGTCTTGATCAGTGATGTGAAGTGACACTTTATAGCTCTACAGTGATGCAGAAGTACCTGAGAAATTACTTGCTGACATCTGAAACTGCAGATCCTCAGTCACCTTGAAGCTAAGGTTCCAAAAACTGGCCAGTAATATTATCAGTTTATGCTACCTCACAATTCCTGCCAGTTGATAAAGAATCAAGGTCAAACTAAAACAGTTTCCATAAAAAACAATAAAGACTCATGCTCACGTTTCCTTTTCTTTAAAACTTATTTTACTTTTAATTAACCACTTCCTTCATTAATACTAAAAATAATTCAGAACTGTGATATCAGAGCCACTCTACTGCCAAATGACATGACAGAAAACTTACTTCCTGTTTTACTTTCTTGAAAACATAAGAAAGATAAATATTAGCTTTGTTTCTCTTTTTTTCTGTAGAATGTGCTTCTGTACTTTCTTCTTGGTGAACAGTTAAGGTCTCTTATCTAGAACACTAGAATATTTTGAGTTGTCACAGGCAGTGGTTTTGGATGTTTTTTGTTGCTGTGAACTTTTGCAATGGGAGAGGTTGTTCAAATTCTCCTTTGCTTTAGCAATGAAGTGGACTCAAGCCCTTTTTTTCCTCTAGAAATGAACTAACCTGAGCTTCTAAAATTGCATTTATCTGCTTTCTGATCCCCTCTTGGCCCAGATGTTGCAACGTGTTAGAAAGACTGGTGTTAGCTTTGTGTGACCCTTTCTAATAGAAAGATTCCAACAGAAATTGAAGTCCCTTGGTAGACAAACTTGAGTATCATCATAGTGTTATTGCAGGAAAACTCACAAAGAACATGGACATATCTTTGATATTTGGGGAAAATATGAGGACATAGGTAAACAAAATGTGTTTAGAAAAGTTTCTCAAATCTTATTTTAATCATTGCAGTTTTTGCTCAAATTTCTATGTGCAACAGGAAATTAGATAAAATAGTATATTTAACAAAACATTGTAATTTTGTAGGCACTGAGTATTAGTGTCATATCCATATATTCCAAGGTACTGAAAGTTTTATACAGCTGATGGATATTTGAAAGATTATCTGTAAAATATATATTTTTCTACATGTGGTTTAAATGTAAAAATCTGGTGGAGGCAGCAAGGTCTGATGCAAGTAAGTATATGGAAACCTGTTGGATGACATGCACATTTCTCATGAGCATGAGCAGAATGACAGTTTAACCTTTTATCACTTATTTTAAGTCCTTACACTTTATACCGCTAAAATGCCTTTTGAATGCCGGTTCCCATTGGGTAATAAAAGTCTTATTGATGGTAATGTGTCAAAACAGAAGATTTTTGGAATGAAATAGTGAGTTTTCAAGCTGTTCTGTACCTGTGACCAAAATCTATGCACCCTCTTTGTCTCATTTGTTGATGGATGTACTGAGTGTGCCTTTGCTTTTGGGAGGCTCTTTCTTCCTACTTCAAAAAATTAGATGCCTTTAAAAGCTGTACGCATTGGAGAGAGTATTTCTGGTAGAAGTAGCATTAGTATTGTAAGTGGTTTGCTGTTTGGAGGGGTTTGGTGATCTCTGGAGGTAAGCCCAATATATGGGCTTGTAAGGCCATACCATGGCATCCCAGCGAGTGCTCAGGTCTGACACCACCAATGTGAACGTGGCAGGCTTAATCCGTGCTCCTGCCTGAAGAGCATTTTTACTGTGAAACGCAGCTATGATGGAAATATGTAAAAGAACTTTCTCGTTCTGGCTAAAATTGGCTTTGTACATTTGAAAAGCTTTCTAAAGTAGTGTCAGCATCTGAAACCTCCTTCATGGAATGGGCGGCCTCGGCTGTTTAATGGATGTACTGTTTCATCTTTTCACTGAGTGGCTGAAAAAGCTCTAATTTGGGCCTTACTGTACTAGACTTATGAAAAGTGGAATTGCCTCATGAATTTTTGTGACATACTGACTTTGAAAAGCCAAAGCTTGCAATCTTGTTCTCTCTTTCTGAACAATATCTCCTTCTGCAGTACTTGACTCCTTATTCAACCTCAGTGCAGCTTCTGAACCTGCTTCCAAATTTCTACCTCAGAATCTGAAGTAACAGTCAAAATGTTAGCACATCCCTACTTTCCTATCAACTTTTAATTAAAATCCATTTCTTCAGATAGGTAAGGAGGTGCCAACTCTAGTATTCCTACTGTTTTTCGGAATAATCAAAAGCAGTTGTATGCACTGTGTGGGAACAGCCTTACATACATATCCCAAAAGTGTCAGATAATTTCTGTAGAAAACACAGTGCTAGTGCATTCAGTCAGAAATTTATCTGAGCATATTTTTCAGTTAGAAATCTGTGTGTATCCATGAAGTTTTAAATTTTGAAGATTGATAATTAAGGTAATGATGTCATACAACTACTTCTAATTTTTCAATCCCATCATTCCATCTGTAGCAATTCGTTATGCATTTTAAGGACAAAACTTCTTAGTGTGATTTTTCTTTTTTTTTTTTTTTTTTTTTCATGGAATGGACAAGACATTTCTTAATATTAAGTGGGTTGCTTCTTATGGGTTTTTCCCTCTGGTTTTCTCTATGCCTGCTCTTGGCCAGAATGCTTTTCAATTGGAATTTCAATAATCATTTTGTCTGCTGATCTAGAGTTAGAAGAAATAATTTCTGATGTGACTAAGTCTGGGAAAAGGTAGAATATGTTCTTTTCTTTGTTTTAAAATAATGCAGTACTCTTCTAAATTGCTGAGTTGCTTTTTGTTTCTGCCAGTATTTTATAAGAACTGCATAAAAGACAGCATTTGTAGTATCTGTAAATGTTTATTAAAAACTTGAAGGTGAAAAGTTTTTTTTGAAATGGAGCACATGTATGCTCCCTTCTCAACATACAAATATGAATATGCTCCTTTCTGCACACTCTTCTGCCAGTCAGTTTACAGGTGCTGTATTTCTCTTTCAGTGTTCTCCCAATGCACATACCATTAGTTGTCCTTTTCATTGTCTTCGAATAATGCGAGCAGGCTGCACGAGTCCTGTCTTTATCTTTCTAAGCTTTGCCTCTGACAGTGGCTTGGTCCACTTGTTGTTTACCAAGTGGATTATCATAGTATTTCGCATCCTGTACAGTGGAGTCATTGTATGAGGACACTGTTCCAACAGGACACAGGAGCAGTCCCTGCCTTGTGGATTATGCAATTTAAATGAGAATACATGCATTCAAGCAGGAAGGGCCAATTCAAGAATCAGTGGACTTTTGATAATTTCTGAGCCTGTAGACAGTACTGTTTCTACTGAGGTTTCAGATGTTGTCCAGCTTGCTTGAGAAGACGACTGAAAATTACTTTTTTTTTGGTTGCTTTTGAGTGGAACTTGCTTCAATGCAGTGTTTCTGTATTATAACTGAAAATGAGTCATCTTTACCCTTTCAGAATAATTCATGCTTTGTCTAATGTGAACTCCTTTATTGAATAGGTTCTACTGGCTGAGGAAAAGTACATGTCGTGCAAACAGATTTTTGGTCCCTTCTTTCTAAGATCTTGAACTACACTGAATATATAAAGTATTATGCAAAGTTTATTTGTGTTTATCTGCTGACTGATATTTGTTTGTATGAATCTTGTTTATGACATTCCTGTATCATTATGTGAAGACTCTTCATTCTCAAAGATGAAACTAGAATTAAAATTCTGCTTCATCAGTATTTTAAGGATAAATCTATTTTTGAGGAAATTGTAATTACTGTGAAATGTTGGAGGAACAGGCGTAAGTACTTTTAACTTCTTGAAAGCAGGGAAATGTCTTAGAATCATCCAGTCTGACATACTATGTAAATTACATTCTGAATGTCTTTTTAGTCTCCAAGTAGAAACGAGATTATTTAATACTTATTAAGTAGGGTTCTTTTTTTGTTATTCCTGCCCTTTGACACCTAGGCTCTTGAATGGAAAGAATGAAAGGAAACAAAGAGAGTTTGGGCTATGTGGGTTTTTTTAAAATTTTCATTGATATCAGAATTTGACTGATATGTATATAACTTCTATTTGCAATTGTTAAAGACTGCCCAAAAAATGGTATTGGTTAACAATAATAATAATTTATGGGGAATTTGGTGCCTTCCTCCTGCCTATTCCCTACCCCTGGAATAATTCGTGGTCAGTGCTTCTTTTCAACCCTTTCCTGGAACAATTCTTTGGTCTAGGACTTCCTGTTAAAATGTTTCCTTTATACTTCATTAATTAAGTTATGTTGTAGGCTTTACTGTATTTTAAGTTTCATAATTTCAGTTAAAAGTAACTGAACTGAATTGGAAGAATGCAAATGAAAGATACTCAGTGTGTTTGTCAGTGGCAGTTTTGCTATTGTTTAAACTCTGGTACTTTACATGGTTCAACCTGAATAAGATACAGCTTCATTTCCATTTTCTTAGTTGAACTGTGCATAACAGCTGTAAGAATAGGAGGGTATCCAATTGGTTCTGGAAATCGAATTAGCCTTAATGCATCTCTGTCAAATCTTGCGTTAATGGAGCAATAGAATATTGGTATTAATATTTTAAGAAAACACAGTGCTGAAACAGTCACAAATTTATCTAAATGTATTTTTTAGTAACAGAAGGTGATTTCTAGCAGGAAGTTTAAAATCAATAACAGTAAAGCTATGGTCAGTAATAGTTCTGTATAAATAATAGCTCTCACTGTTGTTCACTGAGAGATAACCTCGGTTGCTTGATGAAAAACTTAAGCAGTGTTTTCTAACTCAACAAAGCATGCATTGAGATAAAATGTGTAGGACCAAACATTCAGGAAAACTAATAGAAGATAAGCTAAAGGGAAGCTGCTGGAACTTTGCAGATATTCTTTGGTATAATGAGTTACACCTAAGAAAGTGTATCTTTTGTAATGGCTTTTTCTCTGAATGGATGCAGTATGTTTAGAACTAACCAAGCTGACACATGGTATTGAGTTTTGTATTTAGCAGTTGGAAGGTAAGATTTATTAAAATATTTTCTCTGGAAATGCCAACATGACAGGTGGGGAATCTTGACCATAAGATAAACAAGTCTAGCATTTTTAATGGGTCTACTTACTGCTACATCTTACACAATTATTTCTCTAGGTGGTCAGATTTTTCTCAGCCTGTTAGTGGAGGAGGACAGTTATGGTTGGAGAGGTCTCTCCCTTAAAAGTAAGACAGCTTTCATTGAACAGCACCAAACAGATGTGGAATTTAAAGTTCTGTTGCATCTCTGTCTCAATATTTATATGCATCTGCCATTTTCTTTGTTGGAGAGGGGAACCACGTTTGAAGAACAGAGTATGGTTTTTTATTTGTATTTCTTTTTTACCCAAAATCTTGAACCAGTTCAAAACTAGCGCAATTCCACTGTTTTGATAAGAAAAGTGATGGTCTTATACCAACACTGAGAATCATGTAGGCTGTTGTCACTCTTAGCTATAGCTCCTTCCCTCCCACTCCCCGTGATTGTTTGTGGATACATTTCTGTAACTACATTATTTCAATAAAGGATTTTCTCAGTTTCTACTCTGAATTTTCTCTCGCAGAGACTATAAATGTAAAGAAATACAGCATAGCTAGGGAAATGTGCAACACATATTCACTACACAGCAGCTCATCTGTATTTCCATTTGTCAAATGAGGGTCTTCTCATCATTCTTCTTCTTCTTTTCTATGTCTGCATGTTAATCAAGTGTCTGAAATATGCATATGTGAAGTAACCATTTATACTGTAGTAGTTATAGCTTTAGTTTTAAATTTGATGTATAACAATTTGAACCACTTTTTTTCATAAGCTCTGCTCATAATTTGTTCATTGTATTATTTCCAATCCATTTTCCACAGCTGCAATCTGAATAAGTGGCTCAATTATAGTTTAGTGTTATTCTTTAATATTCACTGAGCCCTATGGAAAACTTTGAAAGAAATATTTTATTTAAAGACAATTATGCTTAAATATCATCGTTTTCTAAAGACATTTGCATGAAAAAAAGGCAAAACTATGAAGAACTAATTTTTCTTTTTCATACTAATGTCTGCAATAATAATTCTCCTGTGTGACATCATAATTAACTGTCACATGATATGATATCACAGTTTAGTGTGATCAGAATTCTCTGACTTGAACACACAAATAGCATTGCTCGAAAACCAGACATAGCTGTCACTTTGTTCTGAAAATTGGATAGTTCTTTTAGGAACCATTAACAATATTAAGAAATAGGTGCTGTTAATAGATATATTAAAATATGTAAATCTAAGAATGCTTGCTAATGTAATCTGTTTTTAAAAATAAACAAGTTTGAACTTTAAATAAAAAACTTTTTTCCATTATTTTGTCATTTTTCAAAAATAACTTCTTTTTTGTCTGGTGGCAATCTTAGTTTTAGGAAATAATACCTCGTGACAGATTTGTTCAGTGAGTTATCTGTTCTAGAAACTGTAAAAATATAGGCAGCTTAGAAATCGTGTTCATTTGTCCTTTGCACTCTTCTTTTTCATTGCACTTGAAAGCATGCGCAGAATTTTCTTGCAAAGTTTAGATTCCCATGAAGTGGCCATTGTGTAGCTGCTGCGCTGCTGTACTGGCCAAATACATAACACTAGTACCCCACTATGTGTTTCTTTGAAGACTGGAAACTAACTGGAGGGAGACACAGAAAATGCTGTGTAGAACCAATTGAATGCAAATTAAATGTCTGATCTTCAGCTTTTGGCATATTATTAGTGCCTATACTCCTGTTTTATCAAATTGCACTTCCCGTTTTTTTAAGATTAGTAGAGATTGAGAGTCATGGTGTATAGAATTGTCATCTTGATAAATAGTAGAGATTAATGCTTTCATCCAAATTATGCATTCTTTTTAGGATGATAGCATTACATAATAATAGGGGCAGATTTCCAGAGTCTTGATCAACAAAATGATCACAGAGCGACTTCTTAAATAATTCATTTCCATCTATCAAGGCTGACATGAGGCAGCGTTACCAAACAACCTCCTTTTGACAGGGTAGTCCAATAGTACAGTTCTTATTCATTGCTCCGCTACTGGCACAGGAACACTTGTGGGCACATATCCAGGTCCCCAGGAAACTTGGAATCGTTCCACGTTAAGGAACTGTAACTGTAGCTAACAAACCAGCTGCTGTATTGAGCTCAGAAGGAAGTCTTTGTAGCTGTGTGGAAGGAACTTAAGTTATTTGCATAACATCCAGCAGTCTTAGTGGGAAAGGTTGGCAGGAGCACAACAGCAGGGTAGGCATCCAGCTTTTCTTTTTTGACCTTATCTGTCACTGATTCCATTCTTCAGTGCTAGGGTAAGATGAAAAGAGAGGGAAGTCAAGAACTTGACCAAAAGAGCTGTACAGGTCTGAAGAGAAGAGTACTCATGGTCATATTGACAGCGTTCTTTGTGGAAGTAATAGTTTATTAAATTCAACAAAAAATATTGGTTTATAATAAATAGTATCAACATCAGTGCAGTATTTGTGAGTTGGTAAACTCTTACTGTGGAGAGAGAAAATCCTTAACAACAGATAAATGAGACTAAATGAGACTAAATGCTATCCATCAGCATAAGTCAGCTATCAGCCAGAACATGCTGTTGTACTGAGTTACAGAAATTTACAGAAAGGGTCAATCATGTTAAAAACAGGCAGATTTTTTTTCAATTAGGCCGATTTCAGATTAGGAAAAAAAAATAAACAATATCTCTTAAATATATTGCATCACTTCTTCAAACATTACTATTCCCAATAAAATATCGATCTACCTTTCCAAATAGGTGTTTCTTTAGTTCTGTCACACCAGCTTTACACTGTAAAGAAAACAAATTCTCTATTTAAGTACTGTCTTTTGCAATGTACCTCTGTTAGAACACTCAGGCCATACTTCATCAAGTATTTAAGCTACCACCGCCACCAGAGGGAAAAAAATGCCTTGCTTTCCCGTGGCCTTCAGGCTCTCTGCTGCCTTCCACAAATACAGATGTTTGTGAGGCCAAACAGTAAGTCACATTGTGGATTTGGATTGAAAATAAGTAGGGTGCCAGTGTCCATCTGTTGCTCTTTCCTTCTGCCTCCCACCACCTCGCCTCCAGTTTCATTTCAACTTTCATTATGGTCCTGGTCCAATTCACTACTTTTGCACAAATGCTTATGATAGAAAAAGGGCTGACACAAGAGAAAAATGGAATTCTTGCAAGATAGCCTTTTCTTACCTTATATATATATATTTTCCTATTTTTAAGAGATTAATTTTTACTTAAAAATGCATAAACTAATGACTTCTATGAATGCTTTTTATGTAGGAAAGGGCAGGAAGGCTAGAAAATGTAATTCACCATAATTTCAAAGAAAATTGAATTAACCTTTAATAAGAAGTTAAATATCTATCCCAGTACTTGAAATTAAACTTACTCTGCTCTCTTCTATATTCTGTCAGAAACAGAAAAGATGATTCTGGAATAGTTTAGTTTTCCTTCAGAGTGTGTATTTAGCAAAGGTTTCTTCCACTTCTATGATTGTATAAAGAACAGTCTAAGAGATGATTAAAGAGCTGCCAGCTGTTCATGTTAATTCACACAGAACTTCCTGGTACTCAAACTTTGCAATATTACTTGTGCTCCAAAAATGTTGAGCATATTGACAGATCTGAGAGCAGTCCTGCAAAGAAAGGCTTTGGGTTATTGGTGAATGAAAAGCTGGACATGAGCCAGCAATGAGTGCTTGCAGCTCAGAAAGCCAAGCACATCCTGGGCTGCATCCAAAGCAGCGTGGCCAGCAGGGTGAGGGAGGGGATTCTGCCCCTCTGCTGGTGAGACTGGTGAGACCCCACCTGGAACACTGCAGCCAGCTCTGGGGTCCCAGCACAGGAAGGACACTGATGTGTTGGAGTAGGTCCAGAGGAGGCCATGAAGATTATCAGAGGAGTGGAACATGTCCTGTGAGGAAAGGCTGAGAGAGTTCGGTTGTTCTGCCTGGAGAAGAGGTGGCTCCAAGGAAACCTAATTCTGGCCTTCCAATACCTAAAAAGGGCCTACAAGAGAGCTGGAAAGGAACTTTTTACAGGGCATGTAGTGACTGGATGAGGATTAACTGTCTGAAACTAAAAGAGATTAGATATTAGGAAGAAATTCTTTGATATGAGGGTGGTGAGACTCTGGAACAGGTTGCTCAGGGAAGCTGTGGATTCCCCATCCCTGGAAAATGTTCAAGGCCAGGTTGGATGTGGCTCTGAGCAATCTGGTCTGGTGGGTGTCCCTGTCCATGCCAGGGGAGTTGGAAGTAGATGATCTTTAAGGTCCCTTGCAACCCAAACTATTCTATGATTCTTTGACCAATATTTTTTTTTGTGTAGTATTTTCATAAGTCAGTGTTTAAAAATCCTACTTGCCACATTTCAAATGCTTTTTCTCTGAACATGTCAGTTGTTTAAATAATCTTTTGGACTCCTGTAAGGAACCCAAGACTTTGTTTTTAATTGTCTTCATTGGCTGTCAAGGAATTTGTATGGAGTAAAAGTAAGCTGCAGTGATACATTGTTATTGTCAGCAATTTCTACTACCAGTCACATAGAAACCATAGCCATTATGAGAGTGCTGAAGTCTAACTTGTGTTTGTTGCCTCGTTACTGCAGAAGTCTTCTAAAGTTTGCTGCATCAAACACAATTTTTGTTGATTTCTGACAAGCAGAAAGAAATAAGGTGTCATATTTTAATTTATATTATTCCTTTGGCCCTCATCCTTCCTCCCCATCCTCCAAGGAATTTTTATCACATTAAATATAGGAGAAAAAACACTCATCTTCTGAACTCCTCTTACCCCCTCATATCTTCATTGAAATCAAGAGAGAATTTATATTTCAAGCTAATTTAACCTGACTTCTTTTTAGTTTCTGGTAAAGGCATATTATCCTTATTTGCAGCATTTTAAAAGTTCATTATGTTGGCATTTTTGTTTGAGGAATAAAATCTGAAGAAGAAGTGCACAACATTCTGTCTTGTCTCTTGTTTTAGTCTGCTTTTATGAATGGATTAATGGATGGGCTCTGCCTGCAAATGAATCTTCACAGCATGAGTCATGGTCATTCTTAAGACTATTGAAGAGTATTTTATATCCTAACAGTTCCAATTTTGTAATAAAATTGAGGCTTATCAATAGAGCTACTATCTTTTCTTATTTACAGAAGAAAACAGACAGGTTCTTTATCACAATAACTGAGTTAACAGTCTAGTTTGCAACCAGAGGAATATAATATAACAGAAACAACTGTAACTCTTTTACACAGCTAAATAATAGTTTGCACTCCAAAGAAAGGAATGTAAGTAAACCTCCCTTTGGGAAGAGAGGGGGAAGGAAATGAAATACATTAATTCACTGAATTAATCATAGTGGAACAATTACTTTTAAATGTTCTTTTAAATGGGGCAAAACACATTTCTCTGTAGAATGTGCTATCTGCTCCATATATTTTACCTACCAGTCTTGCCCAGCACTCCTGTGCGCATTTACCATTTTCAGGAAATCTTGGAAAAAAACATCTTAGATATTACATAAACAAACCCCAGTGATTAGACAGAGAATAGGCATCTAAGTTGCTGACAGTATTGCAGGGAATGCATAGAGAATTGTCTGTGGCTATTCTGCTTGTGCATGTATTGGGGAGGCCATGAGAGATGCAGGTTCAAGCTGATCACATCCTGTGGAATCACATGAAAAACTGGAACTGTTACATTTGCTGGGTTTTAAGGAGTCCAAGGATAGAAAATGATACAGAGCAAGTCACTTTAGGTCCATCCAGTTTCATGGGGTGTTTTATATATATACAAGCAACAGTGGAAACTTACTGTTATTAACTACAAATATTTTAATACACTTTCTTTTTATTTTTTTTTCCTTATGAACAGATTTAAGAAATTTGTCTGGATTAATACTGAACTGAATGCATCGGAACTGAAGGAAGTGTTTTGAGATTAATCTGACAGAAGTCTTGCAAAAATGGTACACTGAAGTCCCTGCCTGCCCCTGTGGGAAGACTGTGACTGTATTTTTATATTGCAGTTTATTGGCCCATAAAAGACAATGTAATAACAAATGTAACAGTAAATTTATGCAATAGTAGTGGTTCCCCTCCCACTGACTGGATATGAGTGATCAAAGGTCTTTGCAAGAAGATAAGCACAAGGTTAGCAGAACTTCCTCCAAGTTCAGGGAGTCTTCGAGAAGCATGCAATCTGATGATTATTTCGCTAGAAAACTTAAAGCCTTGAACGGTAGCATGGGTCCTCCTGTTTCTTCAAATGCCTCTAGCAAAGCTGAAAATAATCAAACAAATGGTACACCAGCCGTGCCTAAAATGGGTGTTCGAGCAAGGGTATCTGAGTGGCCTCCTAAAAAGGATTGCTCTAAGGAACTGAGTAAAGCTGCGTGGGAAAACAGACCTCCAGCCACTTATGAAGGTGTTGGCTCAGTACTTCCAAATGGACAAAATGACCAAAGCGATGAACAGCAAGAAGAGCTAGAACTGGAATTTACAGAGGGAAAGTATTCAATTGGAGATCTTTTTGTTCATTCACCTCAAAGAGGACTTCATCCCATAAGGCAACGAAGCAACAGTGATGTGACAATAAGTGATATTGATGCTGAAGATGTGTTAGACCAAAATGCTGTTAACCCAAATACTGGAGCAGCTCTTCACAGAGAATATGGCAGTACTTCTTCAATTGATAGACAAGGCTTGTCTGGAGAAAATTTTTTTGCAATGCTGAGAGGATACAGAGTGGAAAATTTTGAACATAAAACCCTTGCTCCTTTTGGATTTTCTGAGTTTTTCCACTGTGATCCCACAGTTTCTCCAAGTCTACATGCTGCTGCACAGATTTCCAGAGGAGAATTTGTCAGGATTTCTGGGCTGGATTATATGGATAGTGCCCTACTTATTGGTCGAGACAGGGAGAAATCTTTCAAGAGGAGACTTAAATCAGAAGCAGTAGAAACATCCCTGTTTAGAAAACTGCGAGCTGTTAAAAGTGAGCACGAAACCTTTAAGTTTTCGTCAGACCTGGATGATAGGCTTGACAGAAACGTTCGTTCTTGGAACTGTCAGAAATGTTTTGCACATTATGATGTTCAGAGCGTTTTGTTTAACATAAATGAAGCAATGGCTACCAGAGTAAATGTAGGAAAAAGAAAAAATATAACTACTGGGGCTTCAGCTGCGTCACAAACTCAGATGCCCGCAGGCCAGACTGGAAACTGTGAATCTCCTTTGGGAAGCAAAGAGGACCTCAATTCAAAAGAGAATTTAGATGCTGATGAGGGTGATGGGAAAAGCAATGATTTAGTATTGAGTTGCCCTTACTTCAGGAATGAAACTGGTGGGGAAGGAGATAGACGGATTGCACTTTCTAGGGCAAATTCAGCATCTTTTTCTTCAGGTGAAAGTTGTTCTTTTGAGTCCTCTCTGAGTTCCCATTGCACAAATGCTGGTGTTTCAGTACTGGAAGTACCAAGAGAAAACCAGTCCATTCACAGAGAGAAAGTGAAGCGTTACATCATAGAGCACATTGATCTTGGAGCATATTATTACCGCAAGTTCTTCTATGGAAAAGGTAAATTTTTCTAAACTGTTCTGACATATCCATGCATTAGATTTAAATTGTTTAGTAAAGATTAGTTTTTGTTTTCCTTCTTCTCTATAGAGAGACTTAGGTATTCCAGAGGATCCTGAAACTCTTTATTAAAATTAAACCTGTTATTTTTGCTCTCTCAGGGCAAAGAAGTGGGTTATGTATGGTTGTGCAATACCTGTGTAAGTTCGTTAAGTGATTTTATGAGAGGTCATATAAAATAGCATGTAAGCTAACTTCTCCAACCCAAACTTTCTTGATCAGCAGGAGAAAAAGATGTCATTTATATCCAGTAAATGCATTGGAAATACTGATACTCAGAGTGGAAATAATTGTTTCCTAAAAGGTGACTCCAAAAGAGAACGTTTTATTATTGAGGCTTCCAACTCTTCTAGATTCGACTGTCTTCAAGTGTGTCTTGAGGCCTTTCATATTGTATGCACATGTACATGCTCCTTAAATAGAGAGCTTCTGATGTTATTTAGTTTTCCAGCTTAAAGAAGGATGTTTTATGCATTTCTCCTAGCCTTATACTCCTTTCTTTTAGGATATGATCAGTCTGCAAAAATGCCAGCATACTCTTATCAGCAGAGTAATTATCTTGGCTTGAATCATCATTCAGATAAACTATTTCCACTCTGTGATCAGCTTTGATAGTTTGCATTCAGTACTGGCTTGTGCAATGAGTATGAAATCCCTGGTTTTGTGGGAGAACCCCAAAATACCTGTCTCTGTCCTTTCTGTATTATGAATTACAGCTTTTATTAAAAGAAAAGGAAAAAAAAGTCTGCTTTTGTTTTTAAAAAACTGTTCCAGACCAATTCTTTTTGTTCTTCTTGAAGTCATACTTCCTCTGCTTTCTAACTATATTTGAACATCAGGAAATAAGCACTGTACTGTTACTCCTTCCTGCTGTAACCCTTTAAAAGGGACTCAAAAGAGGATCCACATCAGTGCTGGGCACAATACAATAGACACTGAGAACATATTAACTGTAAAAAACCTGTATTTAAAAAGCAAGGAAGAGAAGAATTTGGATCTGTGATGGAAGAGGAATACGAAGACCCACAGCTAAGCAAGGAACAGGCAGCAAATCCACAGGTTCAAAATGGATTTCAAGCTGGACAGGTTGTAAAGTATATAAAAAGTGTTGATGAAGTCAGAGTTCAAGAGAATGAGGGGAAACTTGTAACAAAAGGGTGGCATATTTTTTGAGGGGCAGAGAGAAGAAAAGATTGGTACACACGAAAATGAAAGGAAGACTGTCAATAGACAAAGGTGGTGGCAGGATAGGTGGAGGGGGGAGGACAAGAATTGAGCCAAATGAAAGAGAACTTGTTTGTGAAGTGCTTTGATCTTGGATGAGTTACAAATGCTGAAGTGCAGAACACTTCTGTGAAGAAAAACCTTGTCAGAGAAATTATAAAAAGAAAATGCAGATGGATACTCAAAGCCACTTTAAATAATATATTATAAACAAACCTAATGACTTTTCTGGAAAATTGATGTGAATGTAATTAGTTTTAATTAACTTCTGTTCTGAAATAGTATCATAGTTTCTCAGAGTTTTATCCCACCTAGTTTAATACTAGGAAACATGAATTGCAACTAATTGTTCCCTAGGTAGAGTTCTTCAAAAATAAATATGGTGTGATATATTTAATATCCAGTAAAAAATTGCTACCTTCTCACCTTTCCAGTGATATGTAAGCCATGGCCTGTTGTGCATTATCTTTTTATAGAGCTGTAACAGATGTTACGTGAGGGAAATCTGTATTTAATGGCTCTTATGATGCAGCAAGTGAGGGCCAACAAGATAATGAAACAAAAATCTTAATTTTTAACATCTACCATCTTAAGGTTTCATGCACATAAGGAATCTCCACATTAATTTCAATTGAATACAGTTCTCACCTAAGCAAAACTTCTTGTGGGTAGAGGAAATAATCCAGACATTTTGTGTTGGGCACCAACATGTGTTGCTGCTGGCCTGAACTTCCATATAAAAAAAATTGACATTTATGTTCATACTGGGTCTGCGTGATGTTCTTCCATGACAGTGAGCTCTCCTAGCTGATTTTTCATTGATTTGTAGATTTAGTTGTGCAGTTTAATTTTACCAAAATCTTTGCAGGAGGATGAATTAAAACTTTAGCAAACAAAGGTTACTTGTACATACTGCCACAGATTTTCTTTGCCTTTAAGAAAATATATATGAAAAAGAAATAGCTTTCTGAATATTTGATTTTGTTCACAGTCTTATAATTGGCACTTGTCAGCATACCAGTTTTATTTCTGTTTTAAGATGCATGGAAGAAACACCCTGGCATGTGTAGCACTAATTATTCCATTCCCCTTCAAGAAATATGAGATTAGGGATTCAGTGTTTTCTGAAATGAGTTGTAGTTTTATACTGCATATTTATAAGCTTTGTAACTATTGTTAAAATCAAATCCAACACAACTGATATAAAATATGTTATGTTTATTGAATATATCATCTCAGTTTTCAGCTGAGATTTGTAAAAGCTAGAATATATTGTTTTATCTCATGGTTTTGATAATCATTGATTTGTCCTTTTTCCTTTGTGCAATTATCCTCATAATTCCTCGAGACTTGTTTACTATTACCATGCTTTTTATTTGAGGGATGCTTGCAACCATTTAATGTTACTGTGTCTATCTGCTGATATGGGACTGCAAAAATGTCCTAAAAGAAGTGTACAGGCTTAGAAAGCTGTTGGTATTAACTCAGTACTGTACAAGTAAGACCTTTGTGTTTGAAGAAAAATTGACAACTATTCCTCAAAATGAAAAAGTAAAAAATGAAAAATATTGTAACATCCCTCTAGATCTCAGCTAGAAAATAGCACTTATTTTCTTCTTTTCTCCCCGGCTGATTCTTTTAAACCAACATAAATACATTTAAACAAGCTCAATGAGTTTGTACTTTTTGAAATTAAAAAAAAGATGATGCCTTTAATTAAAAATGTTTTCCCCAAATCCCAGAAGATTAGTAGCCATGCTATTCTTCAATTTTCTTCAGCTTCCTTACTTTCCTTTTCTGAAACTGGTTTATCTATTTTATTTTTAATGCATATAAATAGTGTATTTGGTTTTCTGTCTTTCATGTTGTACAAGAAATTAGTAGGTATATTCTGCAGACACTTGCATTATTCTGCTCAATAGTACTGCAGCCAAGAAATCTAGTAACTGTGTAATACCCTTTTCTAGATTTACATCAAAATGGACAGCTCTAGACTTCCAGCTGAGGAGTTTACCTTATGTCAAAGCCTGAATTATGCAGCTGTGGGGAGTTTTATGTTATTGGAAGTGTTTGACCTCTGAACTTCTCTTTCTCTCCTGCTCTCAGTCTTTGTGAACTCCAGTTCCACTTGATAAAATTGCCCATCCAGGCTCAAAGTTTTAATTTAACACTGGGAAGTCCGTAAGGTACATTATTTATCCATGGAGATAGAATGCTCAGACTGGGAAAGGAATGGAGTTGGAGAGCATGAGCAAATAATTTAATGTCTGTGCCTCTTTGATTCCAGGTGTTCCTTCCAAAAAAAGTTGTAATGTGCTGTTGCTCATTTTCCTTCCATTGGGAGATGGATTGTAACCACCTACACACTTCATAGATAGATTTTTGAAAGACTACTGGAAACCTAATTTAAACTTGATTTGAGAAATAAGACTGTCATTTATGTAGAGATGACTTCATTCTTTCTATTAATTCTGAGAGTATGGATAACTTCTTAGTGAAAGGCATTTTGCAAAAAACTTCTTTACTCACGTCTATAAATATGTCATTTCAAAAATGTATCAAACTTGCTCCGAAATGCTAGCAAAATATTTTTTAATCCAGACAATCTCTAAGGGGAAATTAATCAATCAATTGCTATTTAAAATTTGGGATTATGGCATGAATTCAATTGGAAGAAATTTCTGGAGGCCATCCAGTCTATTTCCCACTTTAAAGCTCCCTTTAAATATAGGTTCTGAATAGGTTGCTCAAAACCTGTTTCCTTTTAGCTGTCCCTTTAGCTTTTTTACTGTCTCTAATTCTCCTGGCAACCTGTTTGTGTTGGATTCCCCTCACTGAGAGGCTGCATGTTCTGATGGTTGCATCTTGTTCTTTCACTTTGTACCTTTGAGAAGAGACTGTTTCTCCTTTCTCTACAACCTCCCATCACTCGTGGGATCCAGCAGCTTTTTCCTCCTTTAATCTGCTCTTCTCCAGCTGCAAAAGCCCATTTCTTTTAGCCTTTCCTCATCTTTTATGTTCTCCAGCCCTCTAATTGTCTTCATAGTTGTCTGTTGGCCTTGTCCCACTCTGTCCAAAACTGGACGCTGCTTCTTACATGGCCTCAAAAGTACCAACCAGAAAGGCATAGTGTTCTCCTGAGCTGCCGGAATACTCTTGGCCAGAGTGTGATTGCCCTTCCTCTCTGCTGGGAGGTTCTGCTGGCTGCTGGGCAGCCTGTGCTCACAGGGTACCCAGTGCTTTTCCCCAGAGATGCTCCTGAGACAGTTGGTCCCCAGACTGTGCTGTTGTATGAGCTTGTTCTGTTCTACATGCAGCTCTGTGTTGGTCTTCATAAGGCTTTTTCAGTCCATTTTCTTGGATTGTAAAAACGGGAGTTTGTTTTAAAGTGTCAGGTTGAAAACTTCAGATGGTTTAGGATTTGCTTCACATGAAGCTCACCTGTGACAGCTCAGCAGTAGCTGCCTCCAGGGGAAGGGGAGAGTGGGAGGTGAAGCACAGACACCCTACAGCTGTAGAACTCTGCTTGTGTGGCTTTGCCCTTGCCTGCTTTGTTAAAAGTGCAAGGATTATGCATTTCCATGTCTGCCCCGGGCACATATTCCTGATTTTTCAAAAGCCTGCTGGTTATTCCCCTTCACCTGGTACACCCATCTGCAGTCCTAACCTCCAATACATGAACAATATATTCTCTTTGAGCTTGGTCACGGACATCAACTTGGGGATGCACTCCATTCCATCATTTAGATAATGTAAAACCCTATTAAACAGTAACAGCTCCACTATCAAATGCTGATAAACATTTTAGTAACTGGCCACTAATTGTAATTTGTATTACTGATCACAGTCCATTAAGGCCAACTGTCTAGCCAGTTTCCATCCACCTTGTAATTTGCATGTCCAAAGCATGTCTTTTCAGTTTAGCTACACAGATACACTATGGGAGACTGTGTGAAAAGCATTACTAAAGTACAAGTGGGTGACATTCATTGCTCCTTCCTCATCCGTAAAGCCAGTCACATCACTGTAGAAAACAACTGGATTGGTCATGCATGATTTGCATTTTTTAAGTCTGTGCAGGCAGTTTCCAAGCATCTATTTGTCCTTCATATGCCTGGAAATGTCTTCCATGAGAATTTGTTCCTTAATCTCCCTGGGAACTAAGATTTATGGTGACTGTTCTATGGCTTCCCAGACTCTCTTGCTCCTTTTTAAAGGTGACTGTAACTACTCACTATGAACTTTTAAAGGTGGTAAACAGGAGCCTCAACATGGGTCCTGTTTGGTCACAATGATTTGAGTATGTCTGGTCTCCCTAAATGGTCTCTAATGTGATCTTTCTCTTCAGTTGATAGTGCTTTACTCTCCCAGACTGGACCAGTTGGCTCAAGGATGAATTTAACTATTCATCAGACATTGAAGAGTTACTAGACTCAGTTTTCCCTTGTTGAGGCTGAGTTGCTGCTTTGAATGGAAAGGCGTGAATAAGAATAAGAATAAGAATAAATCTTATTTGTTCAAAGACTCTTAGCTTTTATTCAAGATTATATGTAGATACAGTTTCTCCAAACTAGTTTCATACAGCATCAAGCAAAAAGATTAATTTCATTGTAAAAAAAGGAAAAGAAAATTTCATAGTAGCAGCAGTTGCAGTAATTTGAGTGACCACTCCTCTCATCAAAATTAGCATTTTGTGATTTATGTACTCATTGTACAGTTCAGAAGATCATAAGGTGTTGTATTCACAGACCTCATTGTTCAATTAAAAATAATAGTTTTTCTTGCTGCAGAAATTTTTTTTTTTAGGTTTGATGAACATTTTCTAGGAGACTCATACTTTACTATTCTCTTATCTCTTCATTCATTCCTGTGCAAAAGAGCATCAGAACTACTTTGGAATAGATGAAAATCTTGGACCTGTAGCAGTCAGCATCCGGAGGGAAAAGGTTGAAGATGCTAAGGAGAAAGAAGGATCTCAGTTCAACTATCGTATAGTTTTCAGGACAAGTGAGGTAATGTTCATTCAGTAATTCTGCAAAGGAATGGGAAAGTTGACTGAGAGCTTAGGATACTCATTTTTTGTCTGTGGGTACGTTGCTAACTTTGAAAGAAAATCTGTTAATGGAAAAGGTTGTTTCCTGTACCATTAGTAAATGTTGTTGCTCCTGAACAAAGTTTTCCTTTTCTGTACCACATAAATTTTTTGTCTTTTTGAGTGAGCACCCAAAAGGTAAGTTGGCTGAAGAGAACTGCAAGGTGCAAGCAAGGCTAGAGATCTTTAACATAGTTAAAGATAAGTGTGGATCAGGCTGCTTGATATTATGTTTCTAATGATAGAAATAAAAGATTAAGAAATGTAGGGATAAAGGGAGCTGTAAAGTATGAAAACTAGTGTAATGACATTTGTATTTTTTTGTTTTGTTTCAAAATACTTTCTCAGAAGCTTTTTTTGTGAGATGTTTCTATGTACTTCTACATGCATGATTTGCAGAAGGAATACTAATATATTCATAAAATAATGGTTTTATTTGAATGAAGAATTTGCTTGTGGTTGTTGTGTGCGAAGTCTCATAACTTCTATTTTAAGCAATTTAATATCTCTTGGTAACTAATTTCTTTGTCACAGCAACTACCTTAGATTTGTATGAAAACACACAGTGTTATTATTGCAGCAAACAACGGTAAATTTTTGGAATCCTTAGGACTATTGGTTTTTATTTTGATTAGGATAAAGAGATGTGTTAACTAGACCTCCTGATATCACTGGACTCTTGTGCTTTTGCAAACAGATGTAAAAACAGGTACAGATAGATAGATAGATTTTTTTTTTCCAGTCCAGGGTTTTTTAATAGCCAGAAAAGCGGTGGCCATGTATGTATGTGTGGAGAGGTGATCCAGGTGACTCAGTTCTAAGAAATTACTCTCTTTTTGTTAAATCAAATGAAGATAAAGCAGCATGGATTAAATAATAGGTGAATGGGTTGAGTGAAAGTTCAATTAGCTATAGCTTATCTCGTGTCCAGCCTCACATTTGACTACTGTGTTTGCTAGGGTAGTATGCAAAAATAACTAGTTTTAGTTTTCCTTGTGTCTTTAACACTTTTCCCTCCCCCAAAAAAGGAATATTCTTAGTAATTGGAATAAATTGATAACATGCTTCATGAATTTCTTTAAGCAAAAAATGTATTTGTCACTTAGACAGTGAAAGCTTATCTGGTCTTTAAAAGTTACTTAGTAATGTGTCTACAGGTTAAAAAAAATAAATAGGGATTTTTTCTTTCCATTTCTTTTTTCCATGCTTTTGCTGAAACCTGAGGTTTTTATCTGTAGGGTGTAGAGTATTAGAGCTAAAAATGTTTTGTGTGTTTTACCTTTACTGCAGCTAACGACACTTAGAGGAGCAATTTTAGAAGATGCTATACCATCCACTGCTCGTCATGGCACGGCAAGAGGTCTGCCTCTCAAAGAGGTGCTGGAGTATGTAATACCAGAGCTGAGCATTCAGTGCCTGAGACAGGCTTCCAACTCACCCAAAGTACCTGAGCAACTGCTTAAACTGGATGAACAAGGGGTATGTAGCACATGGCCTTTCTTTAAAGACTATTCCTTAGATAAATAGACGAAAAAATTATTAAATATTTTGCAGACAGTGCTAATTAACATGGATCTGTAATGCAAACTGTTGACTTTCTTGGTTTTAGAGAAACTGGTCTGTTTTCACTGACAAAATAAGGCTTGCTTTTCTAAGCAAATTCTTCTTAAAATGCATTTCAGCTGAAGGAAATAAATATTGGCCTATGGAGATTGTCTTTCAATGGCTGAGTGAGAGAAGGATTATTAAGTTTTAACATCAGTAAGAAGGGATTTTCACAATCTGTATTTGCACGTTAATGTGTACAAATGTTGAATGCAAATGAAAATACATCTAACACTTCATTAATATTTTGTATGGATAAGGAGGAAAAAGCATGTTGTGTCTTAAGCCTCTGCATCTAAAATTTATGGTTATTTTTTACAATACCGTTTGATGATTAACTTGCTGTATTCTTACTAGAATAGAATAATTCTGTGTTCATACAACTGACGCTGTGATTGAGACTAATGAATTAACTACATGGCAATGAAGTACTTGTATGGCTTACATTTTGAGATAAAATGGTGAGGTTTATTAGGTTCAATAAAAGTGTATCTGCTTCATTCAAAGCTAGTAGTTAAATTTATAGTTTCTGAATACTTTGTGAAGGACAGGCTTATGATGGGTTTTAAATCATAGTTTTAAAAAAAGTGTTCATTTGAACTGAAGATTTTACTTCCTAGGTGAAAGTCAGTATATATCTGTTGAAGTCCAATCCAATGATTGAATCAGTTGATTATGATGGTGCTATTATCAATGTTTTCTTGCTAACTCAGTTTCAAATGTAGTGATGGTATTTAACATTGGTGGCGTCCGCCAGAGTTCTTCTGTCCTTCCTTATGCCTGTAATGATTGCTCAAAACAAAGTACATGTAGTCAGAGGAACAGAATTGGCTTTATTTGGATGGATTATTAAACTAGTTTTTGTATGTTAATTTTAGCACTTTTGCTCACACCGGTCTTTGAGGAGGACTTTTAATTAAAAATTAATTTTGCCAAATGTTGTTATTTTCTTCTGCATTTGTCAGTTTTTTGGGTAAAACCATACAGGGAATTCAGAAGCACTGAATTCTGAATCCAAGGGTTCCTAATGTGCTCTTGCTCTCTGCTGTTTGACCTTCAGAGAGAGTTAGGTTAATTTAGTAAATAATATTCACTCTGAGGGTCAGTATGTTCAAGGCAGTATTGAATATGACTGTGTTTGACCTGATCTGAATATTTCCCAAACTCACTAACAGTATTTCCCAAAAATTGGAAATGGAGATTATCCACTGAACTGACCGAAATGATTCTTTAATCATCAGGTCTTCATTTTGAGAAACAGCAATATATAGCACTTCCTTTTATTTTGTGTGATCAGTTCTGAAAATTCAGTGCTATTATTAAATGGGCTGTCACCTGACAAAATGTAATATTAATATATCGTATGTACTGCTTATTGCAAGGTAATTACTTGAACATAGAAAGCTGTGCAAAGAACTGGAATGAGATCCATTCTTGTTTTTAATCCTCTTAGGTACTTAATGCTTTCAGTCTATTAATCAAGTAAATACAAAAAGAGTTATGCTTGGCAACTGAAGGTGATGACTGGTGGAAATACCATGAATTTAAAAGATATGAATTATGATCTAGAAGATTAGTACTGTCACCAGAGTGACAGTAGAATTTTGTCTAACAGAGTTTAAATGTTTTCATAGTTCCGTAGCCAACTGAAGACTACTTTGATGTTTTGATTTAATTTTCTACCTGTTTGATAATTTTTCTGTGAAATCTAATATGGATTATGGAGGAAAAATGTGGCTAAATTTTGTCTCTAAAAATGACAGTGGAAACTAGATGTAAATTGGATGGTTGACCTAATTTTAATATATGAAGAACTTACCTTTTCCCAATTTATTCTGCCATACTATGCTGATCATTAAATTTGGCTGTAAATTTGCAAGAAAATTCAACTGTTTATCTGCTACTGTTGTTTTTTTAACCTTTCTCCAACTTCCCCCTAGTTTCCCTTTGTAATTTCTGCTAATGGTTTTTTATTGTATATGCTTTTTGGTTCCCCTCACATCCCCCTAGGGATGTTCACTTCTCTCTAAGCTATAGGATGAAGTTTAAAAAAGACCAAAGAAATTAAGATTGGTTGCAGTGATATTTAGTGGCTACTGTGTGTCTAATCTCTTGATACTCTTTTACAGAAAAAAAATCTAAAATCTTCACATGATGAAAGTCAACAAGTTGTTGTTACATGATAAATAATCTGTGCAAAAAGTTGACAAGATGCCAAGATTCAGTAGTGAAGGATTCTGACAAGAACACAATCCTTTTGAGTCAGGAAGACTGCTATGCACCTTCAATATGTATCACATACCCAAGTAGCTAAATGGGTTTAGAAGTTATTTTGTGATGTCACGTTATTAAATTGTTCTCAGTGTAAAATATAACTGAACGTAAAATTTCTGTTTTGGAAATAATGAAATCAGAACCATGTCTGCAATTATTTACTTTAAAAGATTTGAATAAGCATGTGCTACCATTTCAAAACCGGCAAACTTTATCAGTTTTAAATATTCTGATAGTTCTTCATGCCAGTTGAACGTATGACATAAGAAGATCCTCCCAAAGCTCATTGAGTTATTTCTTTTTTAGGCATTGACATTCTAAATGTACCTTGATCTCTGCTTCTGCACAGCCACCATGATCTTGGCTGAGAGTTCTTTTACTCAGGTCTTCTAACTTCATAGTTGTGAAGGGTTCTAGCACAGGGGTAGGAGGTTCAGATTACTGCAAATGAGCTTGCAGCTCGTATAGCAATAGTGGTATTGACAGAATTGACTTCGTACACAATTGTGTAGCATTTACGGCGCTTGTCTGTCCATGAAGTCAAATCCCAGGATTAATTCATGTCTTGGGCTGGTGAGTTTCACATCCTCCTTTTCAAATACCTTTTACCTCAATGTTTAAACTATGAGGTGTTAGATTGTTTAAGATAGATGTATACTTCACTCCTGTTTGGAATATTATTGATATTCATGAACAAATGCAGGAATGACTGGTGTCCACAGAATAAAGAAGTGTGACTAGACTGAATGTTTTGCCCAGGTGCCTCTTTACTCCTAGTCCTTGTTCCTATTGTTGGTGGCTCAATTTAGCATTTAATTTCTCTACTTGTCAATTCTGGTGTGAAGTCAAGGAAATCAACTTAAATCCCCTGTGGCTGAAGTTAAACTATTTGACACAGGGTTGGTGTAGAGGTGGCAGGATGGTCACCATCATTTTAAGTCTCTGCTGGGATATGTCAAGTAACAGTGCTGTTTCCTATAATCTAATGTTTATATGATCAGTTATCTTGCAGTTTCCTCCATGAATAGTTCATGCTATTTTACTGCTGAATAAAAGGCACCAGTGTGCAATCTGGAACCTTTTGTTAAATACCTAACTCTCCTTAAAATGGGGTCAAGCAAGGAAGCACTCTGGATGGGGATAACATCTAATGCCAGTCAAAAGGAAATGACGGGAGCAAGCCAGTATCTTAACCCTGCCCTGCTCTACGGTTCATTGGTCTGACTCAGGCAGCTCCTACAGTGCATCCAAAACCCAGAACCCCGCTTTATCTCAGATGGTCATCCCTCTCATTCCACATCAAACTTTGGCACAGCTTCTAGCTCTTCTGTGTTCTAGGCTGGCCAGGTGAAACCTTATTCCTCATTCCTGTCCTTACGAAGCCTGTCCTTTGCTCCTGACAGCTCTCTGGTCAGCGGCATTCTGCCAGAGCAGGTTCCACAAGGGCTCATCCCTACACAAAGCAGTTATCTCCTTACGACTAAGGGGAAGCAGACTGTTGTTGTCACCTTTGCTCTAACAGAAGTACATACAGCCTGTGCATAACATGCATTTTGGACACTAATCCTGAGGTTTGATCAAGAGAGGTCTACAGCCAGAGAGTTGATTTGAGTCATGAATATAGATAAATCTCTGAAGGGAATCTGGTGTGACTGATGGTCTCTGTCAGTTTGTGAAGCTCTAGAAGGTGTCAGTTAAGAATAATGAGACTAATCCATTCACGTGGAGGTTTCCTCTTTGGCAGCTTAAGTGTGCATAAAAGCTAAGAAGACAACAGTCTGCTCAAGGAGTAATGATATCTCCTTATACCTAATGCTTTATAGTTTTTGTACTTTATTTTTGAATAGATGTGATTTATCTGTTTAATGTTCCGTAACTGAGAATCTGTTTAACAAAACTATTTGACTGCAATCTGATTTCTTGCTTTAAGTATACTTTTGAAAATGGGAAATAGTTTTTAATGGTGCATGATTTTATGAGGAAGGCAAAAGATTACATATAATAGAAATTACTTTTCTGAGGGCTTTTTTTAACTGAACTACAGTGAACTTTAAAGGGTAAAAATGAGGGATGATAAACTCACCTTCTTCTAAATTTGAGAAAAAAGACCAATATACAAATATTGTCAATTCAATTTTTCATACTGTAGCATGAAGTAGAGTGTGCTTTTATAGTTAACAAAGTGAGAAGTCTTTGTACTGCTTTTATCTGTGTTTGAATAGTGCAAATCCAGTTTTCTTTCTAGAGTTGGAGGGTGTTTTTTGTGGGGTTTTTTTGGTTGGTTTTTTTCTGTGCTGACTAAATTTCCCAAATCAGAACACTTATTTTTTCACTTTCAGATGCCTTCTCTCAGAGGTTATAACAGTGTTATATTTTAATTGTTAATATTTGTTCTAATACTGACTTTCCTTTGCTTCTGTAAATTTTCCTTTTCTTTTTTTATTCAATTTTTAATTTCAGCTGAGTTTTCAACATAAGATTGGTATCCTTTACTGCAAAGCGGGCCAAAGCACAGAAGAAGAAATGTATAACAACGAGATGGCAGGACCAGCTTTTGAAGAGTTCCTTGACCTACTGGGCCAGAGAGTACGGCTAAAAGGATTCAGTAAATACAGGGCTCAGCTAGATAATAAAAGTAAGTTATGTTTCAAGCTATGGGAGAAAGGGTAATTATCCAGCTGATCTTCTAATTGTGTTATCTTTTCATGCTCTTGACTGTGGGTTTTGATTAGTAAGATTATATGGTAAATTAGGAAGATGAGGCATATGGTAAGAGCATGTATCAAACCTTTTCTGAAAGGTCATTTAGTTTTTCTGTGGCATTAGTAGAACTGAAAGTCAAAGCAACTTATTTCATTTGTTTGCATTTAGTTAAAATCATACTATGTGAGTAATATTTCCCCAGGTACACTTTAACATCTTGTTCTTTAAAAGCCAATAAAAATATATGTAGTTCAAAATATGGAGTAGTTTTCCTTATTTCAGCTAAACTTTCATCCTTACTTTTACCCAACACACATATTTATGTTTGTATTTGAGGAGCAGTCATGTTTTCTACTTTCTCACACATGCACAGTAAGCGTGTCATCATTCATCAGCTGATAATTATTCATCTACCTCAGTGCTGTGTTCATACTGCCATTTCTCCAGGTCTTTCAGTTTCCCTTAGTGCAGTAGTATAAAAATTTAATTGTATTGGTTGGGTTTTGTAGCAAAAATAGGAACTGAAGCATTTGTGTTAAAAAAAGTCAGTGATATGTTAACATGCTTCTTTATTAGCAATGTTTTCACTGCCCTTAAATTTAACTTAACTCATTCTTAGTATAATGATGTTTTAACAAGATTTTGACAGCTGATCATATGAGCCATGATCTAAGGGTATCTTGTTATTCATTTACTTCATTTTGTCATATTGTCAAGCTGTCTAAGTACCACATTTATTTCCAATCATGTTACTGCCTTTTGCTTAAATCCATGCTTGTTTCACTTTATTAATTCAGGATTTTAGAGACTATTGCATCCTATTTCAGAACAGAATGATAACAAACCATTTTTCAAATTAATTTGTAGAAATACATATTAACCTGCTGTGGATGTCAGACTTCTGGAATGAATTGATAAATAGGGGTGAAAAATTGAAAAGCGTAGGGGGCGTTTGGGTTTTCCATCTTTTCCCCCAATCAGAGCATGACTGAATTCCACCTAGTAAGTTGTACATATGAAAATAAATGCTGGTCTGTCAGGAAATTCAGTTTCTGTATTTGCTGTGCTTCAGTATGAATTTACATTGCTGATTAGCATTGTGTATGTATCAGTCAGTAACATGATTTTAATGTTTGATGAAGTCTGTGTGCCATTAACTATATTGTCCTGTCATAGTATGTTCTCATAGTTTGCAACAGGCAGAATGGAATTAAGAGTTCAAACCAAAATAGTCTTCAGTATTATATTAACTGTGAAGTACTGACCTAAGGATCTATTGTTTTTAAATGTAATGATGCAACAAGTATTACTGTGTGTCATATTTAGACTTAGATAATATATTATTCAGACTGCCTGCAGGTTCAGAAGAGTGGAATAATTTAGACTCTGTGAGCTATATTTTTGGCAGCCACTATGTTTCAGTAATAAATCTTGCTTAGTTCTCATAGGAGTCAAATTTATTAAGTTTTCATATTCTCAAATGCTTGACTAACTGTGGGGTTTTTCTCTAAAAAGTTTTTTTAAAATTTGTTTATTTAATATTTGGATAATTAATTGGTCCATTTCTCATGTAATAAAGTAGCATATTGTGATGGGTTGACCTGTCTGAAAAATAAGCCCCCACCTCTTGTGTGCTCACTCACCCACCAGTTTGGGAGTTGAGATTAAGAGAGTTTGATGAGCGATGGGAAGAAAGGAAAACAAACCACCCCCAAAAAAACTCCCAAACAAACAAAAACTCTCAAACAAACAAAAAAACCCCAAACAACAAAAACCCACAACCCACCCCTACATCAATCAGCCAACAATACAAGTGATGCCGAAGGCAGTGACGTGCCACCTCCCATTAGCTGACTGATGCCCAGCCAGTCTCTGAGTGACAGGTACCATGACAAAGCTCTCCCTGCCCCAGTTTTCCTGCAGAACATGACTTTATAGGGTATGGGATGTGTTTCTAGTCAATTTGATAGGCTGTCCTGGCTGTCTCCTTCCAAACTCTTGGCCACCCCAGCACAGCTGCCAGGGTAGGGGACAGTGTGAGGGGCAGAGAAGCCCTGATGCTGTGTGAGCACTGTTAAGGCACAGCTAAAACATTGGTGTGTTACCAACACTGCTTTGATCACACGGGGAAAACACAGCACCATATGGGGTGCTGTGGAGAATTTTAGCTGCATCCAAGCCACACCCAGTGCAAATGTCAAGAGCATATGGAATATATTAACTATAAACTCTTTTCTGCCCTTCTGCGGTGCAGTTTTAGTGCCATGCAATTCCAAACCCCAAGATAAAGAAATAAGAAAATTAAATGAAACTTTACCAATTCAATACTATATAATTTGTTTAGTATATGTTTTAAAACATATCAATCTACTAGAAATGAGAAAAAAAAAGTATTATTATTGGAACATATTTTGTCTTTCTATCTCTTCAAAACTTTCTAAAATGCCACTGAAAGGTTGAAATGGAATTAGATTTTCAGCTAAGATTTTGAAATAGAAGAGTGCAATAAGATTCCCTTTTTAAAGCAATATTTAAGTAACAAACTTCAGTGGAAATTATGCTTTCTATTTCTTGTGCAGCTGTAATATCTGTTACATAGATATTAATAAATAAAGTTAATTTAATCTCATACAGACATAACCGATGCACCCAGTTATTATATGAATGTGCTCCTAATTGTATACACACAAATATTTTTAGATTTAGGACTGCAGATAAAGAAGTGTGTATTTATATACTCTTATATACTTTTAACTGGAGAATTAGCATGGCTAATTGATTCCTTTTTGGAATATAGCTACTGTTTAAAACAAAGCAAAACCCCAAAACCTTAAACAGTGTGTTAAAGAGTGTACTGGAGAATGTTTATTGGTGCAGATAACATAAAATTATCTTAAAAAATAAGTGAACATGGAAAAAGAGAAGAAAAATTGGTAGTTGTCTTGACTCAGTAGGGTTTCCAATAGATATAAATCTTAAACTTTTTAGAAGTTCATTGTACTTACTTAAATAGTCTGTACAAATTGAAGAAAAGGAATAAAAAAGATTAACTTAAAACTACAGTGTGAAACTCATTTACTGTAAACATCACAAAATGCTAACTATTAATAAACTTTCTAAACAAAAGAAATAAAATATTAATTTATATCATATATGAAATGTATTTTAATAATTTTCCAATATATGTATTATGCACATGTTTTATGTTTTAAAAATGTCTGATCTGCAACATGTGTTTTAATGTTGGATTTGAAATAGCCAGTTCATTTTTGGTAAAGTATGGGCTTAGTCAGTTGTCTTTATTAATGTTTAAATAATGAAAACACATATTATATAAAACATCACACAATTAGCTAAGTGTTTGGGGTTTTCATGCTATGCCAATATATTCAAAATTAGTTTATTTAGGTCTCAGAGACAGTAAACTCTTTGGGTTTTTTTCTGCAGGACCCCTCTATGTCATAATATGAAACTGAAGAGTAGATTTCTAGCTGATGGAAACATTTTTGTTCAATTGAAAAAAAAGATATAAATTGTTTAAATAGATTTAAATCATAGCATGCTCTTTTAGGACACTGCTCTTTAGCAGTGTCCTAAAAAGTAGTACAAATGTTCTAATTTACTGACCTTCTTGCAATTAAATTAAATTTCAGCTGATTCAACAGGAACTCATTCCCTCTATACTACCTACAAAGATTATGAATTAATGTTTCATGTATCAACAATGCTACCATACATGCCCAGTAACAGGCAACAGGTATGTTTTTTTAGCTTTTCATTGTAATTTTACATCAGAAATGTTTGACATTGAGTGTTGGGTTTTTTTAATAGTATTGGTTGAAAACTGAATTGTTTTAAAAGAAGTATGACTCAATTATATTTTTTCTTCTTGAAATATTGTAAGACATTAGAAATCTTGTAGGATTTTTATTCTATATAATTCAGGAACTTATCCCATGTACCCTATTTCATTATATTATTAAAGGGCAATATTGCCTCTGGTGGATGAGTTATTTTCAGTTTGGACTGAATTCACATCTAATGTATGTTTTAAACATTGAATGGAATGAATCTTGAAAATAATCTTGTGGCTAAAATATGCATGTAATAAGGTTTTTAAAACTATTCCACTTAATCCTTGTATTCCAGATACTGAAATGTTTATTAATGTGTGAGCTTAGTAATAAGTTTTAACTGTATGCTTCAAGATATCTGTGAAAACAGAAAACTGCAGTGTATTTTTCTTATTTCTAGAGAATTCTCTTTGCTTATATAATAATTCAGAATGTCTTCAAAGCATTAAGGATGGCTAAAAACCAGCACAGCATCCAACGTGTGCAGTGCACCAGTAAGGTTACTCTGTCTTGCCTGTCTAAGATATTTCTTGTGACTTAATTAAAACATACAAGCACATTTGGTATAATATATCAGTATTAATGCTTAAAAGAAAGCAGTGGAAGAGCTCATAGATTAGACTGATGGTAGTTTGTAACTTTCTGTGCTGCTACTCTGTGTTCTTCCAGGTATGCAGAAGTAAGTGTTGATTTATTTAGTTAGTTTTGCAATATTCTCACCCTGCCATGCAAGTTACAATAATTTCAGCCGTTGTGGAAGGTTATCATAAAATAAGGATGCTATCTCACTTTGGTTTTGAACAGCACATGAAAGGTGCTTACTGATTGACTGTTGAACCATATGGGAGTTGTATCTTTCGTGTCTATCCTTCGTGTCTATCCTATCAATAGATCTTGTGTGAGGGAAAAGAGATGAGTCAAGGCAGCAAGAAAAAGATAAAAGAAAAGTATTGAAATTATTCAGAAGGGATAAATAAAAATAAAAATGGAAGAAAGTATATAATATATTTATGTATTTTAAATAATCAGTGCATAAAGCTCTGACCAGTTTGAAAAGCTGTTTCAAGTGAAGAGTTAAGACATTACACTTAGGATTTGGTTTAAAGATGTGGTTTAAAGAAACTAAATTAGGAATCAAAAGACAAACTTTTCACCATATGAATAATACAAAGTTTAGATGACTCACTTCTTAAAATGTGTGGCTTTCAGGAGACAGAATGTTCAGCTACATCAGACACTCAACTGTGACATAGCTAGTAATCTAGGGATTGGATCTTCATCACTGATTTCAGATTGTTCTGCTTCTCTAAACTTTCAGTTGCACCTTATTACAAAACAGGATTAATTTAGTAAACACACTAGGAGTTGTTCTGTCTGTAATCAGTCATAACAATTTTTGACTGGAAAGTTCACGTAAATAGGGAAAACTGTACCCTATTAAGAAGATATAATACACTGAATGAGCTTGCCTTAAAAGAATAAAAATAATATTTTCATAGCAAATCACAGGCACTGACAGTAAATATGGCCTTACTTGGAGTTTATTACTTCTGTTGTCTTTCGTGAATTTTCCTTGTTTGTGAGAACAGGACATCCTCTTGCCATGATCCATTAATTTTCATCGTTTTTTGCTGTTTGTCAGCTTCACTGCTGTGTTGCTCAGCCACCCCCTATTATTGTCCTTTCACTTCTTCCTGTGCCTTCCTTCCATTCTTGTCATTTCCTTATGTGTCTTCCTTTATAGTCAGGTGCTGATTCTTGTGTACAGCAAAACCTTTCAATTTTAACTCCATGGTTTTCCCTAGCAACAAACACTCCTTTCCACAGTGTTTTAGTAAGTTCTCATCATTGTCCCTTTAACAGATTCAATATTTAGCAGAAGCACTATGTTGTTATTCATGGCTTTCTTGGGATCAAAATAATGTGGCAGTTTTCCAAGTTCAAGCTGTATGCCTATCTGAAGACCCACCACATTATTTTTCAGGTGATGAGATCTATCAGCGTTTGCACAGCATGTACACTGTCTTAATGAAACGTGACGAGTGCACCTAAATTACCAGAATTTAGCCAGCCTTAATGTGCAAAACAGATCTATAATAACTGTTTATTTTTTTTTTTCTCTTACTGTTTAGTTCCAAAATACATAATGAAGTCTCTTCAGGGTTTGGCTCACTGCATACCCAAGTGAGGGGAAGTTAGAGGCTACGGTAATTTTCCCTTTAGGTTATGTTAGGAATGAAGCTCCCCATTCAATACTTATTTTCTGCTAGCATATTATGTATGTACTGGCTGAGGTTGTTGCATCCTTTCCCTATGTCCCTTGTTTGGTAATGACTGGGCAAGGTATTCAGCCACTCCTCATAATGTACAACAGTAACCTTCAATGAGCAAGCACTGAGCATTGCTTGTGTTCCAAAGACCTGTGAGCCAAAAATAGGCCGCGCCAGAACTGTTTGTTGCTTCTTCCAGGATATAACTACGCCCTGCTTGGTCCCTGATCAGGACATCCCTCTAGTTTTAGAACCAGCAGGAGATCCAAAGAGCAAGGTAATTTTTATTTTGGCTGCAACATAGGCTGGGAACTTTGAAGTCAGCTGCTCCTCCCCTAGGACAGAGAAGACTACCACCCCTGGTGTGGCCAGTTCCTTTTCCTTTATTGGCCTTTTCTTCAAAGCAGTTCAAGGCTTTCCCCTTTAAACTTTACCTTTGCAGTGTCCCTTTCCAAATCATTCCCTTGCAAGTTACCCATTCACACATTTGCAGTCTGCTTGTGTACACGTGGTCAGACCTGATTAATCCAAATCAGTTCAAATAATCAGTTTTCACCTGGTTTTATGAAAACTTATAAATGAAACAGATATGCAATAATGAAATAAGCTTGTTGCATTTAAACTGCTGTTAAAATAGTTGGGTAACAAGACCTACGGTTATACCGAACTCAGTTTAACCAGACCTGTCGAAAGATCTTTTGCCATTCATTTCTGGTTTTGGTACTGGCTAAGAACACAAATTGAAAATAAAACTTTTGGAAGCACTTATTTTAGAAATGTACTAAAATAAGTTTTACATTTTTCTTGTTTGACTCTTAACACTTCATCATTTAATTGAATGAGGAGTATATTTCACTGCTATTTCAACAAGAATTCCTTGTTGTTTTGCAGTTTGACAAAGCAATTCTACAGAAGTGGGTAGATTTTTAAGGCTGAGCAAAAGCTGTAAATATGCTAAGTTTTAAGACAGTTTTTTCCTTCAGAGATGCATATCTGAAAATTAAGAATTGAGTCACCAAAATTTGAGAATTAATATAATAACTATCATTTAATGCAAATAATTTTAATCGAATGGATTCTGCTTTTCTAACATATTTTCATTACTGGACTCCCCTTTTGTCTCTTGTACTCTTACATAACACTTCACTGATTTCCTTTTGGCTGCCTATCATACTTGATTAGGTTTATTTTCAAATTCTAACATGACAATGATGCCTCCTTACTATAAGTAATTCTCTGTGATCTCTGCACCCAGTTGAGATTTCCTATTGTGCTTGACATTGTCATGAGACTCTTGAGAGTATGTTAGAAAGGCAGATTAAAAAACATAATTGTACAACATCCAAAAACCTCAAACCTGAGCAGACCTCAAAATGAGAGAGGAAGGGGAAACTGAGAACCTGAAAAAAACCCAAACAAACTAGGAGGTAAAAATCTAGGTTTTAAAATGGAAACTAGAAAAGGGTTTCTCATAGGTCATTTTGCTTAGTTCTGGTTTCCTTCAATTCCTTTTTCATTTTCAGTATGCCATCCTTATCTCACATTTCCCAGACAAGTATGCATTCCCTCCTTCTTCTCCATTCAATACTTTATTCTTTTCCTGTTCCTTTATCCTATCCAGAGCACTTCTTTCCATGTTCCAGATCACCCCAGTTTAATTCTCCCCCCTTTAGAAGTTCTTTGCATTATGATCCTCTGTACACAGCCACAATTGTGCTTTGCCTTTGCATTGTGTTGAAGTTGACTGACCACTTTTGCATGACAACTATTTATAAGTGTTACACTGGCTTTACTTTAAATTGAAGAAGTCACTAAGATCTCTACAATCTTGGTAAGGTTCTTAAAAATAATGACCTGTCTTCCTATTTCTGTTTTTGTGCCTTGTAGAGGTTTCCACTCTTGAAAAATATCCTAGGGATAGGATATGGGAACTGCCATACTTTTGAAAAGTTGTTTGCTAGTAACATTTCAAACACTTCTAAAGCTTACCTCCAATTAAATGAATGTTATTCTTGCTTAAGCTATGTATGATGGCAAGTAGAACCTCCTAAAGGGGTCTACAAAAGCAGAAAATATTCTTGAAAACAGTGATTGTCTTGAGAAATAAATATAACTTTAAAGAGGATTGCATTCTCATTTTTATAATCTGCTCTGTAGAAATGTCTAGGCATATACCACTATAGCCAGAAAGAGTAATTGAGTGGTATAACAAGGGCAGAAATTAATCACCTTGTACTTCATAATTGGAAGGTTGCTTACAAATTTAACTCAGTTGTAAATTCCAACCTGTGAGGTAGTAATAATTTCCAAACATTAACTTGTGCTGCCCTACTATGATCTAATTGTATGGCTCACTAGATAAGCAAATTAAAGTATCCCTGACACAATTCTGTGATCAGTTCCTCATAGTGTACTTCTATATGCTACAGGTTGTATATCTTAAATGGCTAAAATAACCAGTTATTTTCATTTTAGTCTTAAAAACCTGAAAACTTGACTGAGCCACAGGGCTTACTAAATACTGTTTTCTGTTCCTTTGTCTGTTGTAAAGTTTCATAAGAAGTCTTATTTCTTTACCTGTGCTTGAGATATTGTTTATGTTTAAATTAATATGGATATACTGAGTGTTTTAAAATTGTGGCTTTGGCCCTTCTTACTACCTTCAGAATATCATCCTTTATGTTATTTTAAGAGCTATAATGAAACATACTTATGGGTTCCAGGCTTTAGCATGTGCAACTTTGCTTTTTATTGTTGGTAGCTGAAATACTAACTTTTAGTGGAACTGGGAAAATGCAGCAAAATACCCTTATTAGAAAGATTCTGTTCCATGAAATCACCTTGATAGAGAAATTTTTACTTGCTCTCTCATAAAGTTTTCAAATAAATTTATTCTTATATCCTTTTTAGTTACACATGAGCTAAGGTACACTTAAAGTGTTTGTGTGCTATTAGTTGACAATTCAAGATCTTTGGCAGATTTTGGGTAAATATTTTAAATGTAGCACATAGTAGACTACTTTTTTTTGTCTGTTAATATACAAAATTTGAAAGTTACAATATACTTCCATAAGGAAAGTGAACTTCATTTTACTGTGTCGTTTTGTTGAGTTTTTTTAGGAGAAAGAGTAGTATCCCTTATTGACAGATATTTTCTGTAATTCTTACTAAATTTTAGCCTATAAAAATGATTTAGTACTTTAAATTAGTTCTTAAATATATTTTGATGATAAAAGCTACTGATTACAAGAATAAGTTTTTAATTAAAGACTTCCCAATAGCTATTGTTTCTCTGTGAGTCTTGGCTCTGTTCCTCAAGCATGCAGTTGTTAACATTTGTGATGGGTATTCATGATAATAGGTTTTTTTAAAATAAGATCATAATATTAAGGGCAATATTTAATAGTATTGCAACCCGGAAAATAAAGTTTTATTAAGACATAGAAGCATATTTTTAATGTACAGACAAACATTACACTGTAAAGAGGGGACTGATGTACAGTTTTCTGGATAGTGAGAAATGTCAAGTGATGCAACGCTTTTTTATTACTGAAGTGATGCATTGGTAAGAATAAGAGAAATACATTTATCTCATAGAATAAAATAGAAATGAGCAGAAACTATGGAGAACTAGTGTAGGGGTGTGAGAGAATTCACTAGTGTTTTTGTGAACTTAGCCCAATTTCTTTTCTCTATATTTTTGCAGTTCTGATATCCTTTATATGTTGTTATCCATGATACAATAAAACTTATTTCTGAAAAATTATGCTTTATTTTTATTGGTTTCACTTGTTTGGGTTTTTTTCTAAGATGATGAAATTGTGATTTTTTAAAAAATTAACTAATTTTTCAATGCATGTTTCTTGTCTAGCTGCTAAGGAAAAGGCATATAGGAAATGACATAGTTACGATTGTCTTCCAAGAGCCAGGAGCACTTCCTTTTACTCCAAAAAATATTCGTTCCCACTTTCAACATGTATTTGTCATAGTCAAAGTGCATAATCCTTGCACTGAAAATGTGTGTTATAGGTGAGTATAGCCTTATAACTATTTAAGTTTGTTACTGAGACTACAATGGAACTGTGTTTTCTCGCTGTTTTGTGTTTCTTATAGATATTATGTGCACAATTTTAAAATTTCTGCTGCAGTTCCTGTGAATTTGAAACCCCAGTGTCTCCCTTGCACACATCTAGAGTTATGGATCTGCAGTTTGCCGAACTCCATGTTGCTGATTTATGGCCACAAAATGTGGATATAACAAGTTAATAAAAATAAGATTTGCAGACAGACCAATAAAATTAATTTAGAATTTGTATTGCGCGTTTCCTTTTTTTGAAGAAAGTAATTTAAAGTATTTCAGAAGGCCATTGACCTGTATGAATCCCTGAGTATGACAATATGACACCAGGATGAGTCATAGCCTTTAAGCACATGCATGAGGACTTTTGGAGTATGGAAAACCATTATAAATTTCAGATGATTTTAACTCTCACATTGAAGTCACTGCATCATGAATTTTAGCCAGATAACCAAGGTGGAAACACAGTTGTGAATTAGTTGGGAATTGTGCAAATAGTGATAAAGACATGAAACATTATGACGCAAGATTATGCATAAATGTTATTTATTCATTATATAGAATGAAATTAAAATACATCATGAGAGTGGGTCATATTACTATCTTTTAGCTACCTACTAGAACTTAAACTGTATTTTAGAACTTGAGTTTGTTTTGGTAAGTGTTTTGTGTTGATTAATACATACATTTCCTAAGTTATATTTTTCTTACTATTAAACTATATCTGTCATTCCAAATGTGACTGTATTTCAGTCAAACAAATAGTAGTTTTACGTACTGTGTACAGTATTTTGAAATATTTTTCTGTTGAAATGTGTTACGTATATCTCAATTAGAGGTATAATTGTATCAATTAGGAAATATTCCTATTCTCTTACATTTTGCTGTGAACTGTCTAGATCAAGAATTGCAAGTGTCTTCCAATTTTATGAACATAGAGTAGGCAGCTTAAACAGGTGGAGAATGCTCCATTATAGTCACATTTGACACCAATATTTTTTCACTGAATTCACACTTCATTGTAGAAAAAGATTTGAGGATAAAAATTAATTCTGTTTCTATTTATAAATTTCTTAGTTTTAAGATGATGCAACTGAGTGACAGCTGAAAATTATAGACTTACA
The DNA here is from genome assembly GCF_020740725.1 of Corvus hawaiiensis. Taxonomy (NCBI): domain Eukaryota; kingdom Metazoa; phylum Chordata; class Aves; order Passeriformes; family Corvidae; genus Corvus; species Corvus hawaiiensis. The sequence goes on from NC_063215.1 coordinate 73,997,962, forward strand.
TAAAAATAATTTTTAAAAATACTTCTCTCATTTATTTCTCACAATGCCTTTTTGTATTTATTCCATTAAGGAAGGGAGACATTGACATCCTAAGAAGTTGTCTTTGATATTTTTTGTTTTAATAAGATACATTCATAATGTCCTTTATATATTTAAAAGAAGAAAGCCTTTTCAAAACAGACAACCCAATCAGTTTTCTTTGATGTGTCTGAAATGTCTGCAAAATTGGCATGTCAAAGCTGTACTCAATTGTGTAAATGGATTGCAGAGATCACAGTTCTGCTTATCATCTGATTTTTTTTTTCCTAGGGAATTAATAATTTTGTTGTGGTTTTTTGTTTTGTTTTTTCTATTTCCAGTGTTGGTGTTTCACGATCAAAAGATGTTCCCTCATTTGGTCCACCCATTCCCAAAGGAGTAACTTTCCCCAAGTCTGCAGTCTTTAGGGACTTCCTTTTAGCCAAAGTTATTAATGCTGAAAATGCGGCACATAAGTCGGAAAAATTTCGAGCCATGGCCACAAGGACACGTCAAGAGTACTTAAAAGATCTGGCAGAAAACTTTGTTACCACAGCTACAGTGGATACTTCAGCCAAGTTCAGCTTTATTACTTTAGGGGCAAAAAAGAAGGAAAAAGTGAAACCAAGGAAAGATGCACATCTATTCAGTGTTGGAGCAATTATGTGGAATGTGATTGCCCGAGATTTTGGCCAGTCTGCTGACATTGAATGTCTCCTTGGAATCTCCAATGAGTTTATCATGTTGATTGAAAAGGAATCAAAAAACGTTGTGTTTAACTGCTCCTGCAGAGATGTTATTGGATGGACATCTGGATTAATGAGCATCAAAATATTTTATGAAAGAGGAGAATGTATTCTTCTGTCTGTAGCAGATAATTGTACTGAAGACATCAGAGAAATTGTTCAAAGACTTGAAGTAAGTACAGTTTCTAAACTGGAATTCTAGTTTTTTTTATGAACAGTTATTTGTCTACATCTCCTTTGAGATATAATTAAAAATGTTCTATGTTTATAGTTCAGGAGTGTTTTCAGTCTTCAGAGAGCATTACAAATAGTAATCTTCAAAACAGCATGTGAGGTAAAGGTTATCAACCTGTTTTTCAGGGGTAAGGATTCAGATACCATTAATCTGATTACTTGCCCAAGGCCATGGATGGTCCCAGAGTTGAAATCAGGACTGAAAAGCTTTTGCCACCTCTTGCTGTAGCCTGTTCTCAAATCACACTCTTGTAGGTAGAAATATCATTAATTAAAAAATAAATAAAATCTTAATGTGTAAAATGTACTTTGACTTTTTGTAATAATGCGTGAGAACATTAGTGGAAAATATTTTGTAAGTGATTCTGCTGATTTATTCCTCTGTACTGAGAAAGTGCGGGAAGTAAAGGAAACCAGACCAAGTAATGCCAGTTTTAACAGCTGACTGGATAAAGTTTTTCAGGCACTTGATGACCCTGTCAGTACTACTGTCGTGCAGTCAGTACAGATGAAATGACAGGAGCTCCAAAGCAAAAGTGCTGATGCATGTAGTGGTTGCAGTTCACTCTTTGATCTTAATTTAAGTGATTTAGATCGTCTTAGGGTTCTCTTCTACTAGAAAGCTCAGCACTGAAAAGAAACCCCTCTGCTTACAGTTTTCACGCTGGAACAGATGGATTGCAGCTGATGATTTAGGGCCTCTCTAGTACTGCAGTCACATTTAGCATTGCTCAATATCGTTGCCTAAATAATAACTTTCTTCCAAAGTACAATTACTGTTTCAAGAGGTGAATGTCTTTGAACTCTTCTTGCCACTGCTATATTATCCTTTTCAATTGAAGCCTTCAGTTTCACATTCCTTAGACAGATATTTCCCTTCTAGAAAATAGTGCTCCCATTAGGTCTTGTTAACCGAACAATATAAATTTCCTAACACAAATGGAAAACAAGATTTAAAGTTCTAGTGAAAACTGCTCCTGTCATCAGTGACAATTTTTTCTGCTGTTTTTCGCTTACTCGGTTTTGCAAAACATGGAAATAGTGCATGTTGCCGAAGACGGATCTTTAAGATTTGGTAATTAAAAACACAAAATTAAAAGTTTATCTATGTTTACTTGAAGATTTTCTCTTTTTTTAGTCAGATTTGGGGTTAAATAATGAGAAATTGGTTTCAAGCCTAAAAGTTTGCATCAGATATTATGAAATTTACCTGAATATTATCTTCAAGTATCTATTCCAATGAACTCTGACTGCCTTCTTTATCCCTGCCACCTATCCAACCTTCACTCTAATTAAAAGAGTTAACTATTTATTTTAGAACAATTTTTGTCCCTGTTTCTTGCCTCATCTTTTTCTCCTTTTCCACTGCTTCTTCCTCTCTTTTGAAAGCTGGATATTGATATTATTTTCTGGTTGTTTTATAACATTGAATGCTTTCTACAGTCCTTACATACATTTGTATGTATACATTAGAACCACTAAAAATTATTTAAAACTCTGATGCCACACTTTATGCGCATACTTTAAAAACCTTACAAGTGTCTCAGAACACATCTAAGGTTAACAACCACATGTGCCAGCAGATGCTAAACATGAAAGCTCAAACTCCATTGTAATATCAATCTTCAGTGGCCAGATGATTAACCCTTTTCAGTCATGAGTTAAAGCATTTCCTAAAACCAGTGAGCAGAACATTGTAATTACTAAATGAAATTGTCAAAGAAATTACTAGACTTTATTGCCTGGACTTAAATCATGCAGGTAAAAAGGACACCTATCTGAATATCCAGATTAAGAAAAGTTGTAAAAAGCTAGCTGACAGCATGATTTTAGTTTGAACTGAAACAATTGTTCCAGGACTGAAAAGAGAGCTGTGACTTGTCAGTCTAGACAAATTTGTATTTGTGGGGAGAATATCTAGTTATAGAAAGTAGAAAGAGCAGCAAACTATAGATTAACTTGGAGGGTTGTGTTGGAGGGCAGGAAAAGCAGTGGTTTTGAGCTTTAGGATAACAGAGAATGGCAGAGTGATAAAAGATGAAATGGGAACACTGAATGGATCTTTAGACGAGAATCTGAGTTGACAAAATTTCCTTAGTATCCCGTATATTAAAAAAACCTCTTCACCTTCTTCGTGGCACTTAGAGGATCTCTGTCTTTTAACTTTATCTGTTTTAAGTGCATTTAGAGAATCCAGCTCTTAGTTCATTTGTGGTCACAAGATCAGTGAAGCTGCAACCAAGTCAGCAGAATGCCATGTTTTGAAGTGGAGCAGCACTGTGTTTAATGTGACATTACTATGTAATATGCAGTGTTACCTTTTAGGAATATACACTTGGGGAAGACTAGATCTCCTGAAATACTTCCCACTGGGAATAGATGAGTCTTTGGCAGGAATCTTTATCTTTCTTATCTTTGAACTTTTAAATATTTAACTAACTTGAAGAAGAGATTTTGAGTGCTTTGAGTTGGGGAAATCCATACACTTTGCTGGTGCATTCATTTTGCAGTATTCTATAATTGTGACATAATGATAAAGAGGTGTCAGCGCCCAAAAAAGAGTATTATGTAGCTTAATAAGGATAAAATTCCATCCCTCAGCTGGGCTGAAGACTGTAATAGCATGTTCTTTTCACTGCATGACTAAATGTGTATTTTAAAAATTTGTGACAGAAGTATAGCTAACAAAGAGCTGAAAATTTCCTTTTCACTTATCTAGTTCACAAATTATGAAAGTCTTATTGAAATTTAGTCATGACTGAAGGGTTGAAAATAAAAGAGCTAGGTTAACAATATGTTAAAGGTTTCAGTATGCTATATGCACAGTTATAAACACAGTGGAAAGTTCTATTTAAAAAGGAAAGTTTCTAAAATATACCAAAATCTCAGAGCAGAAAAATGACAAAGGAAATAGGTGCTTTGTTTTTGTTATGAAAACCCAGAACCTGACTTTGTAAACAAGGCCTCCAGAGTACATTTTGGACATCTCAAGAATGACTTTCACATTGTAGTTTTGAAACCTACATCTGGAGAAGTAACTGGAAAGATTATGAATCAAAGTGCTGCAGTTCAACTCACCTAAATTTTCCAAGCAATAATTCTCAGAATATCAGATCCTTGCAGTATCTTCCGTATTTCACAGTTCACAGAAGATTATCCCTTAATGAATGAGGGCTAGTTGTATTTCATTACCTCACAGGTTAAAAGCATGAGCATACACCGGCTTCCTCAGATCAGCAAAGTTAAAATAACTCATAGGTTTGTGGAACTTGGGTCTCATGTGTGCAAATCCTAATTCTTTCTGCTGAGTGACAGATACCCGTATAGAAGTATTCTGTAAAGAAAACAGCACTTTGAAACTTACTAAGGTACCAAATCTTGTGACATTCAGTCATGACCAAGTTGCAGGCATGACCAAGTTGCAGGCACAAAGACTAGAAAGTATTTCCAGTTAGCCATTGGATTGGAAAGGGAGTAAATATTAGGACTTTCATCCCTGACTCTATAATAATTGTGGGCAACAGATCAATCTAAACAGGAAAAGTGCCAAAAAGGAAGCTACAAAAGTATGCTTTGCTATGTGTGAAGTTCCTTTGTCAGTGATGGAGGCATGTTTTTGTAATTATTACCAGTGAAGGAGACAGTCCCATCCATTCCTTGCCTGCCACCTCTTTGGAACACTGTTTTGAAAAGCACCCTGATTTTTCAGCTGTACCTTATCCTGCTCTGTCTGCATGGCTGCACAAGTGCTATTGCAATACAGGGGACAGCACAGGGGCAGTGGTGTCTTGTGTCAGTTTAAACCTTCTGTGAAACCTCATCGAGTCAACTGCCTCTGACTCGGGTGCTGGAAGGAGTGGTTTTGTGACAGCTGTACCCCGTCACAGTGCAACATCTCATGAGCTGTACAGTCCTGCTCCCTCATCATGCAGCCCTGAATCAGGTTAAGCCATTCTGCTGTGGCAAGCACACTATAAACTAGTAAGCTAGCCTGCCTGGATTCTCGCTCAAGCTGGCAATGGAGAGCAAGAGTGACTTTTCCAAAATAGCCTCCTGAATAAAGCTATAAAACAACCTTTGCAGAGATTTATCTGGCACAGCTGACAGTAAAGGACACTAGCCTCCTATCTTAAGCTCCTTTAATTAAATGCCCAAAATGGGTAACTAAATGCTCAAACTGTGTGTTTTTGTGATGCACACTAAACCCAGCCATAAACAGCATGAACACCTTTGTGGAACAAGGTATGGTGTGCCATGGAACTGCTCTTAGTGTAGCATGACCTTGGGAAGATCCCTTGATCTGTATTGTAACATATGCATCTCTAAAAGGCAGGTATTTGCCTTGGTAGAGTGTTTGTGGGAGATCTTTGATATGCACTACAAAGATCTTTCATATGCACTACAAAGATCTTTGATAATGTTTCATAGTGGTTAAGATTGTGTTCTAATTGTCCTAATGAAGCTAAGTACATACTGGTTTTGTGACACCGACAAAAGGGAAGGCTGGGGTAACTCTCAAACTTCCTTGTAATACAGGCTTGAATTTTGTCTTCTGCGTGTGGTGCAGTATCCCAGCTTACTTGTTGTATGATCATGTTTTACATGAAAAAACTGTTGAGAACTTGTTTCACAGTCTATAGAAATGAACCTGCTTAGCAAAATCTGAATTTGAAGGGTTTTGGTTACTCTGTATAAAAACAAAACTACTTTTCATTGAATATGAGGAAAGTAATTTTTTTGTATTCTAAGTTTTCCAGTGACAAGAAAACTCTCATCCCATTTTAGTAATATCCTCATCTGGAGATGATGGTAGTTAATCTGCCTATGAAGCAAAATAAATTAATACTTTCTTCATTGCTATTTTCCTGAGGAAAACAAGCTGCTAGAACTGAAGCACTTCACTCAATTTGGCTCATGTTATAGCTCGTGTTTAATACTGTTTAATACTGAGTAAAAAATTCTTGCATTCCTGCAGTCAGCCAAAAAGAACGAAGTAATTGACAGGGTTGTTTTGTATTTTGAAATATTTTTAGCGTCATGAAATTTTTTATTCCTTTTGTTTTATGTAGAAACCTTCATTCAAACATAAATGTTAAAATAATTTCATTTTAGTGTATTAAAGATACTTAATATCCAGCCATACATGACCTTATAGTGTTTGTAAACAGATGTGTCTGTGTGCCCTGACAATCGCGTTAACGATCTGGTGCTTCTTTAGATAGTGACCAGAGGATGTGAAACCACGGAAATGACCCTGCGGAGGAATGGGTTGGGCCAGCTTGGATTCCACGTGAACTTTGAAGGGATAGTGGCAGACGTGGAGCCCTTTGGTTTTGCATGGAAAGCAGGCCTACGGCAAGGGAGCCGCCTGGTTGAGATCTGCAAAGTGGCTGTGGCAACTCTGACTCACGAGCAAATGATCGACCTTTTACGCACATCGGTGACAGTAAAAGTGGTGATTATTCAACCACACGAGGATGGAGCGCCCAGAAGGTAACCAGCAGCCTTCTCAACGCAACATTTGTATCTGGGTTTTTTTCCTCTGCTCCTGCTTAAATGATGGCTTTTATTGGAGGCCTTCAGTAAACGGATATTGTCTGTCGTGTTGGGTGATAGTATTATTGAGGGTCTTAAAGCAATCTTATCCCCAAACCCCATATTGACTTGTTACAAAAGATAAAATAAGATCCTACAAGAAATTTAATGGAAAATTTAGTTTTGTATTACTTTAAAAGGGCAGGAAGTAAACTTTAGTGTGTCATGACCAAGCTGTTCTGAAAGCTGATGTTACTTCTTTTCTTCCATAGGAGAGTTTTATGTTTATGCTGAATTTAAAAATGTGGAATCCTTCTTATAAAATTGTACCTTGTTTTTGTGATTTCTCCAATTCCTGACTATTGAAAAATATTTGTTTTACTTTTTTCTTCTATTGAAATTTAATGAAAATAGTGAATTACTGGGTTCTGGACATATATGGTACCAAGTACCAAGTACCAAGTCCTACTCACTTTCTACAGAAATCTAATTTCTTCACATTAAACAGTGAATTCCATCAATGGGTTTATCATTTAAAGCAGAGAAATCTTGTTGCAACTTGAAATATATGCTCACGCTCAGGGAACGACAGTAAAAAAAATCATTACAGTGACTGTGTCAGTGTTTTCAGGAATGAGATGCATTTTACTTTCATCAGTGTTCCTTTTTTGGTGACAAAATACATTTTTCTCCATCTTTAATATCATGAGGCAGAGAAGTAGGAAAAAATCAAAACTTTGTAACAGTGTGACTTTATTTCTCACTCTCCTTGCCTAGTCAGTGTTAATTTGGCTCATTCTAAATGAGAACAGTATCAGAGTATATTTAATTACTTCTCTTCTTGTAGCAGGCCAACTTTAAATCTCTTGTTGATTTTTAATTCAACAGAAAAAACATTAGATGTGTTGCTTTTGGCAAGACAACAAGCAATAAAATTTTACGTAGCGTGCAGCACTGTGAAGTCAATGCCAACTGTATGCGAATGCTGTTTAATTGGTGGCAATTCTCCAAGCAGTCATTGGCCTGATGTATGACACACAAGGGCTGTCCCCTGCCTCAACCTGCATGTTGATGCCCCTTTCAGAACAAAATGCCTGTGAATGTAGAATACCACCGTTTTGCTTAGTTGGATAGAAATTTGCAATTAAGCCTCTCTTTGCTTAGCTTTGCTATTCTCACCATCTGCTTCTGGGTATGAATTTTCACTGACTTGTTTGGTATACATTTCCAAGCTGTTTACAGAATATGAGCCTAATGAGCTGATCCTACTATATTGAAGGTAGAAATGTGTATTTTATAGGCCCTGATAGAAAAATACATACTGTATGAACTGTTTATATTGTCTTTGATATAAATCTTCTTCTAGAGGTAAAATGTTTAAATCCCAGATCAGTGTGATACATAGCACCCAAGTCTATGTGTAGGAGGAGTTTGAACTGAGTGTTAGCACACTGGGAAAAATCTGCAAAAGCTGCTCCTCTTTATAATTTTGAGCATTTTTAAAACTGTGACTAATTACTAAGAAAAATGAATTTTTTTTAAAACTATGTGTCTGTTCTAAAATTTTTTAAAAAGCATGTTTTAAGTTCTTTTTAGCTTTACCTTTCTAGTATATATATATTAAAAAGAAATGTCTCTCTGTCTCAAATACCAATTCCCACTGAAACAGAGAGCTGCTCATTTTCCTGTTTATATCCCTAAAAATACAATTAGTGACTTCGATTGTCCAGTCTCTGGAGGGTTTTGAGCTTGCCTTTTTGCAATGTTTATAATCTAAACAGAGCAGACAGAACACCATTGTAGGTGTTGTGTGACAAGTCTGAGAATTTCAGTTGACAAATATGATCTATGACATCGTAAAATATATTAATGAATGAGGGGAAAGAGGAGAGGGCAGAAAGCGATAAATTATATAAATTTGGGGAAAAAAAGATAGCCTATCACTGCTACTTACTAGTTAAAACTTGTGCAAATCCATCTCCCTGTTTGCTACTCAATTGCTTCTCTTAGCCTTCTGCAGGTTCTTGTCACAGAAACAGAGAATAGTTGAGGTTGGAAAGGATCTCTGCAGCTTTTTGAGTCGAGCCCCATTGCTCAAAGCAAGGTCAGCTAGAGCAGACACTGCTGATGGACATGTTCACTGGGTTTTGTATATCTCCAAGGATGGAGATTCAACCATTCAATATTTCAATTTCAGTATGCAATCATCCTTTCAGTAACAAAAGTTTTTATGTTTACTTACATGGAATTTCCTGTACTTCAGTTTTGCACCTTGCCTTCTGTGTTCTCACTGGATACAACTCTTAAGTCTGTCATCTTTTTTCCTTATCACCCCATTAGATATTTTATACACATTGATAAAATCCCTCCTGAGCCTTTTCTTTCCCTGGCTGAATGATCCCAGCCCTCAGCCTCTCCTTATGATTCAGATACTCTCAGCCCTTAATTGTCTTTGATCCTTTGCTGGATTTGCTCCATATGTTCATGTCTCTCTTGTACTCTGGTATCAGGTTTACTGAGAAATTTACAGGCAGTAGTTCTGGACATAAAAGGGGAGTATCTGGAGAACTAAAATCTATTTCACCTTCATTTGACAAGAAATGTCACTGTCCATGGAGAGTCTATGCATGGCCAAATAGGATAGAATCAAGCCTCTGTGAGTGATAACAAACACATACCTGTGATAAACATTTAAGGCAGGTGTGACAGTTCATCAGGAGAGAACTTTTTTGTATCAAGTAACTGTAATAATTATCAAATAACACTCAAAGCTGACATACAGATATTCCTGTTACATTTGGGGGTCCATCCATCCTTGACCCATACATTACACGTGTCTAGGGGAATGATGGTTAAAAAGCAGGAGAAAGCTTTACATCTATGCTACAGTAATTATTGCTTTTATTCACAGCTGGGTTTAGAGGTTTCCTGCTTAGAAATGATGCATCAGACTATCTGATATATGTAGGAAAAAATATCTGGAGGCTGAAATAAGTCCCTTGAAAGTTTGTCTCATCCTACAGAGTATATGATCTTTTGGCAGTTGGGTAGGCTTTTCTTCTCTGTATTTCAACCTGATTTCTCAGAGTACATACTGGTGGTTTGTTCTTTTAGGTTTCTTGGGGTTTTTTGTTTTTTAACCTAAATACCATAATCTAGGGTTTCAAGTTCAGCCACTAAGATTTTTCCCCCAGTGCATGGACATAAAAATACATTCATCCTTGTTTCTAAAAGAATCAGTTGCATTAAAATTTTACACACATTTACAAGAATAGAAATATAATTTTAGAAAAAAAAATCCAGAGTTTCATGAAAACATCCATATGTATCATTTTATTAATGCCTGTCTTTAATTTTCTGAGATAATCAGCTGATTTTCACTTCTTGAAAGACTAGCTTCTGTTTAGCTTTGTCTGCTGGGTTTTTTGAATACAAAGCAAAGAGGAATTTTTCTTTGCATTGCTTACTAGCATTGGTTCCTTGCTGGGATCAAATTCTGAAGTGAGTTTACACAGATTGGATGTGAGTGCCATGGAGTGTCTTGGGAATTGTACCCTTCAAGTGAAAATTAGTTTCAAGTGTATAAGGGTATTTCCAAAGCAGTCCCTTGAAAAAACATCAGCCAAAGTGGAGATCTTTAATCAAGTTCTTGACTTCATTTTTGTTTTGTCTGTTTTTGTCTTACCCACAAATAATCTTCAATCCATCATTTTAAAAGAAAACCAACAAAATATGTGTGCACCCCCTGAGAATAAACTATTAGCAATAAACTATTAACAAGGATTTTTTTTTTTCTGCATACCATCTTGCGTTCATTTATTTCAGCATGAAAATAAATTATTTGAATGTTGAAGGTGCTTACAAAAGAATGTTACAGACTGATTAGGAAATTACAGAGGAAAATTCTGCTCAATAAATGTCTTCCTTTACTTAATGTAGATCCTTCTACTAAAGTCTTGATAGTAGTATATGCAAAAGCAATCATGGAATAAGGCCTTTCATTTATTATTCTATAGAATTAATGGACTTGAGACAAAGCTCCTGCTGTTTTCAGTTTGCTCCAGCAATTAAATAATCATGCACAAATTGATGCAGAAATCAAAATTATTTGTGTGGCATCAGGCTGATATTTAGATAGAAAGAAGATTGCTCTTTAAAACATAAGTTCTTTAAATTACAAAGCAGTATTAGAACAAACATATTAGTCATTGTTTTCAGATCTGAATAAGTATTCTTGTGTCGTATTTGTTTCTGTGCTAGGTCTGTCCCTTCAGAATTGTTGGTTTGTTCTTGTTGTTGCCAATATTCCGTGGTACTGCAGCGCAGTAGCTGGGATTGTGTGCGTTTGAGCAGGAGAATAATGGTGTTCATTCTGATTTGCTCTCGCTGGTGGTGTTACAGCAGTGCTCAAGGACACTATACCCTTAATCAGCCAAATCCAATCAAGGAATTCAAGCACTTCTAGATCTATTTTGAACTGTAGATTTTGTTAGATTCTTTTTTACTACGTTTTACCTATGTGTCTGTCTTAGTTCAACTGCCATTATATATATATATAAAAAACTGCTTGAGAGCTGGTTAAGAAACAATTTCTAGGAAATTTAGAAATCAAAAAAAACTTAAAGCAAAATTTCTGGGGCTGGGCTTTAAACAGAAACTGGTGAGCTGTAGCAGCAGTAGTTTCCACTGTTGGTCTGAACAAGCAAGAGACTCTTTTTCTGCTGTTGTAGGTAGTTTTGAAAATGGAAATGTTTTAGTAACTATGACTGAAACTGCCTGTGGGCCATTTTTAAGTATTACTGCAATTCTTTTGAGGTTGTTTTATTCTCGTGAACCTTGCAAACTCTTTCTTACAAATAAAATAGATGTAATGACTTATTTTTCAGTCCTGATGCTTTTTCCCCTTAAATGGTTGTGATTTCTTTCAACAAATTGTCTTTCTGGGGCTTTTTTTTAAAGAAGATAACCAGATAGATAACCAGCAGAGTATAAAGTGTTTGGGCAAATGCTTTTACGAAGAGGTTACCGTGTGGTGGAGTTTGAATATTGCCAAGGGGTGTATGCCATAAGCTGGTGGAATAGTTCATAGGGCCTTCAGATTCTTAAAATTTATTTACTTATTTAATAAATTAAGCCACCTAAGATAGAAAGAAACCAGGTCTAACACCACCTGGGGCAGGTTGAAGCAACAGAACTTGAAACTGAATGTTTGGTTGTAGAAGTAGAATTTGGATGTACCAAATCTTTACATTACCACCCCTGCTACTAGTTTAAGAAGGCTGAAAATACCTGAAAACTCTAGATTCTGATGTTTTGTAGAAGTAACTGAAAGAACTACCATTAAGAAAATGTGATGATACTAATTGGAAGCTGTACTACTTGCAAAAGTTAATCCTCTCTTCCCAACAAAAAGTAAAATGGTAGAAAATGCTTAGCTGTATTTCTTACCCAAGTAAAGTCTTTGATTTTTTTCTTACTGAGTTATGAATGAACTTATAGCAGGAGTTAATTATAATTGCTAAAGTTAATTATGTGTACAGTTGTTACAGTCAAGCAGAAAAAAACTCAAAAATGACTGGCAAAGCTCTGCTTGTCTCTATGGAGAGATGTAAAGAAGTGTTCCAGACTCTTTTTTCCCCCCCCTTTTTTCTTTTCTTTCTTCTCTCTATTCATGGAATCCTAGTAGAATCATGTGGGTTGGAAAGGACCTTACAGATCATCTGGTTCCTGTCTGTATTTCTCTTTTTCATGTAACAATACAGACGTAGAGGCTCTTTAGGTGGCCTCTGAATTGCTTGTCAACTCATCATCATGAAGGTTCTTTTTAAAACTGAATAGTAGTCAAGATCAGAAGGACAATGATGAGTTTATCTTCAAGAAGGAGGGATTGGCAGCTTCAACTCTTTAACTCCATGGAGGGACTGCCAGAGTTATCACTTGCCTTAAACCAAAGTGATGGGGTGGGCAGCAGCCTTGTCCGAGGTTGGTGTAAACAATCTCATACATCTGTTGTGGTATGAAATTATTTTAAAATAAAATTGAATTACTTTTTCGCAATGGCTTTTTTAGATGATGATGTGTGTAAACCTGTAAATAGATTTCTGAGATGTCAGAACTTGACATTTTTGTCTTGACTTTTTGATCAAAATTCTCTTAGACCATTTCAGTATTATGCAGTGTCTTGGACTTGTGCTGTAGCTGATATAGGGAGTCTGTGGAGTTGAGATATTACCTCCAAAAGGTACTTCACAGTGTCAGGGAAGGGAAAATCTATGTATGTCTTAACTAACTACATCGTGAGTCCAAGCAAAACTAAGCTACTAAATTCCGCTTTTCAATTAAGTCCCTATAATTACCTGAAGTGAATCTGTGTTTTATTATGTGGATTTAATAGATTGCATGATGAGTCCTCAGTCTCATTGTGTCACTATGGGCACTACTATAGTGTAAGAACAAACATGCACTGTAATAGAACTGGTTGTTTTCAAAAACAAAGTTTGAGTTAGCAGAATGCAGTTACTTATTGTACTGCTAGATAAAGACTCTTTATTGAGCAGGATTAAATGTTTGGTATTGAAATGGTGGTGGTAAGGGATAACTTATCAGTGCAATAAACTGATGCACACCAGGGATTGTTTCTCTATCCCTGCATCTCCCTGCAATACAGTGAACTGAAGTTAAATTGTAACCAAGTCGTACCCATTAGCTGATAGTCATAGGATGTAGCAGAAAAGAAGGCTTTTGTGCAGCTATCAAGGTGACAGGCTGCTGATCATGGTGCACAGGAACTTCCTAACTTTTCCACAGAGAAGGATGTTTACTGAGTTTAACCAGCATCCCTGCCCAATATAGGTCCTTCACAGAGCCAATTACAGAGCCTTTATATAGTATCTGAAACTAATATTGCAAGGTTTGGTTAATGTAGTTTGAAAAATTTAATGGACTTCTTGATAAATCTTTCAGAACATAATGCTCCTTGCAGGGGCATTTGAATATTGCAAACTTTTATAGTGGACTCTTAAATTTTATTATTCTGTCATGACCTGCAAGCTGTATCCTAGAGTCATGCTCTCTGAAATTGCAGAGTAGGTTTTATTAACCAAATTTTTAATAGGATAATATGGCTCTTGAACCCAAGGTATTAGTAAGAGTCTGTGCTTTATGATGAAGGATTGATTTAATTAATACCAAACTCTAGTGAAGGGCAGTAAGTGCTATAATTTCTGATGTGTAGTTAAGATATGGTCACATTTGCTTGTTAAATATCTTGAGTCTATTTTTCAAATGCTGTATTGAATATAATTGCGATAGACGTTTGATATCTTATACTTGTTTAACATAAATTTAAGTATCTTTTCAAAACCATAAAATAGAGATTTGTCTTTATGTATCCTTTAAAGTGAATTTTAATAAAATATATATAAAATTTAAATTTAAAAGCTATCATTCAATACCAGTGCCAATGTATATTATTGCACTAGTGGAATAAGTAACAAAATTATGACTAAAAGTTAGATAAAGGTCAAATTACATATTTAAGAGGAAAATGCATTTATTTTTTGTGGGTTTTTTTTTCATGCAAGATAACTTACAGTTTGATCCATGGTGGGGAGTGGAGATGGGGATTGCAGGCATGAAGTAATTCCTTCTCTTTCACCCTGATATAGGAGGTAGCTACAATTATGACTTTACCTATCTCAGAATACTGCAGTATCTGTTCTTTAGGCAGTGCTTGTGAAGCAGTGAAGCATATTTTTTCCTGTAAATGTTGAAATGATTGGTTTGGTACTTTTAAATCAGAATTTAAAAGTCTTATGTGACAAAAGAAGCTATCTGAAACCATGGAAATTCTTTTTTGACCCAGTTAAAACAAGCATTCCAGGGCTCTGTTTTGAATTCATAAGGAACACTGCAGAATTTTTAAAGTGATTTGATACAGGGTTGTTTTGTAAGCCTTTTTCTGCAGAAACTGTGCCCTCATTTTTTTTTTCTCATTTATAGGAAGAATATGTTTTGAAGCAAACAAACACAAAATTTTACAAAATTTTCAGTTCTTCCTCAGTGTGGGAAAGCTTTTTGTTTACTATTATTATATCATGCTTTTGTTAATTAGTCAGCAAGCTAAGTCAAACTAAATAGTAGTAACAGTCCCTTTTGCTTTTAAAACCCATAGCTATTTTTACAGCATTTGGAGTACTTTATGGGGAGTATCTAATGAGGGATGCGATCACAATTACATGCTGTAACTTTCTCAATTACCAAGATGAACTGTGAAATTGATGTCTTAATAACAAAAGCTGGGGAGGGGGTGGTTTGTTTCTAAGTTTTAAAGCCCATAGGAATGAAGAAGGGGGTGAAACAATAGTAAGAAATTAGCAGAAGGGAGATAGAAATTTTTAGCCTACATATTTGTTCAACTTCATCCTCAAATAATGGAAAACTGTGTATATATTGCCACAATGGAAAGTTATGCTGTGCACCAAACTAATATTAACCTTGCTATGTCATCTCTGCATTCTTTGGTCTGTTTGTTTTGTATGTAAAACTTCTTATAAGAAAAGAAAAAAAGGATCATGGTTGCATTGCTGGAGGCTGTTGTCTCCTACACCTTCTTGGTTGAAGGCAATGAATGAGGCAGGGACTTGTATGAAGGGAAGAATGATCTTGGAATATAAGCAGTTGATAATTGCCCTGGAGAAGTGTATTCTATATATGCTTCAGCAGTAGAAGGGTTTGCACAGTTCTGTGCAATTCACTTAACTTGACCTTTTCATGGTGTTCATCACTTTAAGAGCCCACCATGTGATTCTCAGAAGTATGAAAAAAGTTTTAAAAATCGATACCTGGACTGAGGCAGTTTGAAGTGGTGTTCTGAGTAACTGTGGCACTTTCAGGGTGAGGGAAAGGCTAGAGATATATCAAATTGACCCTCTGAAATGATGTGATAATTTTATAACAGTGATTTCTCTGTAGCACCATTCCATGTCTGTGAGAAGAGATTATTAGAGTGGTTTTACCTCCTTAGGGAAGCTCAAACCAGAAAATCATGATTGTGAAATTCTGTGATGCCTCCAGCGTGTCCAACTATGATTTGTCAGCAGAGGTTACACATGTCAAATTTTATTGGTGCATCTTACAGTGATATTTCCCATAAAAGAATAACCTTGAAAAACCAGGAATTCTGAGTTCTGCTTTGGAACATTCTAACTCATCCGCTCATCTTCATCAAGGTGTCTTTCATCCTATATTGACTATTAATCTCCATTCTCAATACTTTTATCCTCTATATTTTTAAGTTCTTTAGCTTTTTCATATGTTTGAGTGCCACCGGGGCAGAGATTTAATGCTACAGAATAAACTTGCCTATTTGCTACTAAAAAATTCAGCAGAAATATTTGAAATATTTGGCTGGATCAGACTGGGCATATACAGAGTATCTAGAATGTAATTGCTACAGTTGCTCATGGGTCTTCTCTTCAACAACCTTGAATAAGACAGTTTGTGTTTTTCTAACTTTTTTTTTAAATCTGTTTAGCAGAACACTGGTAATGAAAATATTCTTGGGGGGGGTTGATTCAGAAGCTTTAATGCACAGTAATTTAACATGTGAGAATTTATACAATTTACTTGCACTGCACATTTGTGTTAAGTCATTTATGCCAAGATATTTTCAGGATTAAGACTGTAAACTCTTTACACTCTATTACACTTTCTCTAAGTGATTTTAATTTAGTTGCAAATGGTAAATGTTGGGTTTTCAACAAAAGCAAAGGTTGATCAAGGCTCAGCTCAGGGAATGGAGCAGAATTGTACTTGAGACAGAGGAGTAAATTTTCACTATTTCTTACTTAACCTTAATGTGTTGCTTTAGAAGTATTTAGGGTGTTTTCTTTATAGATATTGATTTAGTACACACTGCCTATCAGGCAAATAATGGAGATGGAATGTTGAGAATATAAAATATCTCCAGTGATAATCAGTGCTGACTTAAAGGGTGTGTGAAGCTTCTATTAACCAATTTCTGAAACAGTAACCCTTAATTATTGAATATAGTCTGAGTCTACAGCAAATATCCCACAGGAACACTGATCTCTGTGGAACACTATCAGTACTTTTACCAGAGTTCAGACTGTCTGTGAATACTGTTAGTATTTAACCACACTGTAAACTTCAAGCAGAGGTGGTAAGCCAGACTGTTTCTGATCTTTCTCTTCCTTCCAATTCCCCATCTCTTCCAGGCATACAAATCCCCAGGAAAAGAGACATTAGAAATACACTTTGAAAACACAGGGAGAAATATTTAGGTTCCAGTTAATCATTTGCATTGTATTCTATGTGCTCTGTCATTTGGTGGGGTCAAGGTGGGATTCTAAAGGAGAGTTCTCAACCCCACTAAGAAATGTTTAGTTTGCTGCAAAGCAACAAACCTATTTCTGAAATTTAAACAAACCAAAGCTGGTTTAGAAAAACTTGATGCTTTATGACTTCTAAATTGTTTCTAAAAGTTTTTGTTATGTAAAATTCAAGCTGCAGATTAATTTATAGAAGTTTAGTATGTTCCCTGTTCTGAAGGGTGAGGAGAGAGTTCAAAGATCTTTGAACACATGACAGCAAATCTTTTATTTTGAAATGTTTTCTACCTGCTTGGTGTGACAATTTTGAAGTGTTTAAAGTACAGTGCTGTATGAACACCTTTGGGCACCTGGAATCAAAATGTGCACATACTTCTGACTGTGAATGCAAGATTCCTCTCTCTGTTCTCTCCTGTGAGACTGATGAGCGTTTTTATTTGCCCCACAGGGGTTGTTCAGAACTTTGTCGTATACCCATGGTGGAATACAAACTTGACAGTGAAGGCACCCCATGTGAGTATAAAACCCCTTTCAGAAGGAATACCACTTGGCATCGGGTGCCGACTCCCGCTGGGCAGCCTCTCTCTCGTGCCTCTCCAATCCTAGGAACATCTGACAGACTGCAGTGCCAGCAGCTTCTCCAGCAGGCTCAGACAGCCATTCCTCGTAGCACTTCCTTTGATAGAAAACTGCCAGATGGTGCAAGGTAATACACTCTCTGGTTAATGCCTGTCATATTCCTAATGTGGATTACTTTTGAAATCTCTGTTTTCTACAACTTCGGTGTCTTATTTTTTAAACCTCATTTTATTGAGTTTTGACAGTAATTTTAATTCTGAGGTTGTATTAAATAGCATTCACTGCAGCAGTCTGCTTGAAACAAGTGACTTTTGGTGTTTGTGATGGAAGTGGGCTGTACTCAGGATCCTACTGCTGAGGACAGCTGACCTTTCCCTTTTGTCCCAAATCAGTGAAGTGGGAAACTGCCTTGTGACTTCTGCATCTTAATAATGTCCTGTTCCCCACCTTTTGGAAGACTATTTAAACAAATATTGAGTGTAAATAAAATGAACTCATTCCTTTAAAAATTAATTATTTAATCTCGTTACCAAGCTATTGGCATAGTTTCAAAGGGTTCTGTAACTCATTACCAGCCCTTATGCTTTGCTTTGCTTTTAATTAAACAAAGCAGAGCTTGTGATTTGAATATGTAACACCTCTTAGATGATGGGATGGTATCCTTAAATGTTAGCTCTGTTCTAATTTTATCATAATTCTTCATAAGATGAAACTTCTTTTTTAAACATAAAAATTTGCAAATACATTTGACCTTTGAATTATTTAGGAACACCATATGTCTTGAGCAGAACTCTGCCCTTAATTGTTTACAATTATTTCCTCTTATGCCCTTATCTATGGGATGATGTAGTTCTAATTTCCAAGGAAATAATTACTGCATGTTGAAAAGATCTAATTGATATAAAAATCTGAAATACTAGTCTTAAATGGGCTTAAAAAAATTCTGGATGAAATCATGAAGTACCACTATCACTACATTGACTGCCTTATTTAGTAGAAAAGAATTAATGACTTTTTACATTGAAATGTACACAAGTAATAGCAGTACATATTTGAAAATATGTCTATTTCATGGTCTGGGGAAGGAACACGCCCAGTTATGACCATTTGATCATTTGCGTTCTTCTTCTCCCCTATCCCCCTCTTCACCCCCTGAAAAATTGAGAGGTGTGTTTCTGTAAGAATTTTTGTGCCATTATAGAACTTAAGCTTTTCCTAATGTCTTGTTGATTAAATTCTTGATAACATCTAGCGTAAGGAAACAATGTATCAAATGTCTAGAAATACTTCATCATCTATGAAGCTTTATTAAGCATACTGTATGCCTATACAGAAAAGAAATTAAAGGTTTCTGATATGCTACTCATTTCCAAGAAGACTTCACAAGCATAAGTTGTACTTCTCGTAACACTCTGCAAAGCATGTGAAAAAATGCTTAGACTGAGTCTGCTCTTATCGTGAAGAAATTCCTGTAGCACTTAAACAAAACATGTGCAGTGCAGAAGTGCTATTATGGGGAAGACATGATAAAGAGTATAAATAATGAAAAGATAGGAAAATTATGGATTCTGGCATATAGGTCCTGAAACATGTAAAGAAAGGTACCTAATTGGCAAGGCCTTTCCACATGGGAGGAGGCATAGTTGATGATTTGGCAGAGAGATGAGCCTAAAATACAAGTGTGCAGTCAGTTGGATGAGTGCTTCTAAGTAGTCTTGCAAGGATGAAAGTGTATACTCAGGCTAGGAAAATGATGAAGAGATTTTAGAGGGTCAGAGACCCAGTATCAGTTTAAGAGTACAAGAGGGGAGAAGTAGGTTGATAAAAAAGGGAAGGTTTAACAGCTGATCTGAAAATGAGATAAGGGGGAAGTCAGCAATAAAATTGATTGAGAGATAAAAAAAGGAAGAAGCAAAAGAAATGTGGGCTAGATATAGTAGAAGACTTAAGCAGCAAAAATCCAAGTACCGTGACATATAATTTTTAGGTGCCCAATCCCTGGAGTGAACTTAAAAACTGAGAGCTGAACGCTTATGCTACAGTTTAATTCTACAGTTAATTCTACAGTTCCTGAGAATTAAACTCTTTGAGAAGTCGATCCAAGTATTTTTGTGTTTTTCAAGGAATTTCCTCTAATTACTCACTAAGAAATACAAAGATATCCTTGAGCTCTACTCCTGTTTTCACAAAGTGGCTAATTCTGTGACAGCTTTTCATAACATGTGCCTAAGTGAAGCTTCAGTCAGACTCACTCTTCTGATTTTTGCACCAAGAAGTCTCTGCATACTTTAGTCCCTGAATCACACTTGTAGGCAATGCATCCTATCACCTGGAGTCTGGAATCCATTGCTGAGAGCAGATGGCTGGAATTTTTGTGTGAAGGAACTGCGTGAGGCAGTCATTGATGGCATTTCTGTGGTTCTCCTTTTGTAGCCACTCTTTGTTTACTAGGCTAAAGTCTTCACACTTGTCCAGCAAATGGGAGGTAGACATATTTCAGCCTTGGAACAGGACAAAGCAATGTCCTGGTTTTGAGGACAATGTCCTAAACATCAGTCTGGAGGCTGGGAACACATGGGATCATAACTTACTCGTTCCTTAATGCCGGGTCACTTAATCTGTGCACAAAATGCATAATTCTTGGTGGTAAGAACAAGTACATGGAACTGAATCAGGCTATGGCCTACTGACTACTTCACTTAATTGAGAGAGGTTCAGTCCTGTCAATACTTCTCAGAGTCAGACATGCTGAGAAATTAGGTACTACACTATTTATTTTACATTGGCTATTAGACAAAATATAATACCTAATGTCTTGAAAATGCAAAATATAATAGCTAATGTCTTTAAAATTTTCAAGCTGAACAGTAAAGTTGCTTATTGAAGGTCATGTCCTTGGGAAAGTGTTGTGCAAAAGAAAAAACAACCTCTTCATTTCCTCCCTGAGTACATACATTCATTTCCACATGTAAAAAAATGGGGGGAGAGAAAAGAAAAAAGGATAAATACAGGGAATTGAGTTCAAGATAGTGTCTTTAAACAAAATTATGTTGTAGTTATGGAATGATGTGCACAGAAGTGAAGGAAAGGGTAGTCATAAAAATAAAATTCAAGCATTAAATTTCAACTGTCTGGAAATCTAACAAAACTGCTTAGAGACATTGTTAAGACATGAGGTTCAAAAGTTTAAATAATAAGTACAAAATAATACTCTTCCTGAAAATGCTTTTTTGTTGCTTTTCTATGTCAAAGGATTAATGAAATAAAATTTTAAAAAGTATTAGAATTGCCTCTTCCAAATTTACTATCTTTAAAATTGGAATTAGTGCCGTGGAACTAACAATCATTTCTGATGCACTATGAGAGCTTCCCACACATGTATTTAGAGACCTAATCCAGCTGCTCTGACTCCTGAGTAATCCCACTTGTTCAGAACTAAAGGCAGATCTAAGGAAAATAGGATTTGGCACTTAGTCTTTCTCTTTTTGTGCCTTTTTTATATATTCAGTTGGAAATATTTTATTAGTGGATAAATACTATACATTTAAAATTCTTGTTAAAGTTCTATGGGACTGAGATAAACCTCTTAAATTCCCCAAATGAATGTAACCAGGTGTTTGTACTGCATCTGTATTATCTGTGAAAATGGATGTATTTGATAAAAGAAGCACAGCCCAGTTCAAATCTGTAACCCCGCAAATACCTCAGTGCACTGTTAATGACTCTAATCAACATTACAGAAGTTCTCCAAGCAACCAGTCCTCATCCAGTGACCCAGGACCCAGCGGGAGCAGCCACTGGAGACAGCAAGTGGGATATGACGGGTATTGGTGGTTTTTAAAAGCTTTTGTTTAAATCTTGCCTTAGCTCCCATGCATCTTCTTTCTTAAGCAAAATTTATATGGATGTTCTAGATTTTGTTTTCAAACACTGTTAGTATCTTTTAAGATGTACAGGTTTACTGATGTTTGATGTAACATGCGTGCAACTACAATTTTAAAGTCATTCTAATTTAACTCTTTAGGATCATATTTTTAAATTCAGTTAGATAAGAAATGGTTCTTAGGTTTATTTTCCCAGTAATAGGCCAGAAATCAGCTAGTAACTCAGAACTAGAATAAATAATAATAGTTCCTCTTCCTGCTTCAGGAGGAAGGTGTTTAGCTAAAAAATCTTTATGGTCTTCGAAGGTTTTATTTCCTGCTATGTTTGTTTCAGTGACACCCATTCCCTAGCATATGTCCTCAAAAAAGTAGGAATTTCAGAGGCCTCTTCTCCCTAAAAGGCTGTACATAGATGGTCCTTTCACATCCCTGTTAATCCCTTGGTACTGAAATTTCAGAAGTTAGCTATCTGTATATAAAAGGCCACCCTAATATAACTCATGTTATAAGAATATTATGTGAGACATCTGTTCTAAACTACTTTAGATTTATGACTTTGTTGTATATATACAGCTGCCGAAAACATTACAAAATGTTGAGCTATGGCAGTATCTACAATAGAGTAATATAAAAGCATTCCAGACTTGCCAAGTGGCTTTCAGAAGCTACTTTTCAGGAAAAAAAAGTGAATATTGAAAGCATCAGCTTGACTCCTTGAAATTTATTAATGCTTTGGCATGATTGATTGTGGATAAGGTATTCTGTGTAGCAGATATATATGTAGTATCTTGTAGACTCTTCAAGGAATTTCACATAACTCAGTGAAATCTCTGGCAGCTAAACAGATGCTAATAATTCAAATAAAAAAGTAGCTTTTTTTTTTTTTTTTGACAGTCAACTCATCAAAATGCATCTTGTGTCATTTTTTCCAGCACAGTTATTTCTGACAGCATTCTAGGTTTTAGTTTGTTGCTTTGTGAAATGTTTAAACTTTTGCAGTATAATGCAAAGCAGTGCATCTGGTACTAGCTTACATATTCTCAGTGTGAAACCTTGCAAAACTACAATTACTCTCTGTGGGGCTTAGATCACAAAGAGGTTAAGCATATATTATCATGGTTCTTCACTATAAAAGCTTTGGAGTATATAGCCCCAAGAATGCATTTCTTCTTAAAGTTCATTGTCTTCTTGGCACGTTTGTACTTCAGGTGCAATGGTGTGCTTTTGAAAAAATTGCATGTAAATATTTCTGTGCAGAGTTTCAAAATGTTTGGGAATGATGATTAATTGAAAAAGTCACAAAATACTTTTAAGAGTAAAAAGTGGTGTCGTTCATCATGTAACTGATCTTGCAGGATGCAAACCTTAACAGCTTAATTTTCTGCTTACATTAACAGGTGCCAGTCCCCATTACTCCATGAACATCACCCAGGTTCAGGCTCACTGGAGTGTGAAGGAGGCAGAGAACGAGAGGAAACTTTGGAAGGAACGAGACATTCTGGTAATAAAACCCACTGTATCTTTAAAGTACATGTTCTTTGCAATGCGGTGCCTGTTGAAATGCAGCCACCTCCCCATGTGGAGGTTTGACTCACCAAGAGCATGTAATGTGACAGTGAAAGCAGGGACTGTTATGATGTTCTGTGAAGATGCATGTGTCTGATTCCAAAGTGTGCAGGTCTGAAACCTGATGCTGAGTCCTGTGCCTTTCTCCATTATTTTTGACAGAAGCCAAGTGGCATGCACCATCAACCAAAGTCCTGAGCTCCTACAAAGACCGAGCTTTACAGAAAGAAGGCAGTGGCAAGGAGTCGCCAAACAAGCTTTCACACGTAAGTCTTTTACTTGGATCTCATTCAGAATGCTAATAACAAACAAACCCCACAGCAGCAACAAAAAACTACTCTGGACTTACAGAAATAAATCTTAAAAATACACTTTAGTAATTTATGAAGACCACGTGATTTATGAATTTATGATGTGTGTTTTGGGAGGCAAAGATAATGCTCACCTAGATGTGGGTTGAATCAAATATGCTTAATCTGTATTTACAAACTCAGAATTCCAAGAGGGCTTGGGTCTGGGGCATTGAGGAGATAAAACTAGTATAGTCTCCACTCAGCTGTGAATTTACAGCTTCATTTATACTGGCTTGTTTAATCTGTGGAGTATTTAATTACCCTTTAAAAGAAAATAAAATTATATTTACCATACTGCTTTTCATCTTGTGTGAAATATCCATGGAGTGTAATTATCAATAAGCACTATAAAAATGTAGCTTGTATGTTGGGAATGCTGAACAGATTTTCTAGTCTACCTAGTTTAGTAGCTTGTTTTCAGTAATGGCAAAATCCTCAACAGCCTAGTGATGGAAAGTATGATAACGCTTGTTATGTAGAAAGTCCTGCTATATGTAGGAGGAGTCTGTACACTAGTTTGTAAATTTATATTTTATATGTGAGCAAGAGCATCTCCTAGCATCTGCTAGGAGAGGGATCTCATAAAAAGGTTACTCACCCTTCCCATTTATATCCTACCTAATAGAGGTCTGTTTGCCCAAGTAGAAGTACATCTGCCTTTATTCTGGCTACTCTGTCACAGAGATAAGTTAATCCAACCCTCTATAAAATTTATTTTAAAAGGTAAATAACAAATTCCCCCAACTTTATTGGCACAAATGTCTGACATAATTATTCCACTTCAATAGCCATGCTTAGTTTAGGGCCTTATGACTTAAGTGGCTTTCATCTGGTACACATACATCACAATTGGCTTCAATTTAACTAGCCACACATCCAATTGGATTTGATCCAATGAGCTGCATATTTCAGCCACACTGAGAAAAAAGCCAACAATAATTCGGTCTTTGGCTTTTTTCAGATTTGCAGAAGAGCTTGTTTAAACAAATAATTACCAAAGCTTCTAGCTTTAACAAATGCTTATTTTAACTGTTCAGAAATGCAATTTTATGGATGTTAAGCAGGCCCTATAATCAGAAAATTCAATTCTGATCTTAAGATTTGTGATAGAAGATGGAACTAGAGCCTTTTTATTTGCAGAGAAATCAACCTTTAATGTGTCTAGCCAGCTGTGCAATTCATTTCACAGAAACTGGTGGTATAATTGGCTCTTTTCATACTTTGCAGTTATATGATAGCATACTGTAAAAAAATAATAAAATGGTCTTTGAATGGTACAAATGCAGTAATTTATATGAAAATAGATCTCTTACTATTTAATTTGAGGGGAGTCTTTTTTGGTTTGTTTTCTTGTTGTTAAGATTGGGGACAAAAGCTGTTCAAGCCACTCAAGCAGTAACACCCTATCCAGTAATACATCCAGTAACAGTGATGAAAAACACTTTGGTTCTGGAGATCTGATGGATCCTGAGCTGCTCGGATTAACGTATATAAAGGGGGCTTCCACTGACAGCGGGATCGATACCGCTCCCTGCATGCCGGCTCCGCTCCTGGCCCCTCTGCACCTTGCTGGCAGCAGGTCTGGAGTGCACTGTCGCACGGAGCAGTGGGCCGAGCCTTCGGATCCTGCCGGGCCGGACGATGATCCAGCTAAAATCTATGCTGTTCATAGCTATGCCTCTGCTATTTCGACCAGTCATACAGCTGAAGGCAGTATGGGAGACCTAAGTGAAATCTCCTCTCATTCCAGGTATGCGTTTTCTTACAAATCAGGGGCTATGGATTATAGATTGACATACGGATAACTCTTTGGTGTTGTTTTTATTCTGTTTGTCTTTCTTTGAAACGGAACTTAAAAGATTTTGATATTTTTGTTGTATTCAAATGCCTATATGAGCAGTTTTCAAGTAATTTTTGATGAGTCTGCCTGAAAAGCATAGCCAGACCTCCTTCCACATCTGATGGAGGCTTTATATGTGACCCTTGCAAATTGCTTAGGTTTTTAAAATTGGGAAGCATCCCTGAGTAAAAGAGAAGTTTGCACCTAGAACTTATTTCACATACTTTTGTTTTTTTTAGTACACTGCAACAAATTACCTTGGAGTTAATGCTGAGGGAAATCAGAAAAATTGGACAATGGACAATCTTCACATATAGAGAAACTGCATTGCATATCATCCCCCCTAATTTACATTATTCTGATGTACGCTTTACAGTTTTTCTTGTTGAGCTGCATTTCTGATTGATTTTCAACTTTTCTCTTTGTTACCAATGAAATGTGTGCATGGTACATCTGTTGTAAAGCAAGCCTTGAAAGTACACTTTTACAGCTCGTTGCCTTTATCTTCCAGTTCCCATTTTATGGTGACTTTGAAGTTGAAGCTTTGGTCTATGTGTTAAGGTTTTTACTCTGTAAAGGATAGAAGGAAATTGTTTGTTCTTCTTTCCCTCTGATTTTCCTGTTTTCAATGTCAGTCAGTACAGGAAAATAACCAAATAATACCTTGTATCCTGATTTCCTTATATGCTTAACATGAGTGAATTTGTCTTGTATGGTTATTCTGAAGAAATTTATTCTTCAAGGAAGTGTTTGTTTTAGTTTATTTGAAATGGGGTTTAGTGTCTTCACTAAAAGGTTTTCTTAGTGCCTACTAGTGCTATTATTTATAATAAAAGGGGCTGTTAAAATTATCCAGAGGACTGTTTTGTTGAACTGAAATTTACATCTGTTAAATTTGCTGGTAATTTAATATTAGTGTGTCTGATTGAAAGGCACAGCCTAATCTTGCATCAACTGGCAAAATCATTGTGAAGTGGAAAAGCACATAGGTTTTATGATTAGGGAGATATTTGAGTAATTCCCCACATAGTTTTTATGTAAATGTGTGAGTACATATTTACTTAAAATTGCACAAACAAATTGAATATCTTGAACTTGGGCTTTTAGTTTTGATTCACATCAGTTTACATTGGCATTTCAGCAATCTGAATTCCCTGCATTATTTGTTCTAGAAACTCATCACAATTCTGTTCTCAAAGAGCTTTAATGTATACGCAGTTGGTGTGTAGAAAATTACTGTGCCAATTTTGCTTCATTGATTTTAACCTTGAGAAAAACTTAACTGTGAGAATTATTGCTGCATACCAGGCAAAGCATTCCTGATTTGTTGTTGCATAGCATATTAAATTTTTCCTTTTGTGTGTTTCGTTCACTTTTCCAGTGGGTCACATCATTCAGGAAGCCCATCAACACACTGCTCCAAAAAGAGTGGCTCCCTAGATACCTCCAAAGTTTATATAGTGTCTCAGAATAGTAGTCAACAGATGTCTGGGTCGATTTCAAAACCATACCACAGACAAGGAGCAGTGAGTAAATATGTCATTGGATGGAAAAAATCAGAAGGAAGTCCTACACCCGAAGAATCGGAAGTTTCAGAATGTCATGAGTAAGCACTTTCTTTTACTTCATTTGGGGAAGAATTGTAGTGAAAAGAAATTTTAAAACAGGATAGGAAAAGATTACAAATTCTGTCTTGCCTTTAAATGTTTGGGGTTCATTTTCTGTACTTTTATGTATCTAATGAAGCTTAACACTTCTTAATAGTCCATGAGAAATGTGTTGTTCTTAGGTGGAAAAATAAGGCTTGAACTCAGAGGAAAACATGCAGTACCTCAAATATAGAGAGATAATGCTTTCACAGTGGTGCATCCGTAATAAGTAATGTTTGAATCTCCTGTTTAAAACTAACCTTGAAATTCCTGCTGGCTTCAAAATTATCTTCATGGATAATGTTCTTGCTTTCTTTTTGTGCACAAGCTATTTGGTTCTCGATAAACCATAGTCAGCCCCTGTCTATCTCAAGAAATTGACAAGATGACATGCAGTACCTGATTTTCAAATGTTTAATTGGGATTACTCTTTGTTTTATGGGAATGGGTTATTTTTATCTAAAACCTAATCTTGCATATGTGCGTGTGTTTATGGCAAGAGTCATATTTAAAAATATATTCTGGAATATATATGCTATGAAATATGAATCTGAAGTTAAGCTCTTAAATTCCTAATTTTCAAAAGTAGAAGATGTTACTACCCTCCTGTCCTGGTTATTTATGTTTCTTTGTGTTAACGTAGAGGTGATTTCATTTCTCCCCGCAATGTTTTAATTGCATAATTTGTTCGTTCATAGTAGTATTTAAATTATAATGTGGTAACTTCAGGGTTTCCCACAAATTTTGGATTTTGAAATCAATGAACTATTGAAACTCTGTCTCCTTATTTTGAATGGCAGCCTTAAAATAAAATTGCTTAATGAATCGGAGTATTTAGACTGAAACAATGGCAATTTAGAAAATTATCTTCAAGAGATAGTTCTCTTCAAGAACTATTAATTGACTGCGACAACACTCCATATACCAAAAAATATTTTCAGATTTTTCCATGGCACACAGCATTGCCTTGCCTCTTTCTTTCTAGGAAAGCTCTCAGTATGACAGAGAGGAAATATCTCTCTGAGGATAATTATGTTGAAATAAAATAGCATCTCTAATTACAAGTGATGATGAATATCAGGTCAATTGCTGAATGTTGTGCCACTATAGGTTATAATTCACTGAGAATTGCACTTTACCATAGCAAAGCTTATTTCCTCTGTGCTGAAGACAGTCACTGATGAGGCTGCACTTGGCAGTAAGCAATGGCTTCCAGTGTGTGTTCTGTGTGACTCGCAATCTTCAGTTCTTTCGATTACATTCTCAGAGTAAACCTGTTAAAATCCTGTGTTTCCTTTCTCACTGGAAGGAGCTGGAGGTTAATAATTCAGTTTGACAGTCTGTTGTTGACTGTAACTAGATTTTTATGTGCTGATAATTAAAGAAGGCACCTGTTTAATTTATCTAAATAGCTTTATGAAATTGCTGATAATAAAATATACTTAGCACACTGGGAAATTGATTGTCAATACACTTCAAACATTGCTGTGATGACCACAGTAATTTTGCTAGATTGTGAAGCTGGATGCAATATTGTACTGTAAAATATTGATTTTTTTTATTTGCTATGGAAGTAAAAGTTAAAGTATTTTGTGATGAACCTTTGGAAATGTTGAAATAAATATAACTTTTGTACTGATAGAGAAGTGTGCTGTGTAAAAAAGAGAGAGGCAAGCTAGGAGAAACAATGGTTATCCTTTTTTAAATTGTTCTTTAGAATTCCTAAACTCTGCTTCTCAGTGGTTTAAGAATGTCATTTTGTACCCACAAACAGTTTCATAAAGGTAAAGTGATCAAAAAAATTTTATAAACAGAGTATGCTGTGTCAGGAGATAATTCCAGCAATTTTCACTTTGACAGAAAATGATTGCAGTCTTTCAAATCTAATTTCTTGCTAAAACCACCAATTTTCTCAACAGAGTGTATGATGATATTGATGCTGTGT
Source organism: Corvus hawaiiensis (assembly GCF_020740725.1). Taxonomy (NCBI): domain Eukaryota; kingdom Metazoa; phylum Chordata; class Aves; order Passeriformes; family Corvidae; genus Corvus; species Corvus hawaiiensis. The sequence continues at coordinate 74,026,663 of NC_063215.1, forward strand.
CCGCATCGAGTCCGCTCCAAACTTCTGTGAGGAATGCCATTGTTGAAAGCCAGCAAGTCTTGTCTAAAGAAGATTTTCTGAAGTTGATGCTGCCAGACAGCCTCTCTATGGAGGAAGGGAGAAGAAAGGTTGGCTACTTTCTTTGGCTCTATGTGTTTCAGTCACAGTTACCGTAGAAATGGGTTTCTGGTATGTCCATAATTGCTACACAGAACGCAATATTGTTTTGTACAAGCTAATTTTATTCTATGGGGATGACTCTAAGTCCCAAAATATAACTTCCTTCAAGGATGGGAAAGGTTTGTTAGATGATTATGTATAAAATCAAGTGTTTGTTTAAGTATGTCTTTGCTTAGCTTGACCAGATGTGGGTGCAGATTGAGCAACTTCATTATAATTTGAAAGGTTAAAAGTGACATTTTAAAGGAAGGATGCCTAAATTCGTACATCTTGTATGATATTAAAGCACATGAATAGAAGTAGCCAACTTTCCTCCGCCCTGTAATAGTCGGTACCAACAATTCTGCTAGAAATCCAAGTACAGTTTCATGTAAGTGTCAGTGTCAGCTGCTCAGAAGGCATAATTGTCAGTGCTACCGGAGAGCCAGGATCTAATCTTTATAGTATGATGATAGTTGGTAATGTTTAATAGTTCACAATAAGTGGACAGTGAACTTAAAATTTGCTACTCCCCTTAAGTATAATGGTTCTGAATTCCGTGCTTAATGTGAAATAAAGAACAAAGCAATTAAATTACTTGAGATAATTGTCACACTTCCATATTAACTCAATGCTCTCTTAACCCACTGTGTTTATACAATATGCTAAATAGCATAATCGTCATGTCTGAACAAAAGTAACACATGGGAACCCTCTAAGTGCAGAGCTGAATTTAAAATTCAGATCACATATATTTTTTAACATGTGGTATGTTAAGTGTGCATTATATGTGCTTGAATTTTTGTGGGTCATGTCCTAGAAGTTTTTAAGATTTATGATTGATACAATAATTGGAGGGGTTTTGTGCAGGTTTCAAGAACTGCCAGTGTTTCTGGCTACCTAAATAAGAATCAACAAAGAGAGAGGAGGTGTGGCTAAGATAAATGACTACTATCCCCTTCCCCTCCAAGGCACCTAAACAAAAGTTAAGTAAGTGAGATCATGGGCCCTGACTCATAAGAAACCCTAGCCACAGGAGCTGGCAGTATACAATCTTTGGTTGTGCCTTCACAGAGGGTAGTAATCTTGATATTGGCAAGCCAGTTACCTTTGACAGCGAAGTCAGAAACGAATTTCCTGAATACATGAGATTCTATTCACTGTTTTCAAAAGCTATTCCTCTTAAATATTTGTTCTGGATAGGGAACATGCAACACATAATTAATTACAAAGAAAACTAGGCATTTAATTGTTGTATGCAGGACAAACCAGTAAAATAATTAAGGCATTAACTGTCCTTTGTAGATATAAAGAAAACTGGGTTTGCAGTCCTGAAAAATGATTTACAAAGTGCAATGGTCAAACTTTACAATACAGTAATATCTTGTTTTACTGTAGATATTTGGCTTGTGGTCTACATAACCTTTTGAAATGCATAAGCCGTTTTCACTGAACTCTGTTATCTTCTCTTCTAAGCCTATTTTGCGATATCCGGAGAGACATCGTGTCTCAAGTCACTTTTATAATCCAATGAATTATGTGGCAGCATATATCAGTTCAGAATGTTTAGCATTAAAGCATGGTCGTTTCAGATTAAAATCAAACAGTTCTATGTATAGTCTTGCATTCATGTTGCCGGAGTTGGTAACCTTATATACATTTCTGTAAAACATTGCTGTCATAAGGCTATGAAGTTTTCATTCACATTTCAGAATTAATAAAACTGCATAGTATCTGATTAATTCACAGTGATATGTTCCAAAATATTGAGAGGAAGTCTGAATATCCAATTCAGTAACTCTTTTGAGGCCCCAGTAGATCTGATATGGTAGAAAAATCTCTGATCCTTCTGTATTAGTTCAAGAATTCCAGAGTGCTTGTCCAGAAAAACATTCCCAAGAACCGATGATGGGATATGATTGTATGAATCACTTCAACCAGCAATATGGGTTCTTATTTTTATCTTTAGTTTTCATTTTATGGAAACCTTTCCCCACGGAGGACACTTTATCGCACGCTCTCTGATGAAAGTATATGTAGCAATCGAAGAGGATCTTCCTATGCCAGCTCTCGAAGTTCAATGATAGACCAGGCCTTGCCAAATGATATCTTGTTCAGCACTACTCCACCATATCACAGCACATTGCCTCCCAGAATGAGCCTGACTCCTGGAATGGGAAATCTGAGAAGTAAGTGATTGTCACTGTCATTGCTGAGTTTGGAATATTTGTAGTAAACTCAAACGAATCACCAAGTATTAAGTGAGATTTCACTTTCAAGGTGAAATTAAGAAATGTCAAACAATATTCTAGTTGTCCTAGTAAAAGAATATTTGGCCAACAGTACATGCTCACGCTTGCCATTAGTTTTCAATTCATATTTATCACGTTTGGAGACAGCATTCACGTTACTTCCCAAAGAATTTTCATGAGACCAGATAGGAAAAAACTTTGTCTGAAGATATTTCTAGTTATCATTTTATTTTTCAGTGGTGACCTAATTAAGCCAAGCTGACCTGGTTTGTTTTTTTTTTTTAATTTTATGTGCACTCAAATTATTGAAATATTTGCAAATATATTTGAAATAACAGCTAAGTGGAACAGCTTTCATTTAGATGATCCTTTTAGTAGCATCGTAAAAGGAAATGGGCAATAAATGTTGACTTTGACTTCAATTTCCAAATTGAATTTGCTGATACTTTTTTTTAACCTATTAGTAAAAGTTTTACAAATGACACCTCATTTTTAACGGCAGCAAAAGAGTAGTCTGAGGTGCTAAGTTAAAACTATTTTATGAATGTGGTTTTTTTACTTGTGAGGTTTTCATAAGTGAGACCTTTACTGTATGCTTAGCTTGCAATAATTCCAGGACGAGCTATGAAGTTTGTAGTAATTTTTTTTTTTTTTTAATGGAATGAAAAGCCCAAATCTACACAGACAGATATGCAAATTTAGATTACATATCTATATTTGTTTATTTAATAAGAGTGAATTGTTTTTTCAAAAATGCTGAATATATATGCTTCTCAGTTAGTTTAGGCTGACATATAGTGGACACCTGGAGTTGACACGCAATCTGGAAAAAACCCCTCTTTTCTTTAGCTACTGTAATATTGCATCACAGCTGACTGCAATTTAAAAAAAAAAAAGTGGACTCTGAAGTCCACAGTTAAGAAGCTGTGGGTGAATTTCTTGAAAGCTTTAAGGACATTTTAGGCCCATGTCTGAGGTGAACGCAACCAGATGATTTAAAAGAAGTAGCAATAAAAAGGGCTTCGTCATTCATCATGTCCTTCAGGAACTAGCAGTCATTTCCTAACTTTGAGAAATAAGCTTCATGTACAAAACACTTTTCTAGTTAGAGTGGCCTCAGGTATGAGACTGAGTTTTGGTCACTAACCACTGGTTAATTTTAAACTGGTATCTCAAATGAGTGCTAAACTCCTGCCTCACATGGGAATGCATGCTTGGTGTACCTTTTGGCATTCTAAAGATATTCTTCTATCAGAGTGAAACTCTTTACTATAAATTTAATCTGAGATGATCCTATTCTTTTGCACATAGAAAATGGAGATCCATTTTGTTTCACTGGAGATGAATTAAGTAGATTTTTGTAGTCTATGAAGGAGCTAGGCATCCTGATTGTGTTTTCTTTTTTTGTTTTCCATTATGTTAGGCCTTGTTTTTTAGAGCCATTTCTTGTGAATGTAAACATGCAATGGGATCAAATCTACAGCTTGCTTTTCTCCAGGAGATTGGCACAAGGCAATTAACTGTGTACATCCAAGCTTTATACTGCTCCTCCAGCAGTGATATTTTAGCGCATTTTGTATTAGTTCTGTCTTAGACACCTAATATTTCATTCTTGCTGCTTCTTAGATACAGAAAGTTATATATATACATAGCTGGAAAAAAACCCCATGAAATCGGTATCCTGTCAGTCAAAAACTGATCCAAGGCAATTCATGCTGTTTTCATATGCAACCTCTATTTTCTGCTTCAGGCTCTGTATTTTAAAAGTGCTTGTCAATGCCAGCTATATCGAATCTTTTGTGGTGTTTGTTTCAAGGAAGATTTAATTGGTTATCTGTAATTACACTCTGAAAAAAAACACATAATGGCTTGCCCACCTATGTTTCAAAAATAAGGTTAGTCAGTATCTCCATATAAGAAGCTAACTTTGGGTCTTTTTAGGAAGGTTTTTTGTAGTCAGTGCCTAGTAGGTATTTACATTCTACAGCAGTGACGTGGTATAATTTTAACATGAGGTTGTAGTTTCAGATATCAGGATTCATATCCTGTCATAGGAATGTCTTTTGTATGTGATCTCAAAGCATTTTAATTTTACTGATATTTAATGTTCATAGAAACCAGTGGAAATAGCATGGCTTTGGCTGAAATTAATTTTAGAAAGGTATATTCTTGCACGTTATATCCAGCATGAAATACTGTGGCAGCACCAAATCTCATGAGACCCCTCTAACATGGAAAAGAGTGTGATTAATAGGTAAGCAAGGCAACACCAAAACCAAAGAGTAATAGGTGACCCTGAAGGGTTTCAGTTTACTGGGAAATTAGAATCATGAGACAGAATGACCATGCAAATATAGACATAGGAAGTTTATCTATGTGTGATGTTGACTGTAAGAAGATGATGGGAAAAGTGAAGCTACAGGACTTTTTAATTATTGTTTTATCACTGGGGGAAGTGATGTGAAAAAAGACTTGCTTTCAGTAAAGCCTGAAATGCAGTCTGACGGTCAAGGGCTGTTGATTGCAAAGAGTACACAAATGTAGAAATACTCACTTAATTTTATCTTATTTTTAACTTAAACCAAGAAGGAGAATTCATGTAGCTAAGAACTCTTGAATTTTACCTTGGGGACATTAAGGATTCCCGGACTGTGACAGTGCTGCTTATGCTGAGTGATTCTAACATGCAGGTGCAGGTGCAAATCTATGCCCTTCTTGCAAATTCATGGCAGGTGAATGAGCAGGGAAGGAATGAAAACTATGAGAACCACTGATACTGAGCTAGTGTAGTAACATAAGTCAGGATCCCAGGGAGACACATGGAGACAATCTGATTGACATTGCGGGCACCATGATCCGCTCTATTATGAAGCACAAAAAGAGAGGGGAAAAAAAATGCCCTAAGTGAAAAACTGGCAGGATGTTCCTGTGCTATGAGGGAAGGATTAAGGTGCAGGATAGTTCCAGTGAAGAGGGTCATAAGGAAGGGAATATTTTACAATGATACACTGACAAATTCTGAAAGTTCTCAGACTGTACATGTCATAGGGAAAAGGCTGCCAGAAGTGCAGGAACTGTCTCTGCAACTCTGTTCATAGACGGAAGTCTTGTCTTCTAACTGCCTTACTACCCATGTTAGCTTCAATCCACAACTAAACTTGTTGATAAGGAGCACTATTAAAATGAAAGAGCATCACTGTGTGTTGGTGGTGTGCAATGGTAGCAATTTGGAAATCAGTTTTTCAGTAAGCAGATAAAGGCCGTTGATTAATTCACGCAGCCGAAGGAGAACATGTTTGCTGTTACCTGTTCTCACAGTGAATAGTTCACCTTATTAGAACATGCAACTATCTTCAATAACAGAAGGGAAGGAAACAGTGCTTATCAGGAGCACATGTCCACAAGAGCCTATGAGCAGGCTGGCATCTTTGAAGGGGGACTTTGGGCAACCCTAGGCAATACTAAAGAAGGGAAGGGTTCAGCAGGCAGAAGCTGTTGCTTAAGAGGACTATAGAGATGTAATTACTGATTACAGGAAAGAAAAACAGACATCCCACAGAGAGTGGGATTCACATTTGCATGAGATTTGATATATTTCTTCACCTGCAGCTGCTTTGGAGAGAATCTACTTGTTAAATGACATGTCTAGTTTGAGCACGGTAAGCAAGCAGTACTTAGCAGATAGTTTTTTCATGATCTCCAATCTCTGCATAACAGTAGCAGTTCCAGCTGAAGTAGGATAATTGTCTTGGAAGTAAAAGAGGTTAAGTTGGGTGAATCTTCCTTCTTTCTGCATAACTATTTGCTCTTTGAATACAGATGTATGTAGGACCAATAACCATCAATTTCAGGAGCTGTGTTGGAAACTGAACTGACCACGTAATTTTGGTGAAAATAGGGACTCTTGAAAATGCTTTATACTTTTATGCATCAATAATAAAAAAAAATAAAATTCCTAAATGTAGGAAGTGACACAACTGAAAGAAGCAGAAACTACAAGATCAATTATTTTGTGCCAAAAGGAGTACAGCAAATAAAATAATCTTTAAAACTGAAGATAACACTGAAAATGTTTCCTCAGAGGAAACTGTGTTGCTTCAAAAGTCAATCTTGTGCGCAGTAAAGTAGTGGCCTGCTAGATTAGGCATATCCTCCTAATACAGATATTAGGACACACGGAGGTGGGCATACTTAAGCATCACTTGCCACCTTTGCACAAATCAAAAAGGGAAACAGGCAACAGCTGCTGATGTGGCAGTCATACACAGACAGAGTGAGGCAAGAGCAACGTAAGAGAAACAGGGAAGAAATGCAAATACAGGAGGCTAGAAATAATTTATCTCACCTGGAGCATTCCTGGAATACAGACAATATTCTCTGAAATTCAAAGGCCTCTGTCAGTGGAGTTCCTGTTTGGTATTTTTATTCTTTTTCTTCTTCCCCCTCTTTTCCCTGCCCCATTGCAGAAGAACACAATTTATGTCTGGAAAATGAATTATTCTGTGGTGGCATACTCACGCTTGTTCAGTTACTCCACTTAGAATTTCAGCCATCAGCATGAGCACTTGCATTTTCAGACCTATCAATATTCAAATCTCTACTCTGGCAGGCTTTCTGCAGTTGAGTGGCTCTGTCAGGGCTGAATAGGATCCAGCCTAAGGTGAACTGAGGTTCTCACAGAGACAATGCATAATGAAGGATGACTACTGGTGAATACATCACTCCTACACTTTAATTTGGAAAGCCAGCAGAATCACGCTGGAAGCAGGCTTCTTCCTGACAGGTTTCACAATCAGCCTCTGTAGGCTGATCAGACAAAAGCAAGGACTGTCCCTTAGGGCCTGCCTGCTGGTCTAGAACCAAAAGCTGGCTTGCCAGTCTTTCAAGTAAGGTATTCTGTCTATTTTCCACAACAGGGATGTATGAAACATTTGTACTTGCATAAATAAGGTTCTTACAATTCCCAAGTCATATACAAAAGTTCAGAGACTGCTCTGACTTCAGCTGTCAGTATACTTGCACAAAGGCAGCATTAGGTAAGGCTTTATGTCTGTTTATAAGGAACTGAAAATAAAATTTTAGTACAGATATACAAGTAGAATATATGTCTGTATTGTATTTTCCATTTCATATAACAACCATTTTTACATCCGGAGAGAGGTATTGAGAAGGACATTTCTACAGAGTTTTGTCAAGCCACTTCCAAGTGTAATGTAACAATACTGCATCTTTCATATAAGTGTAACAAGATAAATTCTACAGTAAAGAGAATTTCCACCTCTTCTGCAGGGACTCCTAATTTTTGACAGAGGATTGTAAGCCTCCTTCACTTTCCTTTTCCTCATATTTTGTATTCTTTTTAAGCAAGGTTTATGCAAAGCATAGAACATATCATATGCTTTAATCATTCCTCTATCCAGTAGAATGCTTTGTAACAACCTACACTCTTTGGATTTTTAGGTCAGAATCTTTAAGTCAAAGGGACATTAATATCAGGAAAATGACAGCATGCCATTTCCTTAAACAATAATGTATCTTCCACTTGTATGAATGCATTTCTTCCTTCATTGTTTTTTGCGTTTGGCCTTTTCCTGGAAAAAAATACTCGTCTTACATATTATAGTTTAAATCACTGGAATAACTAGATGGAAACTTCCTCCTGAAATATTTGAGGAAAAAATTACTATGTTGACCTTTTTGTTTAATTGGAGCGGATATGTTTGAAGCAAAAATTATCTTTGCCTGACTATACTATGTGATAAAATTATTATATTCCATTTCTGGCTTTATGGTTAAGATGAAATGTGATTGCAAATAATAGTTTTGGTTTATGATCAGTTTTAAGAAACTGTATCTGTTCAGTATTCTTTTTAACATGTTTACATTGCTCAGTGTGAAGATTGCTTTAGACAGATTAGGAAAATGTAAAACTATTCAAGAAAATTATGAAAATTAGCATCTCCTCTACTAAAATGTATGTTTGTGGTACATTCTAGAAGTCTGCATAGCTGAAAGGTTTGTTTGAACAATTTATAGTGTATACATTTCATTTAATATATGATCTGTGTACAGTATATGTGCAACAGCTCACTCTGATATCACACACAAGTCTTACATCCTCAGAGATACAGCTACAAATGTGAAACTAATAGGGTAATATTTTCAATGTCCAAGGGAGTTTTGGATATAGGCTAGAATTTACAAATGCATTAAAAGAAAAGCAGATGATTCTTTTTAATTGCTTCTGGAACAGGAATACTTTCCGTTTCAGAGTAAAACTGTGCATGTAAATATCTTGCATGTTGTTTCACAAATATAACTTTGTGTATCTAGCAACTTTTGTGCTCAGTGCCCAGGTTTAATATGCTATGCTTTAGAATGGATGTTGCCTACTCACACAGTGTCCGTACGAAAATGTGAGGGACATGTCATGTGCAAAGTGGCACCAAAAAAACCCCTTTAAAACCTTCCCATCTTACTTTGCCAGCATTTAGAAATTGTTCCACGCATACTGAGTATTGAACAGGAAAAGACAGACACAAGAGAAATGAAGATAAGCACTTTTTGCTTATACATTTTTTACAGATCATTATAGTAGCTTCAAAATTAATTGCACATAATTGTTATAGGAAGACTAATTATTTTGTTTATTGTTTAGATGAATTCTGGTTCTCAGATGGGTCCTTATCTGATAAAGCCAAATTCAATGATCCTGGCCTGATGCCCCTGCCAGACACTGCCACAGGGCTAGACTGGTCTCACCTGGTAGATGCTGCACGAGCGTTTGAAGGTAACAGGAAAATTTGAATAAAGATCAATGTTCAGTACACAAACATGTTTTGTTTTTTTTTTTTTAATATATATTGTATAGCCACATTCTGAATTACAAAAATCCAGTGTTTGCCTCTGTAGCCCGTTAGTTCTTTTGGCAGTATCAATTCTCAGTGCGGAAGATTGTCCCTGAAATTTTGGGTCTTCATGTTACTCTCTATATCCGTTTTAGATGCAATTCCTCCACTTTAGTGATGAGTTCCTTCTGTAATGAATTGAAAAATCAATTCTTTGAAGGAGAGATTCAAAGCATTCAAGTTAGATGTTTAAAATGAAATGGGGAGTAACACTTCCCTGGGTTTGTTTTGTTGTGTTTATAAACCGGCATGTGTAGTCCAAACGGTGTTGCAGTCCCTCTCAGTTTTCATAAGCCTTTGAAGACCAGGAGAAATGTACAGTATATTTTCCAGTAGCAGGACTTGAGATGCAGGATACAGACCAGGTTTGCTTTATTAAATTATGGAACCAGATTAACCATGGAAAAAACCTCATCCGCCTCCGGGAGCTAAACTTACACTTAATGTCTAAACAGAGAAAATGGATGCTCGTTTCAGTGTTTATATGAATATACGCGGTTGAGTGTTTGTGTTCTCTTGTTTGAGAGGTGTTTTTTTAGGTTGCTGTGCTGTCCTAAAATGTCTGATGTTTCTTAACTGGTGTTGCTTGCGTTACTGAATGTAATCTGTGAATAAGGATGACATTACCACAGTCATCATTGTATAAGATACAGGTCTTAACTTTGTGAAAACTGGTTGTCAAGTTAGTGATTTGGGTCTTTTTTAAAATGATTTGGGTCTTTTTAAACTTTTTTAAACCCTGGAAATCAGTTTTCTGGTTCCTGGTGCCTTCCCACAGTATGAAGTGATAAAAGTTCACTTTCACCAAAAGCTCTTCAGAACTGCTTGTTATACTAATTTAAGTGGCATTGTGAAAACCCAAACCAACAGCAATGATTAGGAATTTGAAGAACTGTATCATTTCTTGACCTGATTAATTGTATGTGAATTCATTACTATTCAATACTACTCAAACATGGCTGTGGTAGCTGGCAGGAAATACTGTGACACTGAGAATCTTGACAGCTCTTCCCATGCATTCCTACGTTTGATTGCTCAGGGAACACCCTGATATTTGTTACTGACATCTTAAACTACTGAAAAAAGATTTGAATCAGTAAATGACTAGCTCTGCAACTTTGTACTTGAAGAATATTTCTAAATGCTAATAAAAATTTTGAGTTCAGTTGAGTGAAAGATCATTCTGTACCAGCTATGCTCCTGTATTTTTAGCTGTCTTTGAGAACTAATAGATTTTCATTCCTTTTACGACCTAGTATCATGATGAAAATAATTTCACTTTGGTAAGTGTTATGTAAGTGTAATTACATTTGAATTTGAGAATGAGAAGTAGAACAAGATAGCTAACCCACAGTGCTCTATCCTAGGGAGGAAAGGTATTCACTTGTTGGGTTTTAATTGCAGATAACTTAGATAATCTGTAGATACTGCTGAAGAACTGACGGTCTGAGTTGTAAGACAGAAGCTGCTTATTGGATTGTAAGAATTTGAGTAGTAAATATTAATCTATTTTTGTATGAAGGAATATAATTCTTTTGTGTTTAGGACTCTACAGTAGAGACATCTGTGTATATGTTAGATGATTTATACAATGTTTTGACTAAATTCATAGTGCTGCAATTAGAAACTTTTGCAAGAAGTGGAATTTTTAAACCCTTACTCAACTTTATCCTGTCTTGCAATTTGAAAGTTATTTTAAAAAGAATAACTGATAGGCATTTCATAAAAGATCACTGAAAGGGAATGTGTTGGATCTGAATTAACAGTGCAGTTTCCATAAGTATTTTAATGTTGTTGACTTAGAAGCTGCTTCAACTTTCTATTTAAAAATAGCTTGGAACTACTATTCTGCATTCCATCAATGTGAAAAAGAGAGTGGATGATTCTAAAGTTTGTCCACTTCTGAATATAAAGCTGCTTTTATCTTTTTTTTAAACTGGGTGGAAATGGGATCACATTTCATATAGGTCCATATAAAAAACCTCAAAAGTAAGCAAACACCTGCTCCCCCACTTTCACTGGAAAGGACCACTAAAAAAATAATAACTTTTTAATACTGAATCTGTGAAATTAGAGTTTTTCCTCTAGTCTGACTTTGCCAGCCTGATATTTTGAAGTTGTGTTCTCTTCTAGAACCTAGATACTAGACTTAATTTTAATTTTTTTCTTTGTACAATGTCTCTTCTTACTATCAGTTTATTAGGATTACCAATCTGATTCCAAGGTCAGAGTTTTTCTCTTGTGATCTCTCCAGATTCTGTGTTGACAATTTATATAATTTGATCAGTTCAACATCCCTAATGTGGGCCTTTCATCTGTCTGTCTTAAAAAGCAATTCTATCTCGATTAATGTTAGATGTAGACTTTTTAGGTGCTTATATTGTTGCCATCAGTTGGATTAAGAATCAAATTCAGTAGCAAGATTTTTGCTGCCATCATCCATACTCAGAGTTTACTTATGGGTGTAACAAGAGCAGTAGTTTTTTTCACTTTCTTCCTCGTCTCAGAAGAAGAGTGGACAAGGTTGTTTATTAGTGTTAGCTTTTACTCAACTGAAGCCTTGGTCCCATGTGGAACAGCAGTTTTTAAACTGTGGTCCATGAGGGTGGAAGAAGCTATTATTTTCTTTTTTATTTATTTCTTTTGTTTTGTTTTTACTTGAAAGTAGGGTGACAATGCTTTTCACTATGTCAGGATTTAATTTTACTGCATTTGCTTGACGAGAGCCTTTGTGGGAAGCTGAATATTTACTTCAAACTTTTTCTGAAAATCTTCTGTTATTCCTAAAACGGGTCTTCACAGTGTAATGGGGAGCTGTGCATGCACTAACTCCACAGGCTCCAGAAGCTGCATCAGGGAAGGGTTTTTGCTTGAGCTGCCTCTGTGGAGGGTCAGCACCTGTAAGCTGGAGCACAGTGGAGCATTATTTTAACACTCTGCACTGCCTTCCTTAGCAAGACATAGTTTTGACTCTGGTATTTCTCCAGAGAGGATATTTTGCATGCATGCTAACATCAGTCCAGTCAGTAGCAAGGGGAGTCCTTCCATTTCTGTCATACATGGATAGACTACTTCCAGTTCCCTTCTCTTTATTTTGTTGGGAACTGCAGAGAAACAGTAACCAGGGAGCAGCTGATGTGATGGAAATCACTCTGTTGTAATGTTTTTGTATCCACCCCTGAAGCAAACAATAAAAAATTGTTTTAAATTAAACAGTCTTTTTTTAAATAAAAAAAGACTGTATGACTGTACAGCAAAAGAAGGAGGACAGTAGGGGTGAAAAAGCAGAATTTAAAGAACTGGAAAGAAAAATTAAAGAAGCAAAAAAAGAAAGTATGTTCAACTGAGTAAAGATAAAGATATGGGCATTTATAGAATAAATTGGAAAGCCAAATTTGAGAAAGGAGAAATCCCAGAAAAGACGAAGGGAAAATAAGAGAATTAATGTTTGTATTCTCTTTTTGTAGTATTTTTCAAATAGATCTCCAAGTTAGGGAAGAAGGACTTGCCTTCAACATATGTATTATGTTGCTGATGACATTTTAGATCTTTTCCATGTTTTGGGGACCAAAAGAAGAAGCATTTTTGGATGTCCATACCTGCTACTGTAATTACAAAAGGGAACTGACACAAATACAATATTGAATATTGTTATTAATAGAACATTGTACTATTTGTTCTACTTCAAACTGGGTTTATTATGCTTTAAAAAAGCTGTTTAGTGTTCGATAAATCATATTGTGAGCACTAATAGCCTAAGATAGTCCTTCTGATGTCCCTGTTCATTAAAATTGGCGGTTTCAATTCCTGATTTGTTTCCAGGTGATTTTTATGAACGTCTACTGGTGCCAATCAACATGCAGTGTTTCTTAATGCAAATTTATCTTTGCAGAAACATCTGTGCTATTATAAGTAATGTAATTTTAATACTTTGATTTAAAATCTTCATAGCTAAATGTAATGCTACACATAATATAATGAGAAATAAGTGAATCATTTAGCATGACAGATAATTATTTTAACCAAAGTAGTGTGTTAGACTGCTAGAAAAAGAAAAAATGACAATATATAGTTAATGTTTGGTTATTTGTAGGGCATGCATGCCTCTTTTTGCTTCAATGCATATGTCAGTGAATGTTTGTGGGTAGACTTTACCTTAACAATGACAGAGTGACTTAATGCTCTATACCTATTTTAGCCTTTTCTGCTTTCCAGTACATCAAAATTGCCTGAAGTTTTTTCTGGCCTCTGTTAGCAGTCTGGAACAATGAAAATTGAGATTCAAATTCTCAGTGGTTACACTGTACAACTCTGTTACTGTGAATAAGAACAATTTAAAATTTAAAAAAATTGTCTCATCTTTGGTCTTACTAAGTCAATTGTTTAAATTTTTGATGCAAAGACCAATATATTTTTTGCAAATAGTTTTCTATGGGTGGGCTCTATTTGGAGTTTGCCAGGGACATCTCAGTCAAAAATAAGAGCTCTGAGATTGACATGTATTTTCTTCTGTTTAGTATGTACATATTGCTTCAATTGAATAGGAGGGGTCCCTGTAATTTGGAGGAAGCAGAATGTAGGTCCACAACACCATACCACAAATACACTTTTCTTTATAAAAACCAGCTGTTGTAATGAAAAAGTTAATAGTATGAAGTTGAAATCAATAATTATCTACTTCAGACTGCTTGTTTACACTGTCTTGTTTCTGGCCTGCATAGTGCGTTTGATCTGGGAAACTAATTTTAATTTATCCCTACTAAGTAAATCTATTTAACTTAGTAGGTTTCAAATCTGTAAATGATGTCATTGATTATGCATTTAAAATTATATTCTTACCTTATTGTCAGCACATATGGAAAAGTCATGTTCATATTTGCTGAGATGCATCAGTAGTCAGAAATCAGGCTAAAAGCAGAGGAAATGAGCTGCAGTCTTTGAAATTGGACAGAATAAGGCATGCAACTTTTGTTCATTGTATTATAGAATGAATTGACAATCTATGCTATGCTGAAGGGATTTTTTAAATTGACAAAGAGCTTTTTAGTGATTTCCTATTTTTGTTTGGTAGGACTTTTCCTTCCTATTTGAAGACATCTGACCTGTATTCACTGTTTGTGTCCTTAAGAATTTGAAGGATTGTCCTCTCATGTACCCTGCCAAGTTGCCATGCTGTGTCTCAATACTGGGTGTTGCTGTTAGAGACGTGGGGTGTGACACCTCGTGCTTACTGTAATGTTGGTGTTGTGTAGAAATGGCCTGGCAGGGCTGGGAGTGAGTGCCAGCAGGAATTGCACGGGGAACATCCCACTGTGTGCGCTGCCACAAGGGCCACAGCTGCTCCAGTGGAGATGGACTGTCTTGTTTATAGGAACATTCTAAATCTTATTCCAGGTTTTGACTCAGATGAAGAATTTGGGCCGTTCTGTCATCACACGCCGTTTCTAGGTGATGGTCTGGGATTGATGACTTTTGCCTTTTGTAAACTTTTTTTAATACTTCCTATGTTTGCACGTTTGCATGATAATGCAAGCTTTGGGCCTGGTGGGGTGGCAGAGCAAGGGGAGAAAGGGCAAGGCAGGCATGTTGTCACCAGAATTCATACAAGCCTACAGACATGGATTTTGTTTGGCAGAAATAAGCTAAATCAATCTCCACAGAATATGGATTTTGGTGTTGTTTTTTTTTTAAAGAAGACAAATTAAATCCTAATGAATGCATCATTTACTCCTGTTCTGTGCAATGATGATCTGCATGGCATACTTCTATTATGTGGTGACTGATGTATTTTGGCAACCACACTGTATATCCATAGGTAATTACATCTGTGCTTGTTAGATTATTTTCTAGTGAAATTCACTCCAGATAATAGAGTGCCGTAGTAATACCTATAATAAAAACTCAATTGATAAAAATAGTGTGAATTTATTGGTTTTCAAGTATGCAGATTACCATCAGCTTCTGCAAATGCTTGAGATAGTAAAGCTGTATGAAATGAACAGCGAAGATTTCTGAGGAATCTTCCATGGGCTTTAAGTCCATGGAAAAACTGCAAATCTTTTTGCTGAATTATTATTGTCATTCTAAAATGGTTTTCTGCATGTTTCATTAAGACCAATTTACTGTTCATATCAGCATTATGTGGTCCAGACAAAACTGTCATACTGCTGATAGACATAAAAAATTGCTTTGGGGTTGCCTTTGGATGCAGGTGTGGGGAAGCCAGCTAGTTGGTACATACATCTGCTGATTATCCTCAAAGCTGAGATGTAGAAGCCTACATCCATTTCGCTAACTGAACCAGGATAATGGCTGTAATATAGCCTTTCATTTTGTCCAGTTTTAGATGTATCCTTATGTTACTTTTTTACAGATCAGAGAGTAGCGTCTTTTTGCACCTTGAATGATATGCAGCAAGCTCAGGGCTTGGAAGGAACACAAGAGTTACCTTTGGATGAGAGTCCCCCAGATGGAAAAGATTTTCTTGAGGATGCTGGGTATGTCAGAATTAAAGCATATTTCCTACAAAGGTATTTTAAGGAAAGGTTTTCTCTTAATGTTGCAAATCAAATTGCCTGTATGCATGCTTCACAGCTGTTTGATGGCAGACTTGCCTTGACTGATAATTTCTTTAATTCTGAAAAATGTTGTTTCTTCGAATCAATTTCTGAGAAGCTTTATCTTGAAAATATGTAGTATAGTCAGAGAAAGCTCTCTCACTTTAATAGGTCTGTAGTGCAGATCAAGGTTAGATGCAGAGTTTCAGATAATCAAATTTCTCACTGTATTCCTCTACAATAATAATTTTTGTTACATTTATTTCTGTTTTCATTTAATAAAACTAATAACAGGAGCTCAACTCTGTAGGATGCAATAACCTGATCTGCAGCAAATGTCTCAAACCTTGGAACGGGGTCTATCCTACCTTTGCAACCATTTGCTCTTTGCAAACCCATAATTTTTCTTTTATACAGAGGTAAATTAATCAAGATAATCTGTAATGGAGGACTGTAGAATTTATGCCAAACTACCCAATTCTTCAAATTCTTCCCAGCACCCTGGGACAATTTTTGTTTTTCCCTCTCCACATATCCTGCTGTATGGAGTCTGCTTGTTAATTTAAAGATTATTCTTGTTATACAGATTCAGCACTATAATCTGCCCACCACCATTCTTTAATAGAAAACACATCTTTGATTAGTTTTGCTCTTCAGTTGCAGGAATGGAAGAATGGGAAATGGAGGGAAAAGTCTTCTTGCTTGTTAGATGATCGCATTTTAATTTCAACCAATTTTACACAAATTAGCTTGCTTACATGGTAAAGCACATTTATTGTAATGACTTCTAAGTCCACATCTTTCCCCAGGCTAATGATCAGTAAGGATTGCAAAAGACTCTTAAAGATGTTCCCCTTTTAGCCACAGCAAACCCGTCAGATTCGTGCAATTGCATGAAGCAGCTGATTCAGCTTTGTATGTAAAGCCCCTCTCTTCACCTTCTCTCTTTTAGACACAATTACTCACGTGGTGGCTAATTGCATCTATAATGTACATGAGACTGTCTGCCACAGTGCTCATTGTCATTCAGGAAATAGAAGCTGTTCACTGTATTTTCCTTCAGTCATGCATTTGATTAACCTGTGGCAATATTTTATGTGTTTTGACCTTTAAACAAAATATTTGTCTCCATTAAGCCATAGGTTTATCCTTTACTGAAAATGACACTACTGCACAACAGACAAAAGAACTCTTTACAGCTCTTTTGGTTTGCAGTAATTGTTGCTGCAGCTTGCTTGAGATTAGTACAGTCCTTATCAGAAAGCAGCTTGTTAACCAACGTGCCTGCACACCATGGATCAGTGAGTGTGACTTGCACTGTGAGGGTATGCACAAATCATTCCTAAAACATTCCTTCTTAAAATCATTATAACTTCTGCCTGATCTGCATGAGAAGCAGTGTCATATTTCAGATATTGCAGGATTGGATTTATGTTCTAGTAATAGTCTTTTACTGATGCTGGTTTTGTCTCTATTTTCCTAACTATGCCTAAACTGATTGGTTTCCTTTACTATTACTAAAGCTGTAACTCTGCTAAAGCTGGGAAGAAAATGTTTTTCACTGACTCAGAGTGAAGGTAGTGGTTTACTTTACAGGGAACATGCTCCAAGTACTCTGACTGGAAAAGTCAACCAGCTGGAAGTCATCCTCCGGCAGCTACAAACTGACCTGAGAAAGGTAAGAGACCATTAGCACCATAACCTCTCCCCAGTTTTAGTAGTTTTATTTTTGCACACAGATCATCAAGGGCTTGAAAGAAGTACATCAGCTAAACAAGACAGTAGAGCTCAGTGGCTGGTCAGAACGCTGAGGTGCAGAAGGTCCTGTGGGAAGAGTTATGTGAGGAAATTGGCCAGAGACTAAGTAGTTTATAGGCCTTTACTCCAGAACAACTCTCCTACAAATAATCATACCCCAGAAAAAAGGAAACACTTTATCTTCATTTATGGTTCTTTGGATTTAGGAAAGGATAGGGATATGGACATGGGCACCATTGCTAAGTAGTTAGCACTCTGGTTTTGTCATCCTTGTTGTCTTATCTTGGTCACTTAGCAATGACTTGATGTGTGCCTCATTTGTTGTCAAAATTCTGAGCTGGAGACAATGCCAGGATAACAGAAATGAGGCTGCTTTTGCTAAGAAAATAATCACGTAAGGAAAAGTCTTGAAAGTAGGTATTTTTCTTCCTTAAACATATGCTTGAAATCAATTACTTGCAACTTGGGCTCTCATGTATGATTTATTATAGCTAAAAGCTTCTTATGCTTTTAATGCTTGATTTATTTTTTTTGTTAAATGGAGTAAACGTCTTTAATTTTTCTATTAAAGTAACGTCTAGATTTCTTTTTAGCTTGCAGTATTTTCTTGGAATGAATGAGGTAGTTGGAGCATATTTGGGGAATTAACTTTCAGTTAACAGTTGTCAGAATGAATTAGGGAGCTCAGCAAAATATAGCTGTTATGACTTGCATAGAAATATTAACAACAAAAATAAACGTTGTCATCACAACTACTCACTTTGCTCAACTTGTATCTTTGTCAACCAGGAAAAACAGGACAAGGCAGTTCTCCAAGCAGAGGTACAGCACCTGAGACAAGATAACATGAGACTTCAGGAGGAGTCTCAAACTGCAGCTGCTCAACTGAGGAAATTTACAGAATGGTTTTTTAATACGATAGACAAAAAATCCTAATGGCTGGGGCCCTGCAAAATACTTATTTGAACAACGTAACAGCTGTATCTTTGGAATTAGCGGGGTAATAATTTCACTGTGTTCACAATCCATTTTAGGTGTTTCTGCTACATTCTCTATCCAGCTTTATTCATTTGAAAAGGAGAGAGAATTGTGGCAATCGAACTTTAAATTCATATGAAGAAAGCAGAGAATAGCAGATATTTGTTTGTGTGCAGATGAATGTAAAAAATCCTTAGTGTCATTTTAGACATTTTTAGAAGTTGCTCTGGCTGGGGCTTGCCTGAAGAGGAATATTTGGGGTTTTAGTTCCTGCATTTCAGGTGCGCTGGTGAAGATGTTAAAGCAATTTAAATTAGCTTGGGCTTCAGTATTGTAAGATAAAAAGAATAACTAGACATATACTTTAATGTTTAAAAGGTGCTCTATTTTTTTGTATGTACAGTAGTTTTATTTCCACAGTCCACATTGTCATAGCAATAAGAATGGAGGTATAGTGAATAGTCACAGAGCTGTGTTTATAAAATGTTAGCACTGATGTGTTTAACACTAGTTTGGATGCAGATGCATTAGAGATTATTTATTTGCAGGAACAAATGGTGCCTGAATATAAACAGTGTTCTGATTTTCTAAAAATACACATGCCTTGTAAATGGCTCACTGGGGTTAGCCCACTCCCAACTTCACTTACTTTTGTATAGTTGATGTTCAGCTAAACAGTCACACTGCTTAACTATTGAAATCATGTATGGTGTGAGCCAGCCAATCAGTTGTACAATGCCAAATTTGTTTATCTTTGTACAGAAGCTTTGATCAAGTGTCTTGTATTTAACACCTTATTTAAGCTTATTTAACCTTAAATTGTTGTTTTTATAAAGTTTGTTTTATCTGCACTATGGTGAGGTCAGTTGGTTGCAAGTTGTAATATTTTGAGCTTGCCAAGACTGTACTGAGGAGTTCTAGAAAATTCTAACAATTGGATGCTGCTAGTACACAATTGATTTGTTTGTATGCTTTAACATTTTTAACTGTTTAATTTGAAATGAACATACATCCTGCTTTTTTAATAAATGTTAAAAATCTAAACCTGAATTATTTTATCTTGTATTATCTGTAATCATTCTTACCACTAATAGCTCAGGTTTCCGTTCAGCCCAGTTTCTGGGCTCTCCATCCAGAAACAGTCCAACACCTCAGAGCTGTCAGGATCCCTTGTTACCAAGGAAGGGTTGCCACCATTATCACAGTTAATTTCTTTGGTGCATCCAGTCCTGGAACCCAGGAGGTGGCTTCACCAGTCTGAACAAAAGCTGTTTGGGCTGTTCATAGGCATTGATTAGTGGCCTAGGAAAAAAAATTCCTTCTTTACTGACAAATACATCCTAGAGAAAATTTTCGAAAGAGGTCTAGTTTCTTCATATTACCTTATGTTAGCTGTAGCAGGAAATAATTTGCCATCTTCTCGTGCCAGTGACTGCGGATTTGATTGCAGTGTTAGCGTATGTGAGATGTTTTGTGTACAGTACTGAGCTTTAAGTCTACACCAAAAAAGGACACCTTTGCAAAATGAAATTAAGCTAATGAGCATATTTGAGTAACCCTGAGGAAAAAGACATTTCAAGATCATAGCTATATCCCAGTTTCCTCTTGACCGCTGAATGCATTCAGGCAAACCTATAGAAAATTGGTGAATAATTTAAAAATGCATTCAACTCATGCAACTAAAATTCCATGTCCATTGTTAGTGCACATTGGCTGAGGAATGTTTTATAAATTGAACAAATGTCTGTAACTGCTGTAACAATTGTTCTGAGAGACTCTTCTTAGGAAAGGTTGTATATGGGCAGATAATCAAGTCTTTGGTATCCTTACACTGAAATTAAAAAGACCATTTTGTATTGTACTTTTCATCAAAAACTCTGACTTTTACATACCAAACAGTATCCACTAAGCTGTATTAACAGGGTAATTAAACATGGCAGTCATGTGTTACACTAACTTCTGATTTAAGCACCTTACAGAAGTCATTAGCAAACCCATCTGGCTGGAGACCTTGCCAAATAGCAGTGCTGAACAACTTGGGCAATTTGTCTGTGAACACGTTTCTCTGCGGATTGGTCTGTTCCCCTTGAAAAGCTGTGCTAACTGAAATGAACTTGAGGGTAAGCTGGCTCTGAAGGGACACTATTAGGTTTGTATAAGAGTTTATAGTCCAATATTCATTTTAGTTCTTTATCTCAGTTATTGAAAACCAGCAGTTACAACTATGCGCACAAAAAAGGACTTTCAGTAGTAATTTTTTCTGGTTTTCCCATCCAACGGAAAATATTTGATTTCCAAAAGTGACAGAAGACTTTGATTACAGATCTCCTATTTCTTTTGCTGACCAAATCAGTTGTGTTGGGGGCACATGGTTCTTCCTTAATTAACCTTCACCATGGGGAAAGATTTTTAGTCTGGCTTTTAGTGTTTTTATGACATGGGAATACAATGTTTATCAGAGACCATAATACAGCTTTGGCATAGGTAAAGGACATTTAATTGGGTATTTTAATTAACTGGGTTTTTGAAGAATAATCCTCTTGGAAGCATTTTGCTCACAAAAAATGCCTGGTTTAGACACATGAAGGCAAAGACTACATTTAGGTGAGCAACAAGTATGGAGCACTAGGAAAATTCAGGATGTTGCTGACCCAGGTTTTGGGGATCTTTCAGGCTCTTCCGTGTCCAGTTCTGTGACTGGATGCTTTTTAGTGGCTGAAATCATGTTAGGTTGGCTCTGTCTGAAGGCTCTGTGCTCTAAGACCATTCTGTATGATCTGAAGCTGAGTAAGTGGGGGTTATTGGGAAATTGACTTCAAAGATGTGTTTGTGATCTGAATTAAAACAGTAATATGGAAGTGTTCAAAATGTCAACAAAGTGCTCCCAGCACCACAAGCCATGCTGTGCAGTGCTGAGGTGCCAAAATCAAATATGGACCAATGCAGATGTTTACATCTGTAAGAGGGAAAGACACTAACCATAGCAAAATTACAAAATGTTCTGCTTCTGCCTAAGAAGTGACATACCAAGATTTATATGCAGATCTTTACTGAAGGGATCCTTACTGAGACACTTATCACAATGTGCACTGTATTTTATTATGCAGAGGTTTTTTTCTGAGACCACTATTACAAACATAAGGGATAATTTCTAGTATTTTTCTGTTCCTGAGAGGGTAGTCATATTTGGTTTAGGCATGTGATAGCTTTATAAAGAATCTGTTTAAGTCCTCTGTGTGTTATTTGATATAAATTCTCTAAATAGTTCATCTTTTTTTGTGCCTAAAATCCAGTAATGTGGGAAAATGTTTAGAATATTTGTAATGTAAACTAGCCAATTGTAGAGCAGTTGTTTAGGAAAACAATTTTCAGTATGGAAAAAAAGAGAATTGCTATGTACATTATGTTGTTGCAGCACTTCTTGAACTCTGTGCTGACTGGTTCTAATATATAAGGAAGTCAGTAAAACTCAAGAATTTGTACTGTACAGTTTGAAGCCATCAGAACCATTAATTATTGCCAAAACAAGTTATTCTTTATCCCATCGTCTTTCTTCCACAGCAAAGACTATAATGTCTTTCAACTCAAAAGCAAATATAAATCTTGGTCTCAGCTCTTTTCTCCATGCACACAGCTTGTATTTTTCCTTTGATTCCTTGCACTTCCTTTATTTTTCTCTTTCAATATGTTGCCTTTATTCTCCCTCATGGATAATCCAATGGCAGAAGGAAAAGTTCTGTAATAGGTGCCTGGTCTGGCCAGCCATAGAGTGGCAGGGCCTAAGCATTTTGCTGTGTTTCCTCCAGTGGCCACAGAAGAGAAAGTAAGGCTGGTACGATTTCATCCAGTCTTGCCAATGTAAATCTTCGCATTTTTGCAGACTTTGAAGTCAATTGCTGTCTTACACAGTGCTAGCTTTCTGAAGACATTTTAGACTCATGGGTAAAACAACCAATCAAGAATACGTATTTCCATAATAACTGTATCTAGCAGATTTCCAAAGCTTTCATCAGGGATGCAATTAAAAAAAAAAGGGGGGAGGGGGGGGAGGGGAAGGGGTAGGAGGGGAAGATAGGGGGTTTTTTTAGGTTTTATTTTGATTCTCCTTTCAGAAAGACAACCAATATCTCTGGCTGTTGCACTGTCTTAAAAGGTCATAGCAGAACCAAGGAATGGAATGACGAGACCAAATTGCTCATAGCGTTCTAGTTTAGAAATCACTGGAAGGCTTCAAAGATAGTGATGGAATCCCATTTATTTTATTGAGTTCTCAAGGGAAATTGTATTATATCCTTTGTTTCATTTTTTATTTTCCCTCACTAACCATGGCTATTTAAAGGCTTCTTAGCTACACAGCATCACAGAATTACTCTAGGAGTGGTCATTGTTAACGAAACTTCCCAGTCTGCCCATTCATGAGAATCCCTGGCAGTCACACTCCCAAGGACAGTGACTTTCACTGCTGGGACCGAAGCCCCTTCAAAAGGGTGGCTCGAGGGAGCTGACAGATGCCCCACTTGGCTCCCCACACGTCCCACTCACAGTCAGACCAGGTTTCCTCACCGGTTCAGCCCTAGCTTTCCCATGGCAGAGTCTCAGATGTCTCATTCCATGAAGTCATTTATTCACAGTGCAGCAACACAGACACAGCTTGAGCTGCTGCCTCTGAGGAGGGACCCCCAACGATGGGCCCCCTGAGCTTTTATCCCCTCACAGTCTACCTGGGCACAAGTCTTGCAGTTCCTCCCTAGTCTTTGGCTCCTGCCTCCCTCTCCATGTCCATCCATCTCACTGGCTCACCAGTCTTCACCTCCTTTTTTATCCAAAAGGTCAGCAATTCCTGCTCCTGCTGTGTTTCTCAGTGTCCTATCACCTGGCTGGTGTCACTGGCCTTCATGGGATAACAACCTTTGTTATCCTAGAGGTTGGCTGTGCCTGGCCTCTTGTCCCAGGGTCTTGCGCAGAGCTCAACCCACATTTCAGACCTCAGTCTGCAGCTGCCTGGGCCAGGTGGGCTCCTCAACAGTCATATTGACCTTGTCCTCTTTGGAGCAATCTGGGGCTCATAGAGGAAGGACACTCATGTGTTTGCAGAAATGCTGTACATCTATTTCATGTTTTCCTGTGTTCCTCCTATACGATGATAAATCGTTAAATCTCAAAAGCTAAAAAACAGCAGATGAGTGTTTTCTGACCAAAGTCATTAAATTTTTTTAAAAAATTTAAAATTACTGACTATGCTGTTGATACCAATTCAGGTGCCCTTGTGTCTAGACAAGATAGCTGGAGGTGTTTAAAATAATTCTGAGGAGTGATTATGGGAAATTAAGGAGGCAAAACCATGCCATGTCAGGGAGTGGGATGTGTGAAGTGCAGCAGTAGTAATCATGGGAAATATATTGACTGATGCTTCTATGTCCAAAGACTTGAATTTCAAAAGAATAGGAAATTTTCACAACCTGTTTTATGTTTTCCAACTCCACTCTTTGGAACCCAGAAAACAATTGTGAGCTTAACATGAGAAAACCCATGTGTTAGCCCTGACCAGAGACCTGGGAGCAGGTTTGCAGAACTCAGATAGTTGTGACTGAATTTAAGCTGTGGGGGCTTGGTTATACCGAACACAAATTTAAAGTGTTAGAAACTCATTCCTTTTTAAATTTGATTCCTATTTTGAGACGGATGAAAATGTATGATTATTTGGGTGACAAGACCTGTTAATAATAGAATAAATGAATGACCCCAGGGCTGTCCAGTAGCAAATAGTAGTCTGGTCATCTGAGATTCTTGTTACCACTAATACTGTGCTTTCAGCTTGCTTTCAACTCAGGCACAACTTTGATAGATAATATTTTCGGAAGGAATTTTTTTGGTGGAAACCTGAGGTATCTGCATTCTTGTCAGTGCTGTGTTTCTGCCTCTGCATAGACATTCTATTCAGGATGACGGATATTCCTTTCCCAAATCCAAAGCACAGTGTTTCTTTGCAACAAGCAATGTTTCTCCTGTGTGTAAAACCAGAGCTTCAGGAAGTATATTCTAGCACTAGTGCGACTTTAAGCTGTTTATGTTCAAGGTTGACGGTCTGTCTTCTGCCGCACAGCTTCTGGATTGTTGGTCTTCCTTTTGTTTGCTAAGAACTGAGTTTCTCAGTAGGGGGTTCAGTAAAAACAAGCACAAAACAAAAAGCTCCTTCAGACTTGCAATGTCTTCATTTTTTAGGAAATACATAGGGTTCTGTAAAGGTACAAATATTGTATGCTGATCCTTTCTGTCGCTTCTCTTGTCAGAAAGCTTAGAAAGGGTGGCTCAATATTTGAACAAGTCAAAGCCTGTTTGCTGAAATGCTTGTGTATGAGTAGGGGATCTTCAACATAAGCTCCAATTAATATACAAATATGTTCAGCGTGCTTTTAGCCTGTATATAGACCAGAGGCAACCTTGTTTCCAGTGGGGGAAATGCCATTCCATCAGTTGCAGTCTACGTAGCTTGGACAATGAGGAATGAGTAATCTGCCATTCAAAGGAGAAAGCAAACAATGGGCTCATTCCTACATATTTTTATGTCACATAGCCAACAGAAACTGTATATCATGTAGCCAGAAAAGCTCCAAATGGCACCATTAAATCGAGCTGTGCTTTGTAAGCTGGGTTGCTGATTTCCTTAAAAAATATCAGAAAATGTATTCAGTTCCTCTGGTGCAAATCAGATTTAATATAATAGAAATTACTGAAGAGAGCAAAACTGGGAAGAGAATCAGTCTCTTTGTGTGGAATGGTGAATTACATCCAGACCATATTTTAAAATGAGGTCAAGTGATTAGACCAAAAACAGGATATGAAAATAAAATTGAAGTCGTTCTTTATTAACCGTGACCTCAGTAGTCCACAGTGGTTTGGCTTATTGATTTCTAATGTTAATGTGGTTTAAACTTCTTAGTAAGCTCTGAAGAATGTTATTTCAACAGAACCATATCTATTAAATGAGTCATTTGCTCTTTAAAACTAGATAGCTTTACAGCACAGCATGCCATAAGCCTCCTAACGTCTCGCCAATTGTCCAGCAGGATTGTTGATATTTATACAGAGAAAGTTTAAAGGGATGCTGACAGGAGAGTTTCATCATCTGTAAACAGCCTTATTAAGGTTCATGCATAAAATCCTCTTGGATTTTTTTAACTGAATTCTTGCTATGACTGCGTGTCAGTACCTTCCTTCCCAGCCTGTCCTAGTTTGTTATTGCAGAACAACCCAGTGTTGTTCAGCTGCTGATTATTTTTAGTTTGTTTGGGTTTTTTTTAATAAATCAAACATGAACTAGAAGAGAGTCTGAAAGAAACCTAAGGAGAGAGAGTGAAATCAATCTGCAGACTAACACAGAGGAGCATCCTTTTAAAATGTTTTTATAATGTCACAGACATGCTTTCATAATCCTCTTAGAGTGAAGAAGAGAGAAATTACTAGGCTTGCATATGTAACAGGCCAGTCTATAATTCCTGAATGCACCACAGTTTCTCTGTCACACCACGTGTACAACAAACTCCATTGCAGTGAATGGCTACAGTATGGTAATAATGATTTGTCCACGTTTTACAAGAAATGCTACAAATTCCCTCCATAAAAATCCCTATTTTTCATCTCTAGGAAAGTTATCAGAAATACCCAAGCTGCATTTTTTAGAGTGAAGTGGAAATATTCACTTACTGTTGATGGCATGAATCCCTTAGTCAGTGTTGTGAATGAGAGTGAGCATTCTAAGCTCATTCTAAGCTGTGCTGACACTAAATGCAGATGCTCAAAGGCATCAGACTTGCACATATACATGCACCTTCTCCGTAAAGGGAATATGCCAGAAATATCAAAAGGCTGTCTAGTGTCTAATACTTGATTTGGTCAGAATACAGATGAGAGCAAGGTGGTTGCTGACAGAGATACTCTGGTCTTCTGATGGAGACAGGTTGTTTTTACCCAATGTTCACAATCAAATCTTTCGTCCCCACCTATGAGGGCTGTTTTTTACCTCTTGCTCCTGTTGCGGAGCTTTGACCAGCTTCCTAAATTGCATGGTCCCATCTGGCACCTGAGAAAAGTGTCATTTTCCCTAGCATCTTGCAGATTATTTTGTGAGTCCTTTTGTTACAGAAAAATCTCCCATTCCTCTTATGAGTCCCCGGCTGGCCTACAGGCTCCCTGCTCTCTTTTACTCCCCTTCCTCCACTGGCTTCATCTGGCCCATGTGCTGCAGCTGCTTACCTGCACACTGGAGTAAAGCAGCCCCTGTGCTGTCCTCCTTTAGCCTTTCAAACTGTCCGCAACACACAGCACACATACAGTCAACAGTGGTCAAACACCGGGTGCCACATCCAGACCATGCTTTTGCCAAGACAGGTTGGAGCAGATGATCCTTGAGGTCACATCTAACCTGGTATCCTGTGAAATACAAGAGGTAATGTCCTCCCCACTTACCTAAGTGCTTTTGAAACATTTGCTTGTGGTCATATAATGATAACTCTGGACAGTCTGATGTTACCAGTACTGAGCACGAACTGTGGATCACAGCTGGAAATGCAGGAAATAAAGTGGGTTTGAAAAAATGTAAACAGCTTTGTCTCATTAAAGTCATCTAAAGGGAGAAATGGCGCAAGAAACTTCAGATATTTTGAGAAAGGGCTTATTTCTTGGCCACATGATCTTCACTGGTTAAATCTGATTTTTTTGTTCTTTCTTTTTTTATGTATGTTTTTAGTTTTAAACAAGCTTTTGCAGAAGCCACGAGATTATTCAAACTCAACTGTAGAACTTTTTCTAGTGGCAGACAAATGAACTCAGGGTTCCTAGGTTATTTTGGAAGTAACCATAGGAGCTATATCTATATTTAAAGTGCATGAAATATTGTTTCTGAAGTCCAATGCCTTGGCCCGTACAGCAGAATAGCTATCCCTTTGAAAGTATATATAACTCCCAGTATATATTAGGTATTTTACTGTCTAAAAGTGCCCTTCTCTAAGAACCTTTGGGGCTTTATGTTCCAGCTCTGAGCAGGAAGTATGGAGAATTCTGGTTTTTAATGAGGCTACTTTTTGTTCTCTTAAAATAATCTGATGACCTTAAACTTGCTAAAGCAACATTTCCAGAAAAGTGAGCACTCTCTTTCATCTCCAAGTGCATCTTCATCATTTGGTCTGTATGGATTTGGAAGGTTCAGAGTCCGTTTTTTCATACAGGCAGAGATATTTTTTCCTCCCCTGTGAGGAACCACATTTCCTTTTGAAGCTGTTTCATTTACTTTCAATTAACAGGACTTATAATTTGTGACAGAAATTTTGGCTGGAAGGAATATCTGGAGGTCATCATGTCCAACCTCCTGAACCAGCGCTGCCACTTTACCAGGTTAGGTATGGCTTTGTCCAGCTAAGTCTCACAAATCTCCAAGGACAGAGGTTCCACAACCTCCCTGAGTACCCTGTACTATCTCTAAACTAAAGCTGGAGGTTTATTCTAATGTCTATCCCAGCCACAATCTGTGGATTGTCCCCCTTGCGATCAGCTGGCAGTACCAAAATTTTGGCTTGTTTCATTTGCGTGAATACCCCAAAAAATACTTGTAGACTACTACCCAATCATCCCTTAGTCTCTTCTTTATCAGATTAAACAAGATTAAACGATTCAATTCTCTCAGCTGCCACTTTTTGCCTTAAGGCTCCTGACCTTCTTAGCAGTTCTCTGATGCTCTCTCTCGAATTTATTATCATCTATCTCATACTGGGGGTCCAAAACTGAACACAGTATTCCAAGTGAAGCTTTACCAGACAGTTATTCACCTCAATTTTCCAGGGACATGCAGCATAACTGTAGTTTCTGCCCCGTTCCTTCTCTTTCCTACCAATCCCAATGCTCTTTGGAAATGCAACAATTTTTTTTTCCCTTTTTTTATATCTGAGATTTTGTCTGGCTATGGTTTGGGGAAAGGAGATGCTTTGCTATTGATGTCATCTGTGGAGGTGCCCACAAGGTCACCTCTGCAGAGACACACATACTGCTGATAGACACAGTCAAAAAGGTTGGTGTTGGGCAGAAGTTGAAGTAAAAACCACATATGTACACCTTCTGTGGGATCCACGTTTGCTGAAACTCCCCAGAGGAGTGTGGTTACTGAAAGGAAAATAAACTTCTCTAGTTTAAGGCTGTTTCCGAACATGCTGTTGCTATTTGTTGCAAATCCAAGAAGGATGCTTGGCAGCAACCCTCTTGCTTGTGTTTCTGCTACAGATTCTCAAGGAAGATCTGTCCGGATGAAGCCTCCTACATCTGAACTCATCATGTACATTTTCTTAATAGCTGGAGAAGGAAAACAAGGGCTTGCAGAAGGTGGTTCAGCTGGACGATATCCCAGAGCTCCTCTGAAGTGAGTTACCCACTGACAGTTCCTTTCTCTCTCCCTTCAATACAAGAAGAGCACCAGAAAAGGAGCACAGGTGTGGAGTTCAGCAGTATAGTATGTTTTATGGAGTATTTAATTGTTCATTGCTTTGATGCCTTTGATGTTTAAATGAATGTTATGAAATTCCTGAACAAAATGCAAAACACCCTGACCTGCTTTAGCTACAAACTAGATCAGTGTTTGGATTATTTGAAGTCAGCCCTGTTTTGTGTTTGACACAAGGTATTGTCCCTTGAAGGTGAGTTTTCATTTTGAGTAAATGAGAACAGGAGATGTGAGATACACTCTTCCAACTTATCTTAGCTGAAACAAGTTTGAAGTATGATTGGATGCCTCAGTAAATGATATATGATCATCTGAAAACAGGTTTTTATAAACCAGGTTTTCTATCCTTTTTGGACGTGTTATTCTGAGAAGCAGAGTTCAGCTGGATTCCAAGCTGGTGTTAAAGTAAAATCTAGTGGAGGCTCTAAGAGAGTATCTAATAAACAAAGTGACTTTGAGCTTGGTCTACTAGTCTGTTTTTCTAGTTTACTTCTAGAGTAACTCAATTCACTTAACCTTGCTATAATTTATATTAGCTTCAAACTATAGCTGCTCTTTGTTGAATCAAGTCTTGTGTTTTGATCAAGATACAGAGAACTGTATTTTTAAAAGTGCTGAAGTCTTTGTTTGTTTTGGAAGATGTTAAAACATGTTAAAGAAAATTAGTTCTAGGCTGAATATTTGTATGACAAGTCCTGCCTACAGCAAAACTCTATGACTGAGCTGCAGATCTCTCAAAATGAGATTTCAAATTGGAATGTTTATGCAAGTCTTAACTCTTATGGTACCAGAATGTGTTGCCATAATAATAAGTGGAGTAACAGAGTGTTGTCACACTGCAATGAATTTCTGACCTCTGTTTCATCTTGTGAGACAAATTGATCCTCGAACATTAAAGCCATAAAAGATTATCTGAGGAAAAATGTTTTCTGGGTACTTGTAGTGAAACTCAGTATGCTACATGGTTCAAGTAAACAGCAAATTAATTCATTGTTGTGACCAGTTTGTAAATGAGAGTGCAAAAGCAAAGTGCAAAGCAGAAGCACCACCGAACAAAAAAATAGGCAATAACAGGGATTTTTTACCTCTGCCTTTGTCTTACACTCCACAGATAAAAATTTCCAGAGAGCAAATGATACAAAACTCAATAACTCTGTGTTGAAATTAAATTCTCTGGTTATTTCTAACACACAGCAATGTGAAACAATGGAACATTTCTGGGTTTGCCCTCTCCAAAGTGAGCCACCTGCAGCCAAATACAGCAGTTGTAGAAAATATGTTAGGGAGAGTTGTGCTGTCTTTGTCACTGCAAGGCAGGCTGGTGCTCAGCATCCCTCTGGCTGTGCAGGAACTGGAGAGAAGGGGAGCTACTGAGATACACCATTGCTTTTGTGCCTCTGTAGCACCAACATACTGAATCATCTCTGGATCTTTTTCGTACTTGGTTGATCATGTTACTGGAGTTGTTTGGATCATTCTTCAAGGTAATGGAAATTATGTTGGGGAACAGAGCCAGGATCACAAGAGCCAGGGCAGCTGAAAGAGCAACAGCTCTGCTTGCCTTCCCCTCTTCATGCCCTGGGCTTCCTTGCTGCAGCCTGGGATATGTGCCATGGACTGGAATCTCAGCAGGCTGGAGTGACTCACCCACCAACATGTCGAGAGGTTAAAGCTCACCCTCCCTCCCATTTATACCTATGGAAGATTTTGGCTGGGAATGTAGTTATTTTGACTTACTAAAATGGGGCTGTGCTTGAGGCAGGCCAGGCTGCTGCAGTTTAGTCTTCTTTCTTCAGAGTCTGGCGAGAACTACGTGCATTCCCTAAATAGAAACAGGCATCAAAAAGCACTGCCTTCAATCTGGAAGGAAACACCATCATGCTTTTGATGTAAACTGGTGCTGTGGCAGGAAAACTTGTCCAGCTCTGTGGAGCCTTTCTGTCACTCCCTCCAGAAAACAGAGGGCAGAGCATCTTTGTTATTGCTGATAGAGCCCATTACCCCAGAGGTGAATGTGCTGGTGCCAGGCACAAATGACCCATAATCCAACAGCCAGTATGGAAACAGTGTGTATGAAATCCCCTGTGAAGAGACCATATTTGTTTCTCCAAAATTAGTTGCTTTTTGCAAGACTACTTTTAGCCTATAAAGTATCTCTTCTTTTATAAGTATTTCTCCAGTGGCTTACCCAGAGCTGGGTTTATGAGGGAATGCAGCAATTTATATGTCAAACCTCACAGGAGAATCTCCTTTTGGAACTATCCTGTATTTCGTATCATTTGACCTTCTTCCCATGTTCTCCACTGTTTCAGAGATGAAGGCCCTTTTGAACTTACAGATCTCAGTGCCTAGATCTGATAACCAATGTAGGGAGGGTAACCTTGCATTAGGTGAATGTCTTCAGGGAAAACTTACATCATTTTAAGCAACTACAACTCAATGAGCTGCTAAAAGAACCAGGGGTTCTGTTGCTCTCAGTTTTCTCCAAAAATGTCTGGGACAGAGTTGGGAGTTTCAAAACTGAAGGAGTCTTTCTTTGCTGGTTCTGCTCACCACTTCCCAGAAAAACTTTCGCCTTTTGTCCTTACCCCTCAAGTTAAATCCCTGCACTCTTGGTCAGGTGATCTACTTTGATTCACTTGCAAAATGAAATCAATAATCTCATTTAAAAGACTTGCTGAAGGCAGGGAATCTCCCTCATATTGGACATGCTATCAGAGAAGAATCTTCCATTCTGGATGCAACCTGACCTCCATCCTGTAAGGATAACTAGCCTGAGAGAGCATGAGGGATTTAGAGGCAAAATCAAATGCGTGAAGAGATTGTGATAAGAGCTTTGTGCTATTACTGAGGAATTATTAGGATTATACCACATTTCAGCTTTTCAGTCACACATTTTTTCCACAGGTTTTCTAAATAATTGTGTTTGAGCCAATATACACAGGGTGATGTAAGGTACAGATGGATGAATGTGTTGATACACTGAAAGCATACGTAGCAAAAGACATGGTGTTTCTATTGCTTGCCTCATTACACACAGATGACAGACAAAGTCACAGTGTCTCTGTGAAATCATTACTTTCTTTGATTATAACTGAGAAAATGTCCGTTTCCCTTTTTCAGAAAGCTGTTTCAGGCACTGCTGCAGGAGAAACCAGCTGAAAGCCTGAATGTCATATTTTGGGTTCCTAGTGCAGAAACCTGTGTCGTTCTCCCCCACCCCCACCCATTTTGTTGTTAAGTACAAATATACACTGCAAGTCTCGTGGTAGAGGGGACCTGTTTTGAGAATGGGAAGTCACACTGTACCTGACTTCTAATCTGTATCAGGTTCCAATCTTTTAGGGAAGAAATACAACAATTTTCCAAGGCTAGATTTGGGACCAGACATGTATATTTTATAATAATCCCTAGCAATATATCAAATGTCCTTTTAGATTTAGAGAGTGTAGAATTTCACAGAGTGGCTTCATCTCCTGAGGCCTTAAGAAGGGCTCTTTAACAGTCTTGGAGTAAGCTGCACCACTGCTGAGGGAAATATGACACTCAAAGATAAAGGAGAGTGCAAGGAGAAAAAAACCAACTCTGCTCTGTGAATCTGTAAACAATCAGATTTACTGAGGTGCCACCTCCACCTCTCCAGTTATTATCTTGTGGGAGGGTGCAGGGTCCCATCCACACCCCATGCTGCCTTTGCAGCCACACAATCCAAGTGGCCCCTGACAAGTAACTCTTTCACATTCATCAGCTACCAGATCTGAGTAGCCCTGTGCTGATCCTGAGAAGTCACCTGAAGCCTCATTGCACCTGATACAGCAAGAGCATTTGAACTCTGTGGTCCTCCTTGTCTAACCCCCACTGACTGTAGTGGAACTGGGTTTCCTGTTTGCTGTGACTTTGAGGTCCTTCATAAATAACATCGGTCAGGCTGGCAGCTGATGTAAGACCAGTAGAGCCACTGATGGGCAATGAAAGCAGATTCCTCAGTACAGAGTCATGGTTACATGTTCTCTGGATCTTCTGCAATGCAAACAGTCTGCCTTCATTTTGCCTGTTTGTAGGATGTTCATCTGGTCTTTTTTACTGAGCTGATGTTGACTTCATCATTTAAGCCACCTGCAAGAGTTGTGCACACGTGGGAAGGTCAGGGGAGCTTCAAAGGCAGCTGACTGTGAATGTCTAGAACTTTTTCAAAAATAGAAGGTAAAGGCTGGGGAATGCAAGTACAGCTACACAACAGGGAGGCAATGGAGAGCATGGGAGTGACAGGTTCTGTTCAGTTTTTCCTCCTGGAGCTCTGGCCTTATGTGTTTTTACAAAACAACCTCCCTGTTGGGAGTCCCATGTGGCTTCCCATCCCAGGTGGATCAGGCTGCGGCACCTCCCAGGAGCACCCGAAATGCAGATTGTCTTAGCCAGAGGTGACACAAGCACCATCACTGTGCATAAAGGCATACCAATTGCTGTTTTAAGAATGAAAAAGCAGTGACATGACTCATTAACACCAGACACCCAGCTGGTTCCCAGAGTTATACCTCTTTCCTCAACAGCTGATTTCTGCTGCTTGAAGCTGCAGACAGCTGGGGTAGTGATAGTCTTTACATGAGTGCTGTCTCAGTGTTTTCTCTGCTTGTGCCAGAGCCCTAGACAGCCAGACCTGGGAGGGGAAATTGGATTAAACTGAGCAGGAGGTGGGGAGACCATCCTGCAGGCCAGAGCCACTGCCATCCCCATCATATATTCTGTTGACAGCCTGCTTCAAGCCTGAGGGCTCTCTCTCGACCCTGAAGAAGCCTTGAGTCAGATCTGGATAGTTCTGTTGGTCTGTTGTTGAACCTCAACCTGTTAACAGGTTCAGTGGCACTTTGATATGAATTGGAGCCAGGGAAATGTTATATTGAAATCTGTTTATTTCTTTTCTATGATGATAAAAGATGAACAGTGCATAAAGCTTTGTTCCCTCTCTAGTGCAGGAGGTTAACAACAAACTCAATTTCACCCGAGATCAGCCAAGAAGAAGCGGATTTTTTCCTTTGAAGCCTAAACATTGATCATGAAATAAATGATACTATTACTTTCTTCAGGTGCATGGAGGGAGTCTTTGTAGCCACAACGTAAGAGATGTCCTATTTTTTCTTGGTTATTTCATGTTGTACAAAGCAACTACTCCTATTTATAACGCGTGAAATATTATAGCCACTGGAGTTTTCTGCCTGGCTGATTCTGCATTAATTTACAATGAACATTAGTCTTGTGATTTATGGACTGCCAGATTCCCTGAGTAAAATAACTTCCTTGAAGAAAGCTTCTCACCCACAGGATGGCTCAGACAGACAGTTTCACTTGTCTCTGCCAGCTCCAGCCTGGGATCTTGAAAGAAGAAAAGGGGCAGGCAGGATGTGGCAGGTGAAACAGCAATTTTTGCACAGCAGACGGCATTTGCTTTGGGTAAAAAGTCTAGCATGGGCTCACCCTTCTGTCTTGTTACTTCCAGGTGCCTCCCTTGGATGCATGGGGTCTGTCCAGCCCCAAAGAGAAACTACAGGTCTGTATTTATGTCTTCTGAAATTTTTGTATGGGAAAATTCATCAAATAGTTTGCACTTTATAGCTCAAGTGTTTGTGCCTGCTCTTCTTAGGAACTGGGGTGGAATGTCTCCAGTTGGGAGCTGGGATCTGAGCTCACTCAGGCATTACTGTTGATTTACACAGGGATATAAAAACAGAGTCAGATTCCACAACTTGCAAATCCTAGGGAACTAGTTCTCTTATTTGGTTACTTGGTGTGGTGTCAGCACTGTGCTTTGAGGAGACAATATCTTCAGAGGAGCATCACCCAAAGGAACTCCCTCTTCAGTGAACAATTTGGCAGGCACAACACCTTTGAAGACTTAATATTGTGCTCAGAAAGACAGTAACTACTTCTGGCTTGAGAATAAAGCACAGGGAAAGAGGAGAATTCAGGAGTTTGGTTGTACTTTACATGCTTAGAGCAACAGTCCTGCCCCACTCTCTGCACTCCTCCCTGAGCTGCAGGGAGCAAAGAAAGCAGCAGGGGTTTTGGCAGCCTGGATATGGTGAAGCAATATATTGCCATTCTCCAACTAGTCACTTAGAAATGCCTCTACAAGGTATCCATGTCACAACTGATGCTAGTTGGCACTTATGTTGTCAGCCTTGAAAGAGGCTAAAAGCTGAGTTACAGACAGGAGATAACCCAAAAGTGCTTGTCCAGTTCAGACATGAGATGTGATCGTTGCACAGAGTGAGGGAATTCCTACTCTGGCTGCTCAAGCTCCACATGTCCTGTGTGACTGTGCACAGTGCTGCTGTGTCAGAGCTGGCACTGGGGAGGCTCTCATGAGCTCCAGGTCCGTGTCAGTAAAACAAAAAAACCCCCTAAGGTTTCTGGTGAGTTTACCAGCCTGAATTACCATAGCAGTGGGAACTGAAGGCTCCGATGTTTACAGTAGTTCATTGTAAGTGCATGTAGAGAGGTGAACATCACATGTGGCAGGAGAGATTATCTGGGGTGGCTTCTATTACTAATACTGCTGGATGCAATCAGCTCATGAAAGCAAAGCAAATTCCAAAGCAAATTTCCAGGGTTCACACAATTATTTTGTGGATGAAAAGACCTTGCCATTTAAACACTTCAGGAAATGATCTCACTTCCTCCTGGAAATTTTCAAAGACTGAAGAGCAGTTATATTTTTTGGCCACTTACATGTCCTCCATTTCCAGGTGTTTGAACATCACACAAGACTCAGCTGTATGGCCTGTCCAGCTCCTTCTTGGGAAAAAATTGTTCATGGTGGTCTTTTGCCAGGTTCATTAAAACTTGAGGTCTGAGAAAACATGGTTATAGACCTGGATGTTGATCAGGGGAGGGGCTAAAATGGAAGGACACCAAAATGGGAGGCAGAGAAACTGAGAATATTCTTACTGTTGTGTTATTCAAATCAGGCAAAAAAAAATGCTGTGAATCTTGGAGGAAATTTTATTTACAGCACTTTTTCTAAACTAAGGTGGTGGGCATATCTGGAAAGAATTTAGTGGCCAAATTCCTAGGAACCAACCTCTAGGAATCACACCCATTGCTTTATCTTGTGCTTTAACTGTGTTTTCATTGTCTGGTCAAGTTTAATATCCCAGAAACTAGGACTCATTAGAGTAACTGCCTCATCCCTATGAATCATCTCTTGTCCGTGGATTGGGCTTTGATAAACATAAGAAATATGCTATTTTATAGGAGAGGCCCAAAGACACTTCTCGCATTGCCTATTGCTAGGAATTTTTTTTTCCAAGTGCCAATTATGAATTTATTTTCATTAGTGTAAGAATGTCTTGGTTAAAAAAGAGTTTTTAGACCGGGCTCTTCTCCCAGCTGAGGTAGCACCAAATGAACAGGTCTGTGCAAAAGTGCCCTTTTTTGAGCCTGTTTGTATGAAGCATCCAGGGGTTTGAAACAAAGCAATCAGTCACACACAAAGCCTGTTCTGGTGGACTTCAGCCAGGTCATTAACATAACAAAGAAAATATGTGCTTATTCAGATTCTATTTATTATCCATATTTCATAACTTCTAGAGAGGGAATTGCTTGAATAATGGCAGTAATAATATATTAGTAAAGTTGCTTGTTTTAATCTTCGATGCGATCTGACAGCAGAAAAATACTGTCCAGTGTCTTAAAGTGTGTGTTTGTATGTGTTGGGGGGGGATATGAAGAAAGGTATATCTGTCTCAAATGTCATAGGAGCACTTACTAAAAATACTGTTAAGTGCTCAGTGATGTAGAGCTCACAAGAATATTTTCCCTTTTTTTTTTTCCTTTCTTTTGCTTCTCTTTCCTTTTTTTGGCCTTCTTCACTGTCAGCCTGAAGAGCTCCTCTCCAGTTTTCTAGTTCAGCGCTGTGGTCTCTGGCCTCAGGCATCTTTGCAACAGTGAAAGCCCTGTAGAACACTTGAGGGTTTTGCCAGCACCCACCTAGGAGTGCAGCCTGTATAGGGTTTGTGTGGATTGCTGCCCAGCAGTTAATGCACAGACATGGAGGTAACTCAAAAAAGGCTATTGAGAAAAGCCAGTGGGCTGCAGTAAGAAAGATTCAAATCTACATGGAAGTGCCCTGGAATAATGTCTGTATGCCAGCAAAGACACCACTTTCACTAGCTTGACTTGTATTTCTTTAAAAATAAATATCCAATAACTTTTTACTGACAGGTTTTCGTATCATTCTTCTACAGGTACTGGAAACACAGGAGCTCAAGTAAAGCAAGAGTTCTGTGAGGTGCTTTCCTCTTCATTTTTCTAAGTTTTCTATAAATAGTACAGCTTGGGAATTGCTGATGCCTAATTAAACAGCTGGGCTGCTGCAGTTTTCCTATACAAGAGATTATATTTTTTTAAGGATTTCTTTTTCTGTAATTGCCCATAGCAGATGGTTAGAATTTGACATCTGGAGAGATGTTGATCTACAGATATACCTTGTCTTCACCCACAACAGTCTGTTCTAGAATTAGCTCACTTATAAACTGCTACAGATGTTATTTTCCTTCATTAACCTTCTCCAAAGTTGGCAGCATCCCAAAATAATATGGGAACATGGCCATGGCTAGGTGCAGGTTTCAACACCTGCAGATACAAAGGGTGGTGAAGGATGGAGAGAGAGCTAAAGCCTGCACGCACCTCTCAAACCTTCCAGGCAGCTGGGTTGGGGTTTGGCCATCTGGGCTGACTTCCAGAGGCAGCAGCCCTTGCTGCAGAGGGGCACTGCTGTCCATGGGCTGGTCTGGAGAGCACCACTCTGCCTCTGATCACAGGAGCCCAGCCCCACAGAGGCACACGAGGGTGTGAGAGAGAAGGCTCACTACTGTCTAGTGGAAAAAATTGTTTGAACACTCTTCTGCTTGAAAATGTTGGTTCTGCCCTGTTGAAGATGGGGGTACATTGCAGTCACATATGGTTTTGTCCCAGGACCTTTGCCTCCTGCAGTACAGTGGCCGGCCAGATAAAAGTGCAGAAATAACATAGCTAAGGACAGGCTCTGTATTTTTGTTTGATTTTTAATGACTTTGTTGTACAACACAAACTATTGTCTTCAAAATGACTAGACAGCACACAGTATGGTAAAGTGGATGAAACTATCAGAATAACTTCAGAAATAATAATATCACAAGTAACTTCTTGTACCATACCCGAAGGGATGCTGGTGAGATAATAGCAATAATCAATGTGAGTACCTTACAGGTACAATTTATCCTGCACATATAAATGTAAATACAAATGTAAAGGCCTTATTTTTGTTCTTTCACTGATTCAGAACATTATTTTCTTTATCTATGGGAAGTTATTCACCCTCTCATCCTGTGTTTCTCAGATTGGCCAGGATCCAGGGACTAGGTCTTTTGCTGTACCAGGAATGCTTTCCCAGGAAACTCAATATGTTTTAGCTTGTACTAGATCCTACTTAGGATCTTCTCAATTGTTCCTTTGTAAGAGAGAGAAGGGTAGAGTGTAGGATTTGGGGTGGTGTTTGAAACAGGGGTCCAAGGAGGGATTATTAAGACACTGACTTAAAAACACCAGTTTAGAACCTGAAACACCCCAAAGTAAAAAGCAAGATACTGTTTTCAGGGTGCTGGTGGCCATGCTGCTTTGCCACCTTGTGTAATGGACACACAAGGACATATGAGAAAAAGTGCGCCTGACTAAGGGATCCTTGCTTTATTTTAGGAGGGAAGTGGTGAACACAACATAAACAGGTACAAGATCAGCTGTGCTGGTCTTTGGCTCTGATTCAATCCTACCATGGATTACAGAGGCAGAAAACACTGTAGATATAGACACACTGTAAGGTCTGACATTTCTCCTTCGGAGCATCCAGACAACAACCTCTGGTGAACTAAGGGCTTTCCACAGTACAGCACTTGCAGCATCTCCATCAGGACATCTGTATTCTCAGCAAGAGTGAATCATCTCTTATGAGTCACTTATGTTGCTCTTCCTTTGCAGACTGACCAGGTCTGGCTCTCCTTAGGGAGAGCTGATTCATAAATGGTGAGACTCAAGTGGAGCACGGCAGCTGCCACATTTGACCTCTGGGTCAAGCAGGGCCAAAGAGTTTCTCCTGCCTCAGGTCCAATGAGCTGTGGTCAGTTTAAGCCTCTGCTGTTCTTACAGGCTGAGATGATATGACCATGTCTTTTCCAAATTTGTACAGGCATCTTCAGTTTCTGATTGTGGTACGACAAAGCATGTTTATGTATGATGAGGCTTGCAAAGCAGGCAGAAGTGCTCCAAGTATGATGCTTGAAGGCATGTTCCATCCACAGCAATTACTTAATTACTAGGTACATGTCTCCCAAGTCCATGTGACACACACTGAAAACTGGCTCGATTTGAGCCATAAATAATATAACCAAGTCCATTTGATGAGACAGAAACAAAAGTAATGGAAAAAAAATTGAGTCATATATTAAAAATGCTACCTTGGGTGTAATAAATTTCATCAGAAAACACAGAGCGCAGATGATAATCATTGCTGCTCTGGAAAGACCAAAAAATTCTGTTCACTCAGGGTGTTGATAAAGGGAACTCAAAACTCATAAGGCCATGTTCTGGGCTGGCTATTTTTCAGGAAGACAATAATTTCTTTTTGGTCCTACCTGAATTTAACGAAGAATGGGTTCAGAAACACAATTTAGATTATCCTTCCACTATGTAGTTTGTATTAGGGTTATACATTGCTGCTATTACTCAGTTCTCTGAATATTGCAGTTGACTGAGCATATTAGACAATGAGAAGCATTGCATTCCAGGAGCCTGTTGTTCTTATCCAAATTCAAATGGATTATGGAATATTACAACATTCTTCAAGGCAAAGATAATGGGAAGGATTAAAATGTTTAGTTACTGCAGCCTCAGTTGTGAGGCACCAGGACACAAAAGTAACCAGTTTTTGGTATCTTCTAGGAAGCTCCTTGGGTCATCGGCTGTGGAGCTGACACGCCTGTGCAGGTGGGAAAGGGAGAGCTGGGCAGGTGAGTGATCAACTCCACTTGGCCAAACCCCTGCAATGGAAAATGAAGAAGATCTGGCATCCGTTTGCCAACATAATGAGAAATAAAGGGCTGGGCCCAACTTTTCCAGAAGGAAAAAGTATCCAGTTTGCATAAGAAAAACAGATCTATGTCTAAACCAAGTATCTCCCCAAAGAGAAGGTCTGGATTTATTCAACCATTCCCAAAAGGCAGAACAGCTGGTCACACAGGTATGCAGCAGTCCCTAAACCTGATCTCTGCTGAGGTCAGCAGTCAACAGGGTGGGGTCAAGGCTTTCTGGTGGTATCTTTCTAGTGGTATTGGGTAAATATATCTCCATATGATGACTAGTGACCAACAGACAATAACCAAGTGTATATTTTTATTGACTAATTAATTAATTACATGGCTCTCACTTAGAGGAGCTCTCAGGCTGAGTATGTGAGCAGGCTGGCATGTACATTTGAGCTGGCTGAGGTTTGCACTGTGGCAGCTGCAGCAGCATGCTGATGCCTGCGTTGCTTTCCTCACACCCTGCACGTACCTTCTCCCAATCCAAGTACTTTGACATTCCAGCGTGCTGCCTCAAAGCCAACCAAGCTGACAGTGTTGACAAGATGGTTGTGTTTGACCCCACTGGCTGCAGGACATGCACCACCCCAGGTATGGAGAGGCTTTCATTTCCATACTCCTGCATTCCTCCTTGTACACCCAGAGTGAGGGCCTGGCATAAGAGCCTTTGCTCAATCAAAATTGATTCAGAGCACAGTGTGGACTGAAAATTAATTCCTTGAAGTCTCTGATTTAAGGCCAATATAAATCAGGTGTATTTCTAATAAGAAGAAGATTATGGAAATAACCAAATATTTGTGCTTGGTACCTGAGTGCTTTGCACTTTATAAGCACAGTTGTGGTAATTGTATACAGAAAGGAGCTGCCATACACAAATATATTGGACCACGGTCGTGTTTTAGCTCTCTGTTAACCTTCTGGATTTACAATGATGCTGTCCTTGTCACTTTTTGCTGACAAATGGGGCCAGAGATATAGTATCAGAGCCATCAGCTCAGGCTGTGGCTGTACATCTGACTGCAGACAGCTCGGATTGACATTAGCCCCATCAGTGCACCCGGCAAGATGTGTGTTGTGCAAACAGGTCGAACAAGTCAAATTTTTAAATAGGCAAGCAGGAATGGAGCCCCAGTCCCTGTAGTGGTGGGCAGGAGCTTGAATCCCACCTGGCACTAATTGGCACTTTTCATCTTTCACAGTCTCTCCTCAATCTGCCCCCCATCACTGTGATAGTGAAGCACTGATTAATGACCCCAGTGGAAGTGTGGGACCTTGTGTGGTGTGGAACTGAATGCTTCGGAGAGCCCCTGGGTTTCTGAGCTGAGGCAATGCTGAAGGTGGTTTTCTGCTGCCCTTGGACCCTTTGATAAACAAAAATGTTGTTCTTTGAGTCTCTTGAGTGGGATGTCTGTGTGTACATATGCAAATAAGTTGATAAGAACTAATAATCAGCCACTTTTTGACTTTAGCAATAAAGGAGAGTATGTGCATTGCATGTGAGGCTGGTACCTGCTGAGACAACTCTCTTGGTTTTTGTATTTCTTAGGAATTTTTGATGTCTCCTGCTGATAGCGTTAAAAAATCAGAAGGGAATTGCACAGGCAGTGCTGCCAGACATACAAATGGAGATGTTACTTTGCAGGAAAAATGTGTGATGCTGGGGTACATTTGCACATTCTGTCAGTCATTTTGTCCACCTTCACATGCAATACTAACCAAGTAAAGGATTGCACATGGAGGAAAATAGAAGTTGAAAGAGATATGAATGACAGCAAATTGTGGTGGTGGGGAGAGATCACCTACTTGGACGTTAGGACTGTCATTCAGAGGGACTTCAACAATCAAAGAAAATGGAATGATAAAAGCCTACACAGAGCTGCATGTAGAACAGAACAAGCTCATAAAACAGCACAGTCTGGGGACCAACTGTCTCAGGAGCCTCTCTGGGGAAAAGCACTGGGTACCCTGTGAGCACAGGCTGCCCAGCAGCCAGCAGAACCTCCCAGCAGAGAGGAAGGGCAACCACACTCTGGGCAAGAGCATTGCAGCAGCTCAGGAGAACACTATGCCTTTCTATGAGGCACTTTTGAGTCTGCATAAGGAGCAGTGTCCAGTTTTGGACAGAGTGAGACAAAGCCAGAAGATGACTATGAAGACAATTAGGGGCTGGAACACATAACAAATGAGGAGAGGCTAAAAGAGTTGGGCAATGGGCTTATGCAGCCTGGCTAAGAGCAGTTAAGATGGATAAATAACTACAGGATCCCATGAGCTGATGGAAGTTATAGAGAAGGAGGAGCCAGACTCTTTTACAAGGTACAGAAAAGACAAGATGCAACCATCACAAGATGCAACCAGCAATATCTGGGTTAAGTGTCATGAAAAAAAATTGCAGTGACAGTAGTTCATCACTGCAACAGGCTGCCCCTTGAGGTGGCTGGATGTCCTTCTCTGGTGGAATTCATGGAATGGCTTGGGTTGGAAGAGACCTTCATGATCATCTTCGTGGCCCTCCTCTGAACCCACTCCAACACCTCCATGTTGTTTCTTGTGCTGCAGATCCCAGAGCTGGAGGCAGCACTCCACTTGGGGTCTCAGCAGAACAGAGAAGAGGGTCAGAATCCCCTCCCTCAACCTGCCGTCCATGCTGCTTTTGTTTCAGTCCATGATAGACTGTGAATGCACGCTTGGCTCATGTCCAGCTTTTCATCCACAAGAGCCCCCAAGTCCTTCTCCACAGGGCTGTTGTCAAAGGGTTTTTCTCCCCCTCTGAACTCGTGTCTGTGGCTGTGCTTACCCAGGTATAATACCTTGCTGAGGTACAACACTTGAACAGGTTGAGTCTCATTAAGTTCATGGGCCCACTTCACAAGCTTGTCCAGGTCCTCTGGGATGTCATCCCTTCCTTCTGTTGTGCCAGCTGCACATGTTGAACTGAGATGTTCAGAGGGCAGCTTGTCAAGGCTCTGAGCAACCTGCTCTTACACTGAATTTGGGCCTCTTTGAGAGGTGGGTGAACTCCAGAGGCTCCTTCCACAAAAAGTTATTCCATGGGTGCGTTGTTTGGACTGTCACTTCCCATTCCACTTCCCACTGTAGCCTGCATAACTCAGTCTTTTCTCCTTTCTTGAGCTCACCCTTCATGTGCCAGGGGTACCATTTGTATGCCTTGGCCTTGGGATGAAAAATTCTGTTTAGTCTTCAGTCAGGTCTGCCTCTTCACAATACTGCACGTCTGGTCAGACATTTGCATGGAGAGGTCATATGGTTCTATCCAATTGCC
This sequence comes from Corvus hawaiiensis, assembly GCF_020740725.1. Classification (NCBI taxonomy): domain Eukaryota; kingdom Metazoa; phylum Chordata; class Aves; order Passeriformes; family Corvidae; genus Corvus; species Corvus hawaiiensis. The sequence continues at coordinate 74,070,155 of NC_063215.1, forward strand.
ACTATTACTGCAAGGATAACTTTAATTGAGAAGCTGTTTCTGACAGCTGGATTGCAGTCATTGATGGAAACCTGGTACTAGTGGGGGAGCTGGATCTTCGAGTTGCTTACAGAAACTGCTGTGACTTATAAAATATGATTGATTTCAATCACTTCGCCCCTCAGAAAGTGTCAACGGCTGTTTGCAAAGCCCAGGTTTTCATTTCAAGTAGATTAATATGGTTTTCTGTCATCTTCAAGATAATATCAATAAATCAGGATTGGGCCACTCTGGCAGAAAAGATAACAAATATTCCTGCTGTCTTTCCAAATAGAATGTCAGCTACTGTTTAAATTGTTATTGTTTTGCTTCAAAATTGCTATTGCCTATCCTTCTTCAGTCTAACAGGGCTTTCTTCTCTCACAGCATCTGTACAAACCCTCACTCTCCCTTGGTTGCCAAAGACATTTCAATGACATCCACTATGGGATGAAGATGCACATAAATATACATATAAAAGCATGCACAAAGAGTGCAATATCACTCCCTGGCTACTCCAGCTGCTGTCAAGCTTTGACCATCAGCTGAGCCACAAAACTGCTGGGTTCTGGGAGAAGAAAGCAATGACACTTACAGTAGCATTAACCATGTCCCAGGCCTTCCCTGAACAAGATTTGAGTCTCTCCTAAAAGAAAAAAGAGAGGTATAAATGTTGGAGGGTCAGGGAAGGCAAACCTGAAGTTTGTCCCACTGCCCTGTCACGGTGACACCACACAGGTGTTGCCATTTCCTCAGGCCCAGCCCACCCCAGGAAGCCAACACAGCTGCACTCACCCCTGTCCTTGGGAGTGCACACAGCCCACTCACAAAGGTGCTTGTTCAGCTGTAGGAGAAGGCTGCAATAGCCAAGAGTGTGAAGCTCATTAACAGAGGACAAAGATATTAACATTAGTAGAGACCTGAATATTTCAAATGCAGTGCTACAGGGGCACCACATACCATTTAAACACAGTGTGAGAAAATGTTGGCTTTTCCCAAGCTCTTCTCTCTCCTTCCCACTGACCCTACCCCTGCAGAGGTGCCAGGCACATTCTGGGTCAGTGCTTCTGCTCTCCACTTGGTGTTTTCTCAGCTATTTCTTTGAAGCAAGACCCAGAGGAACCTCTCTCCTCAGGCCTGATGGCTGGGCTGTCACTCACAGCTTTGCTTTCTTGTCTGTCTCTCCTCTGTGAAACCCTCTTGTCCCCTGAGAGCTTTCAAGCACAGCTTGTTGCTCTCCCCTGGAAAGCACAGCAGCTGTTTGTGCTCATAAGGAAACAGCACTTCTAAATGCAGCAAAGATAGTCCTCGGGAAAGGGATGAGGCAGAGTGCTAATTCAGCAGTCTGGGGACCTGGGCAGGCTCTCTGCTTTAACCTCTGCACCAGGGGCAAGGAGTGGGTGAGCATGACTGGGGCTCTTCAGGGGATCCTTGAAACATTTGAAGGAACTTCCAAGATCCAGAGCTGAAGGTACAGGCAGAGTTAACTGTCCTTGGGCAGAGCTAACACCACCATGGCAAGTCAGGCTCTGTCTCTGCGATCGTAGATGTCCTGGAAGCAGCAAAAAAAGGGTAAAGCTTTCCCCAGTTACTTTCTTTGAAATCATCTTTAACAGACTATTCCACCCAATAAGTTGTTTACTCAGTTTTCCTACTCATCTCGGGGACAAGGAAGTCCTGCTGGGAGCCAAAGGCTGTCTGCTCACAGTTGTAGCCTGCCTGCACCTTCCTGCATGGGGCGAGTGGGGAAACACTGCACCTGTCCTCCGGAATGCTGCCCCTGCCTTGCCATCCTCCCCTCCAGGGACATTCCCACAGCCAGCACTTATCCCAAGCTCTGTTGTGGTGAGCTCACCTTTCATTTACAATGTTAAAAGCTTTCTAAATCTGGGTGGGTATTTTTTTCTTTGCAGCTTCCCCTAAGGTAAACACCTCAATTTCAGTCTGAGTCATATCTCCTTGCACCACCTGTCTGATGTGCTGAGGTAAGTGGTGTGTAGTGCCTGTCTCTGGCTGGATGCTGCAGCCCAGCATCTCACAAGTGTGAGACCCATAAAACTGATATAACTGCTCAGGAGCTGAAGATATCCAGTATTTTTAAGACTGAGATGCAGACAACAGCTCATCACTAGAGACGAGAAGGCTCTGGGGAGAACTTACTGCAGCCTTTCACAAAGAGAGATGGAGACAAACTTTTTGGCAGGGCCTGTTGTGATAGGAAAGGGGTAATGGTTTTAAACTGAAGGAAGGTTTATTGAAATTCGATGTAAGGAGGAAGCTTTTTACAATGAGGGTGGTAAAACACTGGAAGAGGTTTCTCAGAGAAGCTGTGGATGTCCCATCCCTGGAAACATTCAAGGTCAGGCTGGACAAGGCTCTGAGCAACATGATCTAGTCAAAGATGTCGCTGCTCATTGCAATGAGATTGGACTAGATGACCTCTAAAGGTCCCTTTCAACCCAAACTATTCTATGATAAGCATTGCAGTGATGGAGAAATGCCACGGTGGCTTCCATAATGCCACAGAGCAAGGACCGGTCTCTCCCTGCTCTTTCTGCCTGACAGTGAGGACATCACTCACAGGGTTTCCCTTTTATGCAGTAACATCTGCTGTAACTGCTTTATGGGAATACTGGCAGCCCACAATAAGCTGTAGCAGCCTTCAGGTAGCTGTGCCTTCTGCCAGGGTATTGCTTTTGTCTTGGCAGCATGGGATCAAGGGTGCACAGGTCAGGTGGCTTCTGTCTGTGGCATAAACTTTTCTTGCTCCTCTCTATTTCACTGTTTTTTTCCCACCATCAGCTCTTCCTTACTTGTTTTCTTTTGTTTCAACCTATCTGTCTTAGACAAAAAGCTGTTGCCTGCAAAATCACCCTATAACTGTGTTGCACTCTCAAGGGGAAGTGCCCAGGACACAGGAAGTGCCCTGAGAGCAGTCCTGCCGAGGATGTTGGGACATAGCACCTGCTCCTCCCATTGGAGGAAAAGCCCAAGTGTCCTGCACCGCTTACCCTTAGGAGGGTTCGGAAGAGGGAAACTCCCAGTGAGAGCAAAGCAAAGGGGAGGGAAGGCCATGTCACCACCAAGAAAGCCAATTGGCCTTTTGTGCGTAGATGTCTACGCTCAGTGATGGTTCAGTGAGAGAAAAACTTGATACAACTGAACTGTGCTATAAAGTGAGTATCAGGAGTACAGAGTCAGAGAAGAATGTGAAGGAGAATCTTATTCTGCCTTGCCACCTTCCAGGTGACAAGAATTTACTTCCTCTGTGAACTCAAAGCCTCGATTTTCTCATCTCTGATTCCAGAGCCAGCTCTTCCAAGGAGCACCTTGATGGTGTGCAGACCAGGAGCTGGTCCATGTTCTGCCTTGTGACAGCTGTGGGTTCACATCAGCTATTTCCAGACCCATGCAGAGCCATTCTGGCTATAGGCTCAGGAACAGCAATAGTATTACATTAGATCGGTATCATAGAGATTAACTCTGTTCCAAAGTTATTATTTAGAGAAGGATTCAGAACCTGGATTGTGGTTCTCGTGGCTGATCCCTCACAGTCTGGTGTTTCTCTGGAATTCTTTGCTTTCCTTGTGCAGCTGCCAGGTTTTCTGAGCTACCTCAGAAGCTAATTGGCTCGGATTTTGCCTTTCTCCCCTTAAGCAGAATTACTGATAACTTTCTTCTGTGCATGCCAGTGTCACTGCAGTAGCAAAGCTAAGGTCTCACATGTTGCTCTTATAAGTTTGTCTGCTGTGTGATGCCATTTTTCCAAGGCAAGTAGAAAACATTTTGGTCTGTCACTAATGCAACAGGCACCCCTGAGGTTTCTAGTGAGCAGAACAGATGGAAACCTCTTCTCTTTTCATTGATATTTATTTGATTTTTCCAGTCATTTAATTGTTCTTCCTTAATTCAGAGGAGGTGAAGAAGAGAGTCCAATAAAGAGAGCTCATTTTGTTACTGTACACTCATATTCCCATGATACTGCTGGTGGTCAAAGACAAACCGAAGGTCTGAAAGATATAGCTCATGTTTGATCTTCTTTTATCTACAGAGGTCCTTTAGCTTCTTGGATCTATTTTCTGAAGCTTATTCTCTCATCAGCCCACCCAGGATCATCTTCATCAAATAGGTTGTCAAAATAGGTGGCATATATTGACTTTTACAAGTCATTGTCTGTTGTTCTCCCACAGCTGTTAAGGGCACCCATGCAGACTGAACCTTAAACCCCTAAAAGAAGAAAGGTGAATTCCAGCCTCAAGTGCTGAAACCTGAATGTTGCTCCTAGCCCAAGGAGAGGTGGCTGTGCTACCTCCAAGGCATTGGGGGAAATACAGAATCAGGCAGAGCTGGTGGGGGACTGATGTTCGCCCCCCTCACCCTTTTGTCCCCATTTGGCGACCCTACCACTCCTTCCTTTGCTGTACTACTGGATATGTAACCTCAGGGGAGCTGTAGCCTGGAAGCTGGATGCTTGAAAACCTTTCAGCCCAAGGAGCCTGCTTTCCTGTCAGGAGTCACATGGCAGAAATCCTAAATAACTCCTAATTAAAAGAGTTATAGGCTGCGGTACCATGTCCTTCCAGCCTTCCAGCAATCCCGGATCTTTTTGTAGCTGGGCACTAGAAACACTAGATAGTCATTTGATTCTGTGAGAGTCCAGTGGTGTTTTGTCTGAGACACAAGGAGTAGCATCATTATCCAAACAGCGGATTTACAGCCTGTTTATTGAGTTATGCACATCAGATACTTGCTGAGCCACTATTTTGCATATTAAACGCTTGGCCTTGGGCTTGTCCTGGGCCACAACTTGACTCAGTTCCCACACCCCCAGCGAGAAACTTGGTGGTCCCATGGGGTGCTCAGTGGCTAGCAGTGTGTCCCAGGAGCCCTGTGCAAGTGTGGGGCCATGGAGGCAGGTTGTGGGTGCTGGAAGTCTGATCCCTGCAGCAGGAAGGCACTGCTCAGGCCACACAGCAGATGTAAAATAAAACCGAAATCTGGATAGTGAAAAATAAATAAGGAAAATGAAACAAAAAGCTCATCCTAAGGAGGTGTCCTGATAGCACTGATTTTACTCATTTTTTCTCTTATGCTTTTCTATGTAACAGTTCACTTCCTTAGTCCTTACCCTGCCAGGACTGGAAGAGATGCATTTTCCATGCAGTGGCTCCTGTGGGGATTGGAAACATACCCTGTTTCTCTGCTCCATCCCTGCCTCTCAACACTTCCCATGGGCCTGAGCCTGTACCATGATGTGCATCTGGGATGAAAGACAGGGTCCCTTCCTGAATAGCAGCAAGACAGTGCAGAAATATTGATGTATACCTTTAATGAGATAGAAGTAGCACTTGCTAGGAACAGCCTTGTGAGGCAGATTTCTAGTGTATATTTGGTTCATATTTGGTACAATGGTTTAATAGATATCACTGCACACCCTGGTTCATTGAGGGTCTATTTAATGGCTGTACCTGTAAGGATGGTGCTGTCTAGATCCTGCCACTTCCCTAGCAATACTGAAAAGAAAAAGGCAAGAGGTGCAGAATCTCCTTACATTGCACTGTGCGAGACCAACCTTCCTGCAAAGACAGACAAAAGCAAATCTTCTTTTCTCCCTTCTCTCTGGCATTAAAGGATCTCACTTGCCCTGCCTAACTTCTGTGTCTGCCTGTCTCTCTGTTGGCTTAAAGGCATATAGTTTTCCTGGTTAAAAACCATGCTATAATAGAATCTCTCGGAGGATCAGTAAGCACAGCTGGATCCTGCCAGTGTTTTATGCACAGCCAAATGTACACATTTGCCTGGCTGTGTTTGGGAATGTGGTCTCCTCTTGAGACTTTTTTTTGCCATGTTCCCATTCTCACCACCCTCTCACACGAGACATGTGACACATGAGAGGACCAGCACTTAATTACATGATGGAAACCCCCTCACATCAGCTCATCTTCTGCTGTTTTAACTTAAAAACTCCTTTAATACCGTGTTGGGCAAAGGGGGGAAGTGATGTCGTTTTTGTATGAGACACATGAGTTTCAGTCTGTAACTAAAAGAGCAATCGCACATGTGGCATTTGCACATGACCTAACCCAGAGTTTCTCTATGTTGCCAAAACAGGCTTTGCTGTGACTGATGTTCTCAGCTGCTGTTTTGTTTCCTTAAAAATCTCAGTCCGGGCAATGTGTTTCAGTCCATTTGGGAGCTGCCAAGGGTCAGTTTGAGAAATGTGTGGAAGCTAGTTAGGGTGGCAGGGGTGGGGTGAGGATTTTGTTTAAACATCTCTGGGCCAATATTTCCAAAAGCATTTAGAAACCTAAGGGTTTAGAGCAGGTAGGTGCCTAGTGGATTTTCAAGAAAACCCGTACTTCTTATCTGCAAATTGCAATATTTAAGTATTTCTGAAAATCTACCCGTTAGTCATGAGCAGGTGAAAGCAGCACCATTTACGTAAGGCATTGTCAGAATTCTTGGTGATGCCTGGGTGCAGCACTGGAATGAATGCCAGCAATTTTTTTTCCCTGTGGAGTCGCACAGCTGACTGTGCTTTGGCTTGCCAGGACAAAACACCACACCAAGGCAGGCAGAGAGTGAGGAACTGCAAGGGAAGGGTTTTTGTTGATAATCTCTGGGTCAGGTCAGAGCTGTTGTGTTCCTTGACATCAGGCCGCACGGGAAGGGCAGCTGTGTATTTTTAAAGATAAACAGCCATGTCACCAATTAAGCTGGTGTCTTAGCAGAGCAAGCACAGCTGTCTGTAGGTGGTTGCTTGAGAGCATTGAGATCCCTGCAAGGGGAGGGAGAGCCCTGCTTCCCACTGCTGTTTTCCTGGTTTCACTGTGGAGGGAAGGCAGGTCTCTCTGCTTGACAGTCTCATTCCTCCCAGATCTGTAATAGGCCACTGTATGCAACCCAAAAAACATGAGAGCCTCTCTCATTGCTGGATTCATACATTGCTACTGAAAACCTGATGCTTGGCAGGCTCTCTCCCCTTCTGCTTAGTACCCTTGCCCATATTGCAATATTCCCAAATCCCCTCCCACCTGATGTGTCCCACTAAGGTGTAGCTCCTGGTGGTGTCTTTCCTTTCTAATTTTTGTGGGAAGGGCCAGCAGCTCCTTGCGTGCCCCAGCTTACTCTCCTCTTCAGTGCAATAGCTCTCACACACTGAAATCTGGGAACTGCAGATGAAATGTGGTTTCCACTTTAAAGCATGCTCAGGCTCATGAAAAGCCTCCCTGGTTGTTTGTCTGGGGCTTTGTTTGGAGGAGGCTCTTGGGATGAGCATGGGAGAAAATAACGGCCTCAGGTGTTACATGAAGAGCCCTGAGCTGGGCTGCACACTCAGCATGCACTCCACAAAATGGAAAATTATTTGGATATTATTATCATTCCCAAATCCTGGACTTGCCATCTCCTCAAGCTGGAGAGGGATTGCAAAGCACTTGTTGCCCTGGATTGGATCTTTCTGGCATGAGTATGCTCCTGTTGCCAGTGTACTGTGGGCTGAACGAGGAGAGGGAGCTGCTCTCCACAGCCCAAACATGAGGGCAGGCAGGCTGCAGGGAACTGGGGGAAACAATGAAGTTCTGCTTTGCTGGTGCAACAGCTTGAGAGTGGTGGAGAGGAAATGTTTTGATGACAAGGGCAGGGTGAGCCAGAGGCCAGAGGGCACGTTTTTCATGCTGTGAGGCCTTTTTGGTGTCAGCACTGCTTCTGCATAATAAAGCTCAGCATAAGGCAATGCTTGGCAGTGCTCCTCAGTGTGGGGGGAGCCAGGAGGGTTCCCAGTTTGGGAACTGGGGAAGACTGCAGGAAAAAAAGCCTTAGGAGTTGTCCCTGAGAAGGGACAAGCAGTCTCTGTGAGAGGTAGCAGTGCTGCCTCCTTGTGCAAATCTGAGCTGGAGACAAATAGACCCAGAAGTATCTTCCAGCAGAGGGAAAGAGGCACTGATGAAGCCCTGCTGCAGGTCTGCAGCTGCATTCAATGTCTATCTCAAAATCTGACTCTTGGTGAAGCACTTCAGAGGAACTAAATTCTTTACAAACTCTAGCAATTAATTACAATCACCCAGCTCCTTCAGCTCTGCCCTTACTGAGCCTTTAACTTCCTCACCCTGCTCAGGGTAGTATTATGAGGCTGAAATGGTTGATGTTTATAAAGTGCTTTGAAGATAGAAAGTGATGTTAAATTTTACTAGGCCAAGCTCTCATTTAATTTTTGTCAAGATATCAAACTCAAATCTCACTCCAGGGGTTTCCTGCATGCTGCTTGTAAGCGGCACATGGATCTGCCCTGGTTCCTGTGCCCACCCTGCCCTGCTGCAGCCTCGTGCCCTGCCAGCTGTCCCATCACAACTCTGTACCTGTCTGGCTGTAAGCCAGAGTGCTAATATGATCCAGGCTATAACACTTCAGGACTACAGATTCACTGAAACAAAGAGAGAAAACGGGGCGCAAAGAGGAAACTACGCATGAGGGAGAAGACTGGCATGAGGTTTGTGTACATGCTTATATTACCCCAGTCATCTGAGACATGCATAGAATCATAGAATCATATACTATTCCAAGTTGGAAGGAACCCACATGGACCACTGAAGTCTAATTTCTGGCCCCACACCGTACATACCACACCAGAATCACACCAGAAGTAATCTTTGAAACTTGTTTTTAGCTGAGCCCCCCATTGTGCTCAGAGTCATCCCCTGCCCCATCCCTGCCCCAAAGTGGTAGACAAGGCAAACGATGGATCTGAATATGAGAGGGAGAGGAAGAAGAGAAAAGCTTGGCAAGCAAGCCAGGAGCCTAGAGAACCACTCTCCTTATCATTGTCAAATTTCCTGCAGGCATTGCAAGGAAGAGAAATTTTAAATTGCTTTTACACACCCCTGCCTGCTTGAGTGCACAGAAAAGACAGAAGTGGTCTCAGAAGGAAGACTGCTATTTTGTGCAGTACATGGCCCAGTGCCTTATTTGCAGATTGCTGTGTAAGCACTGTTGTCAAATGGGAGCTATTTGCTTCCTCCAGCCTTTTCTATGGGACTCATCAGTATGACATGGGAGGACTTCAGACATCAATTAAATTCTTTCCAGAACAACTCTATGAGACTGAGGAACAGGAAACAAAAGGAAATTTTTGTGGCTCTGAAGGCTCATCTCTGCTGCAAACCGGCCCAAATTTCAAGTTAGGCACGTGGAAAACATGAAAAAATGATGACCTTTGCTTTGTGTGGGAACCTTGTGGCAAAGGCCATGTTAAGGTCTAGTGCTCCTAGGCAATATTCAGAGCAGTTAACCACCACAAAATTGCTCCTTCTCCTCTTGCAGTCCCTTCCCTCACTCATTCACTACACAACTTCTTCACCAAAGGAGACTCCCTCTCTATCCAGCCATGATGCATCCACAAGGTGTCTGTATACTGTGTGCTTCAGGGGCCGAATCAATGGCTCTAAAGATTGTGTGCTATTAATGAGCAAACAAAACTGAAAAACTAGGTTTGTTCAGGCATATTCTAGTCTCTGAGTACCTGGAATTTGTGCTCTAAATCCCCTTTTCTGCACTGAGAGATGTATGTGGGGTGTATGGTGGGGAACAGGTGCGGTAGATTGTTCAACTGTTTTCATTTTTCTGCCTTTCCTGCTTCTCCGAAGCAGGGCTTTTCCTTGCCCATTTTGCCTGGAGTTGGGCAGCACCCTCACACTGCCTACACTCATCAGTGACACCACTGAAGTTTCAGCTATGCAGCCTGGGGTCATTCCCCTCTGCCTGAGGCTGAGAGATGCAGCAGAGCTTGCATTGCCCACCACAGGTTTTTCTTCTGCCATCAGGAAGGCTTGAAAGGGTTATCTGCCACAGCCCAGCCATCTGTTTCGCCTTGCAGCTCCAAGGATGTATTGAGGTCTGCGAGGAACCACGGGGTCTTGCAAGCTCTTCCGGAGTCTCAGAGGTGCAGAGGTTCAGCACCAAAACCTGCTGTGCAGGAGCTCTGCCCCATCAGCCCCTCTGAGGCCACATGGAGGGGGGCAGGGGACTCGGCATGGGGCACGATACTGGCGTAAGGCAGCCAGATGTTCTGGGGGAGGGCAGGGCTCTGCTGCTGCCACAGCTGCTGTAAGCACAGAACAACCACTGTGGGAATGTCACGCTCTCCCTGGGCCAGACCCTCCCACAGCTAACCAAGACCCAGCAGTCCATAACGAGCTTCATCAAACTGACATTATGGTCAAATTGAGGCAGCTTTGGATGGGAACGATAAAATGAAAATTGTCCCTCACAAAAGGCAACTCCTGCTGCAGGTTTCAGGCTTTGACTTTGAACTAGGATGCTGTGGGTTCTTTAAACCAAACCCCAAATAGGTAATTTTTTAGAGGAAGATATTTGCTTGGCTATGCTCTTGTGGGTTTTAGAGGTTTTTTTAAAAAACAGAGAAGACCTTTTGGCAGAATCTCTCCTTCACTGTGGAAAGGACACTGGAGCGTGGAAATTTTAAGGACCTAAAGCGTTTGTCAAAGTTTTAAGCAGCAGACAAGAAAGGCTTATACCATGAAGCATAAGTCTCAACAATAAATAATTCTACCAGTTCAGCTTAAAATACATCTAAAATATTTTTTTAAGGCCTCATATACTCTGCTAGATTAAGTTGCTACAGCACTAATGTACTTTACCTCTCAGAGAAGTGTGTGGGCTTCTGGCAGCAGAGGAAGCAAGAGTTAGCAGGAGAGGACGTGAAAGAAGAGCTCAACGCCTTCTTGCTTTTCAGTCAGCCAGTTCTTTATGGTCCCTGCAGCTGCCAAGAACTTTTGTATGACAATAGCAATAGTACAAAACCTGTTAAATATAGATTCAACTGAATTTAAATTGAGGAGAAGCATCTATAGTAATCAAGGTTTGTTGGATGTGTCTTGAATACAGTGTTGTTCTTAATTATTGAGCTCTGCACACTGGCTGCAAACATATTAAAAAAAGTTTTCCAGCCTGCTGCTGCTTACTAAGTGAAATGAAGGCATGACAGTGTGGTTTTGCCTTTAAAAACTCAAGACAGTAAAACTTTACCAGTTCTGTTTCTAGCCTTTTTCTTTCCAAGTGCACAGGTCTCTAACATACTTCAGACTTTTTCACTTTGTCTTTAAAAAACCTTTACTGATGGGGGGGACGGGGGGGGGGTGCACCACATCTTATCAAGATGCTCATGAGCTGTGACCATACAGGCTGAAAACTAGAGCTGAATAGGTCTGAGAAAAGCCAGACTCTTTGTGTGATTTGGCAAACAGTAGCTACAGACAATACTCCTGGCAGGGCTGTGTGCATACTTGAAACCCTTTCCTGTGGCTTTTCAAAGACCCCCACAATGTGCTGAGGAGCTCCAGCAGTGGTGTTGGGTCTCCACACAAGGGGCAGTTCATGGATATGCTGGAGGATGGAGGGATGGAAATCTGCATTATGGTGTGCCTCTTCCACTTGTGTGACAGTTGCATCATAAGCTCTTCCTTTCCTCAGGAAGGGGGAAGGTGACCACACCTGGCCACCATGGCCACATCTACTAGAGATAACCCTGCTCTCACCTTTGGTGTCAGGAGTCTGGTGTGGGGCTACTCATAGTGCACTCCTGCAATACCTGGCTGGGGCAGGCAGCACAGTTTAGCGTGCAACTCCTGAACCAGGCTGGTTTAAGCAGCTTATAGCAGTGGTAATTGTGTAGATACAGTGGTACAGTGCTTGGTGCTGGTCAGATCAGACCACAGAGACATCTGTTGCATGACAGCAGTGCAGATACACTCTTCAGGAGTAACCCATAAATACATTTCAGGGGAAAAAAAACCCAAACAGAAGTAAAATATGCTGAAAAGCAAAGGTTTACAGTAAGGTGTTTTCTCCAGGATGTCTCTGAAATAGCTCAAGGTAGCATGACAGGAACATGGAATTGTCACTCCTTCCATTGCCAGAGTTACTGTGCAAAAAATACAGAGTAAAATGGAGCAGTGCTGTCAGTAAAAAAAACTGCTCTGAGAATGCCCAGGCCTGAAGCCATATTTGAATGCATGCCTTGTTTCACTGGATGGTGATGAGTATGGAATGGCTTTTCTTCTTCTCCCCGCCCCCTTTTTTTTTTTCTTTTCAGTCTGTGGCTGACAGTAACCACACTGTCTGCGTATTTATAGAAGCATATATGTACCTCAGTGCATGGACACTTCCCTTAGGAAATAGTTCCCTTACCTTAGACTGCAATGGGGGTGAATCTGGTTTCAGCCATCACACAAACAGCCAGGCACCATGATTGCTCCTGCAGCTCCATCACTTGGTGATGGGACAGGGACATGAGCCTTTACCACGCTGCCACAAAGGAAAAAGTCCTGGAGGGTGACTGTGCTGAACGTGCCTACCTTTCTGATTCCTGGCTCCTGAGCCTGCCACACAGGTGGGCCAGGGGAGCAGTGGGAAGGGGGTGGAGAAGTGTTGAGTAATGTGTTGACACTGCCTACAGCAGTCAGCATTGCTGATCTTGGTAGCAGGGCGGAGCAGAGGGGAAAGCCCTCACCACCTGGCCAAGGACAGCTACAGAATGGGTCCTCCAGGGATTAGAGGTAACTAGGGAGTCGACTGTGCCCTGAGGCATTTCCTCATTCAGAATAGCACCTTATTTGCCCCACAGCCCAGGGGGAATCAGAAGTGATGCCTGTGCCTCGCAGCAGGAAGGAAGAAAAATGCCATCAGTGACTGCTTTCAGCCCAGTATCCTACTTCTATTTTATCCATGCAGCAGACTTTTCACCTGTGATTTCCTCTTTTATTTCCATCTTTATGCCAGATAATTTTTTATTTTATATCCATATGGTGCTAACAATGTGGGATTCATGGGGAGAGCTGATGGGCAATGCAGAGTTACAATACAAATATATCATAGTGGCAGTGTGAGAAACTGCAAAGGTCTCTGCTTTGTCAAGTGAGGAATGAGTACAGCAAAACGATTTGGTAATTCCAGGTTATTTACAGGTACTGCTGGAAAGCTTGTGCTGGGCTGTGTTGTTAACCTGTTTGGATGCACTTATGGAGGAGAAATATGAAGCCAGAGACTGACACAGCTGTAATTGTCTGATTTCTGTGTGCAGTTCCTGGAAACAGGGGAGCTGAAATTTGTGTTTGTGAGTACCCCATTTATGGTACGTGTGCCCCTCAGTGCTGCAAAGCTTCACATATTTACTTTCATCGTGGACACTGAAGGGCAATGAAGTGTGCAATGTATAGACTTTTCCACAAGTTAAAAGGAAAGGTGGTGACCTCCCTGTTCTTCTTTATGATGATCCTGTTCTCTGAGTCCCATAGGAAAAAAATGCATAAAAGAAGAAATTATTTGCAATTACCATCACTGAACACAAAGTGAAGCTCTCGAAGACAGTGAACTAGACAAAAGTCACCCAAGACAAAATGCCATTGCAGCCACCAGTGGTGGAGCTGAACATCAGCTTTTGTTTCTCAGCCTGAAGTCAGGAATAAAACCATCTGAAGGAAGTTCCCAGGGTGGCTCTCAGCAGAAAGATCCTCTGAAGCCTGAACCATTGAACGACAGTATCAAACTTGCCCATTGTCCATTTCAGAGCAGGCTAGATGCTGGAAAAGGTGTGGCAGGTTCAGATCCTTTATGAACTATGACCCCTTGGTGCCTTCCTTGTCCTCCTTCCTGTTTTTCTCTCCTCTCCATCCACCCACACTTCCTGCAGGGCAACAGAAGGGGTGGAGGGAGTGTCACTCCTCTTGAAACCTGGCTATCAAAGGCCATGATTAATCCACAGCCCTGTCCCTGTCCTGTTCCTAGTGGAACATTTGACGTTGTTGATTATTAACAGCATGTTATGCAAGGCCTAAAATCCTGCCTCCCAGGACCAAGCTCGTATGCCTATAAAACAGCGCAGACAGTGAGGGCTTCTCGCCCTGTACGAGCGTGACTTGGCTGACCTATGGATATTTCTGACACGTAGCTGGATGTTGAGCCAGCCAAACAATGAGACTTACTGTCCTGTTGTTTTGCTTCATTTCAGAGAAGAAAGATTTGCAAAGACGTACAAAGAACTTAGAGCTGTTGTTGTAGTGACATTTTATTCCACTAAGCGAAGCAAAATGAGGGGCTCCTCCCTAGAGCCAGGCTTTTAAAAGCCTTGGGATTAGAAATTTATGTTACTCCTAACCCCTCATGTTGTTACATTCTGTGACCCTGGATAGTTTAATAAGGCTTTAAAAGAGTGGCTCCACTCTCCACTCCATCAGAAGGCTACCCAAGTGAGATGGGGAGGCAGGATTCAGTCCCAGGCCTCATGTTTGCTGCCAACAGCAGTGGCAGGCAGCTGGGGTCACTGCCCTTAGGCTGCCAGGGAGCTAGTGCTCAGCTCTGCTCGGCTCTTGCCTGTCTCCCAGCTCAGCTCTGGCCAGCACATCCATCAGTGCCCTTGAAACTGCTTGGCAGTGGATGAGCCTCTGGGGAGCTTGTTTGTGCCCTCACAGTGACTCCAAACCTGCTGGGAGCTCTGTGCTCTTGGCTCAGGGGATGCAGCTGGACCATGGTGGGCATCAATCGAGGCTTCATCCACTGTGGGCTCTCTGGTCAACTGGGATGGGCAGTGCTGCCCTACTCAGCATGTGTGAGCTGCTAAGTGACCTGGCAGCCCACAGCTAACCCAGCTTTTACAGAGTTTACATGGGTTTGGCATCCCCCAATAGAACCCTGCTTTACAGGACCATCCTGGGCCGATATTAGTTAAGCATCTTTTTTGTGGTGCTAAACAGTTGTTCAAGTCTATCAAGCTTTTCAAAGTTATCTTTAGAGGGAAGAGGACTAGAAATGTACTGGGTTTTGTCTCATGTATATCTTTCAGTGGAAATAAGATGCATTTTTTTTCTAACATTTGATATTAAACACATTTAACAAGGTGTTGCCGTTCTCTGTTGCACATGATGCTCTTTGCAGCACATCCTTTATCCCCTCCTGCCAGCTCACAGTCTGACAGCAGTCACCCAACAGCATCACCCAAATGGCACAGGAGGAAAAACTGGACTGCTAACCATGCTTGTGTTTCTCATTGCAAAGCCTGAGACTTGGGTATTACTGTTCCTTTCCTCTGGTATGAACATTTCCTGCCCTCCCCAGCTTCAACACAAACTGATGTTGCCTTCCAGGGAGCAAATCAGCCTCACTTAAATCACAGTCACCTTGCACAGCCATCCATCCCAAGGCACAATGCTGAGTTGTGGGGAATCATGGCTGAGCTCTGCAGGAAGTAAAGGTCTGAGTGTATTGCTGTGGCAGAAGAATACCAAATGCAATGATTTAAGGAGAAAAGATGAGTTCTGACATGTGATCTGAACTCAGGCAGTGAGTCAGACTCTCCTGCCACTGTGGAGGCTCAGCACCATATGAACAAAATCAATGTTCTGAATTTTGTGATATGGTTATTGGGATTATTAAGATGACTGTATTTGCCCATTGGAGTGTACAGAATGAAACATATGGTACTAAACAAGCCAGCAAAGCAGTCAAGGGGCTGCTACACAAAGGGATTTGTACATAAACATAACGGGGCAAGGCAAAAGCCATGCTCCTGTAAGTTAATTTAGCCGCGTTTGCTGTAATGACAATGTAATTATAGGAGTGCAATTCAGGAGATTTATCTTTTTAATTAGTAAACTCCCATGTCCTTCAAAAATCTCCTTGCACAGCTACAGAGCCACCTGCGTCAAAGTGCAGCGGGGAGCCCTTGCTTACTCACGACTCCTGTGCTCAGGCTTGCCCCACGCTGCAGAACTACCACAGCTCCAAGCAGATGGTCCCGCATCAAGTGTTTCCTTCCCATGTCACTTACCATTAATAAATTGGATCATTGTTAGTGTACATTATAATCTCCTTGGACATTTTCCTCATGGCAGTATATTTCCTTTCAGTGGTACCTTAAATACATGCACATATAAACCTATAGAGCCTGGCAGCAGAAGTTTCCTGATGGTAATTTCAGTTGAAAAGATTTTTTTTGCCTGGAAAAACCTCAGTGCATTAGAAGTGCTCCCTGAGCTTGCTGTGCAGAAGCAAGCCAATCTCTAGGAACTTTGCCAAGAACCAGAGCCCACTCCTACAAAAGGCAAGTTGTGCCCAAGCAGTACATAGCTGCTCTCACAGAGAAGTGGCTGCTCTCAGACCAGCACTGTCACACATATACAGGGGAAGCCAAGTGTATATGAGCCCTATCCTGGCCATTTTTTGTGACCCTATATGTTCTTTCTTGTTTCCCTGATGTTGGTTTAACTACATTATGTGGAACCTGCTGGAAGAAAAGCCTAACAAAGCCCTCAGAAGTAGCATAATGTTCTTATTTCATTTTCAAATAGTGGTTATAAACTTTTCTTCTCTTGGAGTTACAAAAGAGTAAAGGTTTTTGACTGCATCCTTGCTGTGTTTCAGGTAGCACCCATACCCAGGGCACCAGCCAGGGCTCCAGTGAAGCCAGTGTTGAGTGTGTGCATGCAATGAAGGATTCAGCTCAGTGGCTCTATCATAAGAAGCTAACAACAGGGATGGCAGTAAAACTTGATACCAAGCAGAACTGCCTCAGTTAAAAACATGGTGCTGTTGTTTTCTTTCTTTTTAAGTGCTGGGATGGGGGAAGGAACTCCACCATTCACCAAGGCCCAAGGAAACTGTGGGTCTGTGCTGGAGCAAAGCATCAGTCACCTGCCCTTGGGGAGCAAGGGACCTGGACAGTTTGCATAAAGCACACATTGTCCTCATGCTCAGCCCTCTTGGGAGATCTCAGGTTCAGGTTTGGATTTGGATTTGGCATGTCACAGCTGGCAGCTGCAGGGTCCCTTGGAATGTAGGCAATCACCGGCATCCCACATCTTCCTGTGTGGCCGCTCAAGCCACATTTCCCATGTTGGAAGGAAAAACACCTGGACTGGAAGGTAGGGAAAGGTACATGAGCTGGAGTGAGTGAAGCAATTGCTTTGCCCGGCTTCACCAATTGCCAGTCTGCCTGTGTCCATACCACCATCCACAGTCAAAAAAGAAATGTGTACAAATGCTTCCTGACAGTAACACTTTCTCTGGGGCATTGCTGGAGGTGTCCTACCACTGCCAGCCTGCTGACAGCACTGGGCCCACAGAGGCTGTCAGAACGAAAGCATTGTTGAGGTGTTGCCAGCACTCAGGCAGTCCCTGGGCTGGCAGTGGGAGAGCACAACAAACTGTGAAGATGAAGACAGAGCAGGAAAAAAGACACTCCTCAGACCAAATCAACTTTCAGGGAAAACTTCTGCCCCTCAACACACAGAGATTGCAACACGAAAAATGCAAATGATAGACCAATCCAGAAAGCTCTTTTGTTCTTCTTCTAGCAATGATTTTACTTACATCTGAGATCTCAAGGCAAGCAGAAGTGGTAACATGAACACTTACGGGGAATGAGTATATTAGGGTATGCCAAAAGAGAAACATTGCTTTTTAAGTAATGCAAGATTTTCACTTCTGCTGAGGTTAGCACTGGTTTGAGCACAGTATTTCCTCTAAAACTTGATCACACAGAGCCACATCAGAACAAAGGGTGGGTGAGCTAACATGACCTTACATATACCTGCTAATTTCCTACTCTTCAGGAACCTCAAAGCCATTTACAAGAGGAGTGAGCAGAGGAGTGGATGAATTAAGTCTTGCAAAACCTTTGGGAGATGGAGACAGGCAACAGTATTTTCGCGTTTTGAAGGTGGCAATAAAAGCAGTAGCCTGTCACCAATGATTTGTTTCAAAGGTGTCAACACACAGAAGGAGTGGAAGCTTAGCTAACCTAACAGGGATCCTTCTTTCCCTGGACCGTAAAGCGAGTTAAGGGCAACTGACTCAGATGTATCCAGCTCCAGCAATTTTTTGTTGATTTTGTATCATGGCCCAAAACAGCAGCAAGATGGGAAAAGGCCAATTTCATAAACACCCCTTTCAGTTTTGATTAGAAAAACATGCTTCCAGGCCTGACTGGGTGATAACAATTACGCATGAAGTGACCCATGGGTTTTGGTGTTTGTAATTAAATAGATCTGCTCCTTGGGGGACACCAGCTTACCAGCCAGGTGGGAGCTGTGGTCCCAAGTGTGTCTGTGGTCCATCCACCTTGGTGCTTGTAGCTCTCCAACTGAGTGTTGCACCGCTGGCTCATGTATCGTCAGCAGCAGCACAAATTCTCTCGCTGAACCACATAAGCTGAAGGTAGAAGTGCAAGACCCACCCAGCACCTTCATCATCTTCTGAGACATGATATTAAAGGGGCTGGTATCCCAGGTTTCCTCTTGGAGTAAAGTCCTCAGATCTGTGTTGGAGAAGGTGAATGACGGAAAAGCAGAGACACAGCCCAGGGTCATGTTTCCTAATTGACAGCTTTTTTGGTTTGCTTGTGCTGTTAAGAGTTGCTGTTTTGTTCTTCCCCAACAGCCCCAGTTCCTACTAGAACATGGATATACCTTTCATCAGAAACATGGCCAATCTCAATGTTACGCCTGAATTAGACATAAGTATCTCTTGTTGACCAGCATCTATTTGAAATTATATTTGAGCTATAACCTATGATTACTGCATTTTTTTAAAAAGGCCTTCAAATCAAATGATACTTAAATTTAGTCTGCTTTTGATTTGGACAGGAATCCAGATTTTATCTCTTTTTTTTTTTCTTTCTATGTAAATTGGACTTGCAGTAACAAAATTCTGTTTTGGGGCAGTACCTTGCTTTATGCCTAGCTCTCAGCAAGACTCAGTGAGCAAATATTTATTTTAAATGTGAAATTCCTGAGGTCTGTGCACATTTAGTAGCTAGAATGATTTGCAGTATACTGGATCACTGCATGACACTGAGAAAGACCTTATTCATTGCTTCCAAAAAGCTATTAAAAATATCCCATAAGAAGATAAGTTGCTTAGAAGGTGTCTGTGTAGCAGAAGATTAAACCTACCTCAGTCAGACAATGTTTCACGGTTAGACCACCAGGCACTGCTCTTCTCTTCATAAACCCCATTCCACTATATCATTTCTTCTTTAATGTACTCTACCTGCCTTCCTGCTGAGGATGATCTATGTGCTTTGTGAAAGCAGAAACTAATATTATTCTGAGGAAGGGAATAGGAAATAGAACTTAAGCTGATTATTCAATTTTCGTCCAGGAAATTTTGAAGACTGAGCAGCTTTTTTTTTTCCTGAAGAAATTGTGGCTTTTTCTCTTTGCTTTTACTGAGAACATGATAAATACAAATTTTCTAAGCTATATTTTGCATAAGGGGATATATCCAAGGCTAAAACCCAATGAACCAAATTTGCTTCTGGGAAGGGCATGGGTAACTCCAGGAAAGTATGTGGAGATAAAATAAACCTGTGGTTAAATTATCTGTGGAGAGGCTTGAAGTGCTCACTGGAATCAATGAAGCAGCCTTTTACAGCAGGAGAGGCTGTGGTCTGCAGGCTGCTAAGTGAATCATACAGCTATTTGCGGGCAGAGAGGCAAAGGAGCTCCATTGCCAGGGTATCACGGGTGCTTTTACCTTGGCACCGCACTGGGTGGGAACCAGAGAAATGTGGTGGTCAGTCTGTCCTCTGTGGCTTGCACCTTCCTCGCCTTTCCTGGGAGCAGGTGGGGTTCAGGAAAACAGCAATAAGGAGAGGCACTGGGAGCATACCGGGGACCTGGCCAAGGTGACAACAGGGAGCAATGACATCAGCCCGGAGGCACAAGCCCAGCCACCACCAGCAGTGTTCTGCAGCTCATGGCAGGAAGATTATGGGACAGAGTTTCAGGCCTGCAGACCTCCCTACAGGGAGTTAAATTTCTCAGTGCCTTTAAGTGCATAAAGTCAGGAGTGCCTAACTCTTCCCTCAGTCTTTTTTATCCCTGCTATTTTAAAAACAAATAAATAAAAAAAGCCAAACAAAAAACCAAACCAAACCAAACCCCAAAAACAAACAAACAAACAAACAAACAAAAAAACCCAAATCAAAAACATCCCCCAAACAAACAGAAAAATCCCACATCATGAAAAGAAACCATTTCTCTAAAAAGAAGTTCAGGCACATGAAAAAGAAGAATGAGGTTTAGAAGAGTAAATGCTCACTGTGCTTAATTTATTTACCAAGGCTAGAGACCTGTTCCTAGACTCTGTCTGTGGTCAGAAAGGTGAGAGGATTTCCTCAAAAAAGAGATCCAAATCCTGCCCACTAGCTGTCTGCAGCCAGACTGTGAGATCATCCTGAGGCGGGTCAGCTCCCAGCTCTGTACCATGTCCATGGGCCGCATTGACAGCACCTACTGCATCTTCCCTTCCCTTCCCTTCCCTTCCCTTCCCTTCCCTTCCCTTCCCTTCCCTTCCCTTCCCTTCCCTTCCCTTCCCTTCCCTCTCCCAGCATGCAGAGCACTCTTTGGGGGTTTAAGGATCTGGGTTTAGGTGGGACACATCAGAGCTCTCTGATCTATCAGGCATTGTTATTCCTGTGTATCACCAAAATAAAAGTCTTTCCAGGCCACCTGCGTCCTTACCAGGCCATAATGAAAATTGTCACTGTTTTGGCCACTGTGGTTTAAGAACCCAGGTGAGCAAAGGGATAGAGTTTTTCTAGCCTGCCCAGTCCTGCATGGGGTAGTCCTGCTGCACCTCTGTTGGACTTCTATACAGTCTCCATTTTAGGTGCTGTCTAGCTCATCTCCCCTTTCACTGATGTGGGGCGAGCATGTCTCATTTGTAACAAGTATTTCCACTCAGGGTCAGAAAGTTATCACACCAAGATTATTTTTCAACTGAAAATTGATTTCTTCTTTTTGGGGGAAGGAGGATAAGGAGTGACGAAAAAAGAGAAGGCGCCAAAGAGACAGAGAATGATGGGCAGCTGGTAGATAAGGGATGCAGCGAAGTGGAAATGAAAGCTTCCATATCATTGCAAACGTATAAATTCATGCACTGCACTAGGATGTCACAGGCTGTAATCATAAAAAGAATCAGAGATACATAATAGCACCATTACTGGAAAATATGAGAAAGACTTGAAATATAAGGTATCATCAAAACTCTCTTACACTGAATATTTTGCCTCTGTTTTGTGCAAAAATAGTCAGGGAAATTGTTCTTTCTGCCCCCTATTATAGGCAAGTTATCACCCTTTCTCCACATATCCTCCAGTTTAAAGCACAAATAAAGGCAGTACCTAAGAAAAAACTATATGACAAATGAAGTCATAAAACACCATACCAAAAGTCCAATATTAGATGAACATTTAGGTTTTCAAGGCGGCAAAGCCAGCTGAAGGGAAATGACTGTGATAAAGTTGCCTTTGGAGTTTTTACACCAGTAACCCTGCGCATGTGTGTGCATGTGTATGTACCCAATACAAACACAGATTTCACTTCACCCACGCATAATTGTTTCATCAGAACCTTTACCTCTTCCTTTGCAAGGATGGACACTGTGTAGCTGTGCAATGAACAGTATACCTGTTCTGGTTTTCTTTTTAGCCTTATCAGAAAATGCATAGCCTGGTGTCTCATGCAGAGCCTGATGAAATGTCTGCATCAGTCATCAGGAATTTCTGTGTAGCCTTGAACATGTCCCAGATCATGTCCTCTGTTTCTATCCCGGGAGTTTCCATCCACCTTCCAGCACCTGAGGCTCCTTAAAGAACTATATACGTAAGTCTGTTTCCCCCATTTTCCAGCCACAGAACTAAGAAGAGAGATAAAGCAACTTGCTCAGATCTGCCACATCTCAGCCAGAAAGTTCAACAACTGAGAAAGATTTCAGCAAGTAATATGATTTTTTTTTAACAGAGATGCGCCCTGGCAGCACTTCCAGCAATGTAGAAAACTGTACATGTAGGTACTCATATATGTGCAACTCTGTGTGCATAGGTGTTTCTCTGTAATTATACACACACCACAAAATCCTGGCAAATGGGAAGAGAGACTTCTGGAATAGAGGACAGTTAATAAACAAGATAAACCAGCAGCAAAAATAGGGGATTATCTGTGTCCATAATCCTCCCACATTTAGCAACATACGTGCTTGCATGGAGTGGATCTACTTTTCCACAGCAATAAAGCTTTTCTGTATTGACAGATTTAGTGAATTAGGTTTTAGCTGAGAGTTATTAAAACAACTCTGACAGATTTACTAACTCCTGGGATTCTTGTGGATGGGTAGAAATGCTGAACAGGAATGAACCTTTCACTTTTGCTTCATTCCTTTCCAAAATCCAGATCTTTAAAGTAACTTTGGTCTCTGAATAAGTTATCTCTCTGATGGGCTGATTTTTAACCCTCAGCAAAGATCTGTGGTATTCTTGGGGTCACAAGAAGCTGAAATCAGAAATGCTTGGCCAGTAGCCCCTTCCTTTCCTCACCAGTGATCCAGGGTCGCTTCCTGACTTTAAAGACCTCTCTGTGAAACAGGGCTAACAACCTGATGGAGAAGCCAGATGGCTGGCTGGGTCTCTCCAGCATTTTCCAATTAAGGTAAGGATGAACCATGTCCTTGACTCTTCTTTCAGCTTGAGGTCTGTTTCCTCCCTGAAGGGATGGAGTCAAGAGGAGTAAGAAGCAGGATGGCTCCCATGGACCATCTGCAGTCAAGTCCTTGAGGCAGGAGCTCCAGCAGAGCTGGGGATGCATGGTGTGGAGTTGAAGGTCAGGGGCCTAGGCAGCAGACGGGGTCATAACCCCCAGGCATGGGAAAGGGCAGTCCTATTTCAGGCTTTCACCGCTTTGTGACTTCCCAGAGATATGAAACCAAGTGACACGGCAGACATCACCTGTGTCCCAGACATACCCTCAAGGCTCCACTTTGGTTGCTGCAAAATGCTGGTGCAGAAGATGACTGTTTCCCCACAGCAAAAATCCTATAACAGATAAATAGTGAGGAAACAGTTAACAGTGTAGAGAACAAAAGCTAGTGTTTTAGAAACTGGAGGCTAAATGACAGGTAAGGAGGATGTTTGATTTCTACTTTCTAGATTACAAACATGTAATCTAGAAATGTGGCCCACAGCTCACATCACGAAAAGTAGTGTGGGTTTGGCAGTGGATAGTTATAATTTCAGAAAGCTCAGCTCTCTATTCAGACTCAAAGACTTCCAAAAAGAATAAGGCCTGGAATAATGTCCCTGGCTGATGTATTGCAAAGTATTCTGATGACAGTCCCTGGGGCGGCATTAAAGGGAGTGTGTTTAATACCATGTGCTGCACACTGCTGTGGGTTGGGTGCATTTCCTTCATTATGCTTCTCATGAGGACATGTCACAAACAAGCAAGCGCCGGTGGGAAATGATCATGATGATTCATGCCGAAGTACTAAACCAGTAAACCTAGGGGCAAGAGGGATCCCTGTGTGGCTGGTGTTGCAGTTTGTCAGTGGAGCTGTAGGGCAGTGGTGTGGGAAGCATCATTACTGGTACTCTGGCACACATCATAGCAGTGCAACTCTTTGTCATGGAGACCCAACTGCATTCTCCAGAGATCTCACTGTAAAATCATGTAAGATTGCTTCTGTGCCCCTGCCACCCATCTCGATTTCCTACCCCTCTCCCTGCCTGGAGGGCTGTAAAAGGTTAGTCAAATCTGTCTTAGAGAGAACTACTGTGGATTTTCAGTGAGGTGACGTTAAACAGCTCAGAGCTACCCCCAAGAAAAGAGCATGAGGAGTGCCAATCATTGCTATTTCAGTTCCTAGGAAGGTACCAAAAAGGGCCTTATTTGTGCTAATCTGACCTGCCCTGCCCTAATACTGAAGCCATAGTAGGAAATCTGTAAATCTATGTCCTCATTCACTCTTCTGTTTCTCCCTGGGCTTGACCTTTGGGATAAAATACTTGGCTGGGCTTTTTTTCACTGACCAAAAAAAGAGGACCCCAGTGTCTCCTAGAATAACCTGTCATGCAACAGGATGCATAGGGACTGTATGGCCCAAGTGAGCAGGAGCACAGCTGGCTGCATTGCCACAGTGCTTTGAGTCCCCCACAGAGATGTAGCAAACAGGAGAACCTGTACAACGCTGGAAGCAGAGGAGCAACTTTATCTGTGGCTCCTCTCTCCTCCTTAATGCAAGTGTCTGCAGCTTTTATGGTCCTCCCCGTTATATTGAGCAATTTGGGTTTTGCTGTATAACCATATATTATAATACTCTGTTCAGAACTTCTCAGCCACTTCGAAAGGAATTCTGCCTGGAAAAAAAGGTGTTAAAGAGGGTTTGGTCAGAGAGAGATCATGAATTGCAATTATGTATCCCCCTAACTGCAACCCGCCCATAGTAGGATAAAAAGTGATGCCTTTGAAAGCAAGCTGCCTTCAATTCTTTTTATCACTTCTTAAACTAAAAGACCTTGCACGCATGGTAAGAACTGCCAACATCTCTGCACTGAAGGTTGTGTCAGCAGCACTGGTGTTATAAAGCCTCCTTTTCCCCACGAGCCTACAGCTCAGCTGTGAAAATTCCTCCAGGCTCAAGCTTTCTTTTAAAGTGCAAGCTAGAAAGTGATTTTATTCTCATTGATTTTGACTATTTTTACAAAGTAAGCAGGAAGGTAAGTGTATGTAAATTATACTAGAAGGCAGAAAAAGAAAGGCACATGCTTTTATTCAACCAATTTTGTTTTTCTCTCTTTCTCACACTTTGTAATATTTACATTTAAATAATATGCCACAGCAGTTGATCACGTGTAATGAGGTCTTGTCTTTAATCTCCTTGAGAAAAAAAGATAAAAATCTGAAAGGCTAGGTCCAATTCTGATCTCATAGATCTGACTTCAAATATTTGACTTAGCAGGGGTCCAGAGTTTTCTGTCTTGCAGAAAACACTGGCTCTCTTTTACGTAGCATATTTAACCTGCAGCCCTTAATTGGTCTAATGATTAAGTACCACATTATTTTTCAGACACCCAAGCTCTTACAGATAAATCTCAAAGAGACGTTATTTGATTTAAAATCACTATTAGTGATTTGATGGCTAATGACTTGCTGTTAAGTTCCACTGGCACCAAGACAACACAACGTACCTCAGTAGCAAAGCATCAAATATGAGTGTCTCATAGACTTCTAATTATGATTATCAATCTTCTTTTCTATCTCATTTTTTTCCTCAAGTCCACATGTTAATCTGTATGTTGCTCTCCAAATAATTGGACAAAATCAGGTCTCGTCCTAAGGAAGCTGCTGTAATTTTCCACAAGGCAAAGGATCTCAGAAATCCTGCAAAGCAAAATATCTTCCTGTGAGTCCTGGTGATTAAAAGACAAGATATGAAGTAGGATATTTCCTGGGTGTTTTGTGGATTTCTTCTGTTCTCTTTACCTTTCATTCTTTTCTTCTGGCCAATTGCTTTCTCTCCCAGTTGCACTCACAGGTACTTTTCATAGAGAGAGAATAACTACAGTTGTTAAAAATTCATTGGTAAAACATATGTGCATCAGAATAGCATTAATTTGCACTTAACCAGTAGATGCTGCAAATTAGGAAGTGACTAAATGCAATATAAGGGCAAAAATCATGCATTATAAAACATACTCTTTTCATTTATTTGGACAGTTGTAGTTCAGTTTTTAATTATTAATGGTAATACTTCTCAATGTGCTAGTAAATGTGCTGGTTTATATTTAGTAAAAAATGAAGTCTTAGTAAAACATGAAGTCATTACAGCACTCAGCTGTTAATTATTGCTTAGGGATAGAAGGAAGATTACAAATTTTGTTCAGGTTAATGAAGCATGAATCAGCTGCCTCCTACTGCAAGGAAGAGCTGAATATCTTACGTGCTACTGCAGACACACTCATTCTGCAGTCTCTTTGTTTTTACACTGGCTTGAACACCAGCACCTGAGATCAAGCCTTCAGAGATGCATTTCAGAACTGTGAAAGGCTGTTGATAGCTGGGAAAAGTCTGAATTGATCCAGCTTCCACAGAATTCAGAGAGACTTCATTGGAGATTTTGCAGTGTCTGGGTCAGGACACTGTAAGAGTCACTGACATCGCTTGTGCTCTTTGGAAAAGTAAGAAGTGTGGACTGTCTGCATTGAATCCAGTCAGTTTTACCAGGAGGACTGCTGAAGTGCTGTGAAACTGCCTCCTCCACATTTGTGTGCAGCTGTGGGGGAGTGTGGCCAGCCATCAAGAGCTCTATGAATTGGAGCAACAATTTTGGATCCCTTCTGCTGACCCATTCCCTCCTCAGGTAGTGGGCAGAAAGGCTGGAGGGATGCTCACTTTGCAATGCTATCTAAAGCTACTGCAAAATATTTTGAGAACACACCTAACTTGGCCCTCTGCTTGGACAGGTTTTGCATACAGCCTCTTTGACAGTATTTCCTCTGCCATACAACATGCCACATTTTGTTTAGTTTGGCAAGAGAGACCCTTTGGTTAATACAACCAACGAGTATTCAAAAATGCCTGTAAAAATAAAAGCTGCTGACTCACACGGCTGGTGCCTCTAGTCCCTTTTATTACCTTTTACAGGCATGAATGGGTTCTGACTTGCAGAATTACTGTAGAAACCAAGTGTCATAAATACCAGCAGTCAAAGAAAGCTGTGCCCGCACAACACTCCTGGGTCTATTTTTTAAAAACCTCTGACAATCATGGTAGATACACTGAACAATTTTAAGTGGGAGAGAATGCAAGTCCTAGTTACAATTCCTTGATTGTCCCAACCAAAGAACTTGGATGGCAGCTTTGGTCACAGCTTGCACAGCAAAAGACTTCTAATGCTCAGAGATATTAACTCTAAAACAAATCCTGAACTAATGCAAACTCTTGTAAGAAAGCACATGCTTGTAAAAGGCACTTCCTCTTTGTAGACTCTTCGTGAATGAAACAAAAAGTTGTGTTCATTATATAGATTAGTAACAGTAAATAATTGAAGGTGCTCCAGTCCTGAGAGTTCATGTTAGAGGGAGTGAATTCTGACTGTGCAGGAAGCTACCCTGGAATCTTAACTGGCAGCATAGGTCTGGAGGCAAAAAAGGAGGTGAGAGGCCTCCCCTCCTCCAGCACAAAGAGGTAGCTTAGGGTGGGTAGGAGGACCACCCTTCTGGAAGGTTTGGTGGCAAAAGCTCTGTGCTCACCTCCATACAGTAGGGTTCTGTGCTACTGAGAGGCACCTTTCAGCTCTTTGCTATTCTATCAAACCAGACTGTTCACTGAAGGCTAAACATTTCTTTGTGTACTTAGCTGGCACAGAAAGAAAGCTTATCGCAGGAAGTTTTGCCACAGGAAGGTTTACCCCTTGTTAACTTGGTCTCTTCACCTGAGTCACTGGTAGTGAGGTTTGCACAGAAAGACAAACTGCTTTTCATTATTTGCTTTGTTAGCTGGCAATATTACCACTAGACCTTGATTTGAATAGAAATCAAACAATTTTTTTCCAAATTTTCTGCATGCTTTTTTTTTCCATGTAGAATTAAAAAATTTTAGGAGGGGTATTACCTCAGAAGAGAGGGTGAAATCAAGCTGGAATGGTTAAATATGTTAATCACTCATCAGCTGGCATTTTCGTAATATTTTCCTGCTCTGTGAATGTGGTGGAATGACATTTCCTATAGGCACAGGGGTGCTATGAGAAACCTAAACTGCAATGACTGAGGCCCTTCAGGCCAGCCTGAACCTGTAGCTGGGCCACACCCCTCATGCATGGCAGGACCCTCACAAGCTGGCAGCACCCTTGTCCCATCACCTGAACACCCTTTGACCACCAAGGAGAGATGTAGCCTCTGAGGGCTGCATCTGCCCCAGCAGCGATTCTCACTGTGATTCCTGTAAAGGATTTTGTTGGGATTTGTGCCCTGCAAAGACTCAGCTCCTGCCAGGATGGGAACAGCCTGGCTTCCCTCTTCTCCCTGCTTTTCTGCT
The DNA here is from genome assembly GCF_020740725.1 of Corvus hawaiiensis. Taxonomy (NCBI): domain Eukaryota; kingdom Metazoa; phylum Chordata; class Aves; order Passeriformes; family Corvidae; genus Corvus; species Corvus hawaiiensis. The sequence goes on from NC_063215.1 coordinate 74,098,054, forward strand.
TTTGGGTATGCAGGAAACCAGCCCTTCTGATCTGGGACAGAGCTGAGAAAGCGATGACGGTGTGAGTCAAAACAAGGTGTTCCTGAGGTTCTGTATTTAATCTGGCCTCTCCAGGAACACCACCTCTCGTACACCATGTGTCTGCTTTCTCCTGAGGATTATGGAGTCATGTTAGACAAAAAACATGCTAAAATGGTACCTTTTTATGCTCTCTCCCAAGCAGCCATCTGGCAGCCATCAGTCATGGAGACACAATGCATCTGGAACACAATCTTGAGTAATCATCTGGGGTCTCATTGCAAAGCTTTCCACAGGTTTGACAATATCCATCACCAGATAAAAGTCTGGCATCACTTTCTAAGTGAAAAGCAAAGTAAAACCTGAGTAAGAGCACCTGTGTTGGACATGACTGTGATTATCAACCAAACTACTTATGAATTCTTTGTACCACATGAAAGAGGGACTTAATGCAGAGGTGAGACAGACAATGAGAAAAGAATACATGACTCTGGTTTTACACAGTTTATGTACCCAAAGTATGACAGAGTATGGTTGGGACTTACGGGATCCTAAAGATGGGAGCTAGTGGCGAATTTGCTGTGGGAGTCATTGCAGAGGCTGCCTTCACAAATGAGAAAAGGTAGGGAAACATTTGTCTGGAATGTGTTCAGGAAGAGACACAATGACAAAACAAGGTTTCTTCCCCCATCATTACCTCTGCCTCAGCTGAGTAGGCAGGGTGTTGTCTGTGCCGCCTGCCACTGGTGAGCAGAGTCTAATTCATCAGCCTCACTGCAGATGGTGCCATCCCCTGGGACCTCAGCCGGCTCATGATCCATGCCAGCATCCTCACAGGGAGAGGGGAGGGAAGCAGAGAGCCTGGGAGAAAGCAGCCTCTGGGAGACTGGGGACACCACGTCCTGCTGTGGTACATCTTTGCCTTTTCTCCACGCAGCTGAAAAGGGCAAAGGCAATGATGCCATTCCCAAAGACTGTGAGAGCAGCTGGGCTTTAAAATTAAAGTGAACTTTTAGAAAGCTGTTGCCCTGCCTTCCTCGGAGCAAGGAGGTGCTCTGGTGAGGGAGCAGCAAGCCTAGGTGTTATATCCACTTCTCATTTGCTAAAACCTTTGTCCTCTCTGGCAGCCCAGGCAGCAATTGCAACAGCACCTGGCTGTGGGAAAGCAAAGTATTCCGCTCCAGTGACCACTGGCCTGTAGGATCTAGGACAGCAGTGGCCATGCTGCCAGCTGATGGTCTGGGCACTGCTTGGTGAGGCAGGCATTTCCCTTTCATACTTACGCTGTATCAAGGAAAGGCTTATCTTTTATTTGCCCTTACAAGCAGGACTGAGAGTCAATAGATGTATTAGAAATAAATCCAGATGCAAACAGCAAAAGTAGACAGTGGAGACTGTTGCACAGATTTTCATGGACCTAATACCACTGGCAGATTTCTGGGTGTTGCAGAAGGTTGGGGGCATTGTGGGGGATCAGTTCCTACCAAGGCTCTGCCATCCTGTCCAGAGAACACACTTCCTCAGAATACACACGGTTCATACTGTACACAAAATTGAAATATGTATGAGCAAAGAAGTAGTCCCAAGTTTGCTTCCCTTATAAGCTCCCATGGGGAAAAAACACTGTGAAAAGAAAAGGAAGAAAGTTTCAAGTAAGTTATTATATTTATGGGGAAAAAAGGGCATGCCTTATCCTTGTAAAGAAATATTTCCTCCACCCCTTTCTTGCCTTTGAAAGGAATCAAATAGCTATTAAAAAGTACCTTCCTTTTAAAAAGGACAATGAACATTTTGATTAAAAAGAGCTTTAAAGTATTTATATGATTGCCTCTTTTGTCCCCCTGGCAGCATCTGTCTTGTTGACTGCTCAGCATCTGGCATGTGCTGCCTCATGTCAAGAAGGCCCTGATTTCTCATTCAGACAGGGGATGGGTGAGAGAACAGACGTATGGATACATGGGGAGGCTTGTGCCAAAGGAATAAGGCCATTTCCCTGACTGCTACTGCTGCTGGTTGTTTGGCCACAGTACTCCTGGAGCACAACACCCCTTTCTTCCCACCGCAGCATGCTGTGTGTACCAGATGGCTGGCTCGTCAGGTTCAGCTCTCCATCAGCGCTTCTGTGGGCAGTGTGGCCAGGCAGGGCGTTTTAGGTCAGTATTCCCAAAATTTCATCTACTTATGGAGGAGATGCCTTTTTTACTCTTCCAGGCTTCCTTGTTTTTCCACAGGTCATGGCGGGACATCCGAAGCACTCAGCTTTGGCTTGGCAGTCAGTGTTTTCCCTCTCGAGGCAGCAGGCTGGAGCAGGCTATCATGGGGCGCTCGGGAAAATCCCAGAACTCTGTTTGATGTACTCACATCCACCCCACACATGGCAAGAGATCTTTGAAATTTGCAGGATCAGCCTTATTTTGTGCATATTCATTTCTCTAAAACTATCTTTGGTAACACGATCGATGACTCACACAAACATTAGTCATACTTTGCCCTGCATATAATACCTTGCCTTGCAGAATTTCAAAGAATGTTTCAAAGGTGATTTAAAATATCCACAATCCATGAAAGGTGAAGTGGAATAAGTCCATCTCAAATGTAGCTTCTTAGTGAAGGCTGAGGAGCAGTGATTTGCCCAAGTAAGACAAAAGGCAACTGCCAAGGCTTGAGTCCTAAATCTCCAGTCGCTGGGTGATAAGAACTCTCCCTTTTGCATTGAGTCTCTTCCTAATTTCAAGATGCACGTACCAGCAACCCTACTTAGAAGTCAGAAAGATAGTAACAGAAACCGTTTTGACTCCTACTCCATCATCCCCATGCTTATGCAGCATTGCTTCCAAACTGAGAACTGCACTTCTACGTGTTTTCCCTCTGCCAAATCCCCGAGTGAAGAAACTGCTCGTTGTGGGGTTGGTTGTGCTTTCTTGAATCACCCTTCAATGTACATAGAGTACATTGTTTCATTAATTCTCATTATTCTCATTATTAAGCCTTGCTTCTACTGGCTTCCTCAAGATTTGAAAAGAACCCAGTTACATGCTGAAATACAATAGATTTTCTTGTTCTCAGTGGGACACAGGCTTTGACCTGTAACAAACTATAGAAGCCTGTGGCCTGAAGGAATGGACAGCTAACAAGATAACAAGTCAAAGTAGAAATATTTTGTCTGGCCCACTACTGTGTGACTCTTCCACCTGACTGGGGACCCATGTAACCTTGGTTGTATCTGTTGCAGCCCAACATTTTGAACTCTTTTCTACTTTCACACAACAGGCCAATTAACAAGCAACAGCCAGAGATGGTCTCTGAGCTTTGCAGTAGCCCCGGTGTGTGAAAGAAAATAGAAGGAAACTCTTGGAGGGTCCAGCTGGTGTAGGAACAGGTGACAAAGCTAATGCCTTGGGTGTCATTCACTGACCGTGCTGTAGTGGATACTTCAGCTGGAGACTGTCGGGTTTTTAACTGGGAGTTTGCAAGACAGTTTAGGGTTCATTCTATTTTATTACAGAGCAAAACTACTGAAAGCATAAGGAAGAAAACCTTGGGTCAGACTTGAAAAACAGCTTCAAATGAGGGAGAGTTGTTATTTTTTAGAATATCCTTGGTACTTTTTATTTGGTTTTCTTTTTTTTTCTTTGTATAGCCTACTCAGATCATGCTTTCTCACTCTTGTTTTCTGCATGACTAGAAGCATAAAATTCTGGTTTATATTAAAAAAAAAGGAAGGTGGTATTCTCATTTGCTTTCAGTGCCTAAGGCTTCAAGAAAGAGAACATGCTGTGAGACGCCAGCATAAGATACAAGCTATTGGCAATATTGTATCAGTGATTTAGATGTCTCCTCTCATTTTACCTGCTGTATTAGACAGCCGTGATCCACCCATCAGAACAAATGGCACAGCTTGAAAACAAGTAACAAAGTGATTTTATTTTACTGCGGTGAGGAACAGCCTCTCTCTTCAAATAATGTGCAGTCATTAGCCTTCCCATTACAGTGCAACTTAGGGAGGGATTACTTTAACCTCATTTTACTCATTTAGAAATTAAGCATCTGACCTAAGTTAGTTGCCTAATTCTTTCTGCAGTCAATGGAGGTGGTGCCAGACAATGATTCATCCCACCTACCCATGTACCTGGAATAAAAGGGGATGAATCAGCCAGAGCTGCCTCCCTCCATTGCCGCTGGCTACAGAGGTGGTACAGACACCAGTTCAGCTGAGAGACTTCACTTCTGGCCAGGTACATTTGGGTGAGGTGAAGCCCTTCGTGTGCCGGCTGAGGGACCAGACTCCCCCTGGCTCATGGGAACACCTTCCTGGGATCCTTGAGCCGGGGTGTCTCCTCTGACTAAAGCAGAAGCAGAGGGAGCTGAGCCAACCCATTTGTTCACCTAATGTGTAGGCTGATGTGTCTCCCTGTGACACATTGGGCCAATTCCCTACATGTCTGGGAAACAGAACTGGATCCTGAAATAAAAAGCAAAATCGGCTTGAGTGTATTTCCCAGGGGAAGCATAAGCCACCTGGGAGCAGAAGTCACATGAGGCTGTAGACAGAGAAGCACAGCACTGCTGATTAATACAGGCAAGCTGTCCCCACACCATCCAAGCCTGGAGGTCCTCAGTCACAAAGGATACCATCATCTTTACCCTCTGGGATTCAGGCACAATGGGGGCAGTACTTGTGCTCTGTGATTGAACTGTAGCTACTCATAATGGAACTTATCCACAGAAACATAAACCTGTGTATCCCTGCTTTAAAAAATCCAAACTTTGGTAACTTTGAGTTGTTTTATTGTCCATGTACACATATAGAATATTTTTCTTTAAAAATCAAGGTATCATGTGACTAGGTATCTATCAGGTTATTGTGCATATTGTATAATTAAGGCTTTGTTCAGCAACTTCAGATGTTCTATGCATCCCATATCCTGGAAAACTAAAGAGAAACAGCTGGTTTGTGTTCTGGTTTTCCTTAACTATTAGCTAAATTATATTCCTACCAAATCTGTACCCTGATGATGAGATTTACCAGTACCTCTCTTTGAGTAACTGCAATGAGATATCTGTGAAAACAAGTATTTTCTGGAACAAGGACATGTAAGAGTATTGGTACTAACTCTCTCTGCTCCTCTGTGTAGGAATCTGCACCCCAATTTTACATTTTGGTTGTCACTGAACCTTGTTGTCTTCTCCCTTCCTGGGATTTCAGAGTGTTTCAAGTTAACAGTAGTTTGCTCCGTTTTACTAATGCAGCTGCTAACTGCACCTCTGGAGACTTCTTAGCCAAATGCAAGGTAGACTTTTTTCAATTTCCATCACTCTTTAGACTGGAAGAAAGTTATCTATTGGAGAGAACAACAGCAGGTTGGAAACAGAATATAAAACAGATCTTAAAAAATATGCAGAGAATATAATGGAGAAGTCAAACAAAGCGGTTGCAGAGGTCAAGAGCTGTGAATCCAAAGACTAGGATTTGAGTTCTGGAAGAGAGAAATGCTGCAGAAGCACCCAATAGAGTAGATGCTCTAAATCAGAGCAATCTATGGAACATTCAGGAAAAAAAATCAGACATATGAACATATGACAAGATGACAATGGACATATGGCCATATAGGCATATATATATAAGAAGCTCAGCTTATGAAAAAAGAAGGTGGAAGTACAAATGAAGGGTAATACCACTATGCACCCCGGTTAGTGAGAAGGCTCTAGGATAAAGAAAGCAGGAGAAACCTCTTCTGTTGATGATAATGTTCAGTTTAGGCAGTACTACTTGTAATTAGGTCTCAGAAAGAAGTTTATTACCAGGAATTAACTGTAAACATATCCAGCACAGGCCAAACCAAAGCAAATTTTGGAAGGAGGTTATTAGTTTAAAAGGAAAGAGTTTTGGTGATTGCCCAGTTTGACCCTTACTAAGGGGAATACAAACAAGTGGCTGACTTGCTTTTGGGACAGTGTTTCCTCCAGAAAGACATTAGGTAACTGACTGGATCTTTCGGGGTGTAGCATTGGATTCCCGTTGGTGACGGTTACCCTGTTGCTGACATTCAGCTAATGAAGAGGAGCTTTTTAATGCTTTTTCATGGGCTATTTTAATTCGCACTCATAATTTCCAGTGTGATTCATGTACTGGCACAGACCAGCAAGTTTTGCCTGTCTCAAGTTGGGGGCAGAAAGGACTGGAACTCAGACAGCAGGGAACAGCTGGCCTTTCGCTTGTATAATGCCAGAGCAGGGATGAGGCAGAAGAGTGGATGGTACTGTTTGGAATGTATTTCCATTTAAAAGAATAAATCCACATAATGGAAAATGACTTTTTGAAGGGTAGGAGACATAAACTGTCTCAGCTTTCCATGTGCTGAAGGGAAAGAGCAGCAAAGAAAAGAGCAAAGCTCCCCTCCCAGGCACCCACCCACAGCTGCTGGCTGCAGCCCAGTTGAAGTGACAACATCCTTGGAGTGAGCACAAGGTGGCCTAAGTGGTAATAAAAGGAAATGCTAGCACTGGGTTCTAACAAGCTAATTCACTCTGAGATTTGATTATCCACAACTTAGAAACAAGTGCAGCTAAGAAATCGTGAACGAGTAGTTCCCTGAGAGGAGGTTTTCCTATTTTTCTTTCAATTCTGTTTTACTGTAATCTTCTGGATTCCAATCCTGTGATAATTGAAATGTAAATACTTGCAAAGGCTATGAGTTTCAAAGCTCCTAATTCTGCTCTCACTAGAGGCTGGTACCATGACAGGAGTTTTGCCAACTCATTAGCTCCCTCAACCAAGGGTGTTGCTCTTCGTCTCTCCTCACTGTGCTGCCAAAAGCTAATGCAGACACAAGTCCTGCAGCAAAAACACTTTTGACATGTTAAGACTAAATTCTGGGAACTGATTTAAGCTCTACCTGAGAGGGACTGTTTGTACCTGAGTGTGTGGGTGCATGCAGGAGAAGGGCCTGAATTAGGTTTTCTGCTGAGTTTGTCAGTTCATCAAGACACGCTGTTCCATAACAGAGAGCCAGTCCAGGCCTGTGTCCAGATGCTCTTCAGCTTCACAGAGTTTACAGACTAAATACAGAGCTACCTTTTGGGAATGTCTTTAATCTGTATTTCCACCTACTCTTACTAAAGCAGAACCCAATTCTGCAGTCCCTCCATGGGAAGCAGAAGTGTATCCATGAGAGTAAGTGGAGCTAGCATGGATATTTTATGGTAGCCTGAGTAAAGGGGGGCAGAAATTGCTTGTAATGATAGCTCAGCCACCTGTGTCCTTTACCCAAAAAATACAGCATTTAACACTGAAGTCCTAATGCTGAGTCTGGAGTGAAAATGGGGAATGAAAAAGCACACAGCTGTGAGCTGACACTTTAGACTATGAAAAATGTCTTCCACACTTTTTAAGTCTTGGTTTGTCTCTTCAGGAAACACTTAATATGGCAGTGGGGAAGTGTTATTAAAAAAGCAAAATGAGAAACCTGCTTCATTGCCTGGTAACCATACAAGCTTTGTAAAAACCAACATGAGAATAAGTGACCTCCTGTCACTCCTTAGCCAGAAGTTAAATTTGGAAAATAATAGGGCATCCCACAAGGATGGGATAGGAGGCAGAGAGGCTTTCTGTATTCTGCCCTGGTTTTGCCCTTTCTTCACTCTTTCTCCTTTGTGTTTATGTGAAGAGGATATTGATTCCATAAGTGACAGAGGCCAGGTAAGTCAAAGCTCTGCTTTGTTTTTCTGTAGGGAGGAGGTCAGCCTTGTTCCAAATCTAATGCTCCTGGCGTGCTCTCCTCCTCCTTGTGCTGCCTGGGAAGTCTCCGAGAGCTGCCGGTTGCATTTACACTAATGACTGTTTTTCTCCCTCTCCCTCCCCCTCCAAGCTTACTAAGCTTTTTCTTTCAGCATGACCAATAAAACATGAATGCAAATAGGCCTGAGGGGGTTTTTTCCCTCCTTTCATTTTTATTTTGCCACTTTTAGAAGTAACTGAAGAAAACAGTGTCATTCTGTTCCAGAAGAGCTTTTATACCAAGCTGACACTGTACATTTAAATATGTATTGCTTCCTCTATCATTTGCATTTTAATGTTCCAAACCAATAATCACGAAGTCTTGTGTGAAAATGTGAAATAATAAGGATGGAGAGAAGCTTGGATCTGATTCTAAACCTTGTTGAATTACACCTAGAGGTGGCAATTCTGTGAGGGACCGCTCTAAGAAATTTATTTAGGTAAATGTAGATGTTCTGCAAGAGACTGTGCTGAATTGCCCTGAGTGTTTGTGTAAAGACCCCAGCCTTTATATATTGAGTCTGCGCAGCCTAGCAGGCTTTTTCCAGGGCAGCTGGTGCCCTGGTAATATGTCTTCACTCTGTTTTGGAGGAGTTGCCCTCCAGGTATGCTAAAGAGTAGACCCCTTCATTATTTTGCCAATTGCTACTGATACCATTAATCTGGTGACATTTCACCAGCGCGCTGCCTGCCTGAAGCTGGTCTGTAAACGGCACGTGGTTCATGTTACTAAAACAAGTGCCTACCAAAGGTCATAATATTTTTGTGTTCTGCTTCGTTATTGCCATCATTGAGCTCCACAGTATAGAACAGGAGGGCAGAATATCCTACTCAGATTTTACACTGTGGACGTAAGAATTTTGTCTTATGTGCAAAGTTACCCATTTGCAAGAAATTGTTACATTGTGTAATGTTAGAAAAGGTTTTTTCAGTGCTTCTTTTGAATAATGCCTGTAAGTGAGGGCTTAGTTTGGAAGAAGTAAGTACTGGTGGCCCAGTTCTAGAAAAACATTTTTGTCTGCAATTTATTCTGCTTTTTTTTTTGCTTTCAAGAGAAAAAAAATCCAGCTATAAAAGCAAAATACATTTCTTGTATCACAGCTGTCATGAATTTAAATTCCCTCTTGGATCCTTACCACACAGTGTATCTCCACTGCAATTTTACTCCTTTTATAAATATGAAGCACTGAAGAACAAGATATTGAATATTTGAGGTGTAAATCTCAGAGAAGTGTTTTCTTCTCAGTCTTAGGATGGAACCAGAAACAACCCCTTGAACAGCATGAGAACCAGTATGGATGTTTATTCAGAGCTGTAATGATGATCAAGATATTTCTCTTACACCCTTAATTAAACTGCTTTACTGTTTCTTTGCCTGCTTTGCCTGTTTTCCTTCCAGGCTTTCCTCCAGGCCACAGATTAACACTTTCATTATGAACAACTTTAGTAGGAAGCTAAACCCAGGTTACGAGGAATCTATCTCTTCCTCAACATTTTGCCCTCTCTCTGCCTTTCATCTTGGTAATGGTGCAATCAGTTTCAAGAGAAAATGAAGATGAGAACAGCAAGTAAGGAGAAGGAGGAACAGAGTTAGAATAAGAAAAGTGTGGATACCTAGAATTTCCCCTGCTTTATACCCACAGATTTACTTTTTCAATCTTTTGTATTGTATTTCATTTCCAGTAAGGTTTCCCAGATATTTTGAGAAGCTGCTATATTATAATTAAATTAAGTCTTTGTATTTGCTGCTAACAAGATGTTATCCTCATCATTCTTGGAAGCCTGTCTTGGGTTGTGGGTTGATGTGGATTTGCCATCGGCACAGAATCATTTCCTGAACAAACACAAATTGTTAAAGCTCCCCCATTTCCTGGCTCATTGTGACACACACTACTCAACTCCTTGTGTTTAGGTAATAGGATTAAATGCACGGATCACTCATATGGGCTGTGTGTTGGCTGATAAAGATCTCGGCAGAAAGAAGGGTTTAGTTTGAGCAGGTGGTTGGGCTCCATGCTGTAACCTCAAATGCCCTTCTGGAATTCAGTGCTGGGATGTAGAGACCTGGCAAGAGTCAGGTGCTGAGCCTCATCCACCCCTGCAGCCCTCTCACCCTGTCTGCAGCACAGTGCTGTGGCCTGGCTCCTGCCCTGTGCCCAAGGCACAGCATCTTGCACTGGAAAAGAAGCTCCATGAGAGGTCTGAACTCACGGAAAGAGGTGGGTGCCTGCAAATGGGATTTGTGAATGCCAGCACACTGATCAGATGCTACCTAAAAGAGATGGTAGGAAACAAAATACTAAGGAAAGGGGGTGGGTCTGGCCTGAAGCTTATTTGTGAACTCAGCCCTTGAGCTAGATCAGCCCTTTCTTGCAGAAAGCAGTGGCTTTTGTCTCCCTGTGAAGCACTCTTTCCAGGAACAAATATCTGCTTCCAACACCCCCAGCACCACGTGTCTCACTTTTACCAGGTAATCCTTGTCTGACCTCACCACTCAAAAGGGTTGGATGTTTTCAGGATGTCTCTCTCCTTCAACTTTTCCTGGTCTGCTCTGGGTTTCATACACCCATGGGACCAGGTGTTGACTCTCCTGTATCCCTGTGGATTCCCTGATCAGGTGCATGGGAGAAAGTGATGGCACTACCATTTGGGTCTTCAGCACCATGTAAATCAGGGAGCTGTGCAAAGCTGTGGCTGTGCACTCCTCAGAAAGTGAGGATGCATTTGTCCAAAACCCTGATCCTGTGTGCCCAAAGAAAACAACCATGTGCAAGGTATTTTTCATCCTTCCAGGAGAACTTTGACCTCCCAAGGGTGTGTTTAGCAGCCTTGTCTGTGCCAAAAAAATTGGGAGGGGATATTAGCTTGGAACAAACTAATATTGGCATGTTTTTAGACTCCGGCTTTAGGATGCAGATGATGGAAACATCGCTGCGACACCCGAATCGCACTTTGGAGCCTAGGCTCAAACATTGCAGGAGCACACCTGAATGTTGCACTATCACATAACCCTTTTGTTGGACACAGAGTCCCTGATTTGCTTTCTGGTTGCTTTCAAGGACTGGAAGCACATTCTCAGACTTCCCACAGTTTCTGTGAAGTGCTCTGTTTGTTATTTACAGTGTTTCTGTTCCACATGTTGATCTATATTAAACTCAAACCTCTCTGAAGAAAATGGAGACTACAGCATCTTCCCGAGCAGGAAAGTTAAAAGTTTTCTGCTGTGGTTCTTGGGGTTTCGATCTGGTCTTTCAAGAAAGCAAGTGGGAAATTGCACACCCGAATTCCTGCCTGCACTAGCAAATCCAGCAGTAGACACACGTGCACACTTCCTTATCTGCCATGAGCAGGCAGTTATTCTGTGAACCCAGGAATATGAACTTCTTTATTCACATGCCTGTGAATGCTTCTGTCTGCATGTTTTTGACCACAGTCAGTGTAAGACTGAAACTGTCTAATGTGCTTGGAGAATTAAGGGATCTGCTAAAAAGAAGTCCTGAGATAAACCACAAACGTCTGTAACTCAGCTGTGAGCCAAGAAGAGTCTGAGCAGTCATACAGAAATAGGAAGTCTTGTCAATATAGATGGGAGGAAAGGAGGTGAACAATAAGGGTAGTAAATATGGGAAGTATGTTTACGCTTTAAGGGTGTTGCCTTATTTTGGAGGGTTGAAGTTTGTGAGCACTGATGCTGTACAGGGTGAATGTCATCTCAGCAGTTTCTGACTGCCTGAGCTGTTAGCTGCTGTAAGGAAAACGAGACTTGAGCAGTACTATTCTGCATGCTTCCCATGTCTCTTGTGCTTGTTCCTGGTTTTCTTGTGCATGCAAGGGATAGGAAAAGAAAAAAAAGGTGCTATTTGTACGGTCCCCAGGCTGCTGGCCCTGAACTAGTTTGCCTGTTCCCTTTCATGCCATTTTTGCTGAATTTCAAGATGGTTCAAGCAACACTACTCTGTGGCTACACCTAAGCATGACCCTTGTGATGGTTTGTGATCCCTCAGGTCATGGTCATCACATTGACTGTCTTGGAGACGGAAAAAATGCATAAAAGTAAGTATTGCTTTTGCTGTCTGATGGATAGAGTTTCAGGGAAAAAAGATGAGGAAATTGTTAAGATGGTAAGTTATGGATTTGTTTCTGACACCCTTCCCTACATAAAGCAGCACAAAAATTCTCGGAGAGGATTTCTGTGGAAAAAGGTGCTTTTTGGCATGACCCAAGACTGCAGATCCTCCTACGCAAATTATATTTGTCTTCTTTTAAAGTGCACATATAGGATCAAACTCTGGTCCTAGGGGAAATCCATCTGATAAAAGAACACACATCACTCTGTAGTAATGCAACTGTAAAGTTAAAACGGAGGTCTAAACAGATCAAAATAGAGTAATTTAGAAAAGTTCTATTTCAATTTTAGCCATTTTATCTTCAGCTTTTCTTTAAATTCTGTTTACATTTTCCAGGTAGGTCTCAGTTTGAATGGGAAACAAAACAGAACATTTTATTCAAAAATGAAAGAATCCCATACCTCATATTCCAGTATTTTGAAGTCTTCCCGCCCCCAAATATTTTATCATGTGGCAATAGATAGAGTGTAACAGACCCTTAGTAACAAGCTGGAAATTCAAGGAATCAGCCTTTTAACAGAGTAGTGTTTAATTTTGAACTAAATTAATTTTAAATTTATTTTTATTTATTAAAAAACACTGTTATTAATAAGCCAGAAGACTGCAAGTACTTAAGCATGTCATTGAGAGCATGAGGGTTTTCGTCCATTGCAATTCCTATGTCATGTGTCAAAAAAATTTATACGATACAGAATTTGGTTAGTCTTTTTCTGTAGTTAATGCGTAAGTCTAGGTATTCTGTAATTATTATAATATACAATAATGAAACAATAATTTCATTCCTTCTACATAATGGGCTCTACCAGCTTTAATTAAACCTAACAACCTCATTAGTGAATATCATTATATTGGCTTTAGGGAGGCAATACTATCTAGTGAATACAGGATTATTAAATCACTGGAGATCTGCTGTACCAGATGTGCCACCGGGCTGCTGTTTGACCTTGGACGATTGGATTGAAGTCTCTGGGCCTCTTTTACCCCCATGCCAAGTGAGAACCGTCATGTTCCACGTCCTTGGTCCATGGCATTACATGGATTACAAACATCCTGTTTGAGCACTGTACATTTGCTAGCAGAGACACAGAGAAGTCCTGCCCAAGATTCGTGAGATAAAACATTGTCAGCTCCTGGCATGGGGATCCCCGGATGCTCAGTATCTTCAGTAAAAATTAAGTTTCAGTGAATTAAAAGAACATTCATTCTGCACTGTCTTTCTCACTTTGTGCTGGTTTGGCACAGGCTGCACACCCTGTGCATCTGCTGGTGTTCAGATGCCCACCTGGGACCATGGCCTAGGTTCACATGCCCACTCACCAGCAGAAGAGGTGCCACTGCCCCACCACTTCACACATGTGCAGAAGAGATTGGATTGAGTTTTGTCTCCCTTTGCAATTGAATTTACTTTGTGACCCTTTGTGGCCCAGACTGCACTAGGGGTCTTTGCCTGGGTGGCTGGATGCTTGTGTTGGACAACATGAAAGCCTCCAAAAACTGAAGTGGCTTGACCTAAAGATGTTAGGACTTCAGAACTGGAATTGGAGCCACCTCCCTGATGTGAGCAGCTCCTAGGTGGTTGTTTCCCAACAGAAACAGGTCATGTTTTCTGAGGAAAGGCAAACAGGGCAGGAGAGGCTCACATCAGGCTGCCAGCAGGTGCTGGGGGCTGCAGGATAAAGCATCAAGGCACCAGCAGGTGAAAAGGCCTGAAGGAGAGCAGCAGCAGGTGGATACAACAGCAGGGATTGATAACACTTGAGCTACTGGAACTCACTTTTCCCTCAAATGTTACATATTTTGTATTGTTACCAGCAGCAGGGAGCCTGGTTTAACAGAACTGGTTTCTCCAGTTGCCTTTTTATCTCACCTCCCTCCCTGCAGATGATGTATCTTGCGATTCTTGGGTACTGCAGGGAGCCCCAGTTTTGTTATGCTCTCTTTAATATGGGAATGCTTCAAATCCATGTTTGTGCGGCACAAAACAGTAAGTTTCACTGACCATGGTTCCAGGTGGAGCAGGTATAGAGACAGGTGGGACAGGGCTTCTGGAGGTCAAATTGCTGACCAGGGTGCATTATGTACAAAACACACACACTGCTGTTTCTGGCAGCCTTAAAGTGAGGAGAAGAAACAGCTGGGGAATAAGGAATATTGTCATCCTTGGTGCTTGGAAGGCAGATGCTACCTGGTTAGAGGTTGGAGAAAACTGGTCATTCATGACCACTAACTGGTCAAAATGGCAGCAAAGCCAATGTAGATTTGTCAGAAATGCACAGCCATAAACTTCAGCTTATGAAAAAATTAGTGTCACGTGAATTGGTTATTGGAAAAAATAACATAAATGTTTATATATTAGTATGCTTAAGATGGTGTGTGTCTGACTTTCTTCTATTTATAGTAGCTAAATTCTCAGATACACATTGAAGTTAAATTCTTACCACCAGTGTGAAACTGTACTGAGTTTAAGGTCTGTGCCTTCAGTCTCAGGGGGGTTAGCACTGGAAAAGTGTGGATGACTGCAAGTTGCAGCATAAAGTTGAAATCTTTTCAGATTTACCCTCTAGCATTTTGAGGTGATTCATTCGTCATGTTGGCTCAGTCCCTGGTTTCTTTTAAAAGAAGACGTGCCAAAGCAGAGGGTCATGTGAACGTCTGTCTGCTTTCGAACACCGACCGCCATTTTCCAGTAAGTGCCAAGCTTTACCTAGTTTTGACTTTGTTACCCAAACTGACTATCTGTGCTCCCAAATGAACCTATGAAATGCAGATAGTGACATCATTACTCTTATTATTAGATGTTACTGACATTATTTTTTTGTGTAAAGTAGCTGCGACCCACCATGAGTGCCAAAGATGCTGAACTGAGACAAATTGCCACAAAACAATTCCAGTGTCCAACCCTCCAGTTTCTGCCCTTGCTGAACTTCATATAAATAGGTGTATAGCACAAAGTGTAGAACTAGCAGGTTGAATCTCAGGATATGCATCTGTAGAGCTATTACTTACTCTCCAAAAAAAGTTAGGCTTCTTTCAGCTACCTTAGATAAAAATAGAGAGGTAGCTTTGAGATGTTAAAATGGAATAAATTCCCAACTGTTTTGTGAAAATCAGTGGGAGAATGCAAAAGCAAGGTGAAAGAAGGTCCACTGGCATCATGCAGCTGTAAATGGGGCTCCCATTCCCTCCAGAGGAGCAGCACACCCCTGCTGGCCCTGCAACAGTGGTATCAGCAGCACCATTTCCACCACCATGTGCTGGCCATCACCCAGCCAAGAGCACTAGCTGGGAGGAGAGCAATGCTAGGAATAGTGGAAGAACTGCGGACTCTAAAAGAGGAGGATGGGATTTAAAGAAAAGTAGGACAAAAATCCCAAGGAACTAGCAAGAAGAGCTTTCTCTTGTTCCTCCATGCAGAAGGAAATCTGATATTTCACTTCAAAGTACTAGGATTAATTGAACCAGCCCTTTAGATAGTGAGCTGCACTTGTCTCATGGTTTCTGAAATCCAGAATGCTTTTCCTGGTAATGCTTTCATTGCTAGTACAAACACTGTAATTTTATTTCTATGCACAAGATGCTCAGATATATTAGATATATCTAATATATGGTGAATTCAATTATTTATCTTCCTAAAACGTAAACTTTGCGTGTCCCTAAGATACGAGATTGATGCATGGATGCCTCATACAGCCACACAGTTCCAGAAAATGCAAACACATTCACAGGCAGTCTGGACTCGGAATTGTCATGTGCAGGCCACCAGCAAATACAATAGCCATTTTCATTCAAGGAATCCTGGTGCTGGAGTCAGGGTGTATGTTCTGAGAGAGCCCTTTGGTCTCCCGTTTGTCCCAAGGCACTGGAAACAATAATGAGATCATGCTCAGAGCACATCTGCATTATTAACTCATTTTTTTTTCTTCAGGAGAAAACTGAGGCACAAGAAAAAGAAGACTTGAGCAAGACAGCATTTAGCAAAATTTGGTATGGATATTTACTTGTGAAGATCCTACTGTTTATCCTTAATTCTGAGATCACCTTTCCATGATGCAGGAACTGTTTCCTCACAGATATGTGGGGATGAGAGAGAAACAGTGCAATGCTGAGATTACAGCTGTGACTGCAGCCTGAATTGGCCACAGCTTCTCGTGCTAGAGGTCATTAATTTGACAGGTTGCTGCTGTACAAATCCCACAGCAGTACAGAAGCAAAAACCAGATGATTTCCATCATCTTCTCATAATTGTAAACAAAAGACAATGAGAAACATCAGGGAGTCACATTTCACTGGAGCATAGAGACAGTGGGGGGCATAATTAGCATTGGAATCACATCTGCATCAAATTCAAAATTAGTAAAAATAAAGAAAATTCTTCACTTCTCAGATGAAAAGCAGCAATTCTTCTATGCATTGCATTTTTTATTAAAATTGCTTTTCTTACTACTTGCAAGATTTAAATAAAAGATCTGCAAAAATAGACAA
Organism: Corvus hawaiiensis; assembly: GCF_020740725.1. Taxonomy (NCBI): domain Eukaryota; kingdom Metazoa; phylum Chordata; class Aves; order Passeriformes; family Corvidae; genus Corvus; species Corvus hawaiiensis. The sequence goes on from NC_063215.1 coordinate 74,114,458, forward strand.
TTTATTTTTCCAGCCATCTGAGTGGGTATGTTCCCCACATGTGCTATTCATGATTTTAACAAAGAAGGGTGGATAGATACCGAATTGTTTCTGGATTATCATCTTTCAGCAGCAGCCAGATCAGCTTTTCTGCTCTTTTCTATTAGATTATGATCCCTTCATGAAAGATGATGCAGACAAAAGTCACACCTCAAGGAGACATGATGGAAAGTAGGAATTTGCAGGTGTTCTGTTTGCTTTCTTCCCTTTGCAACCTAGACAGAATGAGTGAGGCTTGGATGTCTGCACTGAATTGGTTTTGGGGAAAGATGTGCTCTCATGCACAGAACACCACCCTGAGTTTCAGGATACTGGGAACATTTCTTCCTGTGCCACTGTCTGTTAGGTGACCTTGGGGAAAAACCCACTTCAGGCCCAAACCTTGGTTTCCCTCAACTGTAAAATGAGGTCAGTTATGCCAAAGTCTTATAGGAGCACTATGGATGAAAAGGTATCATAAGAGCTACCTATGCATTATCATTTCCTGGGATAATGGACTCCAGCCTCCTTCCTCAAAGGTGTTTTGGGACCTTAAGGTGAAGAGTGCCTGCTTAGAAACAGGCATCATAGACATGGAAATACTTAATTTATTTACCCTCATCCCTAATTTATTTACTTTTACCCCTATTGGGAGCCTCTCAGGGTAACTGGCTGGTAGGACAACACAAAAACTCTGTGTCCTGGCATGGCTCTCCCTAAAGCAACTAGGCAAGGACACAAGGCTCAGGGACATCCCTAGGCACCTCTGCCATGTCCACCCTGGATACCCGACTCAAGGCAGTGTTTGTTTCCTCAATACATTGACATGGGGAGCGCAGAGCATTTGCCTATGCCCAGGGACTGAGCTATGTGGAGCTTCAATGTGAATTGTAATTTAAAGCCTTTATCTAAATACTCTTTGCTAGCATAGATCAAACAGTGGAAGCAGAGCTGACAGGTTAATCCCATTGTCAGGAGATTTCAGTATTTCCAAAGCAGGTTTTGTCTGGATTTGGAGTGAAACCCCCGAGGCTGCTGTTCATCCTGGGAGGGAGCAGCATCTCTGTGGAGAGGAGATGGTGGAAAATGGGGCAGGGTTCAGCCAAATCCAAGCTCTGCCAGAACTGTTTCTAAAACTAGCAAATTATGGAACATTTTGACCTTGTTAGCCAGCATTTCCAACAATAAAAACAGTCAATTTTTTTTCTCTTTCCTGAGCAACCCTATTCTGATAATATACAATACATATTTGTCCAAAAATATATCAGCAAACCACAAAGCTTGCAGGTTTACCTCCAAAATTTCAAAAGCTTCATGACCTCTTTGAATATTTGAACCCTTTTATTCATCTGCTCTTCTGAAAATGTAGAGAAAGGCTACATGAGAACAGCTCTTCTTAAAACAATTCTCAACATAGATGAGATGATCTTTACATTGCATTTGAGCACCCATCCTGCATACCTCCCTCTGATTCTAGGTCTGATCTGTACCCACATAAGCATAAGGCCAGCCTCTGGCTAAGCTTTGAATGCCACTGAAAACCCACAATAAATAATTGCTCTTCCTGAAAAGAACTTGTCCCAACAAGTGGAAATCATTTCATAATGGCTTGCAAGATTGTAATTCTTCAGTCTCCAAGCCCCAGTGATACAATAAGATAATAAATCTCACTGAAGAGTGAGGTGTGCTGTAATTGATGGGAATATGTAGACAGAGAATGTAAATCTCAAAGTACATCTGGAGCATCTGAACAGGTGATATGTGCACAGTGAAGATGACAGAACTGGGCGTTTTTCACTTGGCGTCATTAAAATTTGTTTGCCAAGCTTAATTGTAAATGTGATCTCTAATCTCAGTTTTCCATATTTCATTTGAAGGCATTACTTGATAATTCCAGTGGTGTTGCTGATGATTTGTGTGGCTGAAAAGTAACACTAGGTCACAATTCTGCTTTCTCAATTTGGTGCAAACATGAACAGCTTCTCTTCACCACCACTGTATCTCTCCAGGAACCACTGCATATGTGACACCACAAAAAGTCTGTGTTGTCTCTGTGACACATTGACAGGCATGCCCCAGCTTGGGGGTCATGTCACCAATTTTCACTTAGTCAGCTGAAATAATTCACACTCCCTCATGGACAACAATACAGTGAGGGATTTTTTTTTTTTTAAAGGGTTTTTAAATGGATTTAACAAAGTAACAAAACTCCACTTGCAATCAGTGTTGAATGATAGTTAATAAATGCAGAAGAACTTGAGATTAGCAAGCAAATAAATCATTACAAAAAATAGTTAGGCTTGCCATTGTAAAATATGCTCTAAATTTCCTGGGTATTGAAAAGTAATGTGCATTTTGACCTATTTTCTTATTTGAGAGCATATCATTAATTATTTCTTACAAAAACATTACATAAAAAAAGCCATTGTATCTGTAAATGAATGGTAAATCACAGCTTAACTGAGATGAAAAAAAACCTGCTCTGTGAGTCTTCCTCTAAATATTACTTTTAGATTTTATAAATGTAAACCTTCTGCATCCAATATAAGCATATTTTGTAGCTAATTAGATTGATTTACATATTGTTGTATAACAGAAAAAACCCCCTCATTTCTCTTGGTGGAAGGAATGACTGAAGGTTGAGCTCCTTAGAGACACCAATCCTTCCCCACTTTTGCTCTTTGTTTTCAGGTATTTTCTCTTACTTAGAATATTCTCCTTGCCCTTCAGACTCATCCTCCCCCGACCTGAAGGTTGAATTTAATATGGATGGAAAGAGAGACTGTTGATTTGTGGTAATGTCTAAGAGGCTGGGGCACATGGGCCCAAGAAAATGTCACTGATTTGTGCTTCTTTTCTTCCCTAGCTAATTCAGAAAATTCTTGATCAATCAAGCATAGTCCTACGAGCACTGGAACTCATGTAGCAGATCTCTAAAACACTGTACTTCACTTTCCTGTCTTAGTTGCAAGAGTTGGAAATGTATCCATAGGTGTCTCATAGTTTGAAGATGTAGGGGTTAAGATCTTTGAGCCTTTGGCTTAATGATCTCCTGTGAAGTCTCTTCTATGGCAGATTCTGGAGGGAATCATGATTTTTCTCACCATGGCTGCGCTCTGCTTTTTCTTTCTTGAAGCTGCATGCTGGACAAACACATCATCAGCAACAGTGTTGGCAGCTCCAGATTCAGCCTGCAGTCCAACAGCTAGGCTTGAAAATAATAAATTGTATTATGATAAAATAATTACTTCATTTCTTTAAAATTAAAGAAAAAATTACACATGCTGTGTTTGCAAGAGGAAAAGCCTTATCATCAATCACAGCACATAAACTGTTTTAGATGCACTGTTTAAGTTCTCTTTGAAGGTAAATATTTTATTATGCCTTCAAAACACTAAGAGTTTATAGTTTATAACAAATGAGAAAATCAGGTTTCTATGTATGTATCCTTTGGTTTCACAGCTTACTTCCCCTCTCTTTAAACATACTCACATTCAAAGAGTCTATTGCAACATCAAGCTCTGGGAAATTAGTTTACAAATTGAGGTTGGTTTTCAAGGAGTGCTTGCATGCTTAGAGTTTGTGTTGATGCTTTCCAGAGGTCTTTATAATCTATAAAGAGGCCATGCAATTTGGATAAAATAACAAATGATCAGATATTCAGAGGCTGTTTCAGTTCCTGGAGAGGGGAATCCTGGCAGAATACTCTTTCTTTGAATGGCACAGAGGACTTTGCGCAGGGAAGGAAGGAAAGTTACTGTACATAAACAAGCACGAGCACTCAGTTCCTGAGCTCCAACGGTACTGGAATGCTCAGCCCCACTGCCTGTAGCACTGATGGTCAACTTCATACACACACAGTGATGTATGAAAGTTTCTATCAACAAACAAGCAGCCTTATGTACTGATTTATGTCTTAACTTGGAAGAAAGGAAAGCAGTGGAAAGAACAAAAGTTAAGTCTCAATGTGAGAGAGCACCGCACATCTCCACCGCCTGAAGGCTCCAAGGACAAAACGGGTGATCTGTTGTGTGGCACAGTCATGATCTTAGCAATGCAAATACACAGGAAACAAAAGGCAGCACAGTTTGAAGCTACAACTCATCTCTGAATCACAAGAAAGGCTTCTCACCTGGTACATGTCTGATTGGAGGCCTAACGCTGCATCTAATTAGATGTGTCAGAAAAGAAAAGCTTGCAAAAATCATTTCACAACTGTTCTGTTCTTTAAGGAGAAAAAATTCTTCCTTCAAATGTGTTACAGTCCTTCTAAGAATGTGCATGCAAACACATACAAAATTACCTGCTTGGGGATTTCGAAGCTTCAGTGTTTTGATTTCTCCTTTACATTATTTTTCTATGGATGCAGAGAGAAATAAAGATGAACTCTAACACTGGAAAGTCAAGAAAAAAGGAACTGTTGACCTAGCCAGTTAACAAAGAGATCTCGCCCTGGGCATGGCAGGCAAGTGCCTCCTCCACCCAGACTTTAGTTCTTCAAGGACATTAATGTGATTTTTCATGCAGTAACAGTTTGCTCTTGCCAGTGCATGTCTAACAGCTTACCCTGTGGCTCTGATCTATTAGCAGTGATGAATTCCAGTCAAGGGAAACAAGTTAAGCTGCAGTATCTCTTGAACTTTAAAACATGACAGAGCATTAATGAGGACCATCACTGGCTTATCTCCATAGAGTGGTGCCTGATAGCTCCTTTGCTTCTATGTTCTCTACCAATAGTGATTTGCAGGAATTTCTCTAGAATTCAAACTCTCCTTTCCCCAGTGTTGCTCACTGATCACAACAGCCCCTGTATGTTTCTGGGAACTAACTTTTTTTAGGCTGCACCTGTAGTAGTAATCTCCAAGAGAAGAGTCAAGCATATGGAGAGGGCATCCTACCAGGATTGGTCATCTATTCAGTAGCATGTGCTGGTTTAACTGTTCAAGGCTGTACTCTTCACACTGCCACAGTAGTGGGCTGTAGCGAATCGCTTTCTGCTTGGAATGCTTTATCTCCTGTTTCCATTCCCAGTCCTGCTGACAAATGTTTGGATAGATTTTCTGGTTGGAGGATGAGCTGCAGTATACATGTGTGTCGGTAGAGCTGGCGAGGAACAAAGACATGCTGAAAACATACTAGAATTAAAAAAACTCTAGGGTACTCAACATAAAAGCCAGCAGCAAAGGTTTAAACCCACCACAAAGGCTGAGAATCTGCAAGTTAAGGCACAGCACCCTCTGCTTAGCCCACATCACCCTGCCTTGGGGCTGTGCTGTGCAGTGCACCAGAGAGCTGCAGCATACCTGTGGGAGTGAAGCAGCACCACTAACAGGATCTTCAGGTCCTCGAGCGTTCAGGTTTTCTCCCATGCTTGTCATCCCCCTGGAGAAGCTCCCTGTAAACACCTGCAATGCCACTCTGTTTCTCCTCTTTCCAGTCTGCCCTCACGCCCCTCCGTGGGGACAAGAGCGGCAGGGCTGGAGGTGAGCCTGGCATCTCACCTGGAAGGTAACAACAGTGTGTCCTCGTGGGAATGGCATAGCTGTAGCTTCTTGCCTGGCAGATTGTTTGCCTGTTGGGGCTGTCTTTTGTTCCGTTTGTGCAGTAGCTGGCACAATGGGGTCCTGGCACAGCATTTTTAAATACTGGCATCATGCAAATGGAAGACTCATCCCCATTTGCCTTCCAACAGAGCAGCTGGTTTGGAGCCACTTCTCCAGTAAAATGGAAGGAATCTTCACATTTTTCGTATTGAGGCATGTGCTATTTGCTAAACAACTGGGCACTCCTGTGCAGATGTCACATCCTCAGGAAGTTTGCACTACCTTTGCCCAGGACAGAAGACCTCACATTGAGTTGCTGGCTTGTGCTATTCCTCTGCTTCTCTTACTCATGCCCAAGGAAGTCTATAACCCCAGACTTATTCGAGGTGGATGAACCAGCACAATGAGTGAGAGCAAGGCCATTGCTCAGAGCTTTACTGTTGTCATCTGGAGCATTAGAAGCTTTCAGCTTTAACCTTTTACCTGTTTTTTTTACCATTTCTCTTTAACTTTTTACCCTTTTTGTTGTTGTTGTTTTTCAGCAAACAAAAACGATTTGTACTGGGGAAATGCTTGCTACTAGCATTAGATCAGCTCCTCTGGAGTGTAGAATATGCTTGCTGTATCCATGGGGCAGTAGTAGGACAGGGACCTTTTGTGGTGCGTCTGATGCAATGATAGGTTTAATAGGAGGCTTGTGCTCTCAGCACAATGGAATCTCTGGGAGGAAGAGCTAACTTCTGGTGGGCATCCCCTTTGCTCCCAAGGCAGCTACAAACTGCTTGGAAAAATCCTGCTTTTTAATCAGAACTCAGATCCTACTGCCACGGACAGAAATTAGCCTTGTACTTTGCTCATCTTGTTACCACCTCTGACAGCGCAAGGGCCTCAGGCTCACTAAGCCCTCACGGTGACTGACCCTTCTCCCAGCTGCTTTGTTCCACACACAGCAGAAGTCTGCAGTGCAAAAAATTAGATGTCCTCTTCTCCATGACACAGGGTCAGGATTATTCCTCTCCAGAATATATGCATTTGGCCCTTCAAAGACCAAAGATTCAAGTAATGTTACTTCTGCAGCTCCCTGAGCAAGCATTCAAAATTTAATAGATCTCACCATTACTATATTTTCACTGATGTCTCCCCTGCACTCTTTTCATGCCAGCAGCTTACTTGTTTTTCTAAGCCTAGGTTTTAGCACAATCATTTGACAATAACTGTTTATAATGGGCATCGCGAGAGATGTGAAGTTCTGAAAACTTCTGCAGCGGAAGGAATGCAACAGCAGTTTCCTCTACCCAGGCCACAGCCTCAATTGCCACAAATCAGCATGGATTCACTGCCAAGCATAAAGTCTGCACTCCTTTACATCAGCAAGAATACCTGCCTAAGAATTTCAGACCCACGTATAATAAGGTTAAATTTTTCTCTCTTCTTGTTTCTGAAACCATGCTGAATTTTAAGCTTTCTTAAATCCACCCCAGTAATTGTCATTCCTTTGAGCCAGAATTATTGACAATCAAATTTATCTATAATGAACAAGAAGAGAGATTGAAGAAAGGTTTTCTATTTTGGATATTTTTTTGTGTGTCCTTTCAGTGTCCTTCCACAGTCCTAATTCCCTCCCTCCCTTACCTGAAGTCCTTCATGCCAATGCCTCTGAAAAAAACCTGGAAAACAGAGTATGTTCTTTTGGTTTTGGTATTTTTCTTTCCCCAGCCTTATTAGCTAGCACTGTATACATCATCATAATTGTGGTAAGATGCTGTCAGCATCCCTGCCTGGTTTCACAGATTGCTCTGACTGCTTTCCAAGCATCCCTAAGAATACCTCAAGACAGTGATGTATGATGGTGAGTAGAAGGCTGTCATTATAATGGCTGCTCTCTTCCCATGGATTTATATCAGGAATCACAAACATGTTAGACTGGAGAATCTCCTTTGAAAGTCTGGGGTGGAAGAGGTGGGCAAGAAGAAGCTGAGATGCATATACTGTATTCCTTATATCCTCTGACTCTGAGCAACACTGAACACAGATACCATCTAAAGCTAGTTATCAGTGTGCTGTTTGTTCATTCTGAGCAGGCAGATTATTTGTAATTGTTAATCTGTATTGTTGTACTACCTGAAAATCAAAGCAGAGGGCACTTGCTGGAGTAATGACCTTGTAAAGAAAGGCAGCACCTTGAAGCTGCTGCTTATTGTGAAGGGTTCAAAAATGGATATTTCATACAATATTTTTTGTGTCTTCCACTTCTTACAGAGGCAGATGCAGCAATAAATGCTGCATGGCTGGGAACCAAACATACATATGAGCACATTCTTAAAGGTCGTCTGTCAACAAATTCAAGTTTTAGAGTCATGGGCAGTTCTTGAAAAGTGTGCAAAAGCTTCCTCATTGTTCCCTCTGCTTGACTTTTATGCCCATTAGCAGCAACACAGATAATTAACTGCAGACTAGCTGTTCCACTGCTGAAATTTGCAAACCTGCCACATTGCTATAATGAAAGATAATGCCTTTGGGGACAAGAAAAGTATAGATTTTTTTCCCAGAAACATATTTTGTAAAAGCAAGCAAGACATCACTCTACCAATGTTTTTAAGCCTTTACCGATCTGTCCAGAGCTTGTCTTTAGGACATCAGACTGAAGAATTCATGCCTCTAGGAAAACAGGTTGAAGAATTCATGATAGAGTTCAGAGAACTTTTTTTTGCTTTCTCTTTGCTTTCATTTTCCCGGTCAGAAAGGTACTCAGTCAGTGTCCCAATGCTTTTTGGCCTTTGCTGGGTGGAGCAGAATGATAAGAACAAGGTGGGACTGGCACATGTGGAGGACTGCCTTTGTGCTCCATCTGATGGAGCTTGTCCCTCATAAACACAGTGTCCATGGAGGTTTATGTCCTGAATGTAGGGGAAGGCTACTGATTGATATCTTGTCCTAGGTGAGGATGGTCTGGGCTCTGTTCCCTATTCTACCATTCTGTCCTTCGGGCACATATTTGCCTGTGCATCGTGTTCCTCAGAAACAGTGAATGAGAAAGGGTTTACCTGAACCTGAGGGCTGGCCACAGGGGTTGCCACCAGTGCTTAGCCCCACTGGCCAGCATGGGACAGCAGGAAGACCCCAGAGCAGCAGAGAAAACATCCAGAAGAGAATGTCCTCTTTGCAGCAGTGGGTGACTCTGGAGGAGGCTGAATTGTCCTTAGCAACTGGTATGTGTCTTCTGGCTTTGTTTCATCCCAAAGGAGCCCAGCCCATGTGCTTGAGGCTGCCCTGCCATCTGAACAAGCACAGAGAGGGCGAGCGTATGGGAGACCCAAGATCTAAGGCAGGAGCATGGAGGCCCTGCACTGGTCTGTCCGAAGCAGCTCTGGCTATCATTTCTTTTCTTGCAATCTGGCTCTGGGCAAGTTTTACTTGTTTTACTTGACCAAACACCATGCTTTGATTCCAGGAGAGTCCCCTCCTTGCAGAGGAAACGAACGCTGTTAACTGCTATAGCTCTGAATCTGCCAGAGTTGGGCTGGGACTCCCATCAAACAGCTGCACAGGGAGGATGGGGGTGGTTGCCTGCTGCTAACTAAACTCATGTCTGTAATGCTCTGTGACCCCTGTGTCATTCCGCCCCCTGCCACTTGGGAGCCTGTGGAACGGGCTCAGGAAGGCAGGGATGCCTCCGGAAGTTCCTGCACACTGCCTCCAGTCAGGTGCTGAGGCACAGCTTGTCTCGAGTATTGGAAGGCTCCCAGCCCACACATCCTGCAATAAGGAGGGCCCATCTCCACTGGGTGCCTGGAGGCAGTCATAGTCTGCTGTTTCTCTGGAACAAAACTTGCAATTTTCCCCAGTAAGTGCTCCCAGTTGTAGCAACAATTCCTAAGTCACGTCATGTTTTACTAGCTTTGCATGCCTTTTATACCAAGTCGCTATCAAAGGCATGCATATGTCTTGATTCAAAATTATTCAAGATGTGGAGCCTCCAGATTTTATCAATGAAAAAGGTTTTGTTCACCTACAAAACTGTTTTTAAAAATGCATTTCTTAAAATGAATTTACAAAAGCATAGAGATGCTCAGATGTACTGGTATGTAGTTCTTGGTTTAAATGACTGCAGCTTTAAAAATGCTGAACTCCACTGTCGTCAAAACTAGCTTTTTCTCTCTATGCAATCTACAAGCAAACCCAAATCCAATCAAGCTTAAAACATCTGGCCCCAGTCACAGCCAATTTATGGGCCCACAATTTTTGGTTGTAACCCATGTGAGGGTAGACTGCTTCTTCCTCCACCCCAGATGGGCAGGGCTCAAGGGCAGCCTGGGCTGCTTTGGTTTAGAGTCTCTAAACTGAATTGCATTCATGAGGAAAAGCTCCCTCCCAAAATAGTTTTTTTGATGAAATCGTGTTTGTCTTAAAATTGCAAAAAGTGCCAGAGGGTGCTCATGGGTCTCCACTAATGCCATCAGAGTCCAAACTCACCTCTTTCACATGCAGGTGTCATTAGGGAGCACTGGACTGTGATTTCAAGAAGGCATAGCTGGAGAGAGCATGAGGAAATGTAGCTGACCCAGCCAGCGCCTTCCTGGGGTGCCCAGGGCCGCAGCTGCCAGGGATCAGGGCTGCCCTGTGTGGAAGGATGGCCTCTGTGAGGGGCCAGCCATGGTGGGTGGCACGGCTGGGCTGTGACATCAAGGGGGTTGCAGCAATGCAGCTCAGTCCAGCATAGCCATTGATGTGGCTCTTGGCACCACATCTGAGGAGACCACTGCACAGCAATTATTTCACCTCAGGCATTTTGCATTTGAAACAGCCAAAATTTCAGCTGGTGTTGAACTAAAAATATACTGGTTGTGTGCAACTGTAGACCCTCTCTGACATCCATTTACCCCAGAGCAGCAACGGTAAAGCACCCAGAGGAAGGGATTACTTGGAGTTTAGGAGCATGCACCGATGAACCTTGCATCCTGAGAACATTCTTTATTTGTCTAACTTATCTAAGATGCACTTGTAGATCTGATGGAAGAATATATCCCTAAGAAATAAAGCCAAGTGGACAGAAGTGAAGGATTAGCTTTATTCCATACTGTATAACTGGAGACCTGTGTGCAAAAATAGACTTTTTTTCCTCTCTGTCCTATTTCTACTTTGGAAAATTTCATATGTCCTGTCCAAGCTTATGGTGTTTTTAAGAGATAAGCACATCATTATCTAGTCTGCAGTAAAGGGTATGGAAGGGAGAACAGTCAATAGTTTTAACTTAATCCTAGTAAAATGGATCAATTTTATTCTTGATGATAACGATGTGTTCAATATCCTATACAATGAGGGATTTTGTAATTGGCCATCAGAAACACAGTTAATAGGAAACAGAAGCTTATACCTGGGGCTGTAGCTGTGTAAAAGTCTTTCTCCCATCCAGCTCCTCAATCACACACTGAAATTTTGCCCCAAACTTCACACTGCAACTTCCACCGCTTTTATTTTTCCATGGGCACACACCACTCTCAGCACCAGCTGTCAGGGGTGTTAGGGTGCCAAAGAACCGATGCAACCTCCCCATGTGCTGGAAGAAAGGGACTGGTCCTGCAGTCCCTCCTCTTACTGTTTGGGCACACAGAGAGCCTTCAGAGAAAAGGTGGGTGGGCTCACTCCCTGATCCTTGGGTTTGGTCTTTGCAAAAACACATGTGGGCTGATTGCAAATGCCAATCCTTAGATCAGAGGGAGGCCACGTACCAGTGCAGGGCAACCCACTCCCACCTGCACACAGTTAGTAGCAAATGCATGGAGCCGGCCTCATTTGGTTGTTCTTGGTGCCCTGGAGTACACAAGGCACCATTTAAGGTGTTGGATTATACAGATCCATATTGTAAAAAGCTAAGGAGATGGCTTTGAATGGAGGACAATAAATTTTCAAAGAGGAAGAGAAAAAAGCTGGGATGTCTTAAATTATTCCACTCTAATAAGTGTGCAATTGGTGAATTGGATAGAAGAAATACCATTCTTGCTTTTGCCAAGCAGCTGTTCTCCAGAGGCTTCCAAATCAGCAGGTTTGTGCCCTTTCATCCCTTACACAGTCCAGAAAATACCAGTGGAAATATCAGCCATTCAAATAACCAATGTCAAATGCACAGAACAGCATATCCAGCCTTTTTGGATTGAGTCCTTCTCCGTATGCTGAGTAGTTTTGTACCCCACCTAATATGGACTCAGGTTCTCAGGAGACTTTCATTTTTCAGATTTCGGGAAGTCTCTGAAAGACTTATGTTACCCCTAAAGCTCTGGGACAAAGCAGTGATCAATGAGCTGTTCCTCCAGCCCAGTGGAACTCGCCACAACGAAGAGAAAACCCACTCTTGTGGGACCTGGATTTCTCAGGATTTAGCCCAAAATGGTGGTAAGAAGCTTCCCTGAAAGATGAAGACATTCTCAGCCCTCATTCCTTGCTGTGGTTACAGACAAGGCACTTCCTTTGCTGTTTCTTTATTTCATATAAATGCAAGCTGAAGTGTGTGTGTTTACATATATGTATACATGCATATAAAAGTACATTTACATATAGAAATATGCACACACACACATGTACATACACAAATGTATATACATCAATGCATAGAGTTAAAGGATCTCAAAAGCAAGCACTGTGCTGTGCACACCTCTTCCTATGTGGAGAGGATGAGAGAGCAAGCGCACGACAGCTGTTGGTTGTACTGCTTAATGAACCACTCTGAAGCATTACACTGCCTAGTGTGGCATAACCAGCACAGAATAAACTAGAATCAAAGAGACAGGACTGGGTGCTAAGGTGGAAGAGTAAAGGAGCCTGGGGAGAAAGAGAGCTGCAGGAGGTCTGGGTGTTGGCTGGGGAGGAAAACAGGCGTGCAAAATGTTGTGTCACAGCAGCTGGAGTGGGGCTTGGGAGTGTTGAAGGAAGGTAGGTAGATTGAGTAGGAAGATAAGGTAGTAGGGAAGTGGGATGCAGTATTCAAGAGTTAGGTGAAGGTGGAATATTTTGAGGAGGTGATTGGAAATAGGTAATTCAGTCAAAAAGATTTTATGTGTAACGAAGGTAAGTTGGAGGAAGGGAAGCTTTGCATTGACTGTGAAATTTATGTCAGATCATACTTAAAACTGTCTCCTTTGCATCTGTAATCTCGTATCAGGGTTGCCCAAATGTCTTGGAGACTGAGATGAGGTCTCTACTGTAGGTAAGCAATATCCCATGTGACTGCATTGAGAGGAGATCACCAGAAACTCAAAAAAAGCCTGCCACTCTTCACCACTACTTGCTCTTTGCTCTTGCTCCAGGCTCAGTCATGAAACGCGAAAATGTTTCCTGCAAACTATTTTAGACAGAAGCAAAGGAATTGCTGGTTATAAATGGAACAGCATGTCTTTTTTCATCTGTGTATTCACAGCGCTGGAAACAAGAAAGAGCTGAAGATGTAGTTATTGAAGCAAATGAATAGACATAATAATTTGAGTTCTGCACATGAATATGGAGGAGGAATTAAATCACGGGCAGTGTGTGATATTTTAACCCAAAACTACAACTTCTGCAGAACATTTTCGTATAAATTTGTGCTCAAAGAGGTTCCTAAACCACCATTAATCAGACTGTTTGGATTTCTACTTCAAGAAAACCAGAATAACAACATGAACTTGAAAAATCAGATCAGAATGACCTTCTTAATGTTGTTTTCAGTCACACCATGGCCTGCTGCATAACGCGAATTTCATTTTAAGTAGCAGTCTGTTTTGCTATCCATCACTGAGCATGATAGAGTTACTTCCTAAAAGGAATCCCGGTCATTTGATAAGCATCACACACAGTTATCAGCTATGTCCCAGGGAGTTTTATCCCTCACTTCGTTAGAAATATTATTTCCCCAAAGCTTTCTGGAAATGTATACATTTGGCAAAGTTTGTATCGAAGTCTCAAACTCAGGTTTCTCTGAGCACCTCCCCTGACACAGAAGCCCATGCCCGGCATCTCAGGGCTGGCAATAGGTTACACCCACCAGCATGTTTGCACCTAGTTGGGGTGGCTGTTATTGCCCTGGGATCTAAGGGACCCACTGAGAACACGGACCTCACATTTTAGGAACTGATGACATAAGCATGCTTGAAATTCAAGATAGGCAAGCTAATAGCAGCACTGTGGTAGCAGGGCAGGGAGATCAGAGGTCAGCCTGTAGCAGAGCCTGAATGCAGGCAGCCTCTCCCTGGAGAGGAGCTGTGACCCACCGAGACACAGCAGAGCTCGCTGGTGCGGTGCATCCCCAGGCATTTTCTGAGTATAGCTATAATTCAAACCCATGGCATTTTTTTTGAAAAATGTTTTACCACCTCATCTATCTAGGTCTGATTTGATTCCATCAACGAAGCAGCTGAGTTTTCTCTTTTTTTTTTTTCCCCCAACATGAATGCAAACTCTGTAAGTTGCAGGTGTCGGGAAATCTTAACATAATGTTGTGATGGGCTGGGACAGAAAGTATATGGTTCCTCAGCTCCTACGTATTTAACAATAATAAAAAGGCATCACAAGGCAGAGCAGATAATACTGATTTATTGCAACCCTATTTGCATGTATACATGAATATACACTTTTATTTGGACTTTATGATTTATTCATTATATACATAAAGAGATAATGAACAACACATCTGCATGCTATGAATCCAGGTTTCATTGAGGCTTTTTATTTACAAAATAGAGACAAAATCCCTGAGGATGAACCTTCTGCTCTCTTCCTAGTGTACTGTATTTGGGATGTCAGGAGTCTTTAAAGTCAGTCTTTTATTTAAAATAAATACGCAGACATCATGAGAACAAGCATATTATCACACAGAGACACAGGCAGGCTATATATCTTCAAGTTAAGAAAACACTTTTTTTTAGCATGGATTATGCACCTGCTTTGTTTTTTCCTGTTACTGGGAAAATCAGACAAAACAGGAATTCACTCATTAAAAGTGACTGAAGCTGCAGTTTTGAGAATGTCTCTGCATGTCAATGACTTAGCACAGTGGAAAAAAACCAGCAGTACAACAGCTCAAAACCTACTCACAGAAGGTAGTGATGATATTTAGCTGTTTGACATGATAATTTTCACAGCAATGTTTAGTTGTATTTTTTTTGGTAAATCCTTTTCTAGTGCAAACAAAATATAATGGATTTTCATCAACCAAAAACTGGAAAGCCTGAAAAAGAAAACCCAAACAACAAAGCCAAAAAATCCTTCACCCCAATGTATTTGCTTTCTAAAATGTGAAATTGTAAAAACCAGTTACTGTCATTTCTTTTCAGTAAAACTTACATTATCAAACCCAGGTGTAGAAGCAATACTCCTAGAGAAATGTACACAAACCATTCTAGTATAACCCAGATGTGTGAAAATTTTTTCCTATCTCATGAAAATTTAAAACTTTACAGAGATTTCAGCACAGCTTTGAACTCCCATGAATATAACACCTGATTGCCTTTCACCTCTGGTGGGTTATTAACTGTGATGCCTATACCAGTAGATGCTAAAATTTCCATGAACCCTGAGTGTGACTGCAGAAGGTGTAGCACTCAAAAGCTTGCTTTCTCAGGTTTTAAGATACACTAAATGCAAAAGTCAGCAAAAGCTCCTATGATTTCAATGAATCTGTTTGTCCTCTACACTTCCAGTGGAGTTGGAGAGGTAAAAATCATGTATTCCCTGCTAAATCTTGTAATTTAGCCACAGATTCCGCATCAAAAAGACGTAAATGTGAAACGTATTCTGCACATTTATATGGAAATATTAACACAGCTCCTGAAAACTTGTGGTTCTCATGGTTGAAGCAGCCTGTGCTCCATCTTTTGTGGAAGCCATTTTGTTTCCAGTGTATTTATGCAAAATAAGCTCTCAGTGCATAAAACTTAGTCCCATGCCAGCTGCAGTCTGCTCAAAGGGGCACAAATAAAGCCAGTGGAGTGCAGAAAAGGTATCTCTTATCCCAGCAGGTCTGCATCAGCCCCTGTGCTTTTACTGGGGCCCTGGATACTCAGAAAATAAAATGTGAAGGGCACCCAGTTTATTGGAATTATTAGGAACTTTGAAATATAGTTATATTATTATTTATAGATATATATTTATATAGTTCTTCAAATTTCCCTAGTACAGAAAAAGACCCAGCTCACTGGGAAGAATTCATTCTAAGTCTGTTGTGGCTGATGGTGTGATCTCACTAGCAGGTCAGATTCAGCATGTCACACAGTGCTGCATGTGGCTGAGAAATCTGATTAGGAAAGCCTTTGCCTGTGCAGACATAAAGGGACAGGGACCACAGAAGAATGTGGGATACCACTGTTGCCTCCAGCTCTTTATCTCTAAAAACTTTCCTTCAGCTTCCCTGTACCCAGGAGCTTTCACAGCTTTGGCTGTCTGAACTGGCTCCACTTGTTATCTATATTGTTTCTCTTATATAAGGCCCTTTAATCATCAACAGTTTCTGCTTTCAGAAGAATATATCAACCCCGAAAAACATGTTCAGACAAATGAGGGAGAGCACAGGCTCTTGTACAGTATTTCTTTTAATCTCTGGCCACTCCTGCTCCTTCAGGGACAACGATCCCATAGATTGCAGGGGGGAAATAAAAAAACCCTCTGAAACATCTTGAGCCTCTCATGCGGTTTCTCTTCTTGCAACCTTTTCCTTTACCAATGCCATGGTAATTTTCATGCAAGGGGATCAGGGTGAAGGAACAGATGCTGCTCCCATTTCCTCCCTGTTATCATCCCACTCCCAGCGATGCTCCCTGTAATCGTTCCATTGTACAGCTGCCTTTCCTATAAAGCTGAACAATGAATAATGGATGCAAAAACTAAGTGGCGTTTCAGGTTCATTAGTATGCATATTGTTATAAATTCATTTCAGTAGGTGCTGTGAAGCCACTCTCCTCTCTTTTGTATTTTGAGGTGTCACTGCTTCAGGCTCTGCTAATGTTCATTTTGTATTCATTCATTTGTGTCTGTAGTTTTACCTGGATTGTAGGCTATTGTTCTTATTTGCAAAGCTTGGGTTTAATTTCCTGTAGGAAGCTTTTCTTTTGTCTCTAGGGCTCACTCTCCTATTACTATCCACCTTGAGAGTACTAAAGCACTGTCCTGCTGGTAAAATATAATCTGTTTTGTAGAGTTCTAATGAAAATGTTACCACTTATGTTCTTAAAAAAAAAAAAAAAAAAAAAGAGAGAAAAGAAAAGAAAGATCAAGATTTTCCTATTCTAGGTGTTGCTATCCAGGGCTTCCCTTCTGTTCATTCCTATTTCTGAATGTTAAAGAGCTCACAAGTCCCTAAGCCACAGTCCTGCAAATCCTTGTTACCTTTGACCCATGTCCAGCTGCCAGCAGAGGCTTTGCTGGTATTGCTGGGCTCCTGAAAAGAATTTCTGTCAGCCTTGCAGAAAGCAACTCATGTATCAGCATTTTCTTGTAAAGTCGAACAGAAGCTACTTCCTGCTCCATTTCAGACCCCCAGCCCTTTGCAATTATTCCCTTTATTTATATGACATACATATTTTATTCATTCTCATTAGGCTGTTCAATAGCAACCCATTATCTTTCAACAGATTCATCGAAGATAAAACATTCATATTATTGCCCCTACTTTTGTTTCTGTTTTATGATATTCTCCCTCACACATTCAGATTAATTCTTCCTAACAACAGCATATCATTAGGTCTTGCCTTCAGCTATTGTTAAAAGTAAACTGATAAAATGCAGTAGGATGCTACAGAAAGTAAAGCTGCTCCCAAGCCTTTTTTCCTCTCTGCCCTATCTGTGTTGGACCAATAGTGGTGCAGAGCTATCAGCTCAAGAAAGTAAAAAATGAACTCCAGCTACAATGGAAGAAAGAGACAATAGTGAGCTATAGCTGTGCTCTCCCAGGACACTTTGCACAAAGGAGCAATCACCCACAGCAGTGTCACTAAAACAGAATTTGCAGTGGATAGTATTCCGCATATGCACAGCGCATATAAAGTAATACAGTAGCTGCTGATCGCAGTTACTCTGTGCATGAAGAGCATCTCTTACTGAAAATGTGCCTCACCTTTGATGGTGTATGCAAAGCCTTAACATTATAAGCAGCACTGAGTGTTAAGGACAAACTATTCAGACCAGGCTGACAAAGACAGGTGTTGAAGCCCGAGTACCGAAATGAATTGTCCTATATTCAGTACCAGGAACCAGTAGCCACATATTGAAAACACTGGTATAAGTGACTCTCTGAAGATGAAAAGCAGAGCCTGTGGCAAAGAAAAGCACAAGTCCTCTCTGCCTGGATCATCATTACCTTTGTTCTCTTCTTTTCTTCCCACAGCAGTAAAAAACTTCAGCTCTCCAGTTCTTTAGTCATATGAAGCCAAAGATGAAAAGACATCTAGTATCACTAGTAAAGGCTACAAAACCAGGTGTGTCAGACTCTTAAGGGGCTTTATTGGATAACTTATAATCTCAGCCTTGTCCAGGATGCCTGTTTTACCCATGGAGACAGCATATATGCTTCCACTGCAGCCTCCTGCTAAGAGAGCTGAGACACATATCCCTGGGCAGAGCATGGGTGCCCACAGATAAGTGGATGGCCGATCTAAGAGGTGCAGGAGTATGACACGTAGACACACCACATGAGGAGCTAGAGATCAGTCATAAGCAGCTCATTTCCACTTTTATTATGTAAAATTGCCAGTTTATGGTAAATTGAACAGATCTCTGAAGTCTGAAATATGGAAAACTTAAATTTTACATCTTACAAAATATTCTCGCTATGCAGTTCCACTACAGAGATCATCATGACCACAGGAACAGGTATCTTCATAAGTATCATTGTGTGTGCATGTGTTTATATTTGGATGCATTCAAATACACTGAAATTCACACATATACACTGCAATATTGTTGATATATAAATTTAGACTCGTATCTCCCTCTCTATAAGCACATTAGTCTCCCCACACGTATGTAAAAACAAGCCCAAAATCATATGTATGTAGATACCCTACCAGATATGCATATTTATCATAGTCTTTTTTTAAACAGGTTTGCTCTTACTTATGTAGATATCCTCTCTTGCATTCATACTTAAGGCACTGTACTCAGCCACATTTTTGTTGGCCAGGGACATCACTGAGGACACTGTTAGCCTATTCCCTTTAACTTCTCTGAGCATGTTTTTGCTGCATATTTCTTTGGGAACTTGACTGTGTGCAATAGGAAATAATCAGTTCTCATATACACTACATAACCTCTGTTGAAGTAAGTGGTGTGTGGACTGATTAAAATCAGGACTAGCTTTGTCCATTTTTGTACAACTACACCAGCATTTGGGCACCCTAGAACCTCAGTAGAGGGAAAACTGAATAACTGAGAACAGAATTTGTCCAAAAATGCTAGAACGATCACATCCCAAATCATATTTAGCATGTCTAGTAGACCACAAACCCACAAATTCCTGACCTGATGGTACTTATTGCTCTTTTTCTGTAGCTTGGTGCTGTAGCACCCACATGATCCCCTCTTTTCCCACTTGGTTTATATCATTCCACCACACCAGTGGATCAAGTGTGCAAAAGGTGTATATTTTCCTGCTAGAGTTGCCTGGAGTCTGTGTCACAGCTGCAGCCTGCTGAGGCGAGGGTCCTGCTGTGTGTACACCTGATGCAAAGAGAGCCATGAGGTAAAGTGGCTCCTAGAAGTGAGGCCAGAAGCCCAGCTGTAGATGCAGGAAGAAGGTGCAGCACACTTAAATTCCAACCTGATTCTCTGTCTGCCAAGAAAAGCTTGTGAAGGAGAACTACTGCACACACAATTGAAATGCCTGCAGGAGAGAAAGCTTGACAGCTCATTTTCATGTCCTGCTCCCAAAATGGCAGTGCCTGCAAATGAGCAGTGTGTTTGTGCTAAGGGGCAGGAAAGGGCCAGTGGGACTGTGCTCCTTCCCATCCTTTCCCACTCCTTCCCACCCAAACCCTTGCACTCTGTCTCCCCACTCGGCCCAGCAGAGATGAAGTACTTGGACACACTTGCACCTCTGAGCTGTGACTTCTCTGCCCCTAAAAGGCATTAAGAGAGCTTCCCTGGCCTCACAAAAGTGCTCTGGGGATGAGCATATTTCAGATTGCATGTACTCAGATATTACTGCAATAGAGGCCAGAAAACAGGCAACACACTCAGCTTTCAGAAATACAGCTCCGGTTTGCAAAGCTGGAAATGTGCATAGTAGTTGAAGTGCTTTTCTTTCTTTTCTCTCTTGGCACTTTGTTCTTTGTTCTTGTAGCCTACTTGATTCTAGGGATTTTTTTATTCCACTGAAAGATTTGATTTTTCTTTTTAATACATACCCTGGCACTGAGCACCTGCTGCAATTAAAGCACTGGTATTTGGCTCCTGTGAGGTCCTAATCTATTATAAATTTTATCCATTGATTGTAGACTAATGAACCTATCAATTCATCGCAGCGCTTCTATTGCCCTACTGCTGTTGTGAGATGTTGTATTGCTGAGGCTGGGTAAG
The DNA here is from genome assembly GCF_020740725.1 of Corvus hawaiiensis. NCBI lineage: Eukaryota > Metazoa > Chordata > Aves > Passeriformes > Corvidae > Corvus > Corvus hawaiiensis. The sequence continues at coordinate 74,134,554 of NC_063215.1, forward strand.
AGCACTGACTCTCTTGCTACTGCCCCAACTGTTGTTAAGGATGTAAAAGAGGTAAAGTAATCAGAATTTCAATACAGTTCAACTTTGTAGCCCTTCTGTGGCATGTCAGTTCCTCCTATAGTAGGACTTTCTCATTTAAAGCAAATCAATTTCAGCAATACCTACTATTCAGAAACAGTGGCTCCTGAGTGGGGTAGAAAAGGGGAGGAGAGCTGATGTTTTGCTGGGAAACACTGGACAGACATAAGAAACGGTCATTTTTTTTTCGCTCATGGAAATTGTCTGGTATGGGAAATAAGCAAAACCTAGATAAACTAAAGTAATTAGGAACAACAAGAAATGGTTTCAACAGCAATAACAACAGCAGCAATATGTTTTTCTCCCTCTGTGTCAGATGCTGGTAATGCTTTTTTTTAAAGCCTAGTCTCAGATTATATGTGGCAGATTTATTTATCATTCCACAGATAGTTTTCTGGCTTTTTTTAGGTTGTCTGGCATTACATTAATTCAGCACAGAAATGCAGAAATGCACAAAAGTAATTGGCAAGAAAATAAACCCAGGACCACAAGAGGAATTGTCTTTAAGGTATCACTTTAAAGTTTGAGAGTCAAGAACCAAATAAGAAAATTCTGGCAGTCTTGATATCTTTATTGAGAAAACATTTTGATATTGAGTTTGGAGGGTGAACATTAATAAAGGAACATGCTGAAAAATCATAGAAATGAGACTGGTCTCTGTAATTGTGCAGAGAAATCACATCCACATAAGCATGTGAACCGAAGGTCTGCAAACACAAACAAGAGGAATGGAGATGTCTGAAAAAACAAGATGCCAATAAAGAAATATGGCTAACAGATAGGAATGAGTACAACCTTTTCAAATTGTATTTCTTGCTAAAAGCAGTTAAAATTCCTATTATTAGCACATCCATTGAAGAAAAAAATAATTGTTTAAATCTAGGCAACACAAGACCATGGAAAACAAGGTTTATATATTCCAAAAAGCCACACCCCTTTCCATCCAGCACAACCCTCATCTGAATTTAGCCACCAACCCATTCACTTGTTTTTTAAGCCAACTGTTACAACACACATAGTACTCTCATTATCCAAGCATCTCTGTTCTAGGATCAGATTGTTTTTCTAAAGCACGTAATTTGATGCCACAGTACAGGCAAGGGATTTGGGCAGTGTGGGCATTTTAACACCATGTCTATCTTCCTACACAGAACCTGACATAGGATCTTCTGGATGTGGAAGATGGAACAGCTAGAGCAGGCAGAAACTCCAACACTTAGCTAGTAAACAGTGAAGTTGCAAGTCTTATTAATTAATGTTTGTAAAATGTTCTTAGATTCCCCAGATAGAACACATTGCAGAAGTGAAAAACATTACAAGTAATCTTTACTGATGTATTAATAACACCAAAGGTAGGAATGCAGCCTTGTTAGAGCTAAAGGCTTGTGACAGGCTTCTCTTTCAGCAGGTTTGCTAACAGAAGGAACAGACTGCAAGGCAAGTACAAAACTCCAAGATGTGCTGTTTCAGGAAGGCAGCAAAGCTTGTACACATCAGCAATTTTTGTTGCTGAAAACCCACACGGGCATCAGGTGCTTCATCCACTTTCAGGTCCTGAAGTTCTGTGAGCTTTTGGCCTTATTCAGTATCTCTCCTCAGTGTCCACATGGAGATTTCATCATTGCTCTGCTATTGCAACCCACAAAACAAGCAAATGGCTTAATAAATAAGAGAAATGTTTCAGCAGATGAAACATCTGGATTGGAGTATGACTCCTTCACTGCAGGGTACAGGAGGGGCAGTGGTAGATCCATTGGCTCCATGAGTCCTGCTCCACTGTGAGCATGGCTGACTGGAACACCATTTCCCTACTGGTCTCTTTCAGGATCATGTTCTGGCCTCCTCACTGATCCAGCATGAAAGATTTGTGCGAGGAACCACTACGCAGATACTCTCCCTCTCACCTAATTCAGCCCTGAACATTGGCACCAGGGGAAAGAGAAGAGGAATGCATCCTACACAGATCCTTTCTCCATCTGAGAGTCCAAGGCATGCTGGATGAGATTTTGAGGACTGACACAGTCCCAAAACAGTGAAAAGATGGTGGTTTCAGGGATGCATTACAGAGCACAGGAGGAAGATGGTGCCTCTGCAGAATGATTTCTTGGCTGTTGCATACCAAATGCACCAAGAAAGCAAAAAACTATGAAATGACTGATCCATGCCAAAGCTGTGAAACCGTTGTACTCACTCCTGGGTCCTTCAAAGCTGCTCAGGAGTTTAAAATGTTGAGATCCTCCTGTCTTCTTCCTTGTTTGATTCTGTCCATTTGACTTGTGTGGATCTCTTTGCTGTGCTGATTAGGAAGCAGCTGATGCCTTCCTAGCTGAGCAGATGGACCACATGTAGGGACTCCCCAGCCAAGCAAAGCTCCATGAAGGCTATCCCTCCTTACACTGACACTCATTACTCAGAAACAACCAGCTGTTTCAGTAGAAAAATAAACAAGCAGTGACAAATAAAGCTGGCTCAGAAAGGGCATGCAGAAAGGGAGTAGGAGTCCTATGTCAGATCAGGGGCATGGGTAGAGATGTGGGCACCCTTAGCTCAGAACAGGGAAAGGGAAGTGTACAGTATAGGCACAGTCATTTCATGCTACTATGACAAAGCAGAGCGTTGGGAATGGAAGCAGTGACAGGGTTTCATGTGGAAACCCACTCACAGGATCTGCAAGCGCAGCAGTGTGGAAAGGCTGGGTTATTTCTTCAGGCTGTTTTGCTTGGAATGGCATGCAATGAAATGACATCTTTTCACGGCAGAGTCCTGGGTGACTGTGGCACACTCTGTGTTCACCTCAGTACACCTGCAAGCAGGCACTGCTGCCACGGCATGTCATGTTTGATTGCCTCATTATTGCGGCTGCTACTGGTATGAATGAATAGACACACCCCGTTTCTTCCTGAGATCTTCTGTTCAGATACACTCATGCAAGTGTAATGAAGGTTTGTGGGAAAGGGCAGGCACACATGAATAGCATTGATTCACACTGAATGCAGGATGGACGTGCAGGTCTTTATACTTGCTCTCCAGCCTCTTTGCCTGTGTCTACAGCAGCTGGATTTTCCAGCAAGTTGCTTGCAACTTCCAGAGGGATCAGTGAGGCTGAGCAATTGCAGAAGCAGCATGGAAGGTCAATGCACAAACTCCTTTCCCCTCCAGCGTGAGGTAATAGGGTGTAAGTGATTTATAAACTGAAGTCTGAGGTGATTACAGAACTCAGGATTTAATTACACAATTCCATTACCATGTCACCTGTCAAGCATCTAACACAGACCTGGCAAAATAAACCATGTGTTCTCAAAATATCATACCCTTATTCACTGCCATGGAAGATGAGAATTAAAATCTTTAATTAAGTCCTGCAAGCTGCAAAGCTATGGACACTGACTGTAAAATGTGAACAACAGAGAGTGAGTGAGAAATACTCTTCCTTGGATGATCTCTGAAGCTTGTGGAACAGTTTGTGGGAAAGCTCATGTTGTGCTCATGTAACATCCCAGCTTTGCTCCTGAAGCCATCATCCAGCTACAAATCCCATACCTTCCTCCAAGTCCCATACCTCCCTCCCAGGGCTTTCTACTACCTCAAACATTCACATCCTTCCTCCTCAGCTTTTGCTGCCACAGATGAGGAACTGTCGTTCTGAGGGATATAATTATTCCATTCCTTTATTCCTTTCTCCATGTTTGCTTCAGAAGCATAGTCAAAATGGCCGATGTTCTTATCTTATGCAGCTCCCTTTTGGTCGTCTCTGCCTCTAGGAAATTAAACATCAGAGTGACATCTGTCCTTGCCCTGCCTCCTACCCTTCCTCAGCTTCAGTAGGGCTACCACTGCCTTACAAAAGTACAACAAACCCCTGCTTGCTCACAGCTGCAAATCTGTCACCTGAAAAAATCCCAGGCTAATTTTTGATTTATTTTCTCCCCATGATTGCCTACATGGGCTTCCCTGCCATCTCTATGAGGCACTGCTTTTCCGCTGCATTTCCTAGACCAGACAAATCCATCACCAACAGAACTGAGACACTCTGCCCCTGGACTGAGCTCCACTCCCACAGAGCATTTTCTTTCCCTTACCCTTACTCCCCATCCATGTTTTACTCAGAGAGCTGAAGAGCAGCAAACTGCTTTTGGGCTTTGCAGCCAGTTTTTGGGTGGAGTAGTGGATGAGCTCATTGAGGCTGTGCTGACTCCAATGTCGTATGGCCTTCCTTTATTCAGAGAGAACAGCTGAGACTCTTTAACCTTTGTTGGCATTTAGAGCCAGATGAGTGCTCAGCCACTTGGAAAACAATGTGGAATTAAACTAATTGTTCTGTTCAAAAATAGTGTTGAAAGATCTACAGAAGAACTGCCACACCACTACTGTTAAGAAGCAATAATGTGTCTCTTACACAGACGTCAATTTGATAACTACCTTCATTTACAGAGATCAAGTATCAATGTGTTTGGGTTTTGGTTTTTATACCTCCTCAGCGTATGAAGAGTCCAGAAGTGGGGCTACAAACCACAGGAAGTTCCTTTTATGGGCTTTTGAAGGTCATAATTATTTTGGAAGGGTTAAGCTTTCCTTGCTCTTTCTGCACCAAAATCTCTCTCTCTCTCCCTTTCTCTCTCTAACATAGATATGTATATAAATATAAATATAAATATAAATATAAATATAAATATAAATATGTATATATACATACCCATACATACATAAATATATATATGTACATGTGTGACATGGACTCTCCGGGAAGCTGCTAGGCTCCTACAGACAGAGAACTTCTGTTGCATTCCCTGCCCACTCTTAGCTGCCTCCTTGTAATGGACAGAAAATGGTAGATTTGCAAAATCTGCACTTTCACGTCCCAGCTAATTCCTCCACATCAGGCATTAAAAAACTCAGAGGTTACAATTTTTGAAAGATTCGTAATGTGTATTGTAATTCTTGAAAGGTGACCAACTTTTCTCACATGTAAGGATCAAAAACCCAATATCCTAAAGCTTGTATTGATGCCATGATGATTTTTTGCCTTTTCTTTTATACCCCTGTTATACCTTTTTATAACTTCTGTATTCTCAGTGGGTTTTGCCTACATTCTTAGACTTATTTGTCAAGCTAGGAGACTAAACATTTTAGAAGCTTCGTAGTTAGGGGATCAGAATGCCCCAGATCCCAAGGTCCTCTCCAGAACGCATTTTGTAAAATAAGATAGAACCATCCAGGAGAAGGTTCCTTGGGGAGGGGGGGGGCTCATTCAAGCCTCTCTTTGGGGAATCTTTGATAGATATGCTAATTAGTAAAACCTATAATGTTATACCAGATCTACTGTGTGTGTGCATTGTGGTGTGCACTTTGTTGCATTCCACCTGGACATGGTGCACCTAAGGATCCTTAAAATAAATACAAAGGTAAAATCCCTTTTCCCTTTCTAACCGTGTTTGACTCTTGATTTTAAGACCAGGAAAAGGCATCAGTATAAGCTGCACAAGAAAATGAGGATGGGAATAAATATGCTTGAAATGAGGTGGTTAGAGTGTTAACAGCTAGTTACCTTTCTGCAGATTAGATCAGCAAATGTAGGTATGCCTTAAAATGTTATACCCAGATTATATTCATTTTGGAAAACTCAGGTAAGTGAATTTTCGTAAAATGAAATGAACAACTGCTGTTCAAGAAAAGAGTCAAAGATTAACTCACGGCTCTGTTGTGCGAGGTGTATCACAGTTGAGAATGGATGCAGAAAAGAGAGATGTATGCTGAATGTTGACAAAGGGATTTATTGGCATAACCATGTTGTCGTCACCATGCCCACATCTCCATACAAATTTAAAAAAAGAACCAAACCAGACTTTAAGTATAGTGACTTTGAAGGCAGTGTTAAATATTTTTGACCAACAAACTTCCTTGCTCCTTTGGAAACAGAAGTTTAGGAAAGTGCTGACAGATAACTTCCTGGAGTAGACACTTAATGTTTAAAAAAAGTTACCTTTTCTTCTTTGCTTTTATGCTGTGCTATGACACACTGCTAAAGCTGGCTGTGGTATGCTTTTGTGTGCCTATGAACCTTTCTGAAAACATGCACTTACTGGAAACAAAGGATCTTTACTTTATGAAGACTGAACTTTCTGATCCTTGTGCATAAGCTTTTTCAGAAGACGTATTTTTTCTCAGAAAGTACCTCTTCTGATTTATGTTGGTTTCTTTCTCCCTCTTTAGCCATCCCCTCACAGCCTTGCTGAAGTGGGGTCCCACTGTTCCTGATAGTGCATCTCCAGGCTTTGCAGCACTAAAACGTTCCACAGAAAAATTATTAAAAAATCCCTGAGATCTATACTGTCTCCTATGCTCTCTCCATCTAAGATCTTGCATTGAAAACATACTTACCTGCAAACTGAGATCTTGGATTTCTAGGTTGACAGTATTAATGAACGTTGGTCAAAATCTGATCACTGAAACTGAAAACTTTTCAATATTTTTTCCTTAGTTCGGTTATGAGCATGTAAACCCACCCTGAAGGCTTTGGTCCTCTATGGAGCACAGAAGTGGAGAAGAGGTTGAGGCTTGCAAAGGGATGGGCCTTGGGGAGTAGGTCATGTTGTTTTTCTATGTCAAGCTGGATGCAGCTGCAGCTTAAGAAAAACAGATCAGAAAAGCCCCAGTGGTTTGTACAAGACTTCCACCCAAGGTGAGGGATTCCTCATGAGATTGTCTGGGTTTTCTGTTGTTTGGTGCATTTTTTTAACTGTGAATTCATGACTCACCCATTTTTATGTGACCTAAAAATCTGACTGATGCTGTTTACTAGAGACAAACAGCTTGATAATTCAAATCTCACCAGACCTAGTAATTAAAAACAGTTCCTCTGAAGTGTTTTTTTGATACAGCCTGTGTGAAGTGAGTTTTGCATTTTCACCCAACCCTTAAACTCGGGCATAACTGGATTAAGGTTAATTTGAAAAACATTCCAGACAGGAACAAATCTTTACTGGAAGAAAGGGCAGGGAAGTGTAATACATATTATCCAGAGAAAAATACTAAGATTTCAAGAGCCTGCCTTGGTTAGCCCATCAAAGTGGAAGCTAAAAGGGGAAGAGTGCTTTCTATGCTGGGCCGTGAAACACCAGTAAGGGAAGTCTGCGTGAAAAAGAAATAAGACCTGCTGGTGGTCATAAATTTGGCAAGGAAGTAAGAGAGAAGTCAATGACAACTAGAGTAATAGAACAGCTTTATAGGAATGAAAAATCCTAAGTAGTTTTAAGACAGTATCAGGTCTATCTCTGGAGAGTCTGTGATGTGTCTGTCTCTAGCACATGCTGCATTCCCAGTGGAGCAGGTATGATTAGTTGGAAGTCACTCTCATCCTTAATTTGGAAGTAGTCACAGATGAGCACTTCTCATCTTCTCTAAAGTAGAGAGTTACCAGATACAGAACATACCGCTGTTTTTTCTAGACGAAATGAATATCCTCACAGACAGTATTTTTTCTACTCTGACCATAGGTATTTAGTACTGATGGAGTATGAGGGAAATAGACTACAGAAGGTGGCCAGCTTCACATGTACCATCAGTTTAGCATCTCCCAGTGTCACCACCATAAACAGTGTGCTGGGCAAGAGGGTCTGTTACTCTGACCTTCCTCAGCATTTTTCATTTATTTTATGTTCTTATTATCATCTGTAAAAGCGAATCCTCAAAATTGGTTTTGCAATCATGTTTGTGGAGCAGTATCAGGAAGTCCGACATTAGATTCCTTGGGTTGGGTGCATTGTACACTGCAGCTTTTCCAAACTACTTGCCACACTACAGGCAAGGGTTCATCATCAGAATGAGGGTAAGGAGTCCCAAAAACATACTGGCAAGAAAGCCATGAGGATAGAGAGGAACAAGAACTAAATCACAGGTACACACAGTTATGGGCAAAGTATGGGAGATTTTTGAGGATAATGAGGATCCTGTACAGGCAACCAGATGCAAGCTTGCTTTTGAAAAGGTTAGTCAAAGAACAAGGAATTGTCTAAGGAAGTCCCAGCTCTGTTTTTCACAACTCAGTGATTTCTGTGACTGTGGTTTTGAAAGCATGGCTGATGTCAGACAAGTTAGACTGCAGGGGAGCAGATGAATATGGATACCATTCATACTATTCCCAAGAATAGAAGGCAAAAGCGCAATCACCCTCAGACCCTGAGGTCTGTGGCTGCTGAGGTTTCTGTGCAGATGAGGGCAAACAGATTGAATTCAGTGTGACTGGAACAGAGAAGCAGCACGAGGGATGGAAAGGGAAAGAAATGTCAAGAGCAGGGGTACTGGTAGAAAGCTATTAGATATCCCTGTTGTCTTTAGATAAAGCTGTGAGGTGACTAGCTGTGGCATACTACAATATACAGATTGAGGCATGCAAGCACAGTAACTCATCATACTATTCCCATGACCCACAAACACTGATCCAGAGAATGTGATGGACAGGAGCAACAGGAAGATGCTGCAGTCTCTGCTGTGTCTCTGTTCAGGCAGAAACATGTCTGCAAAGGGTGTAGTCCAGTCATGAACTCAGAAGCGTGTTTGTACCCGCACTCATTTATTCATCACCAACAGCATGTTGCAAACAATCATAAGAATGCCAGTTACTTGCCAAGACAGAGAGATTTCTCGTGTCTGTCACTTGAGCTGGGCACGGCAGTAACAGTACCAGATTCCAGCTGCATGCTACACACAGCTCAGTTTGAGTTTCACATCATGGAAGCATCTGCTGTGGTCCCATTCAGCTGAGTGCGGCAAATACATGAGCAGCACACCAAGTCCTGGTGTGGCTCACCTGGCGTGGCTCACCCTGGCGTGGTATCAGGCTGACTGGTGGCAAACAGCTTCACTGCCCCCATCACAGTGTGACACCTAAGGATGAGTGCAGGCACTGAAAAGCATTAATTGGCAGCAATGCTAAAGACCTACAAGAAGCTGTGATACAATCATGATGTATGTTGTCAACCATATGCATTCATACAGTTAATAGAAAAGCCTACAATCAGCTCCTCCTGCTGTGCTTTTTGTTATTTGTTTGCAGCACAGAAACAGTTTGCCACCCACAAAAAAGGCCAGGATTTCACTGTGCTGAGAGATGTACAGAGAGCTAAAAAAGGTGGCTCCTATCCACAAATGCTTCTCATCTAACTGCTTGTCACCATCCTTATACAGCCATTTGCTGAGCAATTCGTCTGGTATCTCCCCAGTCTGCTAGGCAACGTGACCATCAGCTTTGCAATGCCCAAGAGCTTACACTGTTAAAGAGAATATTCAGCCAACCTCTCTCATGTAAACTCTGCTCTCTGCCAACTCTGTGTGGTTCTAGATTATCAAGTTTTTTGTATATGAATGTTTTCATATGATACTGTGTATTAAAATTAATACTTGGCTGGAGTAGCAGCTGCAAATGTTTTACAGAACAAACCCTACAAGTGGTTTCTCTGTTTCCAGCCACTAAAAACTGACTCACAAACTCATATTATCTGGCGCCCCTGAGAAGAGGTGGAAGTTTCCTGTGTGTTGGAAGAGTTGAGCAGTATAGTGTCTAAACTGTGTCCATGCCAGGCCTCCTAATCTGCCTATTATGCAGCTCTCAGTTCAATTACTCATTTTTTTACCCAAAACTTCCTCATGATGCATTGTTCTTCCTCATCATCCATCTTTCTTCCCTTTTCTCTTTCCCTCCCTTCTCACAGACCAGAAGAGTTTAGGGACTTCTGTATGAAGTGCCAAAGGCAAGTCCCAAGGCAGGGCATGGTGGTGTTTCAAAATCTCAGCAGCAGACCCAGCCCCAAGAGGAGGGACCATGGCTGCCTTCCTGCCTGCAGGGGTAAAAAGGGAGCCTGAGAAAAAGCACTCCTGGACATCTGTTAGACGTCATAAGACAGTTAAGCACTTAGCCGAGGAAGGAGAAAGAGGAAGATGAAGGGCAGAAAAGATCTTGGCATGGCATCAAAGACTTCATTAGGGTAGAGCATCATGGCTGAAGAGCCTTGCTCACTTTGTCACAGCTCTACCCAACATGACTGGTTATTGATCTAGAGTTTCACTGATGAGACAGCAAAAGCTCAAAAAAATGAGGAAGGAGGAGCTGAGCAGGGAGGTGCCCTTTGGAGTAGAAAGGCAGCAACAGTAAGAACAACTTGAGGGCAAGTTCTCACTGGAGGCTTGGGGCACAAGCGCTTTAGAAAAGAAAGGCTGGATGCAAACACGTATGAATATGTATTGTGTGAGATCAAGCAGACGGAAGAGGAAGGCACATCCAGCTTTTGCCACAGGAAAGTCCACCGAGGGTGGAAAGCTTCCCCACCCATCCCCACCCCCACCCATCGCATTGTCTCTGACAATGCTGGTATGTTTTTCCGACTGGACAGATTTCTTACTGTATCAAGCACACTGCAGCAAAATCAGCTCAGGTAAATTAATTAGAATTGACCACACTTAATAGTGTGGCAGAAAACAGACTCAGCAAGGAGAGGCGATGCACTGAGGTTTCCATGGAGGTTTCCAACCCTCCATACATCCACTATTAGGACTAGCTCGTGCCACCCTTATTCATGCTGACATGGTTTACTGCAGGAACAGTGTTACTGCAGCCAGCGGCCCGGAGAAGTGACACTTATCCCAAGCACTGCAAAAGCCAGCCAACAAGGATGATATTCCTTGTCAATGCAAATGCAAAAACACCACGTCTGAAGTGAATGGTGCTATACTCCTGTGTGTTTCTATAATGAAGCCAGACTGCTGTTCAAAATACAAACTTGCCCTGGAGCTCTTTTAGCTGTTCATCCCTAGAATATGAATCCGGACATTTCCTGGACAGGGTAGCCCAGCAGAGCCTGGCAACTGCACTTGATGAAGCAGTGAAAAAAAATGTTCCATCTCATCTTTTTCCCATGCTGAAAGCTATGCAATTACCTTTTTTTAATAGCTTTTCATGCCTTTAATAAAAATAACCATTCAAAAAATTTAGCAAACCTGGAGAATTGCTTTGGAAAACACCGTAATTGATATTCAGAAGTCAATTTTCATAGTTTATTATCAAAACTGGTATGAAGGAATTATCTTCTGTGGTCAGTCAGGGACTGGCAGGTTTTCATATTATTTTTTCCTTCTAAAAAGATAGAGCTTTGAGCTTGAATTCAGTGTAGTACTCCAGATAATTGTTGGATTAGATAGCCATTCCATCCAATAAACATGCAGATATCGTAATTGATATTTTATAATTAAAGTCCAAACTGAGAAGAAATAGTAATAATTAGTGGGGAAAGTAGATAATAAGATCAGAAATTACATTATAGCTGAGAGATTTTCTTTAGGCAAAGGAAACATATTACCCTCAAGATTTCTTAAAGTAAAATCAGTATTTTGCTTTTTTGGGAAATGGGTTTTGTGGTGTTTTTTCTTTTGAAGCACACTTCAGATTCCAGTAACCACTAAAGGGATGATGCATTTGTCTGAGGAAGAGTTAATAGTCTCATTTGTACTGTCTTATTCCCAAATGTCCCAAATAGGAGCTAGTCATTCTCACTGCTAAGTGTTGTGCAAATACAAAGCAGGAGAGAACATCTGTCCCTCTGGGCTTCCCAGACAACCTGATATTTCAAAACACAGAGCAGGCTGTGAGTGCTAATAAGAATTTTTCATCTTCTACCTCTAAAGGTTTTATTTTCCTCCCTTTCCCTCATTAAAAAACCCTGGCAAACATCCAGACAGAGGTGGTGACCAGGGAGGATCTGTAGCATGGACTGCAATGCCTGGCCTAGCACAGGGCAGTACAGCATTCTCAAACCAGTGGATGCTTGGGCAGTCTGTTCTGGGCTTGGACATTTTGGTGTCCCCCCAGGTCATCTCACGCATCTGGAGTTCTTGCAAACATGTTTCTGCAAATGTCTCCATGAACCATGAGAAAACACATAATGTCAAACTGGTTTCACCACCAGTTCTTGACATCTTTCTGCTGTGGGAATGAGTTTCAGGCAGCAAATACTCCTCACTTCCATCCTCTGTCTGTCTGAGCCTTCCGTAGCACGTGACGGGTCCAAGGAGAGATACAAAAAGGCTTACACTGGCAGCTATGTATTGCCTTGGGAAAATGTCATTTCCACTTTGCAGGGCTCCTCAGACACTTGCTGGTGCCATTCATTCATGTTTACTCCCTGTTCTGTGATACAGCAAATGGAAAATATGGCTTAAGAGCTCTCTCAAGAACGCTTCTCAGCAATGGCCTCCCCTCATTCTTCTATTCTCTTTTATTTAATTTAAGACATCCAGAGTGGTAACAAAGAAATTAAAAGTTGAGAAGAATGTAGTACTAGAAAACTCTTATATTAAAGCATTAAAAAATTGCTTCTTAGCTCTGATGTTTTTGAAGGCTGTTTTGTCATTTCTCCTCTTCCTCACACCCTGCAATTCTCCTTAAGAAGCCCTTTCAGACATGTTTCTTTCCATCACTGGATATTTAAGGTCCAAATAAACTTTGTTCTGTTGACTGAGGAAATTCTATGCTTTCCTGGCACTCATGACTTTGGGCTCACCACCAATCCAGTGCAAATACAATTCACTTCACCATTTACTTCCCCTAATTTATCAAAGTTTGCCATTTTGAAATAATAACAGTAACGCATTTAGAAAACTACTTGGAGGCTTTTTTTTTTAGCCTATCCACTTACAGAGACTGATTAAATGTAATCAAATTAGAGCAACATTACCAGCTAATGTAACAATAATTTTCATATTATCTAGGAACAACATAGGATTATGAGTCACACACAGTCTAAGGCCAAACTGCAAAAAATGTGGTCATCCTGCTACACTATACTATACCACTGAAGTATCTGACAGTCTCCCTAATAGTACTGCAATCTCTGTACATTTCTAAATATAAGAAATTGTCAGACGCATAGCAACATTCTGCAAAAAACCTTTTCAGCTGTCCTTCTCTGAACTGAGTTTGACTCAAACAGATTCTTCTTCCCCCATATTTTCTCTTCATATTTCTTTCAGTCATATTTCTTGCGTTTTTGCAGTACTCCTCCATGACATTTTTCTTCATTTCTGCTGCTCCTCATCAATGCATACTTTTCAATATCTGTGTTACAATTTGGATGACAAGTGGGACATATCTCTATTATCTTAACACTTTCTAGTTTCATATCCTACACTTTTGAGCCTTACTGTTAGTTTCTGGGTTTTGTGCCCACCAGTGCTGTTGTCTAGCTTAATTTAGGCTACAGATTTCCTATTTCTTTAGACAAAGGTTCCCTGGTCACATATACTCAGTTCTAGTTTCTGCATTTCCCAGGTTCTCTCTCCTCTGCTCCCCCTTCTGACTTCTGCCTTCAGGTCACACTGATCTCCAATTAGTTTTCAATTTAAATAGACATGTGAGTAGTCATAGTTTACCCATTCAATATCCACATAGGCAGGTATAGACAATAAGGGTGGAATTTCCCAACCATGTTCACAAGCAGGCACCTGCATATGGTCTATTGTTATAGCCAGTGGTAATTAAGTCAAAACAACCATCAGAGCTTGGAGAATGATTCAGTTCATCCTAAAATAGCCATCTAAATATTTATTCAGTTGATTCAGTATAGACATAGGTCATCATTTTAGATGCTCTCTCACATCCAGCATAGCGCCTAGTGGCTGTCCCAGAAGGCTGTGCATCCCCCAAGGTTCTTGCACCTCATGTGCCTCAATGTCTTGTGTGCAATTGGGCTGGATCCCAACATTTATTGAGCTGAATTGTGCCCTTAGTGGCTGGTTAGCTGAGTCACCTGCTGGCATCTCTGCCTGTGAGAACTAGGGCTCAGCTGCCCACGCTTCACAACCTGTGCCATTTTGGGTGTTTCTGTTTGACTCACATTTACATGAAAGTCTGCAGATTGTGTCCCATACACGGAGGTCTGAGATACCTTTCAGTAACCCAGATGCTTATGTTCAGCTCTCTGAACCTCTGCCACAGCTCCCCTCTGACTCCAGCACAGTGACTCTGCCCACCAGAGAGATTTGTCCCATGGTCCCCATATCAGCTGAGGCATCCACTGCACTCCATCACTTCAGTACCCTGAGTTAGTCACCCCAGGCCCCTCAGTAGCCACAGTCAGTCACCCCATCAGCTGTCAAAAGTGGATCAACCACACAAGGTAGATTAACCATGTACCAACATCTCTGTGCAAAGAAGAATTTCAAACTTCAGATGCTTCAAATATTTTGCAGTGAAAGCAGAAAGGTAATTTAGTATGTAAGTGGTTAATAATGTTCTTGTGCCAGAGCTGAAATTTATCAAGAAAGTTCTACAGATATATGCTAATTATTTTGGGTTCCTATCTGCCTTCTCTTATTTTCTGGTTCAAATAATGCAATCATCTAATTAGGGAGAAGAAATAATGCTAGGTGACCATGGCGCACTGAAAATAATCAGTAATTTGTGGTCTAATAAAAGCATTCAAAAAATGGTCTTCACTGAAATAAACACATGAAAACTATCAAGAATATTCGGAAATAATGAAATATTTTTATATGTAAATTCTGTACTGAAGTATTGAGGACAGAGCTGACTTTATCTGATAATTCATTCACAGCGAATAATCACACTGCCTCTACTGACTGAACATCTCTGCATGGTCAACAAGGACAGACAAAAGGGAAAAGCAAAAGAAATGTATGTTCATTCAAATATCAGCTAAGAAAAAATGCTAAGATGTTGAGTTCTCCTTGAGAATATGAAACAAATGTTCAAAGATGCCCAGTATCAGTAAGGGAGAAAATACAAGTACGTGCATTTATTGCAGCTTTGCAGTACAAGAAACTTAACCAAAAATGAAAGTATATTTCTGATGCCAGGCAAGAGCCAAACTCCATTCTGTTAACACTTCCATCAGCAGGCTAGAAAATTTATGATGCAAAACTGGGCTTTTCCCTTTGAAATACCCAGGCACTGAATGCTGCTGAGGTCACGGTAATGTGTAACTGACAGCAGGATAAATTCCTCTGTCAAATTTTAATCTGATTTAAATTGATATTTCAGAGACCAGGTACCTCAATCCTTATTTTTAAAAATGCCCTTAAAGATTTAATCCTTCCCTCAATTACAGCATTTTAAACTGGCTTCATAGTGGTTATTTTGGATTTACATTAGCACAAGTGAGATTAGAATCAAACCCAGAGGCAGTTCACATTCCATGCAGTTCTCAACAGCTGAAAGACAAGGGTTGAAGCACACTGTCAAGTGAAATAACTTGGATTTTCATCTTACATACCTTAAATTATTAAATATTTTGAATGTATGTCCCTTTGTGTTTGTTCAGCTAACTAAATAGAAACATTAGTTGCCATCCAGAGCATATTATTTAATTTTCACTCTTCTTAGTTAAAAAATCCCAGCAACAACAACAAATAAAATCCACCAAAAAAACCCTTTAATTTCTTGATAGCTTGATCTAAGGTGTTTCTTTATGTTATTTACAGATATTACTGCCTAGTACTTTAAAAGGATAAGAAACCCATTGAAAATAGGAAAGAAAAGTGAACATAATGGTTTGTGTAGAGGTCATAGGACAAAGAAATTGTAAGGTTATGAAGAATGTCATGGTATATTGAGGGTTCTCATGGGAATTAATCAAGTAACAGAAAGTCTGTAAAATGCCATTGAATCTTTCTTCCCATTTCATTGTGGGATCAATTATTTCTCTGTGCTCTCTGTGTTTCTTTCTTCTGTTCTTCAAAACCTCTTCCAAGTCAAGTATTCTAGAGGTGCTTTCTCTTTCACAGTATGTTTTTGTTTGCCTGTGGCATTTGGCCTGTGAGATTATCTAATCCAACCACAGCATTCACTTAAATGTTTAGTTAGCATTTCACTTGCCAGTTTATATACTGGCTGAACTATTTTTCTCCAGAGAACTGCAAAATGGAAATAAACCCCATTACCTGTTTTCCATCTCAATTAATCTGAATTAAGTGTCTTAATTCAGGATTGGAAAACTGCCTAGGTTACCAAGACTGTCTTTATTAGATTGCCCACCACAAAAATCCAAGGTTTCTTCGAGGTGTTCCATACAGTTTCCCACAGGCTCCTCCCAGAGAAACTGATGCATTAGAGTGGAGACAAGGGGTCTGTGCAGTGGGTGGGCACTGGCTGCCTGGCCACATCCAGAGGGGGTCATAAATCCTTTTCAAACTGGAAACTGTCACAAGTGGGGTCCCCAGGGATGGATTTTGGGTCCAAGGCTGTTTAATACCTTCCTGAGTGCTCTGGGTGATGGGACCAATCTCCCCTGATGGAGCTTGCCAGTGATACCAAACTGAGTGGCGAAGTGGACACTTGGGAAGGGAGAGCCAGCCTGCAGGAAGACCTACATAGGCTGGAAGAGTGGGCTAACAAGAACCTTACCAAGTTCAACAAGGACAAATGTAATGTCTTGCACATGGGAAAACAGAATCCAGGAGTGTAGCACAGGCTGGGATCTGCCTGGCAGGGGAGCAGCTCTGTGGAAAGGGACCTGGGGTCCCAGCGGACAGCAAGCTCAGTATGAACCTGTGCTGCTGTGGCAAAGAAAGGCAATGGGATGTTGGGCTGCAACAACAAGGACATAAACAGCAGAGAGAAGGAAACCTTTATCCCACTTTATTCAGCGCTTGTCAGGCCACACCTGGAATACCGTGTTCAGTTTTGGTTGCTGCTATGCATAAAAGGTGTGGACAGACCGGAGAAGGTCCAATGATGCTCAAAGGACTGGGAAGCTATCCATGGAAGGAAATGACGAGAAAACCGTGTTTCTTCATCCTTGGGGCTTAAGGGAGACCTTATCAGTGTATTAAATACTGTTCCTGCATTTAAAGGGTGGCTATGAAGTTGGATGCTCTCTTTTTGCAAGGAGTCACATGGAAAACGCAAAGGGTAATGGGTACAAGTTATTCCTGGGGAGATTCTGACTGGACATGAGGAAAATATTTCACAATGAGAATAATCAACTGTTGGAATAACCTCCTCAGGGAAGTGGCAGGTTCCCCAACATTGGACACTGTTGATTTCTCCAGACGAGGTGCTGGCCCATATTGTCTAGACTGTGCATCTGCAAAGAAAGGTTCTACCAGATGATCCTTGAGGTCCTTTCCAACATGGTATTCTATAATTCCATGGTTATATGAAAATCATTGCATAAGTCAATCCAGTTATTTCACAAGTGAGGCTCACTCTTGCAATACAAAGGATCAGACTCTCATATATTCCAGCCATCAGAATTACGGCTCTAAACTAGTCCATACTCAACTGAAAGTGATAGGAAGCTCCTGACGTGACTTAGCCTCCCTGAAACCTGGATGGCAGGATGACTGCCATCCATGCACTATATGGGAGGATTGTTTCCCCTTCATACTTTAGACAGAGTGTACCCATCAAACATGAGTACAAACGTGCACAAACATGTGCAGTGACATGCAGAACACCTGAGGCACCCTGCCAGGCCTCCAACGCTGCCACAGTGTGCAGCTCTCCCACAGGCTCCCTTCTGTGTCATGTCTGTCTGGTCAAGAAGGGTGTCTCAGATATCCCAGGACATTTGAAGGAGTCCAGAAATCTCTGTTTCAATGCTGGAATCACTCCTTCAATATTTAGATGCCTAAGCATTGTTCAGTATCTGGAATCCCTGTTGAATTGAGTTTCCAGTTAGTTCTTGATGGCTTGGGGCTTCCAGAGCATGGTGGGGAAAGCCGGACTCTCTGAGGAAGTCAAGGGCAGTGTCAACAGACACCAGTCCACCATTGTCAGAAAAATGCAGTGAGTCTTGCACTGTATCATTTTTTCCAGATGCTAAGTTTGCTGCTTTTATTTCTTTCTAATTCTGTGGCTCTCCCTTTCCTTTGATGCTGGCCATACTTTTGAACAGCCACTGTCTTAGATTGAAACAGCTTGACACCTTCCTGTGTTGACTGGCAGCATTTCTCTGCCAAGCCTTTGTATGGTGCACAGCAGAGGAGGCAGAGCTGAGACTCTACATGCAAATGTGATCATGGTGTTTTTAAAGTATCAGCCTCCCAACTCAGCAGAAGAATTGAGTCTCTCTGTTGTTTGGGTCAGGCACTGATATTGCACCTCCTGCTTAGTCTTCATGCCAATTACCAGGCAGGGTGACCTATTTGCTGTGCATCTATTTTATACGTGCTTCCTGCATTTATTGTATGGCTCCTTGCCTTCCTTTTATTGTAAGGAGTATTTGTGGAAGCAACACATGTTCTGGGAAGAATCAGGTCTTAAATTACTATTTCCTTGAGGCAGAAAAAAAATCTGGAAAGACATTAAATGACTAAGAAAAAAACACCAGCAAAAAATTATTGATTGTATGAGTCTCAGTCTCTTGACTCACCAACATGTTTCTCTGGGGTTTATGCTTGTAGAAATATGTTGAGTTTGACAGACGTATTCTGTAAAATAAGAGTAATGCAGTGATGGATCATGCCCTTGACTTACCAGCTATTCAGTCTAAATCCTGCTGTTCAGGATTTACCATTTTATGTATGTCTTGCTAAATGGAAAATTTGCTACCATGATGATGTTCAAGGAGTAGTCTTTGCTTTCCCCATTAATTGGCTATGTTAGTGTATTGGCAGTTGTCCCAGAGACACCGATAAAATAGAATACATATAACATGTATCATAAAGCTTGCCTGGTATAAATAAAAAGGTCATGACTCTTTTCCCCATTGCTCATCTGTATGTTTTGTATTTCATTTCTCAATATTGTGCTGTTCCTTGTTTCTTTCCTGTAGTGATATTTTTGCTAGACGTAGTAAAGGGTAATTTAGGAAGCTATTGAAAAGATTTCAGAATATATAGCTGAAGCAGAAAAGTGTCCTGAAAAGACCCATGGAACCAGACAAAATGTCATTCATTCACACATTTTGTGTAACATAAGCTAAGCGTCAATGAAATATAGTGGACATTTTGATTTGAAAACCCAGGAATATTTATGCTTCAGAAACGAGAAAATGCCTTACTTTCAGAGTGACAAAAGGAACTGTTTCAGATTTAATCTTCCTGTCTTATCAGTGACCTTCAGCTTCCTCTTTACTCTACTGCCTAAGGTAATGAAAATGCCAAAGAAACATGAGGGTAATTCCTATGTTCCCAGAACTTCGTTTGTTCATTAATTGAGATGTGTTTCCTTAAGTTCATTGGGTTATTTCTAGGAAAGTCACCTCAGCTACTTGTGCAGAACAGTTACTCAGCTAAGCCTGAAACTCAGTGGTTCGTGAAGGCAGCCAGTCTCCAGCCTACTGGATACTGGGAATCCTCTTCTGGGACACATAGCAGTCCCTACACATGGTACAGGGCTGATACCTGCTGGCAGTTTCTTATCAAGTAGCTATTGCCTTTGAAACTGATCTGCATACAGCATAAAGGAAATTACCTTTTCTGCACAAATGGAAAAGTTTTTGCTTGATTTCTGTTGGAAACAGAATGTTTCTTCCTTTAACCAAGAAAAAAGTTGCACACTATGAACATTACATAGATGCAGTAAGCCTTCTTACGTATGTACAGCTTACACATCATTTCTTTAAGTAGAGCTCTCTTTCATCCTGCTGTGTAATTAAGGTTACAGTCTTAAAGGTCTTTTCCAACTTTAATGATTCTGTGATTCTATGAGCCTGAAGTGAACCTGAATAAACTACTGCCTTACCAAAGCCCACAATCAGGGTGCTGGATATTCACTCAGAAGAGGAGCAGCCTTACGATCCCAGCTTGTGTAATTGACACCGCCTGCCTTTTTTAGCCTCTTCCTGCTTGCACTGACAGGCTTTCACTTACTGTTTCTGAATACCTTGTGAGAATAGTTTCCATTCCTGGCTGTTACTGAGCTACCTTCCTTCTCATTCTGCTGGGCCTTGGACAAAGATTTCCCAGGAGCAGGCTGGAAGATGTGACTTCATCAGGACACAGAAAACCCGGCTTGAAATTGCTTCCTCATTTACTCCAGATGGTCATTCTGAAACACAGGGTGCGCTGTGTTGCCTTCTCCATCTTTTCTGTCTTGCTCTGGTGGTAAAGGGAAACAAGATCCTATTTCCTTCCTTCATCTTCCAAGCCCTACTTTCCTACTGCAGTCCCCCAGGCTGGCAGTGTCCTTCACCATCCCAGAGCTGGCGCTGTGACACACCACTCTGGGGAGCAGGGTAAAGGCACGTGTGAAGGAAGGAGGTGAATCTTCAAACCAAATAAATTCCTAATCACCTACCTACAACCTTACAACCAGCTGGGCACCTCCCAGGCCAAAGATCATCAGTCAGGTGAGAAGGGAGCAGTTTGGGTCTTTATTAAACAGGGCTTTTAAAAGTCCAGGGAGAGTGAGCAATGCCAAGCCTTCCACCTAAACCTTGCCCTGAAGTTTTTGCTGCTCCCACCACAGAAACTTATGTTCCATGCACAATAAGTAAAACAAATTTTGAATCAAATTTGGACATATTTTTCTACACATTTCATTAATTAGTACCAGGCAAAAGGAAATCTGAGTATTTCACACTACGCTGACCTGATGTACCTTCTTTCTCTATGTATGTTATTTGAACCCATCCTCTGTTGTCTTATGAGCTGTTGATGATTACATCTAAAATGTTATCTTTTAAACACAGCATGAAACTAATTACTGTCACCCATGTCTCTAGGCACTTTGGCTGCAGCCCTGATTATTCTTAGCTCTAGATCAAGAAAACCCACTGACCCCTTATTTTATAAATTCTTTTACAGATTTTCTCTGCACTGTCTGTACTTCAGACACATCTTTTAGACAAGGAAATACAGTCAATGACAGTTCTTTGACCTAATCACTAGCCTCCATTTCCAACTTTCCCAAAATTCTTTGTAACCAAACCTGCATAGAAACTTTGTCCTCGAAGCAGCTGTATCAGAAGCAATGCCAGTGACCTCAAAAAATTACCTGAGAATGAATCTGATGTCAGTAAAGAAAGGGTCTTCTGTCTCTTTTTTGGAGATTCATTTTTGCTGCCAGACTAAACCTTCAACCTTCCTTTTTGGGTAGTTTAACTTATTATTTATTTGGTGTCCTAAGCCCTTTAAATCCTGTCTAGTTAAGTCTGAGTTATTAAGATCTTGTGAAGAACGTGAGAAGTACCAGAAGGTGGTTCAAAAGGTAAACAGTGCAACTTGTTTGAAAGGAGTAGAGTCAAGATGATCCCAGGGACGACACAGCTGGCAGTTCAGCTACAGCAACAACCAGTCAGCTACTAGTCTGTACGCCCTTGTAAGAAAGAAAAGAAAAGAAAATAGAAAAACACAACAACAACAAAACTAAAAAATTTCCCATGACAACGAAAAACAAACAAAAAACCCCAACAAAACGGAAAAAAACCCTAAACCACCAAATAAACAAACAAACAAAAGGAAAAAAGGGGAAAACACGTGTGTAACTGGTGTACATTTGTCCAGGGGAAATTGTGTTAAACTCAATTTCCTTCTGAAACAGAATTTCAGGCTTTGCAGAAAAAAGCAAAGCATTGTTACTTACATCTAACTTAGAAAGGCTTTTGCAATGTCCTACTCAGATTCTCATAAGGAAATTGGAGGAAAATGGTACAGGAGGGATAAAAAATAAGATTGCAAACTTCCATTGAGCCAGAAATGAGCAAATAAACCAAAGAAGGTAGGGAAAGTTTACCAACAAGCAAACTTTATGGAACTCCCTCCTCCTCCTTTCATTTTTCTCTTTTTATTTTATTTTTCTTTCTGTTTCCTCCATCCCATCTAGCAGAAGTTGATGGCAGCTTCAGTTCTCTTCCAGCTCAGTGACAGTATACCAGCCCAGAGGTGCTGAAGATAACTATTACTTTCAAGAGCTGAAGGACGTGAGAGAGATTTGGGTGCAAGTTATGGCTACATCTGACAGGTATTGTCACCCTGAGGGGATTAGCAAAAGACATTTAATTTTCTCTTACCAACATCAGCCTTACCCTACAGGGAAACATGTGAGCCCACCTCAAAACCCACTGTTTAATTGCTTTGAGTTATCCATCCTGTGTTGCCTTTCAGCTCCAGTCTCTGAGGGTGCTCCTGCCTCACACATGCATTCAGAGTCCCAAATGTTATGTACAGCAGCAAAGCACAATGCCAGAGTGACCTGTCTTCTGGTCAGAAGGGGCCATGGGACTCTCTGGCTTCCTTTTTCCCAGCTGCAGCAATCTCCACTGCTTTTGGCTGTGGGAAAAAACACCCAGGCAGAGACACCTACCCAGTGCATGGACAAGTGTCTGTTTGGAGGAGCACGGCACTGCCATCCCTCTGTACATCATGGGTCACCCAAGAACCCCTTGCCACTTCCCCTCCGCCACAGCCTGGGAGCACGGGACCGGAGGGCATGCACTGCTCTACTGCATGTCAGGAAGGAGGGGAGGATTGGCCCCTCTGAAAGCATTCTCTTTTTTCACAAATGTTCTGCTTTGGAAATGGATTTTTTTCTCCTTTGGGACAGCCATCAGAACCAGAGCAGGAACAACTGGCAGAAAAGACAAACAGAGCCACCACGCTTCACATGTTTCCAACAATGCCCTGCTGTGACTTGATCCATAAGACCCTAGGAAGCTGCAGTAGCACCCTGACACAAGCTGACATACTGTTACTCCATAGAATACTGCTTACATCTTTTCTGACAAAATAGTTAGTACTCCCATTCTCCCGAGTTTCAGCACAGGAAACTTGGCATAAATTTACTTCTTCTCTGGAGAAGGCATGAGCCACCTAACTAAACTGCACTTCACACCAAACTATAAAAAAATAACAAAAAGCCCAAACCAAACAAAAAAAAACCACATAAAACTTGCCAAAGCATATTTAAATCTGCCTTTATTTTCCATCTCTGCTATTTCCTAGGGATGAAATAATGCTTTTAATACCCTGGGTGCAGACAGTTCTGGACTGTGTGAGTCCCAGAGATGCTCAGGGAACAGTTGCATGAATATGTTGAGTCCAAGGACCCTCTAGAATAAGTGAGCCCAAGGACCCCCTAGAGTAAGCAGCCAGGCCACAGGTTTGATTCATTGATTTGTTATAGGTCAAAGAGAAGCTAATTGTGTGACACTGTGCAGGATGTATCATCATTACCATTATTCTTGTTTAGTGTGCCAGTGTCTAAAGACCAGCCATGGATGAATCCTTGTACAAGATTAGCTGACAGCCCCTGGATCATGGAAGATACAGTTCAATAGCCAGAGAAAGGGTTGGGAAAAACATCTAACACACACAACATTCATGCATAGTGATCTCAGAGTGCTTTGTTTTATTTCTGTCTTTCTGTGTGTAGGTTAAATAAGCATGGGTGTGATAAATGGAAAAGTGAATGCAGAATAGATGAGAAAGAGCAGATGAGACAAGAACAAAAGGGATAAAATACACATTTTAAAGAACTTAATTTCTCTTTTACCTCAAGACCCTGAGTTTTCACCAAGCCTAGAATCCAGTCCACATGTTTCCACACACATTCTCCCGTCACAGCCCAATCCACCTGGGCAGGGCTTAAGTTGCTGCATGAGAGATGCAGGTTATATGTCGGTTTGCAGGTTTATAAATTGTTCTGCCTGTTTAGATCTTTCATCCAGGCATGGGAACTCAGCTCCCAGTTTGATTTCTATTACTGGCAAGTATCCATCCTCCAGTCCCATCTGTTATGCTTAGCCTGCCTGACACACACAGCAGACTCCGTCCTGAGGGCAGGCTGACAAGGGACTGGTGCACACTTGCATTTCCTACCAGTGAACTGAAATGTATATACCAGCATTTTCTGCAGATGAGAAATGCCAGAGTACCCAAATGTCAGGAAGAGATTTGACGTCAATATTTCTAAAAGTCAATACTCTGCAGACAAGATAGCAACACCATTTGGACCTTTTTTTGTAATTCTACTCGTAATCCTGACTCCAAAACAGGTCTCCTATCATCATGGTTAGGAACTGTTGGGGAATTTCCAAATTCTCTTTTCTGCCATCTGGGAATGTTCAGTGAGTTTCCTCCTTTCTACTTTTTGGGTGCAAATGACATGAAAGAAATACACAGGGATATTTATCAGCTTTGAGTTTCATCAGTTTTCAGCTTCCATCTTCTTGGACAATTCAGTTTCTCATGGCCCTTCCTTTCACATCAACTACCAGTACCATTTACATGGTGATTTGTTTGTGTTGAAGATTTATTTCTGATCCTCAGATTGTTTGTGAAGAGGTCTCATGCTGTCTTTACCATTGCACAAGCAACTGTGTCTTGAAGTGCTGAAAGTGATCTGGAGAAGTCACCGCAGTTGGTGAAAGCACTTCTACTGAGATCTGAGAAATGAGACATTTAACTCTTGCAATAGTATAAGGGCAGTATTAGAAAGTCTGAAAAAACAACTGATAATAGACCAACAAGACCAAAATTACGTCTTTCTTCAACTGAGTTCTGAATAAGACACTGAAAGTGTAGCATGGAGGAAACTGAATGGATGAGGCAATATCCAAATATAATACCCAGTGATATGACACTAACTGAATAAAGGCATTGCAACATTTTCATGTACTAAATATATGGATATTTATCCAATTAAACAATGTAAAGTAGGTGTGTGATAGAAGATTGTGACGGAGGAGAACACAATATGAAATGTAAAGATGAAACATATACATGTGTATATATATATGTACGTGTATATATATAGACACACACATAAAGGAAAGGCTTCTTTGAACATATGTTGCTGGACAGCCAGACCCCACCCTGTGCCGCTTGATCACTGGCACAAAGTACACTGTAGCTTTTGCCCATTGTGTGCTGGTATGGAAACCTACCCAATGAACCTGGTGTGCAGCTGAACTGTCCAGTTTTTGGTGACCAAATCCTAGGTTAAGATTAGTGTCTCTGAAACAGCTGACTGTGACAAGGAGGGAACATTTCCAGCACAGAGCTCTGACCAAGGGGAGCCCTGTAGTGCCAGCACGTTCCCGACTCTCACGCTCTGGAAAAGGCTGCCCAGAGCCCAAAAACTGTCAGACCTGTGAGCCAAAGCCTTTCAATAACCCCCAGATTTCATTTCCACCCTCCTAACTGTGTGCATGGTCAGCTCCATAGATCCACCTGCTGTGTTGCTTGCCCTCACAAGCAGACTCTGACATTCTCTCATTAAACCAGCTGAACTGTTTTCCACACTGCACCAGCACAGCAGAGCAGCAGACCTGCATGCAGCTTTCAGTAAGGCTACAGCTAAATGACACTGTATAGCCAGGTTTTTTCGCCATTCTCAGTACAATAGTGACAGGTTTTCACTCCCATACTCACCGTATGGCAGTTTCTTTTAAAGTACTGATCTACCATAAAGATACCAGTCTAGTTAAAGTAACATGTTTGAAAATCAAGCAGTTTTCCTAGTGAGATCTGGTATCTGATAGCAGCTCTGAACAGCACAGTTCCCCTCTGTGGTTGACTAGCAGGGCAGTATCCCTGGGTTCCACAAAAAATTTGCACCGTTCATTGTATTAATCATTTTTCTGCAGGTCGTGGCTCCTTCCACACCTTTTCGCTTGTCATACAGGAAGACATATGGCTTTTGCTCATTATTGCTTTGTGTCTTCCAAATTCATGCATGGATCCTGTTGCACACCACTTGCAAGCTGTTGTTTATTAAAGCAGTGGAACACAGGTGTTTCTTCTGCCTCTGTGCCAGCATAGGCAAGGGAACCTTGCAGAGATGGAGCCCATCTCATGCTCCACTGCATTTTTGCTCATAAGCTCTTTGGGTTTTGTACGGCCTCCATGGACAGGTGCAAACAAGCTTGCTGATTAGAGGAAAAAATCTCCCTTCCTCTGAATGAGTTCTCTAAGGTAATCAGAGCAGGTCAGAGGAGCATTAGAAACATCCTGTGATTCTGCATTTCTGTAGAGCGGCTGGTGGACAATCACAGAGGAAGGAGTCAATGACTCCATGTCTTCTGAAGGTACTGTGCCTCCAGAAAGGTCTGCCAAATGAGTAATAACTGAAGAAGAACAAGATATCCACAGAAACACCAGGCAGGAACACCCGTGTGACTCTGTCACCTCCACCCTTTGCAGGTCATTGGATTCAGTAAGTTTTCAAGGTTAGAGCTCTTCTTTTCTTTGCCAGGGGGAAATCCCCTCCTTTCTGAGGGAAATATGTGGCAGAGGTTCAGGATGACATCTGTGGGATTTAATGTGCTTTGTCTTTCTCATGGGCTCCCTAAAGCCCAGACCAGTGATTGTCTTGAGAAAACCATCAGAATCTGCAGTGCTGCATCAAAAAGGTCAATTGAACAGGGTAGTGGGAAGGAAGAGAGAACATGATGGGGAAAAGGAATGTTGAGAAGGATGCAAGATGAAATGGATTACCTTACTGACAGATTTTAGCAGTTCCAGCCCAAATGTCACATTTTATGCACTCTCAACAAGATATGCTACAGGAAAGGAAATCCAGCTCTAATGGCTGATAGATATTTTCTATGGTTTCACAAGGTATTTTGCCTCTGTTGGTCTGGTTTTTATACAACAGCTTGTCTAATGAAGTAGTTCTGCAGTTCTTTTCAACAGTTTTGAAGTACAGCATGTGTTGATTATCTCAGTTGAACAGATCTGAGTTCATTTATAAGTTGCTTTGTTTTGCCATTTCTTTTCACTTCTTTGTTCCTCCCTTCTCTGTCTAAAGCACACAAATTGTTTGTAGAGGGAAAAACATATAAACAGTGTGATTCAGTACAATAAAGAACAGCTTGTTAAAAATGTGCTTTTGGTGTATGTGGAACACAAGCTTTTCCTCTTTCTATCACGCCGTGGTACAGAATGCATTAGCTGAGGTTGCTGTGGGAGTTCCATTTTAAAACCCTGTTTTCTTCTTCCCATACAAGCCTGAAAATATCTTTTCAGTTGAAATTATGTGTGTTTTTCTTTAAGCCAAAGACAATGTTTAACAAAAGTTTGAATCAAACTCATGCACCTTTTAGTTTTATGGAACTTATGAAACTTATCAGGAACAGATCTCTCTGAAATGATTAGCTGTGTCACAGAAAATCTCTTTATTCTTTTTATTCCCTTTCTTCTTTTTATCCAGCTCAAAGGAAGACAATGAGAGCTTTTCTATCTTTCCACTGAAACAGAATCAAACCCCATCCCTTCAGCTGAAAAATTGCATGTGACTCATTCTTATGAGCCAGGCCGACCTGTTGTTGCCATTAAAGTTGGCTTTAACTCACGAAGAGTTGAAGCGACTGAACATCTGTTTAGTACACACACAGTCACAAGCATTCACTGAGCATCAACCTATATATCTGGAGCTGCACATTGACATAAATACATCCCGTGAATGTTAATTATGAGGCAGTGTTTCATTCTGAAGATCTATCAGTGCATAAGCTTCCTTAAAAGAGTACAACTCTCTAAGCATCGAGACTGATGTGTTTGAGCCTGCTCCTATGGCTTCACTTGCCTGGGCAAGCTGGAGAGGCAAGAATGTTTTGAATAAAAAATTCAAAGCTGACATGCTTTGAATAACAAATAAATAATGTCATGCAAGTAGGGATGCAGTTCTGACTAGGAATCACCCAGCCACTGGGAATGGTTTTCATGAAGGGGAGAGGCACAGCACTGAGGCCGAGGGCAGATCATGGAGCTAGGGAGAGACGTGGGCCCTGGAGCATACACCAGCCCTTGCATCTCCCGTCTCCCTGACACTGACCGTGCCGTAATTATGCCTCCCCTGCTGGGGGAGAATTTTAGAGTCTTTGCTAGGAGTCTGAGAGATGAATGGGGCTATCAGCCTTCTCTGCTTTCAGATAGTTGTTTATTAAGTCTTATCAGAGAAATAGAGCCACTTAACATGACCCAGACATAGCACAGAGCAGAGATGCAGGAGAATGCCCAATTATCAAGATTACACAGCCTTTTTAAAGGTAAATTAACCAATGGTCACTAAAAGCATACATTACTTTTACTTTTCCACCAATGTATAATAAATCATCTAGTCACGTAGACAGGAATTGCAGAATTCTTTATCCAATCACCCCAAACCACTTCTACTGCAGAATATGGAGTAGTAGAAGAAGAAGAAAAAGGTCTGGAGAACAACAACAATCCTCCATTTTGAAGTTTTTTGCTTTTATCTATTTACTACATTAACAAACCCAGATCTTCTAAATTTTTCACCCTGTGACAATCTTACATAATATTCTATCACCTAATTCACACCAGTGTAGATTCTAATTCTTTCCAGAGGGTAGGCAGTTTTCTCCAAGGACGAAGGTCAAAAACAGTGTTGTCCAGGGGGGCAGAACCCTTCAAAACAGGCAGAGAAATATTCTCTGCACTCTGCGTTCCTACATCTCCCTGCGCCCCAGGTGTTCTTGCTTCCCAGGCAGCAGGATGAAGAGCAAGGTGTTTGCCTTGAGTCACAGGGATGGGGTGTGGAGAGTGAGGGTGGATGGACGGAGCTGGATGAGGTGGCGGATGGAGTGGCCTCAGAGGCTGTGCTGCGGTCATGGCACTACTTGTGCATGTGGGTGCGGTGCTGCCTCCTCGCCGTGCCCGTCCCCTCTCCCCCTGCAGGGGCTGCATCTGGCCCACAGGCAGGGCTGGTGACACAGGCTGTGGGGAGCTGCCCTTCAGTGAAGACAGACATTTCGTCTGGACCCCTGACGTCAGGAGCCAGCAGGGCTGGTGGCTGCGGCTGGAGAGAGTGGGGCTACAGGCAGGATCTTGCCAGGCAGTTTGGCTGGGCTGGGGAGAAGGGAGAGGGGAGCAAGGCTCCCTTTGCTGCAGAGTGGGGATCACAGGTTTTCTTTGCAGGGAAGAAGACAGATTACATGTCAGATCTGGAGAAGGTGGCTAGAGGCTGGGATATAGAGCATCAGGGTAGGCCAGAGCAGGCAGCAGATGCCAGGAGCTGAACGCATACAGAGAGAAAGGGGAACGTGAACTAAAAATATTACAAACCACTGGTACAGAGAAAGTATTTTAGGGTCTTCTGTTCTTTCTTTTTATAGTAAAAAGGAAAAGAGGACAGACTCTGGAAATAACAGCCCACATATTCTCTGACAAAGGAACCCATTTCTGGCCACAGGCTAATGAAACGTGGAGATACTGGTGCAGGAGCTCCCGAAAGTCAGGGATACCACAGGATTTGAACACAGCAGTCAAGGTGGTTCATGGGAAACTTCTGGCCCATTCAGGAGCAGACTTTTCAGAGATTTCAGAGAAAAGCTTACTGTCATGAGATTTTCATCTAAATTTGCAGATGTAAGAGGCTGAGGTGTTTTATAGATACATTTTGAAAGAACATCTGAAGTTTGGATGCCTATGTATATGTAGCATCGTTCAGCTGGCTCTTCACTCTTCGCTGGCAGAATCACTGGAATGAGGAACAGCTTTTGCTGCTGTGTGGACTTGAGGAAAGCAAATGCGATCAGATTCATCAAGCTGCTCCCTTAGCACGGCATGAACTTTAGCTCTAGAGTTTCTGAGAACAGAATTGATCAGCCAAGTCTCTTGAGGATAGAAACCCTTAAGTAGTTAGGAAGATGGCATTATTCAGAAGCCTTTGCTTTTAGTACCCGTTGCTGAACAGTTGGGTCTGGGTAATTATAGTCCCTGGGGGATAGGTTTCAGTGACTGACAGTCTCCAGTGATGCTTTGGCCCTCATCCTTCCAGCTGCACAGAGAAGTGAAACTGCACACAGAAGCAGTTTTTGTTTGAATTTGCAGCAGCAGGCATTTTTGTGTGTGTGTGTGCACATGAGTATGCCTGTGGGTTTATTCAGGTTTATCAGTTCCAAATATAAGACATAGGTTGTGTGCACATTTCCCTTAGCACCAATACCATTTTTGGAGTCTATGAGTAATTAATGTACCATGATTTTTTAACTCCTTTTTTACTGATAAGCTGCTCTGAAGTCTCACCAAGTCAAGTGAAAAATCCACTAATCTATATGTACCATATATGTACTAACCTATAGGTACGGAATACAGACCAAAGAGTAGACTTTTATTTACCTGTTTAATGGAAAGAAAAATGTTTGCCTAAATTAATGGACATGAAATTATGCAAGACTCCTGTATATGAGAAAATCTTTGATTTTTTAGCAATTATGTCATTCTCAGCACAACATGTATAGCTAGAAATAAGTATGAAGGGTTCTTCTGCTCTGCAGTTTACTACAAAGAGTTTTCATTTAGGGCAGAAGCAGCTAGGCTTCTTGTTTTGACTAGTCCAAAGTATCTCTGTATTTCTGGAAATTTCCCCATTCTTTTTCTGTGAAAAACCTTTGAGTTTCCACATATCTTCTGTTGAGTTATTTGGTGTTCTTTTTCTTTTTAATTCACAGTGAATTTTTAATTTCTTGGGTTACAAATATCTTTCTGATGTAAGATATTACCCATCAGGTTACTGGTGTGAATATCTAACCTGAACAGCAAATTAAGTGAGAGGATTGTTTGGATTAGAAGCTGTTCATTAGACTTTCTTTTCTCATGTTAAACTAGCATCTCTGGATTTTTTATTTAAGATTTTATAATATCCTTAACAGTGCAGGGTAATTTCTTACCATGAAGAAGTTCTAGATGGACAGATTGCAATTAAATGTGAGCTGTGTCAGGAGCCATTTTGAGACTCTTTATTTTAGGCTAAACTATCTGATTAAACAGTCATCAAAGTGAAACAAGGACTTGGACTTTCAAGAGAAACAAGGACTTGGACTCATAAAGCAAACGCCAAAAATGCCTCAGAAATTAAGTCTGTGGAGAGGTGGATATTTGCTTCTGTAGGTGCCTCACAGACTTTTGTTGTGTGTGGACTTGGCATAGGGATGCATCAGGCAGAGGTAGCTGTGATCAAACCAGCCCTGGGAAAAATCCAGCCACATGAGTAAGTTATATTAGCTTAGCAAAGCAACTGGCTGTGAGGGCAGTGTGGCATTGGATGAATGCACCCCAAAGATGCACCCCATGACAGCATGGAGATAGGGAAAGTGAGGCTTGGCATTTTAAGGGGATGGAAAATTTGATTTGAAGATGAGTAGGTAAAGTGAAATACTCCTTCCTCAATTAAAGGCAGCAGCCACACATCCAGTCTTTCACAGGTACCAGCATTTCAGTCCGTACACAGGGATGTATTTACATTCCTCTCTCTCCATGATCTCTATACTTCACGTGGGCAGCCTTCCCTTCACTTTTCTGTGGAACACAAACTCTTCACACGCAAGACCATTTTGTGAGGTTAACAGCCATCAGTACTGCCCAGTCAAACGCCTCATGGCTCCCTGCAGCACCTTTTGATCATGTAGCATAGGAAAGATGTATTATCCCAGGGAATTGCATATGCTGACTGCTCAGCTTCCCACAGTACCATTTTCTCTGCATCCATTTATCCCTTAATTGGTGTGACGCCACATGAAAGCCCATGCTCTCCCACATTTTCTCTCCTCATTGAAGATGTTCCCAGTGTATTTACGTCCTTCTTACAAACACAGTACAAAAATGCTTTTTTGCATTTGCTCTGCTGGAATGGTATAATCATGAACAAGGGGTGCTGGTTCGAAGCCAGGGCAACAGAGCAACAGGAATGGATGCTGTAGACTTTGGGCTCACAAACATGTGCTCAGTAGCCTTTAGGCTCACAAACATGACAGTTATTTGAACCTGATGGTTTCTGACTTTCTGAGACCATCAAACTCTAAGTTCATATTATGATGCAGGTCTAGCTAAAGACATTTTGTATGCATATGAAAAGTCTTCATGACGTTGGGTGTGGTGATGCATGTTGTGGTGCTCGGGGACATGACTGTGGTCATTAGAACCCCCAGGAAAGACAAAGGACATCAGGAAAGGGGAAACACAAGTTAACAGAAGGCACTGTGTGGGCAGAGGATAGAAACATATAATCACTGACGTTGGAAAAGACCTTTAAGATCAAGTCCAACTGTTATCTGAGCACTGCCAAGACCACTACTAAATCATGTCCCTAAGCACCACATTTACACATCTTTTAAATACCTCCAGGGATGGTGACTCCACCACTTCCCTGGGCAGTCTGTTCCAATGTTTGACTATCCTTTCAGTGAAGAAAATGTTCCTAACATCCAACTTAAACATCCCCTGGTACAGCTTGAGCCATTTCCTCTTGTCTTGTCACTTGTTACCTGGGAGAGGACATTGACCTCTACCTTGCTTTGATGCCTTGAAGTGGCTACCTAAAAACAAAGACCGGACAAAAAAAAAAGAGAATAAAAGTAGGTATTTATTTGAAGGCCTTCAAAGGTACACCCCAAGCAGTCAAAAAGATTTCACCCAAGATGGACACTGGATCACGGGTTCTTTCACACTAAGTTTGGTCCATTTGCATATCAGGGTTAATACTCCAATTATAACTTCAGTTAATGATGTAATTACCCCAAGTTTACCCCTCCTCTTCAGAGGCTTTAAGTTTACACATTTTGGGGCCTGGGACAACAAGGTGTCTTTGAAGAGCAAACCTAGAGAAGCTCTGTTATGTCTAACCAGCATCAGAGAACAGCAGCTAACAGGCCACAAGAAACTTCAGAGTTACACACTAGGCAGTACAGGATTTGAAAAATATAAAAGTTAAAACCTAAGGCATCAGCTTCTCTGGACTTGCTCCAGCACCTCAGTGTCTGTCTTGTCATGAGGGACCCAAAACTGTACACAGGATTTCAGATGTGACCTCGCCAGTGCCAGGAGAATGCTCCCTTTCCTGGTCCTGCTGGCTACACAATTGCTTACACAAGTCAGGATGCCATAAGCAGAAAAGATCAGATCTATCTCCATGTCAGCACTTTTCTGTAGGTCAGGAGAAAAGAGAAACTATTTCTTCAGCTGCCAGGCCCTGCCTGAGTTTGTTAGCTGCTCGGATTGGTATGAGGCACAGAGGCAAGTGCTCAAGCCTGCTCCTGTTCCAAGGAATCTTCCACTGCTGAGAAGACCCATACCTACACAATGCATAAGCTCTGAGGAAGCCCAGTAGATCTCCCTGATGAGTAATATTGTTGATTTGTTTGTACAGATGCTAGCAAACACCTTAAAACCTCACTGGGGGGTCTCTTGTTGCCTCACTGTCGGGTTTAAGAGGTTTCCCACTTGCACATAAATTTGGTTCTTTGCTTTTAGTTTTCTGTAACCATCCTTTCAGCTCATTACATAGCTACAACCAACAGCAACACTAGACCAGTGAAAGTTAACCTCTTAACTATTTTGTACATCTTGTTTGGAATGTAATTCCCTGAAGGAATTCGACTTTCCATTTTAGAATACTGAGGCTGAAATACAGAAATTCTCCTCTGAACTATTCCAAGTCTCACCTGACTCCTATTGATAGTACCTTTGACCTAACCCACCAAAAAAAAGTTATTTATCCCACCCAATAGACAGTTTCTCTTGCCTATGTGAAAAGACTTAGCAGTGCCGGTCAAAACTGAAGCAGCTGCCTTAGCTTTTGCTCATGGCTCAGTCACCAGAGGTGGAACAAGACCATTTAGGTGCACTCTCAGAAGAAACAGCCACACTGCACAAAAAGCAGAGGTTTTTAGTTTATATAGGCATGCAGTAGAAAAAGCAGGACCAAACGCTCTCCAGCCAAAGTGGGCAATCTTTTTTTACTTACCACAAGATGGACCAAAAATTTATCCCATGAGACTGATTCTACTATTGAATTGTGGTGTCTACATCCTCTAGTAAGAAGTGGATTAAAATGTAGAAGATCAATAAATATAGTGATTTCAAGTGACCTGAAAACCTGGGCAGTGTGCAAAGCATTTTGAAGGACAAAAACCTATATATTGAAACAAATATATGGGAAAAAAATCCTAGGGGTTTAGTGTTACTAAATGGACTTTAAGTATTGCTGCTGTCTTTGCAGTAAATGACAGGAACTATGAAATTAATTTAAAAGACAGTATTTTCCCTGTCTGGATTAAAGCTGTACTATCTCTGTCAACTTCCCTCATCATCTTTTTGAGAAGCAAAGACATCCTTGCTAATCAAACCCTCAAGGAGTAAGTTTCCAAGAACTACATACACAGTTATCTCAAGCATGTTGTACTGCACATCCTAACCCCCAGCCACCTCATCTGCATATCTAAATGCCACTTCCTGTTCCTCCTGTATAAAATCAGTCCTGGCCAGACAGACACAGGAGAGGAAGGGTGCTGTTAAAGTAACTTCTCTGAGCCCAGCCATACGAGAACAGCTGCTGGCATGGGTGCTGGTGGAGGAGAGCAAGTAGTGACGCTGGCCTTCAAGCCACAGAAGGAACTTGATTTTGCGGATGGTGATCTGGGCCATTATGCCACTCTTTGGTCATGGTCCTGGTGCTCTTTGAGGACCCATGTGGAGCAGATGCAAGACCACAGGTTTGCTGAGATATATGCAGGCACTGGTGCA
This sequence comes from Corvus hawaiiensis, assembly GCF_020740725.1. Taxonomy (NCBI): domain Eukaryota; kingdom Metazoa; phylum Chordata; class Aves; order Passeriformes; family Corvidae; genus Corvus; species Corvus hawaiiensis. The sequence continues at coordinate 74,169,069 of NC_063215.1, forward strand.
AGCTGGAGGCATGGGGAAGGAACAGAGCTGTGGTCCAGCACTAGGGCAGTGGTTCTGCTTTGAGCCATCAGGGTGTGGGGGATCCCAATGCTAGGGCAATTGCATTGCCACACACTGGAGGCAATTGCAACAGCTGTGAGCAGCACCACACAGCTAAAGTTTAGCTGTTCTAACCCCTCTTTTCTAGAAGCTCGGTGCTATAGGTGCTCTCCCATCACTGTCCCTCTCACGCCTCGCCTGGACGTTGTTTACACAGTACCCGGAATTTTACTGGAGAATCCTGTCAGCTCATGCTCCCTCCCGTGTGTGTTGCTGGCTGCTCTGCAGCCAGCCATGCTTTCACCTCCTCAAAACACAAGCCCATCTCCTGCCATCACCAGTCCCCAGGTGAGTCTATTAGAGCCAAGGTCTGTATCTTTGGAGGGTCCTCCTGTCCCATAATGACTATGGGAGCAGTGGCTCTCTTGTCTGCATCATGCCTCACAAATGCTGTTCTTTTTCTCTTCAGAAAAAAGGAATATTTTTTTCTCTTCCTCCATTCTTTTTGCTACTCTTTATTCACTTACTCTGTGTTTGGAGGAGAAGACAGCAGAGGAATACAGCTGCATTTGAAAGGCTATGCAGTGTTATGAACTAGATCCAAAACATGCAAGAAAAGCCCTCTTCATGTCCCATCATTTTATGAAACCTCCACCAATTCTCATTCAGGTATTTTATTAGGTTTTTAAGTACTTCTCATTTTAGTCTTTTAGCCTGGTACAAAGACCTTTAGCACCACTTAACTAGGAAAAAAGTGAATCAGTCTCTGTGGGAATCATCTTTCTCTGTCTTGTTCCTCCTATCTCTTGGAGTTTGTATATGACAAAATAGTCTCCCTTGCTATGCTTAAGATTCCACACACTAAAACCCCTCCATCATGTTCCAGATAGAAGAAAGGACTCCGAGTGGTAAGTTTTAAACTTAAATACTGTATGAAGCACAGGTAAAGCTGCCAGTGTTTGCTGCTATATGGAACTGTAATTAACTGTGCTTGTGCATATGTATTTTCAGTGTTGTACTTATGTAAAGCTTCAGCTGAAAAGTTTTGCTCTTCTTTTTGTCAATTTCAAGTCTATTCTAGCATCTAAACTGATGAAAACCCTAATTTGATTCAAATAAGATGGACTCAACCTGGGATGAAAATTATTAACACCATATATATTTTCATCTCTTCAGGGACAAACGGTTTTCATTTACGTTAGCATCAGTCCAGCCTAATGAAGAAAGACTTTTTAAAAGTTTGTCTTCCTGCTTCTCTCTGTTCTGAGTCTTGTTATCATTCTTGTGGTCCAGACCTCAGGGAAGCACGAGGTCCTTTCACCTTTTCCAATGCTGTCAGTCACTCGTCATTACTACTTTTCCGCATAAACTGTTACAGATTCTGGACTTTGCTATAAAGGTACCTTATTGGATGTTGTGCACAAAAGGCACTGTACACATCGCCAGTGAGTCCATTAGCAGGTGATGCCATGAAGATTTTTGCCTTTTCTTTTTCACCCCTGTTATACCCGTTATACCTTTTTACAGCTTCTGTATTCCTAGTGCTTTTTGCCTACATTCTTGGATTTGTTTGTTAAGCTAAGAGAATAAACATCTTAGAAGCTTCGTAGTTAGGGATCAGTGTGCCTCAGAACCCAAGGTCCTCTCCAGAACATATTCTGTAAACCAAGATAGAACCATCCAGGGGAAGGTTCCTTGGGGAGGGGGGCTCACTTGAGCCTCTCATTGGGGAATCTTTGATAGATATGCTAATTAGTAAAGCCTATAATGTTATACCCAATGTTGGGGGGGATGAACACACGGGAGGAGAGAGACACAGAGACACAGGGAAAGACTCAGTGGGGTACATCTCAATGCATATGACCTGGACGTGTACACCTAAGGATCCTTAAAAATAAATACCAAGGTAAAATCCCTTTTCCCCTTCTAACCGTGTATGCCTCTTGATTTTAAGACCAGGAAAAGGCATCACAGGCACATTTGACCATTAACTTGATAAAACCCTCTAAAAGAGCAGTGCATAGTATTTAAATAAAACTGTGTAACAATAGAGTAGTTCCAGCAAGAGATGGCCGTCATTTGGCCTTGTATCTGTACAAGCCTGTATACACCACCAGCTCTGGCTGCTGAAGTGAGTAGTGATAAAAGATTTATTTTGAGACAGTACATTACCTTGAATAGCATCACAGTCCTGGGTACCAGTCACAAATGAATAATGGAAGTGCTTTTTCTGCCAACAGCCTGTATATTTGTCTATTGCATCTCCTGCCAGCAAGTTTCTGAACACTGTTTGTGAATCTAGGGCGTGAATTTACATAGAGTATGAATAGGTATTATTTACTATAGCTTGTTTTGTAGATGCAATATATTTTTATACTTTTTATTTCTTAAACCATATTTCTCAGAAACCAAAAAGCAAGCAAGCAGTCTTTCATTTGATTTTTAAGCTGATGAATGCAAAGTGACAAAACTGATCAGTCTTAAACTCCACAGTAAATCCTCTTTTGACTTTAGAATTTAATACCCTTACACAAGTGGTTTGTCCCTTTTGTATGCAAACTTGCACACAAGAATTACTGCTTCACAAAGGTGACATTTACAGGTTTGTGGCAGAAAACTTTTGTTTCGATCCTTTATCACCCAATCTACCCACTGAATGAAGATCAAAAGGTAAGTGATGGTTTAAGTGAAGACCAGACATAGTTACTCTGAGGTGCTGTGGGAGTTGAACCCCCACCACCACTATTGACCAGTGTTTGTACAGTGTCTGCATCATCTGCCACATAACCAGGATGTAGCTGCATGATGGAGACTGGGGCTGCATCCCTTCATGAGACCTGAATCCTGAGGTGGAGGCAGAGGGGAAGAGATTAAGACCAACTGAACTTTGGCCTGTTTCCCATCTCTTTTTGAAGAGACTTATGCCTTGAAGGAAAGAAGGGAAAAGTGGTTCTTACTTGAGGGGACAGACCTTGGCAAGGCCAAAGAACAGGTTTGGGAACCCACTGTGTGCCCATGCCCCATCCTGTGCAGTCTGCACAAGAGCTGCTTGTCCTTGATAATTGAGACAGACAGAGACAGGATTTTTAGACATGAGTCTGACATATCACATTCCCTTGGCAATGGCCAGTGCCAAGTCACGTTGACTTCTGATGTTTCCCTCCCAGTCTGGACCTTATTCCAAGGTCAACTCAAGGGGAAGGGACCATGCTCCTCACTTCTCCTACCCTGAGGAGCTGATCTCTGTTTATGTTTTTTTGTGAAATAAAATTCCTCCCTAATTATTGCTGTCCTCTTGGAAGTGTGGTGTCTTTATGTCAACTAAAAGTTACTGTTATTGGAATCCCCATATTGTTTGAGTTCCTGCACATATTGCTGGCTATCAGTTTGATGACTTCAACTCTGACTTCCAAACCTGCAACACCGCCTTTCTGCTTCCTTTCCCTTGCCCATCAGCATCTAGTTTTTGGTCCACCCAAAAGTGAGGTTTTTTTCACTCACCCTCTGTCCCTTTCCTAAAGTCCACTCTGAGACCCCACCATTTTCACTCCTCCAACCTAATCCGTAGACAGGCCAGAGGCAGATCTAGAGGAGAGACCACAGGGATGGAGTGAGGAAGTGGCTGTCACTGAGTAAAAATCTTACCCTGCATGATCAGGCAGTGCTGTTGTCTGGTGAGGAGAAGATGCATGAATTTTTTTAAATCTCATCCTAACCAAGGCTGCCTGCAGCATGCAAGTCTTGTCTCCCCTCAAAAGCTTTTCTCACAAATGGAGAGCTGGTAGGTCAGGATCATGAGATGTCTGCTTTATTTGCCTAAATCTGCATAGCTTTCCAGGCTTCTGTGCAGCTGTATTGTGTCACTCATCTCCGCTGGGGGTTTTTTTTCTGTATGAATTTTGATTACACATAAATCAGCACCATATTTGAAGGAAAAATTGTAATGAAAAAAACCAACAAAACAGAGCATCAGTGAAGTTGACTGCACTGCCGTAAATTTCAGAATCAAATTTTACAGGACAGTGGATTTGTGCAAGTCTCTTACTCCAGTTAGATTTCCAGTTTCAGTGAGTACTGTCAGCTGAAAAGAAATGTGTTAACAGTTCAGCAAATGCTGAATCACAGTGGACACCGTATAACTAGCCTATGTCGTTCCAACGTACAGAAATTGGCTGCTGTAATTTTCCCTGTAGTGACAGGTGACAGAGTAACATCAAGACACAACTATAATAAAGTCTAACTGAGAAGAACACAGGCTTAGGAAGTGCTAGATTTGAGGAGGGATTTATAAAAGTGCTGCAGCAAACTCGTGCACAATCTTCATTCAATCACTGTGCACAGAGAAGAGCACGTCGCTGAGTATAGCAATGGCTCAGACTGCACAGCCATGCCTGATGGCACAGAACAACCCAGCCTGCAGGCCAGTGCTGCGGATTTGTCTCCAGGTGCCTTTATATTTGAACTGCATATCTATGCTCCATATTGAAGAGCAAATGAGATGAACAGTTCGTGTTCAGACCATCTTCCTTAGGTCTCTGATCTAAACTCAAACCCCACTCACTGGCAACAGAAGAAAGTTAGTGTTTGATGTCTCTATTTGCCCTGTGTAAAAGATGAGACAAAGTTCTTTTCCTTCTGTGAAGACACTGCTTCTGTCAGAGGAGCCCTGTTATGCTGTGGCAGCATGATCTGGCCTATCCCTGTTCCTGGAGGAGAATGAGATGCCTGCACCATCTGCGCTAGAGAGGCTGACTCACTCAGGCACAGGGGGGCCAAGGACTGCTGCAGCACATCTCACAGGTCACGACACCATGTAAGGCCAGTCACATCCTAAACTACACTTTAAACCAGCTCATCCTTTGGTCTTCCTATTTAGGAAAGCCCACCACAGAATTTTAACTGCTCTGATTCCATAAAATCTTTCCTGACTCCCAACTAAATATATTCCCGACTGAGAAATACTTGATGTGATCTGTAGGTGATGGTCAAGCTCATGTGGTTCCCCTGCCCTCTGCTTGCCCTTACCCTGCCAGATTCAGGGTTCTGGGCTAGGGGCACCTTGTGCAAAATGCCAGGGATTTCTGGGAGAGAGCTGATAACAAAGCTGTGATGCCCTGCAACAGGACTTCCCACAGATCTCTGGAAAACGGTTTTTTTTGCTAGGACTCAGCTGGTGAGAGGGGACTGCTGGATCCCTGGCTCTCCCTGCCCAGCCCAGCCATGAGGTCCTGCAGGGCAGTAGGGAGGTAGCAGGAACACCCTGTGGGTTGGGACAGCCTGTGACACATTCTGGAGAGGACAAGGGAGAACGCTTTGCACCCTTATCATCTTTGCACATTTGTCCGGGGATCTGGCTATAAAGACACAGATCTGTGTATCTGTTAACACATCTGGAGAGAAGAAAAAGATACATTAAATTCCCGTTAAACTGACAAAACAGCAGACAGTCTGCATCTGCTGAGAGTCTGAAACAAAACCCGAAGCTACTCTATCCTCTATGCAAACTGTAAAACCATGGGCAGGATCCTGATCCCCCCTCCCAGTTTTACGCGGGGCTGCCACTGGGAAGCTCAGTTGTGCTGCTGCCACTGGTTTACTTAAAGGCAGTGGAGATCTGCATGAGATCCAGAGTATTTTTAACGGCTTAAAATAGGCCACAGCTTGGCCAGAAATCTAAATTAAAAATCTGTTTCCAAGGTTTTGGCCAGCAGCTCCAGCTGTCACAGTGGCGGGCTGGAAAGATGGGCACACAGCTGTGCACGGCTTCCCATGCCCAGGGCTGGACCATTTTAGTTGGGGAAGTGTGCAGGAAAATGCAGGGCCAAGAACCCGTTAAGAAAGAGGAAGGCTTGAAAATTCTGGGAGAATGTGTGGGTTTGCATTTACAAAAGCTAAGCAGTGGGCTGCTGAGCCATCCTGGCCCTGTTGTTAATCAAGGGAAGCATCCCAAGAAAACAACCCCACAGCGACAGACACTGTAGAATTATTTTATTTGCCACAGGGACGTCCCATTTAAAACATATAAATAGAGTGAATGATGTGCAATGCCTGCCTAAGTTACACACTTTGGCTTTTGCATCTCCTTCCCAGTGTTGTACTCATAACTGAGCTCACTGTTGGCAGCAATTAAGTTTTGCCCACTTCCCAGAGTGGTGAATTTGGTCTGTTTATTGCTCTTGTCCTCTCCCAGATGCCTCCCTTAAGCCGTCTCCTTCAGGCAAATGTTTCAGGCTTCAGTATCATACTGGCTGACTTCAGCTAGAGGGAATGACTGAAAGCAATGTCAGGATACGGGAGGGACCAAATTCTGAGCAACTTGTTTTGGTTTGCTGTTAGCATTACAGATTTGCTGTTAGAATTACAGATAGTTCCGAGCTACCCGACTCTCACCACTCCTAAATGTGTCTTTGCTGTGCAAGGAGGAGACACAAGCGCACAAAACAGAGGTGCTTGTTTGTGAAGACCGCTCTAAACAAAAGCCCTGTCTCACCCATGTCCTTGTACTACCATGGTTATAGAAAGCTCTTACTGACGTATTTCAGTCATGTCATCCATTTGCCATTATTTGGGTGTAGAAGGAGAGGACTCATGTTCCCACTGCATGCCTGCACCATTAGAAATAGGTGCATGCATATTTGTGGAAATTTCCAAGGGCAATGCACAAGGTGTTTCCTCTTCTCTTTCATAACAAACGTATCTCTGGCAGCTCCCAGCCACAAAGATCAGTGTGAGAATCAAAACAGACAATTTTTAACTATTATATCCTTTTCTTTTAATAGTCTCAATAAAAGCAAAAAATAATAAATAATAAAAATCTTCAATAGGATGTAAGCAATCCTTATAGCATATAAGAAGACACATTTAAAAGTGCAGAACTGCTACAATTTATCTGCTTGTACAGGAAGAATCCTTGAAAAGCAATAAAAGTCTGTAAAATGAGCTCTAGTGTTGAAAAGTAGTTCAGTTCAAAACCTATGATTTATTTCCTGGAGAATTTCATCCACATTGGTCCAAATATTCAGAGGCATGCACATGCATGCATCTAAATGCTTTTGTTAATATAATGTTTTTATGACTGAGTGTTTTTCTACAGAAGGATTCTGGACTGCTCCACCAAAAAGCTCTTTTCTAATCAAAGGAAATTGCGAAGATCCCCAACAGTATGAAATGTGTTTGCAACAATCCTTTATTATTAACTCCTGATGGTGCATCTGTTTCATTCTATTCAATAAAGTCTTTTATAGATTTTGATTCTTCTCTCTTGCAGCAGGCTAACGCTTCTTGCTGTCGGCTTTGGATGTGCACCCTTTTGTTCCCGTGTCCTTCTATGTGCTGTTGCTGCTTCTATCTAGTGATTGCTCTTCTTCCTAGCACTTGGGTGAGGATCAAACAACCTACTTAGTTTTTCTTAACTTAGCTCTTGACTTTGTTTGTGCCCTTAGAAATATCTCTAGTATCTCCCTTTACACAACAGCCCATTTTCATAAAACCTGTGAAGACCAGTGGGGTTTACAGCAGTCACACCTCACACCTCAGACATATATCTGATTGCCTTCCATCTTTTCTTTAACATGACACTTCTTCTCACCCTTCCATCACTTTGCACCATCTATTCCCTTTTCTGTTTTCGCATTATTACCTTTTCATTAGCTTTTAGAACTTCTGAGGAACCAACAAAATTTTTACCAGCTGTGTAACACCTTTGAAGGCCCCTGTGTTAACCTGTTTGAAAAGAACTTCATCTCCATCCCTGAAAAATCTGAAACATCTAAGGGCTCTGCACTTACCAACGGGTCTTCCTCCAGGAGGGCAAACTCCCTGCAGAAAATCCCATGCTTTCTGCTTCACTGCTAAAGTTATGAACCCGTTACCTGGGGAGAAAAATGTGGCCGCACTGGCTGAACAAGGGCAGATCTTGCTGATATGGAATAGTTCCCACTCAATCCATCCCTCTTTAATATTGTGAGACAGTCTTCTGAACAGGGCAGAAGTGTCTAAGCCTCACATATATCTAAATAAGGGTATTTATCCTGAATTCCCTTATTGTGTCGTCTGGTTTGTCACTAATTCTGGGTACTTGACTGGGTCTCTTAGCCAGACCAACCATAGTGTTCCTTTCCTCATCTGGGCTTTGCCCAGGCATCCTATGCAGGCTTTTGGCATAGACACAGGCCTGCTGACCTATCAGCTTTCAACATAATCTTGAATCGTAACTGTAACTGAAGGGGCCATTCGTACCCCGAATGGAAGGAAAGGCTGTTGGCACGAGAAAGATTAGCTCATATTTACCCCGTTCACAGACAGCTACATCACTTCAATGATGCTCAGTATCTCCACTGAAGAAGGTTATGTGCAAATCAAAGAAACCATTTACAAAGCATTTATAAAACTGTTCCAAGAGATTGTTATAAATCTTATGTCTTTTGCCCAGACAGAGCTGTGCTGGAGATGATTCAGGCCAATTTGACAGAAATGACTGTCAACATCACAGCCAAAGTGGCTGTTAAAAAGCACTTTTGGCGAACTCCATTCCCTGCTTCTGAACTCCAGTCTCCCAGAGGCAGTGCTGCTACCCTTTGCCAGCACAACTGCTTCTTCCTACGTCACCACTACAACTCTGCTCTGGAAGTCTCTGGGTCAACTGCATCAAAGAAGTGGGAGATCATTTTGTCAGGTTGCTGTGCTGTGGCCCCTCTCCTGCTCCCACCCTAGTCCTGCCAGGTGCCCTTGGCCTCAGAAAGGGTTGTTCATGTTCTAGCAGTGCATTTTGCATCCAGGAGAGCAGTGAAATCACTCCTTCCAGCAACCTGGAAAAAGTAGTCATGCCTGCACATTATAAAAAAACCCAAATATGTATTTTCCAGTATTAACAACACTGACATCAAGTTTTGTGCCATCTTATAAGCTTTTCTCCTTGGTCTTTGGTTTTTTTTTTACCTTCGTTTGATGATGTGTTTTATTCCTTGAACCCCAGATTGCCTCAAGAAACTTCTTCTCAGTAATTCTTCTGAGAGTCCTCAACGTCATTCACAAGTGACCTTCCAGAAGTCAGAAACAGGCTCAAATACAGTCATTGACTCATGTTTTGTAATGAGTCCAGTAATTCATGCTCTTAATTCTTCCTCAATTCTTTTCATTCTTTCCTCAGTGCTCCAGAGCAATGTTAAAATCCAATTGCCTTGCAGGTGCTTTGCATAGACATGCTGCCAACAGCTTGTGATTGGACTTTGGGGAAGATGGAGACCACAGGCCCACAGGATTCACCATCACTAGGGAGGTTCACTAGAGGGCCAAGCAGTTCTGACAATGTGAGAAATGGCTGAGACTGCCAAACAATGTAATTGTGCTGGGCAACTGTGTAGACATGGATGAAAAATGAACCGCACAATTTGTCTTCTGCATATCTCTAGGAGCACTCCTGTCTTTGTGCAGCATTAGAAGCCATCCCTCCAAGTTCAGACAGAGGAGACCAAGGGCAGGATGTTTCTGGGGGTGTAATCTCAGACCCTCATGTAACCTGAATTTTATATTTGTTGTGACTGCTCTCAAAACATGTTTGTTTTTCAAGTACATTCCATTCAAGCAGCTTTCTGAAAATTAAAATGTATGCACAGAGTTTTCAGCTTACCATAGCAAACTCCTCTTGCACAGAGAGATTGCAGCTCTGTGTCTGTGCATGTCCATCTGTGCCTCTCCCGTGTAAAATCATCCCTCCAGCCCTGACCCCAGCAGCAGCACCATGCAATCTTTTCTGTGTATTTTCACAAAGAAGCAGTGCCTCAGTATATCTGTGAGCAGCTGGTGAATCTGGGTAAAAATGCATGGTAAAAATGTTTGTGTTTTATGAGAGCACAAAGAAGCCTTAAGGAATAAGCTTGCAGGAATTTTTGCTGATGTCGTTTGTTTTATTGCTTCCTAATTGGAAGGAGGCCTTGTTATCAGCATTTATGTCCAATTGCACAGATTGCTCACCTGCTGTGAGGGAGCTACAGCTCCTTGTATTTTAAGTCAGACCTGCTAATACTATTATTTTTTGAGGACAGTCAACAAAAATATCAGAGCTGCCTGAGGTTAATATGATGGTAGCTCCCTCAGCTTTAAGAAGCTTTGTGGTTACTCAGGGAAAATCTCCCAGTTCTTGGGAGTTTAAACTCTAGTTTAAGTGGATGTGAAAGAGACTTATGCCACTAAGGGTTATTTCAACAACAATGATGGTTTCAAGAATAAAGTCCTGTTTTCACTTCCCAAACCCTTCTGAGAATCTCTTCTGAAACCCCACGTGACTATCTGAGATGCGGTTGTGAAGGACTTTGGAGGCACTAGCCAGAACACGCCAATATCAATAACTGAGACTGACAAAAACATGATTTTCTTTCCAGACATTCCCTGACGTTTTCAGCAGGATACAGTGAGACCAGGATCCCTTCAAACTGAGGCTGGGTGGAACACAGTCAAAAAAAAGAGTCCCTGCCCTGGAGGATGGGTGGATCTCTGAGCACAAGGCAAAAAGGAATGAGAATCAGTGATTCATCGCATTTCTTTGGACCTACTCAACTTTATTAGGAGTGGCCCATCATAAGGAATGAAAGAAGAAGCTGGTTTTTGATATGGAAAGGATAAAAACAAGGAAGATGATATTCTCAGCAACTGAAACAAAGAGAAAGTGGAAACTATTGTTTAAATGGTATCTTCTCAGAAACCTTTGTTTAATTTAACATTAATGCATTAATCAGCCTCTTTTTTTAATGGATTGTCCTCAGTAAATTTATCGTCTTTTCCCTGAAGCATCCAGGAACATGCTGTATTTACATATTCAACGCTTATACATAAAATGGGAAATATGTGTTTACTAACCCATTACATTCCACTTGCAGAGTGAGGGTAATTCTTTTCTCAGTTATCAGGTTGATTGCAGATTTTTTGGCTTAATTGAGTGCATGCGTGCTGTCTACATGTGTGATGGCAGAGCCTCCAAATAGAATGTGAAATAGGGAAGTGGCTGGAATTCACTGAAGATCTCCTATTCACATGCTTCCGTCTGAGACAGGTGTATCTGGAGGGAGTTATTTTGAGCTTAAGTTAATGCTGACCTCAGCAGAAATAATTTGCCCTCTTGCTCTTCCTCTGATACAGAGTCAAGAGGGAGTTGTCTGACTGCTGAGTGTGATTGTACACATCTGTCAACAGAATTGGAGATACGAATGCAAAACGTAGCGCTTGGGAGCGTTGTGTGGGTTTCCAACACTCCCTGAAGGACACAAGGACCATAAACCAGTGAATGGATTACAATAAAGCATAAATAGAGCATTTTTATCTGTGACAGATGTAATCCTGCTCCAGCAATGCTTATGTTACTTAAAGGAACAAGGTCGCTATCTAGGACCAGCTCTCTGAATTTCGAATGAGAAAAGAAGTCACAAGCTTTCTTTCCATGCGAGTATTTGTGAGGCTCCTTTGTAAGTGGTTTGGCAGCTTTGTTTGGAAGGGACCTGGCCATTACCTCTTGCAGGGCATGCCCTCCCCATGAGCACAATGTCATAGAAGGGACCACAGGCTTTCATGTATGTTGCCACCCCAAGCAGGAGAAGCCCTGCTTCGCTGCCCTGCTTCTCCACTTGAAACCTGCAGCACCACAAGCCGGCCAGGTAGTAAGAGAATTATGAGAAATAATATCCCAAAGCCAAGAAGCAGGTGTGAGACATGCTTCTCACTTGCACAGACGTATGCTACAAAATGTTGCAACCTTTTCTGCATAATATCTTAATGTATAGACATTAGGCAGGACAGAGTGGAGAGTGCACATATGGAAAACGTCTCCTATTTGGAGACAGGAGCAAGTACTTTCCCTTTAATGCTGGCATGTGCAAGGAAATACTGATATGCCAATTCCAAACTGCCAATCACAACCTGATGAAGAGACAATCTTGAAGACAGCAGAAATTTTAGTAGGCTTTAGGTTAGAAACAATTTTAAAATTAATTATTCCCAAAAAGTGGCACAGCCAGATTCTGAATGACTGCATCTGGATTTCAGTGCACTGGTAAGTCTTACTGGTAAGTCTTTCAAGGGAAATGAACTGAAAAAGGAAGACTGGAAGTTTGGGCTGTGCAACACGTAACAAAAGCATATGGCAGTGGGGTAGCTCACTCCTTTGGACAGCCTCCAATGTACTCACAGCTTTTGAGTCAGGAGGAAAATGTTCATGTCGAGTAGCTGGGCAAAAGTAGCTGAGTGGAATATTCATATCAATAAATGGCCATATTCTAACATCTTTGTGGTGCTGGATTATTTTAATTTTCCATAAAAGTAGACCCTGATGAACTCTAGCAAAATCTAAAGTCTTCTAGACTCTTTAGCCAGCCAAGAGGCAGTCAGGCACTGACTTGCCATGGCATACAAAATCACAGAGCAACTGATGCCTGGTGTCTAAGGAACCTTACATTGTATTACCAGGAAAATCTGGTAGAATTCAGGCAGGACAAAATAATTCCATCACGGAAAAGACAATTGAAAGAACCATATTGATAAAGGTCTGGTTATCTGTAGATTTTTGAGAGATTCAGGCACTGAGATTTGGAATGACGCATCTATTAGTATTGAAGTGAGATTAGTAAGTTTAAAATTTTGACGGAAATTTTTTAAAAAGAAACAAATACCATGAGCACTTTCAATGTGATCTATGAAGTAACTTTTCATGGGAAGTTTCGTTTCTTGAAACATTGAAAAACTAGACAAAAACTGTTGCAGAAAATGGGCATACATTGTCATAGCGATAAATTAGATGAACTGCATGGCACAACAGTCATTTTTCCAGCTCTGTCTCCATTCATCTTTAGCTACAGAGACATATCATACTGGTGTAACAATCCAGTAATTTTGTAGACTTGATCTTTTGACACAGACACATAAATATACCTCCACAGATTCCTCTCTTTCTTTCAGCCATTGCAGCTTAGATTTTTATACAGGTCACAGCATGTGCTGCTGTTCTCTTCCCAGCTGGGGAGATGATCAGTGACTTCCAGGTCAAATAAATTCAGCAGGGTCCGGCAGCAAAAATAACGTACTGACGCAAATCCCTGCACATTTATTCAGCTGCCATTGAGCCCATGCTCAGGCTCAGTCCCATTGCTTGTACTGCCCTTTCCAGATGTATGCCTGCCAGGACAAGAAATGGGCACTGGAGCAACACAGCCTCCAGATGTCACATTTCTCCCCCTTTTCTTAGCCTTTCACTTCCACTGGTCAGATCCCAGATGTGAAGTCTTGCGCTTTCCCTCAGTGGTACCCAGAGAAGCAGAGAAGATATTACCAAGGAACCACATAGCTTTATCACTCTCCAAGGAGTCAGAGTTATATGGTTCCTTCCCTTTGCATATTGCAGAGTAAGGACAACTTCCAAAATAGGAGGTTTCTTCCCTCATGTCTATTTATTAAAGATTAGGTTTGTGCAGCATGAGCTATAATTTATGCATTTTCATGGAGGTATTACTTTTACTGACTGTGAAGTTTTGATGCAATGAAAGAGGTAAACCTTGCCATACTCGTCAACTGCACATGCTGCTTCCCAGTGTATCTTTAGCAAGTGACATCTTAGTGGCTTGTAGGACAAGGAATTTGTGAAGGATTGTTCCTTCAAGGGCAGCTCCCAGGTAGGCAGTAAAGGAAGGTGTGACACATACTGGTTTTGAGGAACAGTCTCCCTGTCCCCTTCCACCCATCCAGAGCAAAGTACACTCATGCATCTGCTCATACAAGCCAGCCTATACCTTGTTTTCTCTGCTGTGAGTGTCAATGCGCTGAAGTCATCCCATAACTTGCTGTCATTTATAACCCTGGTGCCTCTTTCTAGCTCCTGCCCGGGAAGGAAGGCTCACTGGACTTGCGACAGTTTGTTAATGGCACAAAGTGTTTGATTTGCTCCAAGCACGAGGGCATATTCAGTACAGCCAAGACAAGCTGCAAAATTCTTCTGGTTTTTTCCATGACCTGTCATCACCTGCCTTCTAGCCAAGATGTGGTTTGGAAGAATCAGTGGGTAAACAGCATGTGGAACAAATTATATAGGGAAAGAGCAGAAATCCAAAGCAGTGCTGCACGCCATGCTGGCTCTTGTGCAGGGATCTTCTTGCTGGTCTCTGCGGGCAGTTGGGGAACAAGCAATGTTTCTTTTATTAACATTACCCTGTGCTCTTCTGTTTTATCTCTTAACTGTACCTGCTAGTAAGAAGTGATGATTTTAACACACACGGCATGAAATCAGGTTTTGCAGTGGGAATAAAAATTCACCTCTCAGAAGGAAAACTCCAAGCGCATGCCAGATCTCCTTTAGTTTGTTTTCTTTTTGTTGCCATGTGGTTATGTAGGTAACACAGTTGCATGTAACACAGTAGTGATCAAACTGTCACAGACAGCTTTAAAATAAAATATTTTTTCTTCTGAATTATTAAATTTCTGTATTTTATTTTATGAGCAATGAAAGTGCTTTTTTTAGCTTGGACAGCTAAGACAGAGTTGTTTTCTTTCTAGTTCCTGTATGCCAGAGAAAAGAGTTTAATTTCAAACAATGTGGAACATTTTGGTTCAGAATTACAGCATTAGAATTTAAACTAACAGTTTTGTTAAACGCTATACATTAAGATCATCATCTAATCTGTAAAATCCACTTTAAAACTCACTTAAGCTAGTTAAACTGCTCATCAGTGGCAGTATGACAGGAAAGAGGAAAAGAATAAAATCATCTGTGCCTGATTTCCTCTGCCCCTGTGCAGGGAATCAAAGCCATGAAGTTTCCCATCACCACCTCACTATCAGGTAACAATTCCTTCCCCCTGCCAGACACATCACAGCAGGGAAAGGGTCTCGACAGTCCCTCTGTGCCTTGCTCCATAGCAGGGAGGGAACTCTGCTGAGATAGATTGTCAGGGACCAAGTTGATGCCAGGGTGGGTGGGAGAGATGGGATGGAGAACCTCTGTAGGCCAGGATAGGGGTCTTGGAGAGAGGCACCCAGCTCCATGCTGCATATGTCACTCAAGAGAACAGGGCTGGTGGGCAGGAGGTGTAGTCCTAGCCATGCATCCAAAGGGCTGCATGTGGGGGATCAAGGGAAGAACATCTGGTGCAAAAGGAAGGAAGAGGAATGGAAAGAGAGGTCTTTCCCACCATTGCTCAGGTGCTGTGCTTCCGGATTCTTATTTTTTGCATGACTGCTGGGGCCAAATCCTGAATGTTTTTCCACAGAGAAGAGATGGGAGCTGTCTGTGCTTGACTATCAGTTCCCCCACCCTGAGCTTGCAGTGTCCTCAACATGTGCTCATTTACACAGGAAGTCAATTAAGTTGCTTAGGAAAGGTGAAAATGCTCAGCTAAGATGAAGTGCTGGTCTTTCTCGAGATTCAGCTTCTTCCTCACCTGGTTAGAATCGCAGTGGGAGAGTGACTTTCTCAGCCATGCTCAGTGGTATGTCTGCAATTGTTTCTTAACCTCTCTCTACCTCCAGGACCCTGAGACCAACTAATATTGGATCCCTGGGGAGGACTTGCTCTGTGCAGCTGTCCTTTTAACCTTTTAATGCTCTTCCAGTTTAAGCAGTTTGTGGCAAGACCCAGACTTAAATTGCAGAAAGCAGATGTCACAAATGGCTTTTCAATATGCTCCAGTGATGCCTGGAGCTGCTGACAAGTCCTGTAAGGGTGAGTTTAAAAAGAAGATTTTAGTTTGGACAAGCTTTAAACTGCTTTCCCCTAGTTCAGCATCTGGTCTCACATGAGTGATGAACTGACGAGTACAAAGAAAAAAGAAAAGTTCTTTCCTAAAGAATAGGTTCATGGCCAGTGAAATTCTTTGCTAAAAGATAAAAGTAAATGTTATAAAGATACAGACAAGTCTGAAGAAGAGACGAAGCCTCCTTCTATGGCAATTTTCAAAGAGAAGCTAAGAGAAAATGTGAAGCAGGGCAGCTGGCAGATACAGATTACTGCTGTATCCCTCCTAAGCAGTCCATGGAGGCGACTGCCAGATATGGGTATCTGGGTAAGACGAATGCTCCCTCCAGTTGGTTGTGACAATTCCTGTCTCCAGGGATCTTTGATGGCTCAGCCAGGAGAGAAGGAGCCTTCAGAATGCCATCTGGAAAAGGCACTGCTCCTGCAGCACTACCATCACCAAAACCAACAAACAAGAACACACTTAGGAAAAAATGTGCCTCTTTGGTGCTCGACAGCGGAGTGGCAGAGAATGCAATGGAAAAATCCTCCCTCCTGTACTGTGCCACATGCCTTGCAAGCATTGCCACAAAAATTCTCCATCAAACCCTCCACGCTTTAATACAAGGAAGAAATGTGACAGGAATGCTTGGAGGCAATTACATATTTTTTGTTTATTACTTTCTTCATAAGTGTGTTCATCTCGGTGTTAATGTCTGTGATCGATTATTCAGGTTGTATTCCTCTTTTAATTATGGGAATGTCTGAATTTTATTTTACAAGGAATGTTTTTCTTTCTTCCTCTCCCTATTTTCCTCTTTCCACCCAAATTTCTGGAGATGCATGGGGTAACTGGTCTGCAGCTAGTGACCAGATGTTTCTATTGTGCTTATTAAATTTGATATTTTATTTTTATATTTTTAGATTGACATTTATATAAATATTGATATTTGGTATTAATTTGCTAGGCATGATCCTAGGGCAGAAGTCTTGTTATTTGCCTTTTTTTTTCCTGAATAGCACAAATCTTGTTGCAGACCAGTCCAGACTAGGAATATCTTGCTGACAGATCTGTATGTGAAGACATAAGTTTTTCCCTGCCAGCTGCTGCTGATTCACTGAAGCTGTGTTTGTGTCACCAGATCCCAGCTTGTACTAAACACAATGGAGAAGTGAGGATGGGGGACAAAATTACCAGTCTGCCACTTCCTGGTGTTGGCATGTTCTCTGCCATCTTGGGAGAAACAGCATCACAACACGTGTGACTCAAGAATTTGGGGCCTGCTGAAGGGATTATACTTAACAATTTTGGGTAATGCAGATCTAGGACTCAGAGAAGGACACAAAGTTATACATCTGTCCATTACCAGCAGAAAGAGGCAAAACCTCTCCACAGACATACATTCCCCCAGTCTCCAGAGGGAAGACTTGGTTGCCTATCTTCTTGGTTTTGTAGGGGGACCCAGCTCACACTGCACTTTCCCACATGAGCCCCTGGGGCAGAGGGAGGACACCCTGACACCTGCACCCTGCTCAGCAGCTCACAACTGCACCCAGGCACCGCCACCTCAGGGGCCAGAAAGCACGGCAAATTTGAAAGCATACAGCTCACATGTCGGGTTCGGAGCAGAGGGAAAGTTGGGGATAAAAGGAGATGAAGTGAGAATACCTCCACATTTGGGCAGGCTACCAAGCAGGGGAAAGGAGCTGCAGGCTAACAAAGAGATCTGGGTGACAAAGTGCATAAATGCATTGGCACAAGCAAGATAGGTCTCCTTTTCCCTGACAAAACCAGACGTCTATCCCAAAAGGATACAGTTCTGTACCTTCTTCCTGACTGATGCTCTAAGGCTGCTTGTTTATTTATCTTTTAAATTCAAAATCTCTAGGATAAACACCAGGTAGCCCACAACACTGTGTTTATCATCGCCTCTCCTGTGAGCAGATTTCTTAATTGTCTCGAGTGATGGCTGTATATTGCACTAACACTCCTAGTCCCCATGAGACCTCACGCTTGCCTGGCTTTCCTGCAGGGGTTTGCTCAGAGCAGATGGTTTTGGTCTCAAAGGCTGCATTTTTTTCTAGCAGGAGGAACAGTTATGGCCCAGCAGCTGAGCAGTCCCCAAGGCAGGTGTGGGACTGTCTCTGGAAAGAGCCTTCTGGCAGGAGTGGGAATGGATCATAGCTGGGGCTTCTGCCTAGCAAGAGAGCAGAGGCCCACAAGACAGGAACAAAGCACAGCAGGCTGAGCACAGCTCATTCCCACAGTAACACATCTGAACCTTCAGTTTATTTTAAACAATATTTTGCAATAACAAAAAAACCTTGATGAGTTCTCACTCCATCTGAGCACTTCACCTTCCTATCTTTCACAGCAGCGTTAGCTAATCAGGCAATTTTTATGTATAACAATGAACAACCCTTTCCCGGAATGATTTTCTGTGCTCCTGGTGCACTTTGCTTTGTTATATTGGACAGCACTCAGAGACACAATTATACCCACTCTGCAAATGAGGAAGATGAGATACAAAAAAGTTATGTGACCAGGTCAAGACACAATCACATTCACAGAAATAGGTAAGAAAATCCTGACAGCTGTATAAGGTCGCTTGTTCTTTTTTCGTGACACCAAGAGTAGCTCATTCCCTAGCACACTGAATGGGGTAGGGACATTTATTACTGGTATAGTTTGTTTTCTGTACTTATTTCTTATAAAATGAGCACTAACAGAGGTCCACTAGTCTTGAGAAGGCACTGTGTAAATAATTATTTAGCCTATTATCAATGGTTATGGTCATGTGGGCACATACATATTTGTACATCTGACATGAACTCTGCATATGGAAACGACTTTGTGAACACACAGAGCAACTGCTTTTGAAGTGTCATATTTTAAGCCATTTTTTTTAAAAAGCAAATGTCAAAGGAATGCCTCCTCAAGCCCCTAAAAAATTCAAGTGTACATATTTTGACTAATCTCTTGCCAAAATTTGTTTTTAATTGGCTTTTTTCACATTTAATTACCATATATAAATGCAGAAATACAAGTCAAACCACAAAAATTCCCCTATTTTACTTCACACTCAAAATAAGTTACAGTAAAATCGTCAAATGCATGTATTTTTTAACAAATTTGGAAGCCTTCTGTCTTGAGCAGGGATAGTTACATTTTTGCCTTGAGACCACTCTGCAATAAAGCTATTATCCCAAAAACCTCCTATTCTTAGATTAGGGGAAAAGCTCAGTGAGACTCTCTTTCTTAAAAATAGTAACAATATGTGCTCAGTAAAGCAGCAGGGATGACCACAATGGTTTCCAACAAAATGATCTGACTTGTATGTGGCAAAGTATTTCCACCAACATTTTGGAGACAAAATGTTCTGGGAACGAGTTTGACCTCCAAATTATACGAACTCCAGACTTGAAATGCCTTTGGTGCTTACCATTTCGATGTTCCTGAGACTCATTTCAGGAATTCCAAAAACACCTCATCCTCTTTGGCACACTGGGAATTAGGGATGCTTTCTGAAGGTTGGGCTGGCAACATCTCAGAAATCAGTTGCCTGCTGATGGGTTGCCACATCTGATCAATTGATTCTGAATTTTTTAAGTCCTTTTAATTATGAAGCTCTTACCCACTTGATCCTGCCACTGTCTACAACATACCCTACCACTAACTTTAATGGCCTTTGGAGTGACCAAAGGGAGGGCGTTCTGGACCTTAGTACAAGCCTGCCCTCAAGGATGGAAAGACACAGCCTGTCTGTGAGCACATTAGAGGTTTAACACTTTGGTGGCCTGAAGGCAAATCTTGCTATGGAAGGTGCCATCCCATGGCTCTGTTGTAAAGGATATATGGAGTGGAGGGCAGTGGGATGCCTATGATGATTAAACCAGTGTCCTGAGAAGCAAGAAAGTACAAAATTGTGAGACAGGGGCTTTAAAGAGGAGTGATACAAGGCAACCTAGATCTACACAAGTCAGCAGCAACCAAAGATGCTGTTAAGTGGCTTGTCTCTGACTCCTCTTTAGACCTATTCCTTTCTGTTCAGCGGTCACAGTGAAAGCCTTATACAAACGTGGGCTTTAAACTGGTTGTGATAAGCAGTGGTCATCAGCCCCACGCAGCTGTCCTGGCAGGAAGAGAAAAACCCCACAGTTAGAGGTAGCAGTCGCCACCATGGCTGGTGGAGCGCGCCACATGCAGATGGAAGGGAGTGGCCTTAGTGGCATTCTTGCCTTGGAGTGGTGGTTTAGCCTCCTGCCTGACACATGGATATAAAAATAGGCAGCCTTTCCTCAGGGCCTCACTAGCAGTGGACTAAAACCTGCTCCAAGCCCCAGTGTATTTATTTTTTTTTCCCGAGGCTTTAAAGGTTTGTTAGTTGTCACATTATGCTGCGTAAGAAGTGTAGTCCTCTAGCGACAGGACAAAAACCTCCTGGGTGACAGATAAGCAAGCTTGCCTGCTCCATCCTCCCCATCCTTTCTGGACAGATGAGTGTGTCTCTAAACCTGTCTCACTCTTACCATGCATGCAGTAGTCTGCAGGAAGAGAAAGCTTATCTTCTTGCTCTGTAGTGTCTCCACTGAAATTAGTGGAAATGAGTTTGAGCCATGGGGTCTGACAAAGGTTGCAGCAGGTCTTTTCTATTACTTCTAAGGTGCAGATTCCCAGAGTGTAACACAACACTGTGAATGGTGAGCAGAATCTCCTCAGGGTGGGCGTCCTTGGAGGAATTACTTGCAGCCACGCTGTCCAGCTGTTCTCTGCCATCTGTGAATTAATGTGACATCTCACCATTTCCAGCTCTTATTTTTCATCCACAGTCTTGCAATAGCTGATAAATTAATGAGAGTAAAGCTGTGGAAACAAAATGTTACCTGGAGAGTTGAGAACTTCTTTTAAGTTGCTTCTTTTTTTTTCAACAAACACATTTCTGATTTTCACAAGAAAACAAACAAAAAAACAAACCGCAATCAAAAATGGCATTTGAAAAGAATGCAACCTTTTGTCTGGATTTGTGGATTGTGAAGCCTGTCTGATTGTATGGGGGAGAGAATGGCAGTTGTAGAATCAGGAAGAATGCAGCTAGACAGAAAAAACAGCTCAGACTTCCTGGGAGAACTTCAGGGATTTTGAGAAATAAGTCCATTTCACATTGATTGCCTTCTCACAGTGGTTTTATTTAATGCTACAGCTATGTCTGTTGATCCAGTGGCTATCTTGTCTGGCTAACTGCTTAATCTCAACCTAGCAAATGTTGATTTGTGGAGTCTTAGCAGCAGACGGACACCTTTGTTTCAGTAAATATTTCTTACAGTGTTTGTAGTGTGAAGGAAGGGACACTGAAGGAATCCAGAAAGCCAGAGATTTGAAAGACTTTGCAGGTTACTCACGGAATAGATATACCATAAATCTGACTGAAGCTGGTGTGTTACCCACTGTAGCCGCTGCAGGGGCCTATCTGCCGAGGTGCCCCACAGGCAGATTGTGCTGCTGAGCTGCTGGACATCTGTGTTGCATCAGGAGGGATGAAGAAAAAGTGGTACAGAGCAGACAGGTTGCCCAAACTATCTGCTCCGTTTGACCTTTGACATTTGATCAAAACCAGTTTGCTTAGACATGACTTTTTTTATGGGAGTCTGGCTGGACATATTTATTCATTGCGCTGCACCCACCATGCATTTCTTCAAGAGCTATGCAAAAAAGGCATCAGTGAATAGATAAAGATATATAGACAGACAAATGAGAACTGATTATAATTGGTTTGGTATATTTTTTCACTCTTCAGACTTTTAAAAAAAAGGATTTTGAAAAAAACAAGAGAAATAAATCAAGATGTGAAGGGGAATTGAAATCTCATAGTGGAAGCTATCAGCATCAGCCTTAGCTCAAGCAAAATGCACCATAACAACAGCCAGAGAGTCAGAGAAGACAAGAGCTGGAATGCTGCCCTCTTTGCACCCAAGAGCATTTCAGATCCAAGACTCTAGTTCCTCAGTAACTGGTGCACCGCACCCCTAGGACCATCAGTACAGGAGATGGCATCATTTCATACAACAATAAAGGTCTTGTGGCTCAGAAACCCCGTTTCCAGAAAGATAAAGACAATTTCTGGGTGGGGTGTGTATGATCTTAATTCCAGTTAAGATATATATGGGGTGTGAACGTTGCTCTTTCAATAGAAAAGCAGAAGTAATCATAGTTTAAGGCTAAAGCACTGATATTCTCACTACACAGCAGTCATGGTCCATAGACACACTGGGTATCACCAGTCAAACCCATGTAGATTGGCACATCCATGAAGCAGACAGCTACAAGGCTGGATCCCGAAAGCAGGATAAGCTGTTGAGAGCTCCCCTGGTCAATAGAGGCATGAGCACCTTTGTGATGCGTGGGCCCCCACGCTGAGTGTGCCTCAGTTCAGCGTATCCCAGCCACTCACAGGGAAGAGCAAGCTCCCTGTGGCTGCACAGGCCATACCTGCCATGTGTGACCGACTGGTGGAAGGTGATTTCAAAACAGCAGAAGTTGTTCAGAGACCAAACACTGTTTCTAAATCACTTTTCTGCTTATAAGCAGGTCACATGGGTTCCACCTCAGCATGCCCTCCCTCTAAGAGCCAGGGAGGCTTATTTCAGAGAGACTGATGATGGTTCTTACAAGTGGCTGAACTTGCCTTACTACACCCACGAGCTGGCCATGACCCTTTATTCTGTTGGAACTGAGGCAGATTCCTTCCTCCACCTGTCCTTGCTGAGAACAACCTCGAGGTGTCCAACGGTACCACAGTCGGGCTGTGTTCATCATTCCCTAATGCAGCTGACACCGTGATACATTTTCTGTCACACAAAATTTAGAGGCACATTAACCTGCTTGACAGGAACAGTGAGTCACAAACAGCTCCTGAGTAGAAATGTCCTCGCTGTGGAAAATGTTTCAGGATTTTTTTAGGCTGCAGTTCTATATACTTACTGATTACATTCATAGTCTCACAGATATTCCCTGCCCCCCCCCCCAAAAAAAAAAAACCCATAAAAATACATAACCTTCCTAGGAACACAACTGATTTTGTTGCCAGAATTTTCTAGACATTTCTGTCTTCTTTAAGCAACCAAAAGCAAAATCAGCCTTGAGACACTCTCTTAATGCCCACTGTTTTGCTAGTAATTTCAGAATTGTTTGGTCTACATCATGAGGCCTGGGAGTGGCCAGTACATCTGCTCCAGAGTCAAATCAAGAGTTAAGAAAAAATTACCTTTATCTGGCTGTACTTGTATATGCCTGTGTGTCCTGCAGAGTTTCCAGTGCTGCTGGCACTGGACTTGGATTTGTTGCCACCCTTAGCTGTGGAGGGGCCTGGCTTGGCAGCTTTGCTTTTTGCAGCTTGGCAGAGCAAGGGGGCAGAGGACGTGGTGCCCTGGGGTCCTGGCTGTGGCACAGTGCAGGGACTCCAGCCAAGGACTGGCTCTTTCCCAGCTGGTGCACTAGTGAGACATCATCACTCAGCTGATTTCTGACAGGCTTCCTTAGAGACAGGTCACTTCCTTCAAGCCCTGAGAGGAGCCTTGGAGTGATTTGAGCATACCAGGCAGCTTGGGAAGAGCAATTGGTACTGGTTATCTTTAGTCATTTGCTTTAGAGGAGTCATTCCTAGCTGGTGGTGATGGGTATTGTCAGAGATGTTTGAAATCAGAGTCAATAGAGTCACTGGTATCTTTAAATTGAAACTGACCATAGTTGGAAAGAAATCTTTCTCCAAAATCTCATGTTTCCTGGTTCAGTTTCATCTTCTAGCCAGTAGTGTAGCCAATCCACATTAATCACTTCTTCCTTTCTCTTGCTCTCTCTCATTCTATGTACTTGTATGGCTCTTGTCACACTCATATCTAAATGCCTCTCCCTCAAAGGAATTTAAGAGTAAAAATATCTCCTTTCCCAGGCTGGAAAATGCCTCCAGTTTATAGTTTCCTAAAAGAGCGCTGCACATACTTTATCCCAAAGAACTCTTTTCTTTGACATGTGTATATGACAGGAAAGTTACATCAAACAACAGTTGCAGGTAATAGGGAGAAATCCTAGGACCTGGGTCTGGTCCTAGACATAGAATAAGAATGTGATCTCTGTTATGTTTGTGTAATCTTTAATTATGCCACAAATTATGCTAATGAAATAAATATTTACCTGCAGTAGTGCACCTGCTTAATTCAAGTGCAGGATGTTTTGGAATGCATTAGTTAATGCTGTAGGCCACTATGAAGGTATAAAATGCTATGTCTGTGCTAAGTAGTGGTAGTAGTAGTGGTAGCATTAAATCTGAGTTGAATAATGTAGTAAGGATGCTGCAGAGCAATTAAAAAGAAAGAGTTTCTTCTAGTTGTTTGGGGGAACAAGCACAGAATGATTAATGCCTCCTATAAAGAGCTAGCAAATCGCTAACTGATGTAGGGAGATAAGTATTTATTTCTTGGCAAAAAACCCTTTTATAGATAGCCCTATCCATTAGATACTTCCAATTAAATTGAACAACACATTTGTTTTTACAGATTTTTTACTACTTGTTACTGATGCTAACAATTTCTATGGAAGGAATTGTCAATCCTAAGTACTTGAAAGTAGTGCTGCTATAAAGAAAGGTATTTCTCTATAAAGCCTGGTAAGGTCTTGAACAGAAATATCTGGAGACATTTGGAACTACACCTCCAATGCAAGTAAGTGCACTTTGATCAATTTATACCACCACTTTTCTATCTTTACAGTCATTTCTACCTTGTCACCCCAGATTCTTGCGGAATAATGCAGGACTCGATGATGTACCCATGTGTGATCCCATGTATCCCAAATGAAAACCTTCCATTGACATCAGAAGCATATACAGGGTGGGGACAGGCTGGGGGGGGATGAACACAGGACACAATGAAAAGTTAGTCTGTGTAGCCAGTATTTTGTACCAGCAATGACACATTCTTCAGAGGAAGGTGCAAAGGACTGTACAGTGCATGTTTAAAACAGTATATTCAGAGTGGCTGAAGAGAGGCCTCTAGCTTGGATTTTTACTGACTGCAGCAAGTGATGAGAAGTTAACAGCCCAATTAACAAATGCTTTTCATCACCCATGTATAACAAGAGCCAAAAATCCTTAGAGTACTTGTTTAGAGTAAAACATGGGTGGACTATTACACACTATTTTATCTATAATGGAAATCCTATTTGGAAGAACTTGCTTTGTGTATATGACCATTTGCTAAGAGAAAGCATACAGCATATGGAAGAAGAATTTTCCTTAGGTTTCTCTGATATGTAGATGCCTGCTTAGTGGAAATATACACTGTTTCTAAGGCGGCCAAATCGCCAGGTGATTCAAATTTGAAGGATACAACTGAGCTGACTGATGTGTGTAAGAGTGCATCTGAAATGAAAGAGCTCATCCTGGAGAGCTTTGCCATGTATTCCTTTCAGGGAAGGCAGGGAAGAACCCGCATTATTCTCTGGGAGTGCACAGCAAGCTCACCAAAATTGAATTAAACCTCTGAAAGCAATCTTTAGCCTGTTATATCTAAGTGGCTGAACCCTGTGTGAGGTTACATACAAAAAGAAGTTATTTTGCATCAGCAAAGCAGATCAGATTTTCATATTTTACTCTTTGTTGTGACCTCGGCTATGCATAAAATGTCAGCAGGTGAGAACTCATTGGGGCTTGCTCCTTAGGCAGAAATGAAAGGAAGTGTGTGATAAAACTCTTGATTCCACCATTATGTGGGAGAAGACCCTCACAACCCGCAATCCCTCATTCCTGCGCATTGTGGCTGTGGGCCAAAGCTCTCTTAACCTCTTCCCTTCCTTAGATCACTTTTAAAATTGACATAGTGCAAGGCATTTTCAGACTGGGCTTGAGCCTTAGTTAATGTTGGTTCAGGGTCCTTGATAAAGTGAGGTTTTGCTATTTGCTACTGAACTGGCTTGATGCAATAAATAACAGGACTTTATCAAAGAGTGAGGTATAGTCTTGAAACTCTCCTCAGGACTTGTCTACCTGAGACCATTAGCATTTCAGTCCCAGGAGATTGATCCACAGTCCTTCATGGAGCTGTTGACCTGAAGAAATCAGGGTAAAGCAAAGCAGGCCCAAAGCACAAGGACAGCTAGGGTGGCATGGAATTATTAGTATACTTATTCCTCAGCATCTGCATTTACTAAGGCTCTTACTGCCATGCATCTCTCAGAGAATTTTGCCCCTCTCTCAGCTCCAGCCATTCTCTGTATAACCCAGGCTTGCTAAGAGGACCCTGGCAGCCAGTTCCGGTGCCAGCTCTTGTGGTGGGACTTCACTCCACATGAAACCGCTGGGAATTGCTTTTTTTATATATTTTCATGTCACAAGTATCCTGTGCATCTGATCCTGTACCAGCAATTAAACCAAACTCAGCAATGAGATCAGAAATCATTTTGCTTCAGCATGAATACATGTTTGTTTAATATTTCTATGTATAAATATTCCTTAAATGCATTCTGACTTGGCTTCATACAATCAAGCTTGCTAGTTAATAAAAACTGACTCCCCCAAACCTTATACTTCCTTAATTTAGGAATGCTCTGGTGTCTTTAGGGGGTGGGGGGCTTGCTGACACCCAGGGTCTCTCATTTTGGGTGAACTTTTATAAAACACACTATATAAACTGAAGTTGACTGATCTGCAGAAGAAAAAAAAAAAAGGGAAAAAAAAGGTACCACAAACAAAACACTTTCTTCTCTCCAAAGAAATAAATTCACACTAGGAATTAACTCCAGCAAAACTAAATCAGTTTGAATTCATGCCTTTGGTTATGCCACCGTAAGTTTTCCATGTAGACAACCCCATATAGGGAAGTTACATTTTACATTATAATGAGGTTGCAATGTGCTAATCCCCTTGGACTGAAGCAATTATCACCTGACTGCTAGGTGTTAAATGCTGCATTATAAGGGGATTATTTTCTCTTTTGTTCTGACTGAGGCCTGGTCTACCCACAAATTCACACTGGTTAAACTGATTCAGGAGGGAGCTCCCGTTTTGCCGCCTCTGAATCAGTTATGTATTACATTAATAAAACTGGACTCAATGACAATTCCCTTGATATGCTGTAATTCAATGTGGTAAAATGATTATTTCTCTGCTACCTGGCCATTTACCATTATTCTCTAGGGTCCGTTATTTGATTTTATTCACAGCACCTTTTATTTCATAGTTGGACATTTACTCTTCCACAGCCTAGTTTTACAACCATGCATTG
This sequence comes from Corvus hawaiiensis, assembly GCF_020740725.1. Lineage (NCBI taxonomy): Eukaryota > Metazoa > Chordata > Aves > Passeriformes > Corvidae > Corvus > Corvus hawaiiensis. The sequence continues at coordinate 74,196,088 of NC_063215.1, forward strand.
TAACACAGCTAAATAATATAAATGAGGCGAGTTTGGGAATTTTCAGTCATTTCAGTCCCTGAAATGACACACAAATGTTGGTGCCACAAAAAGTAGGTCAGCAATTGGCCTTTTTTTCCCCTTTTTTACTCAGTGCAATAAAATAGTGCCAGGGGACAGCTGGCTGTCAAAGGTGCAGTCTTTTGAACAAGCTATAAACATCTAGGTCCCACGTCAATCTTCACAGCAGTAATGAAAGGTTGTTGCCTTGAGTGTCCTGGGTGAGTTCCAGTTATATTATTACAGTTTACATGTCTCAGTTTCCGCGTAAGTTACTTGCATGAAGCACTGATCACAAACTTTCTGTGCAGACATGCATCCAGCTTAGAGGCCTCCCTCCACCACTTCAGAGCAGACTGTGGTTTAGCGATGGTGAGCGAGCTGTACCCGTACACACACCGCACACCAACACACATTGCTCTTCACCTGCAGTCTCACTGAGTACAGAAGAGGAGAGAAACACCCACTCCAGTGCGTGCTTCAGATCTTGTATCCTGAGCTGGCCCTTTGCTGTTCACTTCAAAGCTGAAAGATGTGTCTTGGCATGAGCCATTGCTCCCATCCTGCTGGGTGTGTCCATAATGCTGCTGGGCACAGCCCAGACCCACCACGGCTCTTGAATGCATCTCCTCCTACCTTTCTCTCCGCACTTCCTTGAGGTTGCACGACAGACACTTTTTCTGTAGTCAGGCAATCCATGACTACATATGGTTGTATTGGACTTGCCCAACATTTTGAGAACATAGTCTTATTTGGATGAAAGACACCATTTACCACCAATGTTCCCATCATTTGTTAGTTGTAATGTATCCAAAGACTCCTTGAAGGCCAATTATACTGTGCCTATTGTTTCAAGGACTTGGAAAAATTTATGTGAAGTATCTCAAATAAAAATAGAATTTTTGTGGCTGTGCAAATGCTCTTCATGAGCCTAAGTCCTGCAGACATTGTCAAGAAGAAAGTTAATGCCAGAAATCGTAAAGATGGTAAAACCATCTTGAAATCCACTTCTTTTCTTACTGGTAAGCCTAGACCAACACTTAGTGCAATCATTCTAAGACCAGCACTTTTAAAAATAATGTCTGACTTCAAATAAGTTTGTAATAATAAGTAATAAGTAATAAGTCAGTGTTTACCTCACAGATTCACACTGATTTCATGGTGCTTACAACCCAGGGATGCTACAAGTGCTGTTTTTGCCCATTGGATAAACGAAATAGCAAGGTTCACCAAGACTTCCTGATACTGCTGTTTTATATGGCGATGCAAATCAAAGGCCAGCCCAATTTAGGCAGCAGATTAAGATGCATTTGCAGTTGTTTTGTACCATAGGAGTATGGCAAGCTTCTGGCACTAGCTTGTCTATCATCTTGAGCCATGGCACTACAAAATCAGGCACATGTGACCTCCAACCAAGCTCCAATACATCACAGTAAGTGTTTATCTGTGGTAGGTCTCTGTGGGCATGCAGCAACAAGACAGCCTTGGTCCCTGGCAGAGTCTCCTGCTGCTGCTTCTGTGGAGAAGGAGGGAAAGGAGTTGACAGCACTGAAAAGAGAAGGGTTACTCAGTTACCTTTGTAAGCCCATCCCCCTTCCCCCCCCCTCCCCCCCTCCTGTGATGGAAGTCCTTCAGTCTTCCCTCTCTTTGGAGGACAAAAGTAGTCCATATTCTGCCCCTAGGGAGAAAGCTGAGCCACCTCTGGCACAAGGAGAAGAGCAAAGGGAAACATATCTAAAGTAGCTGAAGTTAGTGAAGGCATGTGGCAGCATAAAACCAAAAACCAGCAATCCATCTGGATATTTCTTTCACCTGCACACTTCACTACCACTGTTATTTAAGTAGGGGCTGACCCTCTGCAGGTTTCTCACTTACAAAATAAGAAGGAACTACTACTATTTTTTCCACAGATGTCTCGCTACTTGAGTCTCATCTGGTCTAAATCTAGTAGGAAACCAAAACTGGAAGTGTCAGCACTGCTGAAGACTTTTTTCTTCTGCTGATTAATGAGGGGAAATGAAACCCTGATGAGGTCCCTGCCTTTCATCTCCCAATAAAGCCCAGAGTTCCATATATCATGTGTGGATTCCCTGAATTGCTGCCCACTGGTGCCACTTTAATGAGGAATGTGTTAGTGATGGTCATCTTTGGCAACCAAGCACTTACCAACGTTCTTAACTACAACAGATGGGAAAGAAGGAGGAGGATGGAGTAGGAAAGTCATAGAACAAGCTGTGATGGAGGCAGGAGGGAATAGCATCTCTAAGTGATTCACACCCCACTAGTTCAGGTCTTTCCTGGTTTCCCTTCTGCCTGCCCTACCTGTGCCACCACCCTGAGAAACCAGGCTGCTGCTGGTGCTTCTGCTGTGTAGAGAAGGTAAGAGTATATGAGGCAGTGACTGTTGTTGGGGCAGTCATTGCCCTCATCCTGCCTATTTCTTCAGCGGCAGAAAGAATAATAAGACTTTTTGTAGATCCCCACTTGCCTGGGAAACCTTTGGCCAGTGTTGACTCTGCTCCCTCCCTAAGTTCCCTGCTTCCCTCATGCCTTAAAGCTGCTCCTTAGCTGACTGGTGAACATTTCCAGAGCCATTTCTGCTGACTGTGGGCTGTAACTAAGTGCTTTTTCCTCTGGTTAAGAGCAGGGCAGATCTTTAGCATATTCCTTTGCTAACAGTCCCTTCAGATGGCTGGAATTCCTGGTCAAATATTGATAAAGTCATGGCAGTCTGTACATGACACGATCTCCCCAAAAGTCATCCTTTTCAAAATGTTTTTTTCTGTCTGGAATGCGGCACTCATCCTCTGATTTGCAGGGACAGTCTTTTAATTTCAGTTCTCGTGAACTTCATGCAGACTTGTGAGCCTCTGACGCTACTCAGAGACAGGCCATCATGCCTGAAATTGGGACTGAACAGCTGACAGCACCCCAAAGGAAGGAGTAGGTGTCCGTGGAAATGTGACTGTAAGTGTGCAGTGAGCCTTACTCCAGGCATGTGAGAGCACTGCCGCAGAAATCCTTGAATCCACGAGTTCTGTCTCTGCAATGGAGCCTCAGACACTGAGGAGTAGGAGTAGGAGCTGATCATCAGCTCATACTAAAAGATATTTGAACCTCCTGAGTTTATTTATTGCTCAGGGAAACCTTGTCCTCGCCCTTCTTCCTTCAAAACTTGTAACGATTAAGTGTTCTGTGACTGTGAACTTTCACCTTTTCAGGGTCATAAACTCCCTGTGCTGTTGCAACATTATTGAAAGAAGCAGTTTTCCTTGCTCGTGTGACCTCTTTTTCACTCAGGTCTGGGTGAGGTGGCTCTTACTTGGACAGCTAGGTAAATGATACAGCACTAAAACAAGGAGATCACATTTAGCCATTGAGGTAGAAAATGATCTGTTTTCAGACTGACAATGCTTTTTTTTTTTCAGTATTGACTGTTACAAAACAAGGTATGCTGTGGGAGATACCATAACTGCAGCTCATATAAATGTCTCATTATAGTGATGAAATTTCCTTCAGCCAGACAGCAAAGAAGGATTAAATCCTTGGTTGCAGGTGCCCCAAATATAAGTTGAATGAACAACTGGTTTGCACTTAATTTCAAAGGCCTATCACATTGCAGGAGGCCTGAATTCAGGTCTCTTTCCTCATTATTATTCCTCCTGAAGTATCACCCAGATGCCTACATCTAGAGCCCTTTTGTGTAAGACAGCTGCCAGTCAGAAGGATGTAGGTATTCTCTAAGGATCCCATTTCTCAGGGGTATCCACTCTTTTGCAGTTCTTACAGGAGCCATGGACTTCCCAATTTTTGCCAGAGGACCTGGGAGCTCTGTTGTGGCCACCAGTCCTTATCTTCTCAGGCTCTGGTTCAATAGTGCCTGTTCTGCACCACTGGACCGCAGGTGGATCTGCTCTAAGATTAAAATCAGAGCAGCCCAGCGAATGATTGTGAAAATGACAGGTGTTATGGCATTGTTATCACCTTCTCTGGAACTCGCAGGGTTCAGGTGTGCTCTCCTTCAGACATGCCTGTAGGTTTTCTCTTGTGCCTGTCTCCTGTGAGGTCTTTCTTTCTTTCCTGGTAAACCCCAAGAAAGCAACTCCTGGAGGGGGTCAGCACAGCTTCTGTGATCCTGATCTGCCTTGTCTTCCAGAAAAGACTGTGCTGGGAAGCAGAATACCCATACCAGGCCCCTTGCTCTTTAGGTGACAAAACTTTGGCTGAGGAACATATGATATATGTCACTTGATTCTGGGTAAATTCAACTATTAGATGAAATTTAAGGGAAAAGTATTTGCAACAATGCAATAGGACACAGACAGATAAAGTAATAAAAATCCTGCTGTTTAAATAGTATTTATTGCTAAAAATCCTTTGTGGATCTCAGCCATTTTTCATATTTATTTTTTTCTTATGTTAGGCGCCAGAATCTCCTTTTACTGACATAAAGCGGAGTTTCTTTGTCAGAGGGAGCTGTCACCACCTCTGTCTCTCCTGTCACTCCCCACTTACCCAAGGGAGGAAAGGGTAGAGAACAAAAGCTAAAACTGTTTTCTATCCCATCCTAAGCTTGGATACCCCAGTTTTCACACAGCTTACTTAAGAAAACTGTCTTCTAAACATCTGTGATTAGTTTCTGGACTCCACATGGCATCATATAAAATGAGTTACCTTACCTCATTTTCCCTCTTTTTCTCAAGATCTTTTAGTTAAGACTTTTGATCTACACTTTAATCCTAGCTCTGGAATGCTTGTCTTTGTCACCATCTTATGCAGACAAACAAACCACTGTGCCTGTGTAATTCTTCTCACTAACTTATAACCGTCGGTTTTTTGGTGACTATCTTATTAAAAAAAATGCAGATCATGTTGAGCAATACCAAACACTACTCTCTACGTTTTTCACAGACGCTTTTGATAGATGTTATCACAGGTACTACGTGCAAAACCATCTCAACTCATGCTGCATGCAGGAAACAAGCAGCCATCTCACTGTCTGCAAATGGATTTTTGAACAAGATGTTGCATCTGACATTGCATTAATGCAAGAACTGATTAGTATGTGAATAAGAGTTACTAACAAGACGGCAGAAATTAAAATCTATTCATACTTTTGAAAGAGTGAGATGTGTAGGCACTGCACTCCTCCATTCTGTGCTCTGACACCTTCTCTCTTTCTCTTGAATAATCTAATAATAACTGAAATTTCCACTCCAAAAAGCCCTCTGCATTAATCATTTGGTCTGTCAAGATCTCAGCTCAATTATTGTCAGTCTGTATCTCTGCAACTAGGAAATTACATTAAAAGTTACTTCAAAGTGATGTCAGAGTGCAAGAGCTGAATGGAGAGGGGGTAGCTGGGCTTCACTCTGTATCAGCAAAGCGTCCTCTCTAGGACAGTGCTGAGCTGGTATGCAGCACTATTTCCAAGGGAAAAAAAATTAATGCAATCAATTTGCTTCACGTTTTGCCTTGTCTCAAAAATTATTGAGTCATTAATCTTAGCAATGTCATGGTGTTGTCATTCACTGAATTCAATTAAGCCAGAGCACACTATTAGAAATCTGTGTATTCTTCACATCCAGTAAAATGGCCCTCTTGACCGTAATGAGTGGAGCTCCCCATGTTGAACTAGGGGGAATTTAAAGGAAAGGAGCTAATGAAGATGAATAGGGTAAACTGCTTCAGAATACTGCATCTTGTACACACCTAATCCTGACACTAGTGGGGCAAATTCTTATATAGGCAGAGGCCTTAAATGGAAATGCAAGTTCCCAAGCTTCCTTTCAGGGCACCTAGCTCTTGTGCTCTTCCATTCTTAATTCCCTTTTTCACTGAGGTAGTGCACAGTTTCTGGACCAAGAGTTCAGGGCTTTCATGCTCCAGGGTACACTGCTGCCTTCCTCAGAAAGCTGGGCTGTGACATGACTTTGTGCCCTTGGGTCACAACAACCACTGCTGAAACAGCGCAGTATGGGAATCGGAGAAGTGCTCACCAAAGGAGCTGAGCACTGAAGCTCTGAAGGAAAACTAGCAGGTCTGGAGAGAAATTGGAAAAAACAACATATGTCAAGAGGTTAATTGAGCTGAAGCTAATTTACACTGCATGAGCAAGCAGAAGTTTCTGTGATGCCAGACAAGAGTCGGATTAACATGGGAATATCAATGAAACTGCAGTACATTAGATCAATAGATTATTGGGGGAGAAAAATATAAATCTGATCATGGCTAAGGGAACTGCCAGAACAAAAAGGAGGAATAGGAAACTTGGTTTTGTCCAGCAGGTTGAAATCATGTCACTGGGAATACTACAAAAGGTGGCATGCAGGCTGTGCTGAAGGGAAAGCATTGCTGCTGACCATTAGGGAATGCTCAGGGGGGATCTTGGTGTTACCTCTATTTCACACAAGAGCATGGTGCCAGGAATCCCAGGAATCCCAGGCTGCCATTGATGGATCTTGGGCCACCTTATGACACAGGCTGCAGGTTATTAGTGATAACAAATGTTAGTTTGACTCCCTAAGGATATACAGGTGGAAGATAACAGGGTAATTACATGAGGTAATTAGTCTTGCCTGTCAGCAGAACTAGTCAGCTACAGCAATGGTGATAGCATAATGGCAATAGGGCTTCTGACTTTGGAGCTGGCGTGGATGCGTGTCTGTGATCCGCCTGCCATTCTGCAGCACTCGTGCTATCTCACGCACCAAACTCAGCTTTAAATCCAGCCCTTAGGCTTGGGTGTGCTATATGCAAAATGTGTGCTGGATACTACATGAGGCACTTTCTGAGCTATTTCCTAAAATCACCGATACGAAACAGGATCACCACACGTACTGGCTGTACTGTAGTGTCATGGGGCTATGTAGAGTCACTGGTAGGCAGTGTAGATGCACATGCTGAAAGAGGGTTCTGATGCTGACCCTGAAGACTTTCCTTCAAAAGAAACAGAAGTGGAGGAAGGGACAGAGCACACAGATACGAACACAGAGCATATCACGAACATGTATACATGGGATATAGTCAATTACTACAAAGCGATTCAACTCAAGCTGTGATGTTAACACACCTAAACTACGGGGTGTAGAGTGTGTTAAATCCTCAGGTGTGTTATGTTTTCAGAGCACATTCTATTTAGAGAATGACTTTATTCCCAGAGGAGGGCATCTGCATAAGAGCTGAGTGCACCTGAACTTCTGCTTATTAACTTTGTACCATTAACTGACTTGTTTTCACTATCCTGAATGCACTTGTGAAGGTCGTATCCCTGCAGCTCTAATTTTTGCCAATAAGACCTACCTGTCTTTGATGTTACAGCCCAAAGAGATGAGGGCAAGTTATTGCTCACACTTGTGCTGCTGTGAGCAAGAGGTATGACTTCAGAGTTGCAAAGGCAGTGGTGGTGTTGTGAAAAACTGGCCGGGTTCTGTGTTGAAAAAGGACTACCAAGATTTGTGGAGCTTTGCTCTATCCTTGATCAGGTGTAATCACTGGAGGGGTACTCAAGAATCAAAGTATGCATCTTCATCTCAGGCCGTTCCCTGGGTTCCCAGGCCAGACACAGCTTCTTTCAGAGAGCAGATTAGGTTCTGGTCTAGCCTGGTGCAGTAATTCAGTGCATGCTTTACGTATTCAAAGTGTTTCAAGAGGCCTTTTTAAGATTTTGGGCACTGATTATTATTCTTACAGTAAACAGTTGAAGTGGGTTAACACCTTACAATTTCCCATCATTTGATTAGTGATCCTTTTTTAGAGATAATTCCTTCATCAGAAGAGAATAATTCACAATACAAAATGTAAGGATATTAAAAGAATAGGTGATGATAGTCTGGGGAGGATAAAAAAGCTTTATTCTTGTAGTTGTGTCATAATTTTGAGTAGGTTTTTCAAGTATTTGAAGATACTAAGTCCTGTGCATTGATGGTTTTATCACCTTACACAGTTTTTCTGCATTCTGCTCTTGTTCTGCCATTGTTAAAATATCTCTGACTAGGAAAACAACTAAAAGAAAAAAAGCAATACATTGACATATCTTAAAAATGAACACTTTTATTTTATATATTTGCACCTTCCCTTGTGCTTCTGATAGGTTCTCAGTTTGCAGCACATTATTACTATTTTGTAAAATTTCTGACAGTGTTTATTATTATTGAAGTAGCCTTTGAGTTCTCACAGTTTTGAGCAGGAAACAGCTTTTATCTGTGTGTGTGTGTGTGTAACCATTTTAGTTTGTTAGCTAGTTTAATTTGACTATTAAGGTGTTAATGGCAGTGAGGAGCAGCCTCTGTCTGCCCTGGGCCCACTGCGGTCTTTCAGGTGAGGAAGCCATTGGTCTGTGCTAAGCAGAGGGTCTCATCCCAGCCCAGTGTGCCACAAACAGGCTCATCCCACACTGCCTTTGTCATGGGAAGTGGCCAGTGTGATACCTGCTGCCACCATCTCCCTGCAGGATCCCATCTGAGGTGAGGAGAAGGGAGATGGAGCAGGCAAGCTGGGATGGGGAGGAGGAGGAAGGGAAGGCTAGCACCAAGCAGAGAGGAGGTTGCCCAGGAGAACTGAAGCACAGCTGGAAAGGAGAGGAACGGCCCCAGAGAAGAGGTGAGGGCACTGGAAAGGACTGAGGTCTGTCAGGACCTGGGGAGAGGGGAGACTGGGTCTGTAGAAAGGGAGAGGCCTGGGCAAAGGCACCTGCATAAGCAGAAACCCAGGGAGAAGGAATTGGGATGAACGGGATGGGAGGGAAGGGAAAGTGGATATGGTAGAGGTGGGAAGACTGGGGAAGCGACAGAAGCCTCACGTGCTGCAGAAATCAGCAGTTGCAGGATGAACTAGGTGTTGAACAGGAAATTGAAAGCTTATAACAAGGTTAAAGCAAGTGATCATTTTTCTAAAAGATCCAATTCTGTCCTTACAATCATCGAAGAGATCCTGTGTCATGTTTGACGTGCTACTTAAACCAAACCTAGTATTAGTGATCACTGATCCTGTATTTCTTTTCCTATTTTTGCTGCCTGACTTGAGATGCTGTAGCTCTCCCAGCTGCAGAGGCTGACAATGGACAATGTTAGTGTGTGTTTCATGCTCTAAATTGTCAGATATGCCCACATCATCCCACCCTCTTCACTTCTACAAGGTGCTGCAATCAGTGCTACCTTCTGACCTCACCCTTTCTATGCCTCAGCTGTGAAACAGGATCAGACAGCTTCCACCCCTCGTAGCGCTGCTGTGGTGCAGAGTCACGCACAAACACAGGTGTGAATGAGCCTACAGGGAGCCCAGTGGCCCGCGGGACATACCACAGGGCCAGCTGGAAGCAGTGTCAGAGGATGCTGCATTGTCTTGGCCATGGAGCGAAGGAAGAGGGGTGTTACGGGGCTCACCAGGAAGGCTGTAATGGGAAAAGCAGCTTGGGATTGTTGGACCAACATTCACGAAGGGTTCAAAGACTGTAGTGCTTATCTGGCAGCCAGTCAGACCAGAAACACACAGCTCTCTGAGAAGGTTTTGTATCATGAGCAGAAAAGTAGATTTCATTTGCAGAAGGCTGCACTGGAAACAGAGACTATTGAATATCTGCCCATCAAGGGAGCACAATCCACCATGCACAGCCACTGCAATAGGCTCTAAGATAAGAAAAGAGATGTGGGCAAGATGATCTCAGACATGATGCATTCCCAATTACCTAAGTTTTGAGCATATCATTTGATAACCTTAATAACACTTTTCAGTGCTGCTTTTCCCTGTAATGACTGGCATCTGGGAAATTTTTAGCACCTGACTAGGACAAAAGCAGAATATTCAGCCTCACTCTGCAGGACTCTTGAAAATACAAAGAGTTCAGACAAACAATGCCTGAATTGAACTCAATTAGTCACTTATCACCTTTAGGATGGAACGAGATTAAAAGTACCAGTATTGCTGAATTCCATGTTAAATGATCTAATCTCCTAAAGAAATTCTTCTTACGAATGACACTGCAACAGGCTCTAAGGTGAAAAGAGTGCTGATGGAAAATGGAGTCTAAAGCTGACATCTTTGGGGACAAAGCAAAAACCAAAGCATTGTCTCATGGAAAAGCAGACATTTCTCTCCAGATCCTTTTCTCCTGTGACCTTTGGTATCTGGTATTAGAGATGAAAATTCTTCAGAAAGTTGCAACTGTCTCACAGTAGAAAGAAAGGGATTAGTAAGTGGGAAACCTGTGCAACTAAGGTAACACTATAAATCAGGATAATTTCAGAAAAAAAGACAGTGGTTAGGTCAAAGAATTTGGGATGTTCTTCAGACATTTTGTCTCTGCACAGCATAGGATGGCCAGCTAACTTGTCTTTGTGGTATCTGTATGTATGGTTCCTACTAAGTGCAGAAAAAGGAAACGAGAAGACCAGTCAATGTAGCAGCACTATGACTATCTTTCAACATATTTCTTATAGGCAACAAAAACTGAAAACCCACCATAAAAAAAAAAAGTCAGGTTGAAGAAAAATTACCCTGTGTGCTCAGGCCACACACTAAAGTGATGATATTACAATCACAAAGCAAACAAAACAAAGCCCGGCAGTGAGGTAAAGAAGGCACTCATCTTAACCTGGTATGTGGACAGGGAGAGAAAAACAGTCTGCCACTGTACATCCTGCAACAGGGGTGCCACCCCTCTATCAAGTAGCTTCCCAGGAGCCAAGAAGGACCATGGCAAGGCATGCATAAGAAGCCCCCAGATTTGTAGGTGAGTGGAGTTATTTCTAATTGCTTCTCTGGAACATGTAGCTGTTGCAGTTGGGTATTTCCCACCACGTGGGTTCCTTTCCTTCTGTTCTAAGGGCTTCAGTTCCAGCCAGTCATAAAATGAGAACAATCCAGCATCACTCTTTTATTTTTTTGGACCATTGTGCTGGGTTCAGTTGGGATAATTTTCTTCCCAGTAGCTGGTACAGTGCTGTGTTTTATATTCAGTATGAGAATAGTGTTAATAACACACGGATGATTTAGCTGTAGCTCAGTAGTGCTTACCCCTGAAAGTCAGTAGTGCTTACTGAAAAGTCAAGAATTTTTCAGTTTCCCATGCTCTGCTAGCCAGCAGGTGCACAAGAAGCTGGGAGGAAGCACAGCCAGGACAGCTGACCCAAACTGGCCAAAGGGATACTCCACACCACAGAAAATCGTGCTCAGTAAATAAACTCTGCAGGAGTTGGCCAGGAGGGGCCCATCACTGCTTGGACCCATCAGTCTGTGGGTAGTGAGCAATTGTATTGTGCATCACTTGCCTGTCTTGGGTTTTATTCCTCTCTTTTTGTTGTCTACCTTTAAATTGCTACTATTATTTTTATTAATCTAATTTAATTTTATTTGATTTCAATTACTAAACTGTTCTTATCTCATATCTCCTTTTCTTTCTGACTCTTCTCCCCATCCCACCAGTCTGGGGGTAGGGGAGTGAGCAGACAGCTGCATGGTACTTGGTTGCCAGCTGGGGTGAAACCACACAACCCTTTATACCTAGAATTTGTGAATAACAGGGAAAACCAGGGATGCTACCATGTAAAACAAAGCAGTCAAAACACTCTGCTCATCCTTCCAACCTTGGGAAAAGAAATTAATATCATGGCATTTAGTGAAGAGGCAGCACAGTCGTAAATGAAGGGACTTTTTGAAGGCAGTGATTGAAAATAACCAGTTCACAAGGGAAATGGGCGGGACCAAACACATCAGGCGCACAAACCTAGTAACACTAATTGAGGTTATGTTCCTAGGAGGAAGAGTGTGACTAATAGAGATGGCGTGCAATTTTTTTCAAACAACAGCAAATTGTTAAAAGGCCTTTAAATGGAGTGATACAGCACGAGTGATCCCATCTCCTAACTTGTTTCCTGGCAAACTGAATTAAGTTTAATAGATACGAAAGGCTGCAAGCAGATACATGATCTTCCTCTATGGTTATGTAAACAGATTTTGATTTTGCAGTAACCTATGCACTTCAGCAGAGAGTAAGCAAAACTTAGCTCTGATTCCAGTTGCAAAGAAAGGGAAAAAAATGCAAATTTGAAGAGGAATAATAGAATGGTCTGGGTTGGAAAGGACTTAAAGGTATCTAGTTCCAACCCCACTGCCATAGGCAGCGACACCTTCCACTAGACCAGGTTGCTCAGAGACCTGTCCAACCTGGCCTTGGACATTTCCAGGGATGGGGCATCCACAGCTTTTTCTGGGCAGCCTGTTCCTGGGCCTCATCAACCTCACAGAAAAGGATTTCTTCCTCATATACAATCCAAACTTACTCTCTTCCCGTTTAAAGCCATTCCTCTTGTCCTGTCACTACATGCCTTTGTAAAAAGTCCCTCTCCATTCTTCTTCTAAGCCTATTTGAGGTACTATGAGGCCACAATAAGGTCACCCCAGATGTTTCTCTTCTTCAAGTTGAACAACCCCAAACCCCCAATTGGAGAGGTGCTCCAGCCCTCCGATCCTCTTCCTGGCCCTCCTCTGGAGTCACTCCAACAGGTCAATGTCCTTCTTTTTGAGGGTATCAGAGCTGGACACAAGTACTCCAAGTGGTATCCCACAAGAGCAGAGAAGAGAGGGAGAATCACCTCCCTCGATCTGCTGGTCACGCTGCTTTTGATGCAGCCTTCCAGGCCGCAAGTGTGATTTTGTTGGGTTATGTTGAGCTTCTCATCTATCAACACCCCCAAGTTCTTCTCGTCAGGGCTGCTCTCAATGCATTGTCCATCCAGCCTGTATTTGTGCTTGGGATTGCCCTGGTCCAGGTGCAGAACATTGTACTTGGCCTTGTTGAACTTTCATGAGGTTTTCATGGGCCCACATCTCAAGCCTGTTGTGGTCCCTCTGGATGGATCCCCTCCCTCCACCATGTTGACCCCACCACACAGCCTGGTGTCATCAGCTAACTGCTGAGGGAGCACTCTATCCTATCTGCTCCATGATCTTGCCACACACGGAGGTGAGACTGACTTATGGGTAGTTCCCTGGGTCCTCCTTATTTTCTTTCTTAAAAGGGTTGTATTTCTCATTTTCCAGGGGAAATGTTTTCCTTATTAGCCCCCTTTGAAACAGAAAAGTTTGAGCTGTTACCAAAGAAGATGATTCCACTGTCTCTAGCTGAACTCTCAGCTTTCTAAAGGTTGCAGATCTGGCTGGGAGGTTTGCAGCCCATGCATTCCTTTCAAACTGTCCTTGAAGCTCCAAATAAAAGCAAAAGCAGCAGCCATACAGGGCCTTCCCTGCCTTTGTATGTGCTCCTCTATTAGTATGGGCAAAGTACAAATAGTGGAAATCAAAGAAATTAATTTAGTTTTTCAAGTCAGTGGAAATCTGCTGGTAGCCTGTGTGAGGTCTCATGTCAGGAAGTTTTACCATCTCCAAAGCTGGGACACAGGAGATTGTTTTCTTTCTGAGGGAAGTATTTTTAATGAAGCTGAGTCAGAATGTGACCTGTCTCAAAAAAAAAACTAGATGGAAAAGTGGCAAGAAGTTCCTGTATTAGTTACTAACGCATTTGTTTCCCCTGTTAAAGATGCATGACTGCCCAGACTGGCACTTGCATATGAGTGGTACTTGCAAGGTACATCCAGGAGCAGAAGTTAGCCTTCTGGAGATCAGGCCATCATCAGTGTCCCAGTCTCCCACCGCCTTTCAATAACCTGCCAGCAAAGCTCTGTGTGTCCTGAGGGTAAATTTTCCCTCTGCAGATTCTTCAGGAAAACTTCTCCTGCTTATGCTGTCATTCAAAGACATCAAGCCAGAAAGACCTAGGCTTCCTCCATAAATTATCAGCACAATTTAAATTTCTTTCTTAGAAAAACAAAGCCAAGAGTCTGTTTCAATCTTAAATGCTTCTCACTCATACCTGCATTCAGTGCACTGCCTCTGGACTTGCAAATAGCTATTCCACAGAGTCATATCAGAGAGAGATTTGAATGTTTCCATTTTTTTTCTCAGCTAACTTCTAATAAAATGCCCTAAAGTCACAGGCCATAGAACTTAAGATTAATGTGTACAGAATAGGCTGCCTCAGTGCCCTAAAGAAACCAAAATCAATTACTGAGCAACTAAATTAACACTTTAGCTCATAGATAAATATGTAAATGCAATTCTTGATTAACACAGGAACTTCAACATCTTTCCCCAATGGCCATAACAACCACCAACACCGGCAATGCTGCTGTGCCTTGCTTCTGCAGTGACCATCTGTGACCTGGCTGGGGCAAGATTCACAGCAGAAAAGAACTCACAACAGACAAATAAACAAAGGCTTTCTCCCTCCTTAACAGCCTTGGAGAGGAGAAGGGAAGCTGGTGACAGGCTTGCTGCTGTCATGAGTGAGCATAATGTAAATACCTTGACAGGCAGAATCTGAGATTTTGACAGATGTAATACAGCTGCAAAGCCAGTAATAACTGAGTGTTAAACCCCCGTAGAGAGGGCACAGCCCATCTCTGCTGGCATTCTCCTTATCCTCTCTCCCCCACCCTGCCTTTGTAAGATCTTCTTTGTGGTTTTTAGCTTTTTCTTCCACCTCCTTTCCCCTTTCTTCCTTTTGTGCTTTCCCCCCATCCCCCTCTCCCTCTTGGGAGCCGGCAGTTTGGGCCCTGTGATTCTTCACGGTTCATTGGGTTTGCTTTGCAAGGCTTCATTCCTCCACATCAAACAAAGATTGCGAGGAGGAGAGCAGAGGCTATAGAAAGGAGGTTACATCAGGCATGTTGTAGACAGCACTGAAATGTGTTTGTAACCTTGCCAGATGGATGGACAGCCCCTGCACAGCGGGGACTCTTGAAAGCAGATTCAAAGTCATACATACCAGAGGGTGGGGAGGGGGACAGAGAGGCGGGATGTCAAATTTCCATATATTTCCATGAGCTTGCTGTCATTTCTGCCTAGCATGTCACTAGCAGCATATTACAAGGCTTTTCTGCAATAGTCCTGCCTATTAAAAGAGTATCCTGACCTAGTTGCTTCATTTCCCCCCCAAAAATCAAACACATGCTGCAGAAAGATCACAGATGCTGCCTGGAGCTGGTGGGAAGCATTCCCTGTCATGGTTTGCTTGTTTGTGCTTGTTGCAGTTGCTGTTCTAAGCCATGCAAAACACTTAAGCGACTATAAACAGGGATATCCCCGCCACTCTTTGAGCTTATCGAGTTGATTCAGCACCATCCAGATACAAAGGAATGTATTGTAAAAGGCAGCTGCTTGTCACGCTGGTAAGTCGTACAGATGCTACAGCCCATACTGCTCCAGTGCCTGTGGCCCCAGCCCTGGCCGGATACCCACAGGGTACCAGATACCCACGCCAGTGAGAGGTTCATGGGGAAGAGCATGGACCAGGGAGCTCCCACTGTAAGCACATCTGAACAAGTGGCTTGTTGGCTATAATTACAAATAGCAAATAAGAGCATTCAGCATGGTTTATAAAAGGGGCTTTCAGCAATGGCCAGTCCTTGGTACTTCTCTTCTGTCAGAGCCCCAGGGAAGAAGCAGCCTCACAGATACTTCCTTCCAAATGTGGTCTATCTTGGACATGGTGGGCAACACAAGCCCAGCCTTACATCCCACCACACCACCACCATCAGCTTTGCTCTGTTGAAAACCAAAGGGATACCTCTGCCCAGGGTGCCTGGAGGGTGGGGGTTTCAAAGCAGGTTTACTCTAAGCATGCATTCTTCAGTGTTTCAAAATGGGCAGTTGTGACTGAATCCCACGTGGACAGATGGACTACTTTGCAGGCTGCACTGAAGGCTGAGCAATGCCCTGCCTGCCCCAGTAGCTGGGGCTTGTAAGGGACGATCAGAAATCTCCTCTCCCTTCTGCCAATTCCATGATACCAACCCCCATGGAGAAGACTGCTCTCCTCTGTCCTGAGAAGCCAATGCCAGCAACACTTCCTCACACCACAGCAACTCACAGGTCCTTCTCTGGCCTTTGAGGATGGTGGTTAGGGAACAAGTTTTTCTAATTCGCATCCCCCAGAACAATATAAGTTTTGTCCTGAATCACATCTGCCAATCTTGGACTCTACTCTTATGTCAGCTGAGCCTTCCTGAGTTGTGATGCCAAGACGGAGATGGTTTAGCTGGTTAGCTGAAGTGCTCCCAGTACTCAGAAAAGCTAGGACAGATTCTTGGCCACCAAATGCTGCCCTTAACTGGAGAGATGCATTGGGAGAATTCATTTTCTCAATGTTTGTGCCCAAGAAGGGCGAGACATTTTTTGAGGAATTCCTGTCTTAGAAGGTTTGACTGGTTTTTCAGTATCTAAAAGTATAATATTATGTCTATCTAGTATTCACTTTAAAATCAAATCCAATTCAATGCACTTAATTTATCTACTTACACAAATGTGCTGGTTTTGGCTGGGGTGGAGTCAATTTTCTTCACAGTGACTGGTATGGGGCTGTGTTTTGGATTTGTGCTGAACACAGGGCTGATAATATAGAGCTGGTTTTGTTATTGCAGAACAGGGCTTACACAGGATCAAGGCCTTCTCTGCTTTTCATACTGCCATGCTGGGGAGGAAGTTCGGGATGTGTGTGAGTCTGGGAGGAGGCACAGCTTGGACAGGTGACCCCAGCTGACAAAAGGGATGGTCCAGACCATATGGCATCACGCTCAGTATATAAAGTGGGGAAATACTGAGAAGGGGGGGACATTTAGATTAATGGTGTTTGTTTCCTCAAATAACCATTACATGTGATGGGGCCCAGTTCTCCTGGAGATGGCTGAACACCTGCCTGCTTATGGGAAGCAGTGACTTAATTCCTTGTTTTGCTTTTCTTGTGTGCATGGCTTTTTCTTTTCCAATTAAGCAGTTTTTATTTCAACCCATGAGTTTTTTAGCTTTTACCCTTTCTGTTCTCTCCCTTATCTCACTGGTGGAGGAGTGAGAGAGCGGCTGCGTGGGGCTTGGTGGCTGGCTGGAGTTAAACCACAACAAAAAGCTAACCTACTTTTGAGAGAACTTTTCCTGTATTTTGTCTTCTGCCAGTGACAACTATGAGTGCATGTGTGTGTCTGAGTTTAGCCAAAGTCAGCCAATCCTTTAGTGGGAAAAAAATAATCTTGTTCCTTCTTATTCCACTGTCTACCTTCCTGCTCCCACTGCCATTCCCCGCTCCAGTGCCTGAAGGCCGTAAAATTTTCACTGAATTCACGGAATCCTCAAAAGTTTACAAGACAGGCCTGAAGACAACAGGTCTTGTGGCTTGAGAGGGGTCAGCTAGGCCTCCACCCATTTTTCCATGCCACAGACTCCCGCGTGCTCTGGCACATAGCAAGCTGCTTAGCTGCCACACCACTTCAAGGAGCTTAAAATAGGACCTTCCCTCAGAAGCAAAGGCAGCGGCTGAGAATGAGCAAGAACATCAGAATGAGCCTGGTTTTGCTTTTACACACAGTGGCTTTCCACTGCTTTTCTAAAGGCGTTTCTTGTCTCCGTGGCATTCTGTAAAACAAGGAGTATCGGGCCCCTCAAATGATTTCAGATGCTGCTGAAACATTTGTCACCGAATGTTAAAGCTGTTGTTTAATCACTTTACGCACAGCCAGATTCCTCCTTTTGCTTATAGAAACTTCTGCAGTCTGGTATGTGTTTTCAGGCAAGATCAAGCTGTTTTCCAGCAAAAAGGTCTTTTCAAATCTGCAGTCATGTCTTATTTGAACTCCAGCTGGGCTCCTTTCTGAGTGCAACTTGTCATGGTCTACAACACGTCTCTTTCTGTAGCTCTTGTTTTACCGTTCGCATTTGAAGCTGACTGAACTCCTGCCATTCTGTGCCCACATCACCTCCTGGTAGGAAGTGCTGGGAAATGGGGGCCACGACCACGCCATGCTTGGTTTGTTGCAATACAAAAAATACATTGGGATGCTACGTTACATTCCATTGTGTTGTGTTATGCTGTGCTATGCTGTGTTATGTTACATTATGTTACAAGCAGAACGCTGCAGCCATCTGTGCACAGCTACAGCCAGAAACTGTACGATGCCATGCATGATAGACAACTGGCTTGCCCAAATATCTGGTGAATACTTGACAGTCTGCTAGGACTAGTTACTGTCTAACCACTGTTTCCTACCCCCATTCACTGGTTAAATGCCAGTAATAAATCAAGTTAACATTTCCGGGAATTACAATTTTTGAGATTTCAAATTCACAGCTCTACATTGTCTGATTTTGCAAGCTAAATGACCAGTCCAGGATCTCTCTTAATCTACTGTCATGAGTGTGACAGGCCTAATCTTTTTTTCTGGGTTTTATGTAGGTTTAATTTTTGTTGGTTTTTTGGGTTTTTTTTCCTTTGTCACTTAAAACAAGAAAATTCAATGAGAAAAATCTGCCTAGTAAAGGTTAAGAATCTTTCAGTGATAGTTTAAATGATCTTTTTTTTCTTCCTAACTTCTAAATAATTTTAAAAACCCCTTCCCCTTACCCCAGTGGGTATCAAGCATAGAAGTAAATTTTCATTGATGCTTACAATAAATGCTGTCTAGGAAATGTCAGTTCTTTCTGCCTAGGAAACGACAGTTCTTCCCAGGCTGGCTTTAGAGTGTTCAGATCAAGCGAAAGTAGACAGGAAAGCCCAGGTACATCCCAAAATTTAATGTAGCATTGCCAACAGACAATCTAGTTTTGGGGGGCTGTGCACAGCCTATTTTCACTGCATGCAGACATAGCTTGCAAAAAGCTATTCAGTCATTGATCTACTATTGCCCTGTTTGGCTGTATTCACAAAGCGGAATAAAACTGAAAAAGAAGATCGGCATACAAACAACTTAGACACTGATGCAGTAAGAGGATGTGTAGGATGACTGCTAACTGTAGGTAATTTCAGAGCTCACAGATAGTACAATCTCTTAATTTACATATGGCTACTACCCAGCAATAGTGGTAAGTGCAGATGGATAGAAATGGGTATAAAAGAAAAAAAATTTGAAAAGTTTACATGAAGTTTGGCAGTGTCAGCTGACCAAAGGGACCCAGCAGAGCAGGCCACAGTCAGGTCAGGCAGCAGAAGGGGCTGCCCAGCACACAGCCACTCACTTCAGCCAGGGGTGACCATGCAGGGAGCAACATCTCCTTCCATCCACTGGCAAATCCACACCTCACAGGAGAGGACTTTTTTCCCCCAAATTTCAGTTAATCCTGCTTGAAAAAAAAATCATGGAGTCTACCAATGTGTTCTGATTAGTTACATCTACAGACAAACTTGTCACTGGAGAGGGAAACTAAACAGATTCCAAAGCCCTAGATTTGGAAGATCTCAGCTCCTACTGAAATCACTGGGATTTAGGCACCTGTTTCTTCTTGGAGGTGATGAACCAAAGTACATCCTACATCTCCCACAGTTCAAAGAATTCCAAAACAGGAACAGGGCTGTAAAGCTTAATTTCTAAAAGCAGCAGTGTACCCTGTCAAAAAACTCGTGTTATATTTCATTTGGTTGCTGCTCCAGAAATACTCTCAGCAGCTGTTGCAGCATCTTGGTTGGGATTCCTCTCACCTAACTTTAGTCTTCCCAAGTGAGGCCTCCAATCTGAATTTGATCCCTTGGCCTCCCCCGCAGCCAGGCAGCTCCTCCAGATGGTGATTCAGAACTCAAAACATTTAGTAAGGGGAATTTCTGTGGCTTCGTAGTTGAATCTGTTTCAAACAATCAACTGGTTTATAAAATCCTGCCCTGAGAAAACACCCTTTACCCCATTAAAAATCACTCCATTTTGTTACATGGAGCATGAGACCATGTAAAATAAATGTGAAATAAAACAATTGTGTTTACTATTTGAGATTTCAACTGCTCAAAGGCTGTGAACCAGCAGGAAGCTGACTGGCAATGGCCCACAAGAGCAGGGGTTCCCAGGGACCCAAGAACAGAAAATAACTAATGTTTTGTCTTCATTTCTGTCTCCAAGAATTAGGAGGAGCAGGGCAGGATGCTTTTATTTCAACAGCATCACTATTTTTGAATTGAGGGTGACAAAACCTGTAGTATCACACTAGCTAGAGCTGGAATCTTTGGCATTACAGTAAAAAGGCACAGAGAAGAAAAGGAGGAGAAGGAGAAGTGCTCTCTGGAGCCCATGGCACCCTTCCAGCACTGCAGAAGCAGTTCCGGGGCAGCCCATCAGAGTCAAGACAGCTCCCAGGGAGGCTAAAGAAATACAGTCACTTCCCCAAGGATCACTGGTGAAGTCCTCTGTGCCACAGCTTTACCACATTAGCAAGCTTTGTTTAACAGCAGCTTATCCCTCCAGGTAAAATACACACCTCCCAAAATATTGACCTCCTTCACTCTGGGTAAAAAGCAGTGTCTAGAACATGCAAAATTGAATTCTTTGTCATGCAGAGACATTGAAAAAAAGTGATTAGGACAAGTACCAAGACTTTTAGTAGTGTGGTAGACTAAGCTATTAACCTGGGCTGCTACTGTTGTCGCTGTGTGTAGGGATGGGATATTTCTGCTTATTCAGGCCACCTGAAGGAGGTAATTTAATTTACCAGTGTGGTAGTCAAAGCTGCAATTAATCCTCTGACTTGCAAATGTGATGAATGCTCATCAGCTGTCTCTAGCGATACGGTGCTTCTGCATGGAGTTAAGGGATAAGGTCAGTCTTGCTGGGAAGTGTGGTGGGTTCTGATTGACTTTGGGTGCCTGCTGTAGATGCTGAGAGGAGCAAATGCAGTTTTCTGGATTGAGCTTCACAGATCTCTGCACAAAATTACTGGTGAGTGTTTGTTTCTACCTGCTAAACCCTTGTGCAGCAGCTTGGCTACAATTGGCAGAACAGAGCATGGTAAAAGCTAGCTGCTGAAAGTGTTTGTGTCCTCTCTAATTGTATCTGAGAATTCCTTTAGCTGTCTGATTGGTAAGGTCCTTTGAAAAGTGTTATTTTCAGATGAGGCAGTTGTATTTTTACATGTTGAAGCTCTGGTGTGCTGATATTTAAGTTTGCAGCAGAGTTAAATGTGATAGTAGTCTTTTTCTGGTCAGACTTTTCTTGATTATTGAGGTCTGGGCGCCCATCCTTTTTGCTTGGAGGGACTGGTCCCAGCTATGCTGAAATAAGTCTGTTGGAAGAGATGTTCTTGCTTTGGCCTGAGGTGACTTCTCATTTCCCCTCTGAAAAGAGAATTGCTCCTTTTGAACAGTTTTTTAATCTCGGCTTTTAGATCTCTTTCATGTGAAGAGGCTGTGTCCTCTTGGGACATGCCATTTCCCTTTCCTCAAACCCTAGCTCCTACAGCCTCTCCAGCTGGTGCTGCTTCCAGAAACCATCTTCGTCTCTGTGGTTGAAGAGGGGTCTCAACCTGTTTCTAAGAAAGTGAAAATGCCCCCTCATTCTTGGGAGTCTGCCTGTGTAAATCGAGCCCCTGTGTATTGGCCCAGGGCCATGAGGCAGAGGGGTATTTCCAAAAAGACTGTAAACTGGGGAAGGGGAGGCATAGAGCTGCTGGGGTGTGACCACTATCACAGCTGTGCTGTGCATATCTCAGCTTTGTGCTGTGGCCTCTACTCTGTTGGCAATTGAATTGAAATCAAAACATAACTCTATTGCTCTGATGCTCTGGCTGCTGAATAGCAGCATTGTGAATAAATCAGTGTTACTTCACAGAATTGCTTTAATGTGGCAGAATTGCAGCAATCAGGGTATAAAGTTAGATTTAAGAGTATCTGGTAAAGAACCTGATTGGCATTCAAAGGAAAACTGCTTTTGTTCACTCTTTCTGCAAGTGGGGGGTAAGCACCATCCAGAAGAATTAGCAGAGCCTGATGGCCAGGGTAACTCCTCGTTCCTGCTCTGCCCCTGATTTTCACCCTGTAGTCTTTATTGAGATAGTTGTGCTTCATGCCATTTTTTTTCTAGCTTTAAGAACACTTATTACTTTAGCTCTTAGTTCTGTGTGAGACTGCTCATTTCACCGTAAAAAGAGCTATATGGGCAGTAAAGTACCTTGCGCTACTCAATGCCAAACTAGCCATGTTAAAGGACAGGAAACGGAATTGCTCCACGGCCAGAACTCTGGGTGATAATTGGAAGGATGCAGTGGGATTAAAATAGTCCCTCAAGATAACCATATCTTGTCTTCTACAATGATAAATTAAGCCCAAATCAGTATTGCTGCTATTGATGTCTCCTCTGTGTTGATCTCAGGTGCATCCCACTGTCTTTGCTGTTGTTCCCATAACACATCTTCACCATCTGCTGCAGCCTTTAACCAGACCATGCTCTACAAGCCTTGAACAAAAGAATTAGCCTACTCCTCTCTACCAGAGAGGGGCTAAGAGAAAAAAAGATTGGTCTATTTTAAAAATAAAAACCCCTCAAGAGGTTGTTGTTTCTGGTTGGCTTGTGAGGGAAATGTGTACTCCAGGTGTGTCAGGTTGAGGTGGGCAGGGAGGGGATGCTGGCTCTCCTGGCTTCTAGAAGTGACAATGGGCAACAGGTGAACATTTGCTGATCCTGATCCTCAAGGGACTGCATAGCAAAATTTCTGGCTTCAAACTACCCTAGCCATGCAAATGGTGACCAGGAAGCTTGATTAGAGGGGTACCTGAATTTGGTTTTAAATACCAGGTTATCTTCTAGGTATTCTGTTTAAAACACTAGTTTTTCAGGCAAGCTGAGTGTCTGTGATATTAATGTAATTGAATTTGTCAGGTTTTGGAACCTCTGGAAACTTTCACTATAAGGCCATGGATCTGTGACTTTTTTTCCCCCCTCCCTTTGCTAAACCCATAAATTTTTTTTTTTCTCTCTTCTTGCTCTCTTTCTTTTGGGCACAGAGACTTTCCATGTAGCATGAACTGGCAGAGTGAAAGAAGTCAAGGCTCAGTCATGGTATTGTGGGCACTCATATTTTAGTGAACTCTAGTAAATAGCCCTGTGAATAAATAACAAAAATACAATTTGGTTTTTTCAACTTCTTTCAAGATGGCAGAAAAAACAAACCTCAGCTTGCCCATTTGAAAATGTTTTTTCTCTGCTGGGCGTAGGCTAATTAGGATTTTGCAGATTCTGTCAAGAGTTATTCTAGTTTTATGCAGAACTGCCTTTAACTTCTCTAAAGTCACATTAGCATAGTTGGTCAAAAATAATGTCTCTGGCTAGATATGCCCCCTCAAAAATCATACAGTGTCACTTTTTTATTGTTTTAAGGTAGAGATAATAGATATCTGAGAACTTGATTTATACATTCATTAACAGACATGGATGAACTAACACTTATTTTAATTTTTAGTGGTTTCTTAGTTGCATCTATGGAAGTCGTACTGATGCCTTTTCCTGGTCTTAAAATCAAGAGTCAAACACGGTTAGAAAGGGAAAAGGGATTTTACCTTGGTATTTATTTTAAGGATCCTTAGGTGCACACATCCAGGTCATATGCACCAAAATGCACCCCGCTAAATATATGCCCCAAAAGATCGGGTATAACATTGTAGGTTTTACTAATTAGCATAGCTATCAAAGATTCCCCAATGAGAGGCTCAAGTGGGCCCCCCTCCCCAAGGAACCTTCCCCTGGATGGTTCTATCTTAGTTTACAAAATGTGTTCTGGAGAGGACCTTGGGTTCTGGGGCACACTGATCCCTAGCTACGAAACTTCCGAAATGTTTAGTCTCTTAGCTTGACAAACAAGTCCAAAAATGTAGGGGAAAAGCACTAGGAATACAGAAGTTGTAAAAGGTATAACAGGGGTATAAAAGAAAAGGCAAAAAATCTTCATGGCATCAGTATAAAATAAACTTTCTGTGTCAGCATGTGCAAATTTATTTCAGTTTTGTGATGGAAAGTATAGCCTGTGGTTTGAGATCTTGCTGTGGTATGTTGGCACTAATCTGATTCAATCTAGATCAGGCAAAATGAATCTATTGTTTCTGATCCTTAGGACAAATCTGTTGCCACTTATAGCTGCCTGTATAACAACTTCAGTGTAAAAGGCCTTCGTGCTTCACAGCCTGGTTAAAGACACTGAAAATAGATTCTCCCCCCCCATTCATGAGCTAAGGAATTAAATCTGTTCTTAGGATCTGGCTATTCATAACATGAAGGTATTTCTTTCTCTGCCCGAAGTTAACCTGTTTGTACTGGAACATTGTATGCTTTGAAATATGCACTGTTGTCTTCAGTGCTATTCCCAAGAAAAAAGACAAAAGTCTAAGGCAAAAGTGGCAATTACTGGAGTAACTGTATGGGACCATGTACAGAATTGCTTGCACCAGGATATTCCTGACACTCCCCTCAGGTGAGTCAAGAAGGGGGATGGAGAGAGGCCACAGGGAAATAAAGTTCTGCCTTATCAGACTTCCTGTACAACTACAAAGCAGTATGACAAATAGTTTCCAGAGATCTTCTAGGTCAGCAATTTTGGAAGTCTTTCCAAAGCACCTTGGCTGTAATAGTAGCTGTACAACTTGGGTGTCTGCCTTTTCTGGTTCAAAGGCTCTTGCCTATCAGTACAACCATTTCCCTATGCAAAGCTGCCAAACTGGTTTTGTCCTGCCTGCAGAGTTCACCTATCCCAGCTTAGGAGGCCAGGAATGAGCTGGAAGAATCCCTGAATTTGTATGGTGTGAAATTCCCTCTCTAGTTTCATAAGCAAGATGAATGCATTTGGACTGAAATACAGTGGGAATAACAGGCCAGGGCACTTTTCTTACCTGGCTTTGATAAGTTATTTCCGCAGAAGTTGCAAGGTATTTTGCATATGTCTGGTGATCTCTCACGCTTTGCTTGTAAATGGTGTCCTGGATAACAATCTGGAGTTGTCTGTCAACACCATGGAAAGCTCTTTGGTTTTTGTTTTGGCAGTTTCCGTGGTTCTGATTTACTTACAAGAAGTACTCTGTGAACTTCCCTATCCCAACTCCATAGCAGAGATCAGGCTCCAGACAGGTTTGCCATCCTGCAAAAAATTTCATGTCTTCCAAAACTCCTAAAAATATCGTTAGTGAGTTATCAGCAGCCTGGAGACCCATGAGATTATTAGGGACCTAAAGCAAGACTAAATGATCTGGGGAGATCAAGAGTTTGAACCTGATCTCCAAGGAAGGTGTGACACTTGGGATGGTCCTGTGCAGGGCCAGGAGTTGAACTCAGAAATCTTTGCGGACCCCTTCCAACTCTGCATATTCTGTGTAATTGCTTGTCTACTGGCTATGGTGAAAAACACAGGTGGTTTCTTAATTATGCAGCTTTTGTTACTTTGTTTTGCTTTCCTTTCCTTGTGTAAGAAGACTAACAAAGCATGATTTCCTCACTAGGGGTGCAAAAGGAAAGTTTCTTTTAATAGGATAGGAAAAATATTTCCTGCACAGCTCTAATGGTAATATTCTGTAAGTACTGACAGTATTTCAGGTAAGGAGTGTCTCTGGGAGGATGGGAAACTTCCAGGAAGAAAAAAAATATCCCCCTAAAAACATCTGCTTCCAGTGTTTTCTGGCTCCTGTTCAAGCTCAGAATTAGCCAAAGATGGCCCCACATTTACATCCACCCTCTGCTATTGCACGATCCAAGGGGAGGCAGAAGGTGCACAGGAAGGGAAGGCTTTGTCGTTCATATTTGTGGTTAGTCAGGCTTGAAAGGCGGCTCAGCCTCAATCTGAGCTGAACTTTGTTTTGGCTGACAGCTCTTATTCTGTCAGCACCAATTCCCCCATCCAAGTTCATCAAAGCAGTTTGTAGGAGCTCACACCTGGGTGCTCTTGTCAGTGGGGAAGGGAAAGCCGTCAGCTCCCTCAAACATAAGAATTTTGCTCTCTCTGCTGGGTGAGAGCAGCAAGTACCAGCAGGGCAGAAAGCTTTATGGAAGGGCAGTGAGTAACAGGCAGCAGCAGGGATGACTTGGCACTTAGAACATGTCCCTGCCACTGTCCCAGCCTCCTCTGTAGCTTCTCAATGTGCTGTTGTGCTGCTTGCTGCTCCTGCACTTCCTGGGGGCAGCCAGCTGCAGCACAGGCCGGGGCAGGGTGTGCTCTGGCTCCTGCTGAATTCCTCCAGTCAGGAAGGGAACAGTCCTGGAGAAGTCTGTGCATACAGATTGGTTCCAGCAGGCACTGGCATTCAGTAAACCTGCAAACAAATCCTGTGCCTCAGTGCTTAGCTGCTGGGGTTCTTACTTCATAGAAAGCCCTGTTGCTTACAGTATTACTTGAAGGAAATGGTGGGTTTGTTGCTGGGTTTGGTTTTTCCCCTCACTTGGAGTTTAGCCTTGCTAGCTTCCCTCCAACATAGCAATTCCTAGTGCATAGCAAAGATGGGTACAGAACACAGCATTTGTCAGTAAAAAGAGAAATTGTAGCCTTTACTGAACCAAGCTGAAGCATTAGATGACAGATTAAAGTCTTTAAAGCTAGGCCAATTCACATCTGTATTAACAGTGAAATTTGAAATGCTATCTGCTGCCTCTCTGTACAAATTGTCAGATGCACACACCTTGCAAATGGCAGTACTATGCACATTTTAGTCTTGATTTTTGGTTGTGTATTTATTCTTGCTCACGATGAGCTGCTCTGCAGTCATAAGAGCACAGACATATGCACAGGGTCACCTCTTGGCCTGCTAGTTCTGTCAAAGGAGGATGAAGCCTCTCTCCTCCATACCTTTCAGAGTTTTCTACCTTTTTCTACTGTGAAATACTGGGTGAGAACGAAATCCCAAGTTGTGCAAGGTTGTGCTGGGGAAACAGCCAGGAAAAGCAAGTGTGTGGAGGAAGCATTTAGAGAGCAGAGGTTTTTAACTGTGGGATCTGAGATTTTTCACGTGCTAAAGGGGCAGTATAATTCTCTCTATATAATAGAGGAATTCTCTGTATATAATAGAGGAAAACCCATGAGAGCTATCCCAGACCCTTTGCTTAATGTTTGGGATTTCCTGCCCAGAATTGTTCATTTATTTCAGGCTTAAGTAAATGAAAAAAACATAAGCTCTATTGGGGTCCTGTAACCACAGCCTTGAGCAAATTGTGGTGCTCCAGAGCAGCAATTCCTACTGGTGAAAACAGAACCTTGGACAAAAGCAGAGGGAAGGGCATGTCCTGCCTCAGCAGCCAGGCATGCTGAGCTCTGGGCCCAAACCCAGCTGACAATGGGATCACAACAAAGGGATCCTAGCAGGTGGGTTATCAAGGTGAGCTAGTGTAATTCCCCAGAGCACCAGCTTGTTTGCTGTGAGGTCAGGTTTTGGAGGCAGCTCTTCCTGCCCATGGGTTTAGCCTCATAGTCCCAGTCTCCAGAGGGCTGCTGCATGCCACCACAGCCTTTTGGCAAGTGAGCACTCCAGTCTGAGGTTTTTGCTCCTTTTCCCTTGCCCTTCACTAGTTACTTTCCTGCCTTCAAGGCTCCACAGCCACCTCCCAGTGATGATGGCACATTGATGCACAAAACAGTGTCCCCGTCGTGGAAAGGGAAATCTCATCTCTCTGGCACACAATGCTGGATGAATTATTTCCCAGCTGAAGTATGTTTGCAGGGTGGGCTTGGGTGATCCTTTCAGCTGGTGGCAAAGGAAACCAAACAGGAGGTGCTAACAAAGGAGGGAGGGCCTGTCTGCAGTAGGAAGCTTTGAGAAGTAAGAATTTAAGGGATGAAAAGTTGTTGACTTGCTGTAGCTCACGTCAATCTCTGGCAATCCTGTGTTTATAGATCTTGCATCCTCTTCCTGTTTACATCACATTCTTCTGAGCTTTGCACCATGTATGTGAAAGAATCTTCAAAAGTGGACACCCTTTCTGAAATAGATGCTTTAAGCTATGAACTCTTTTAAGAGAAAAAAATCTTCACACAACTCTATTCTTGAGGGGTTTCTGGTGAGCAATTTCAAAACTATTGTTCCTTCATGACTTACAAGTGCTGCTCTGTGGCAGTAAAACTGTGTAGTACAATAAAATTGTTCATATGCTACCTTGGGTTTGAAATGGTAGAGAAAAGTATAAAAGTTCAAAATAACAGCATGCCAAAGTAAGGACTTAACCACTCAATCTCCGTAGGAAGATGTAAAGCTGTGGCTTTTGAAGGGACATGGGTCCTTTGAAGTTCTGTACCTAGCTTTCCTTGTAGGAAGAGCCAAGTTCAATTTCTCATCTGGACAGTGTATGGAATTTAACATTGAGGTCTTGTGTCAGCTTTGGGATTGAAGATCCATCTTGTACCCAGTTGTGAAAGACTTTGAAAGCCTGCAGCCATAGGTGCTGTGACAACTGGCTGAAAGTACACCGTGAACTTGTGAGGCGAGGCAGCAGATGCTGAGCACACGGTCTGCGTGCAGCAAGGGGGCTGCAACACACCAAGGGAAATTAATTTGTTGCAGATGCTCTGTGAGTGAGCCAATGAAGGATGGCCAAGAGGGCCATATTGCCTCTGACCTGTGTGCTACAGATTCTCATTTTTTCCCCCCCTCACCAGCTGCATTTTCAGTGTATGTGACGGATGAGAGCTCTGACTTGAAACCTTTTACTGTTCTGTATGGTAAAGAATTGGGTATCCCCTGCATCCTTTCTGCTCTCCCTTCTCTATCTGCCCCGATGTCAGTAAGAGTAAGACAGACTGTGCCATGTTTGAGAGCTGAATATAGCAGCTAAATAAGGGAGAAGCTTGCTGGAGTCCTTAAAGCTGTATAGCAAGCATGTACTTTGCTAATCTTAGATGGGCTTTTCTGCCAGCATTTCAAAAAGAGCTCTGAAAGATCCCTTTTCACCATAACTACAATAAGAGAAAATATAGGGGATGACTCTTGAGCCAACTTTTGAGATGGAACAAAAGCCTGTAATTGAAGTTCTTCTCCAGGCGCCTCAAGGAGGTGCAACAATACCTGGGAAATCAAACTGAAAGGACTCAGTCAGATTAAAAGGTTGAAGGCAGTTGCAGGATTTTGCCTTCTCTAATTCATTGAGTATCTTCTATGAAATAGTTCTTTCAAATGAAGATGTTTCCAGTGTAACACTGGAAGGTCAAAAGCAGGACCTTGCACTCTTCTTGATTCTGCTTGTTCCCAGGCCTTCCAGGGGATGGCTCTTCCTGGGCCTGCCAAGACTTTTTCTGCTTTGCAGTCATTTTGTTCAACCCTTCACAGCCAACCTCCTGAGCCTCAATCCAAGCTGTTGCTGAATGGAACAAACTTGACTCAAAGTATGTATGTAAGCACCTGACCTGAAGGATCCCCACCTTCACCAGTCATTGCACCTGCAGCTTCCTTAGAAACCAGTGGAAAGCATGAGCACTCCTCTCCTTGGAAAGACAGTAGAGCCTCTTTGGCTCCTGTAAGACAAACAGAAGGAGAAAATACAGGAGAAACACAGCTATTGGATCCCTATTGGGATAGAATCTCAAATGCTAGTGAGATGCAGCTCTTCAGGGAAGTCTAATCACAGGTTTTTACTGCTGTTTGGGAGGGGCACAGTGCTTTTTCTATTCTGTCTGTGGAGTCCCACAAATAAGAGATAAGCAAAGTCTTTACTCCAGTGCCCTGGTTATGCTGTTAAGTTTGGCAGCCAGGGGTGCAGACAGTAAGGAACTGCCATGGAGTGTAGGTTACGGGGGTTCTGGGGTCCAGTCGGGACGGCCGGACATAGACGGTGACGGATGGAGACGAGAGATCTCTATAGGCAGGTCTTGGGACACAGCCGGTTTATTGTAAAAGGCTTGGGTATTGGGGCACTGCTCAGAGCTGGTAGACTCAGCTCTGAGCAGGCCCAAGAGAGCAAGAGAGTGAACGGGTGAGAGAGAGAGAGAGAGAGAGAGAGAGAGTGAGAATGAGAATGAGAATGAGAATGAATAGAAGAGAGAGAATGAGAATGTCTGAAGTCCTGGTTACAATACAATAAATCATCTTCTGCACTGAATATTCTAATTGTCACTAACCAATCTAATACAAGATACAAATCCTATAGCATTTACATACAGCCTATAAGAGTTCTTATATTACCATAGAGTGTTACATCTTAACTTCTAAAAACTACTCTTTGGACCCCTTCTGCTGAGCTAGTAGGGTCTGCTCTGACCCTTGGACCTGTTTGCAAGCAGAGGGTATTGTTCCATCAAGAGGGGATTACTTCAGTCGGCCATACCATTGTTTTCTAGTTGTTCAGTAACTAAGACCTGGTATTTCAAAAGTGGCTTTCATTTCGATGTTGCCTGTAGTTTTCATATTCCCAAAATCTTTTGTCAGGCAATCATATTTCCAAGGCTTTCCTGTTTCATCTTCCCCAACATCTCCCCCTTTTCGACGGACAATTAAGATATTAGACATAGTCTTACTCGTCATTTTTTGCACACACTGAAGTATACAAGGTACTGCTACTAAAACTATAATTATTACTACTAGAATAATCAAGCCTATTTTACAGAGTTCCCTTAGCCAGGGTGCAAAGCTCCAACCATCAAACAAACTGTCTAGCCAAGACAAGTTATCTGTTGTAATTTGGTTAGCTAGGTCCCTTAGGTTTTGTCTTTGGTTGATTTACAGGTAAAGCTTCATTATAAAAACAAAAACAAAAGGTTAAAAGCAACATGCATCTACACAAATAATGCTAAAACTCCATTCTTTTCTCGAGCTGTTTCTGGCAGACAATCTTCTCTCAGTGGTTCTGCCGAGTTCACATTTCAGTGCCGGCTTCTCGGCTTCTACTCGCGGGGTCACTGCCTGAAGTGGAACAGACAGTGGGCTTTGATGCATGGTACAGCTTCACGTTCTTTGCTGGAATCCACTTGGTTCCTTCACCTGTGGAGAGACATGCAAATCCCTTTCCCCACATTATAAGATCATAAGGTCTTTCTATTTTTCCTGATGCTAAATTCTTAATTAAAACTGGAGGGTGCTCTTTCAGTTTTGCTTTTTTGTTGTTTAGGAAATGTCTATAGATGGGGGGTTCAGGCTCTTCTGCAGAGCTGTTCAAGAAATTAAAAACATACAATGCTTTATTCAACCTTCTTTGAGGTGTAGCCTGGGCTTTTCCCCTTTTCTGTTGATTTAAAATGCGTTTTAAAGTTTGATGTGTTCCTTTTAGGGTACTTTTTGGCAGTTGTTTAAGATACGGTGAGCAAATGCCACTGTATCTTACAGCACTTTTTAGTTCTTTAATTTGGAGAGTGGAGATGGGAGCCCACATTTTAGGACTGTCAGGCTGTTGGCTAGCTATCACAGGCTTAGTTAATAGACTAAGACTTTCATCTTTATAGATTTGGGGTCTTATTTCACGGCAATCTGTTAATTTAGAATAATCTGAGCACTTTGGAGGATTTTTTGATTCAGAAGGTAGCGCTGACAAACTTTCAGAACTCGTTTTCTCTTTCTGGGTTGCAAGATCCCCGCCGCTTGCCGGCGGGACTCTGGGGCTTATTGCAAACAAATCTGGCTGCTTTTCAGAGTTCACTTGTGTTAGATTTAAAGCATCAGCTCCGGCAGAGGGGCTCTCCGTCTCCCCTGCCACTGGAGCTGCATTATTGCTCTCGGTTCCCCCCTTGCTCGCGGCTTCTGAGACGAGGCTGCGCTGCGCGGAGGGATACGGCTGTACGGTGTCGGGGGACCCCGGCGGGGGCGGCTGCGGCGCGGGGATGGGACCCGGCGGGGGTAGCGATGGAACGGCAGAGTTCGGGAGTGGTGCAGCCGATCTCGGTGGCGGCGGGCGAGGAGGCGGGGTGGAGCTGCGCGGCGGAGTCGCGGGAGGATGCGCGGCTGGTCCCGGGAGCGGTGCTGAGGTTGGAGAAGTCTGAGCGGACTGATACCACTGGTCCGGGAGTTGCAGCGATTGCGCATGCGCGTGTTGCGTCATCAGGTCCGCGCGGTAGGCTGTAAGGGCAGCAGTCCGTGTGGCGGGCGGTTCGGGCAAAGCGAGAGATGGCAGGACTGCAGAACCAGGGGCTGGGGCTGCGGTCGCGGGAGGCAGGAGGGCTGGTGGCTGGACCGCGGCGTGCTGCTGCTGGAAGCTTGTAGGCTGGGCTGGGGTGGGTGGTGGTGCCGCGGGAGATGAGGCTGCAGTGCCGGGAGACGTAGCTGGAGCAGGGGCAGGAACGGAGGAGACTGCAGACATCCGTGCAGGCAGCGCGGCACCGGCATCAAGTGGCTCGCGGAGCTGGGGCGCTCCCAGCGCAAGCGATGGTGTGCCGGGATTGGGGAACCGCACAGAAACGGCAGGAGGAGCGGAAGTAGACACAGGCGGCTGCTGTGCCGCCACGGGGCCGGGGGACCGCTCGGGGCGTGCTGTGCGCGCTTGAACGGCAAGGTGGGGGGGTAGGGTTCCTGTGGTAACGTGCAGAGGGGGTGCCGGAGACAGCAGGACAGCCGTGGCCGGCGCTCTGGGCACCAGTGTTTCGGGAGCGGCAGGGGACTGTGAAGACGCAGCAGCGGCGGACGCGGATGGAACAATGGCTATCATCGGCGCCGTGTGGGGGGGGGGGGACCTGGGGGGCTGGAAGAAGGGTCGCCGCTTGGCTTTGGGGGGGGCCGGCTATAATGGCAGCCATGGCCATAACCGGCGCGGCTGGGGGAGGGGTAACACCCGTAGGTAGCAGGGGGGTAGGCGCTGGTCCCGCCGGGGTACCGCCGGGGGGCGGGGCCACCATGATGTCAGCAGCGGGGGGTGGGGTAGCAATGACGGCAGCAGGGGGGGGTGGAGCCGCGGTGACGGGACCGGGGGGGGGGCACGGGGGGGCAGGGGCAAGGGGCGGGGCCGCGGAGACGCTGGCACTGAAGGCGGGGGCCGCGGGAGATGGGGCAGCGGGGGCCGCGGGAGATGGGGCAGCGGGGGCTGCGGGGGATGGGGCAGCGGAGAGGAACGGGATGGCGGGAGGGGCCGTAGGGTCTGGTGGGGTGGCTGGGGCCGGGGTAACGGGTGCCGGGACCGCGAGCGCGGGGGGCGGGGCGGCGCGCGTCAGCCGGACCGCGGGTATCGGAGCCACGGGGTCTGGCGGAGGGGCGGGGGCCATGCTCCGCTGTGGGCTCGCCACGGCAAGGGGCGGACTCGCAGCTGGAACCAGGCTCGGCGGGGTGACTGCTGCGGGCGGCGCCACCGCAGCAAACAGCTCTACCAGCGCTCTGCAAGCTGGGAGCAGCTGTGCAGCTGCCATATCCCGGTAGGAGATATTATTAAAGAGCTTAACTCCAACTGTGTCCCAAAAGTCTCTTGTAAAGACGGCTGAACGGTCAGCATTTGGGAAATTAAGTCGGGTCCATTCTAAAAGATTTTTTAGCTCGTGTTTAGGCAACTGACTTGGACCAGAGCTTATAAGTAAATGCTTAAGTTGCTTATAGAGATCTCTGTCATGGGCAGAGTGGGTTTGTCCCATTTTTTTAGACCAGTATGATACTCACTTAGGTGATGTCGCAGGAGCAGCGTCCTTACTCAGATGTCTGTCGTGCGGGGCTGGCCAGGCACTCCACTCAGCACTCAGGACGCCGCTTTTCGGTCCTTTCCCAGAGCTCCGGTTTCAGGCGTCGCTTGGCAACGGCTTTCCGTGCTCAGGACCTCACGGATGGGTCCGCACTGAGCTCCAGTGCGGGCGGTGCTCAGCACTACTCGCCTGTGCTCGGGGCGTGCGGCAGATTTCCCTCCGCAGAGCTCCGGTCAGTACTGCTTAGCAGCGTGTCCGTGCTCGAGGGGTGATACGGCAGACCTCCTCAAAGAGCTCCAGGGGGCCGCTGCGCAGCAGTGGCGGCCCGTGCTCGAGGGCTGCCAGGCAATTGCCTCCAAGAGCTCCAGGTAAACCCCGTGCTCGAAGGCTGCCTCAGCAGAATTACAGAGCTCCAGCTATTACGATGCGCAGCATCGGTATGCCGTGCTCACGACACGTTCTAGGTGGCTATAACTGGTCTTTTAGTTACCGTCCATGGAGAAAAGTCCTACAGATGGAGAAGGCTGAACCGGGCGTTCAATCACGTTGTGTGCCAGGCTGCAGGTGCTGGGTGTGGGTTCGGCAATCACGGTGGGCGCCAGACTGTAGGTTATGGGTGTGGGCTCGGCAATCACGGTGGGCGCCAGACTGTAGGTTACGGGGGTTCTGGGGTCCAGTCGGGACGGCCGGACATAGACGGTGACGGATGGAGACGAGAGATCTCTATAGGCAGGTCTTGGGACACAGCCGGTTTATTGTAAAAGGCTTGGGTATTGGGGCACTGCTCAGAGCTGGTAGACTCAGCTCTGAGCAGGCCCAAGAGAGCAAGAGAGTGAACGGGTGAGAGAGAGAGAGAGAGAGAGAGAGAGAGTGAGAATGAGAATGAGAATGAGAATGAGAATGAATAGAAGAGAGAGAATGAGAATGTCTGAAGTCCTGGTTACAATACAATAAATCATCTTCTGCACTGAATATTCTAATTGTCACTAACCAATCTAATACAAGATACAAATCCTATAGCATTTACATACAGCCTATAAGAGTTCTTATATTACCATAGAGTGTTACATCTTAACTTCTAAAAACTACTCTTTGGACCCCTTCTGCTGAGCTAGTAGGGTCTGCTCTGACCCTTGGACCTGTTTGCAAGCAGAGGGTATTGTTCCATCAAGAGGGGATTACTTCAGTCGGCCATACCATTGTTTTCTAGTTGTTCAGTAACTAAGACCTGGTATTTCAAAAGTGGCTTTCATTTCGATGTTGCCTGTAGTTTTCATATTCCCAAAATCTTTTGTCAGGCAATCATATTTCCAAGGCTTTCCTGTTTCATCTTCCCCAACAATGGAGGACAAGGACAGTCCCACTTTTTCACTTGAAATACTATTTCTGATCTGTGGGTTTCTGTTGTTGTCCTTGCACAATGTGGGAGGTGATAGCAGCCCAGAGTATCAGTGTACACTCTGGTCTTACGGGTCTGTAAATGCCGCCTGCTTCACTGGGCTGTCAGACAGAAATGTTAAGTTCATTACCATGGGAAACTACAGTCTTTTGGCTTAAACTGAGCTGTATGGGAGTCCTAACCTAACTACATGGAGAAAGCAAATATTTTTCAGGTGCTGGAAGACACCAAATGGAGGTGAGCCTTGAACTTGGAAAGGAGCAACTCATCAGAGACCATGAGCATTTTCTGTTTGGTTTGCTCTGAATGGCCAGAGGACAGATAACTGATGAGCCAGTACTCAGATGTGGTCCTTGCTGATAATGTAGCATCAGCTGTCTGGGACCCCGCTGCTCAGTGAAGTTGGGCAGGCTGTTTGGTTTCTGTCCCAAATACACGTGTTCTCAACAGGAAGAAAAATCAGAGCTGATACTAATTGCCACGGCAGAGGCCACCTGCATGCAAGGGGAGGGTGAGCAGGCCCTGAGCACATGGGCTGGGAGAGGACTGGCCCCGAGCAGGGAATGCTGTCTGTGTTGCTGACTGGGCTGAACACAGAGGACAAGTCAGTCTGGTACTGATTTTGCTTTAGTGGCCATTGAGGCTTGCTGGGAGAGATGATTCATCATGTGAGAGGTGAAGCTCTGGCTCCAGACTGGGGATGCTAGTAGAGACTGAGAAGGGATAAACTCTCACCAGCTGGGAGCATATCATAGAATCATGAAATGTCCTGAATTGGAAGGGACCCACATATCCAACTCTTGGCCCTGCACAGGACAACCATGACATGGTTGTTGAAGTTAAGACCTTTCTGCCTGCAGAAAGTGTCATCTGTTCAGAAAAAGTTTTGTTCTTGTCCAGCATGTCTTGAGCCCTGTTCTGAGCTAAGGTTTTAGGGCTATCGGCATCTGAGCAACAGGGCTGCTGTTCTGGTTCAGGTGCCAGCACAGCTCCCCCACATCTGAGCTGTGAATCTGTGCTGAAGGAACACACTGCATCTGATACCCTGGTAGATAATAAAGCCAGTTGTTCCTGGCTGCCTACTTATTTTTCGGGTGAAGTGCACTGGAAGTGAGGCCTCCATTACCTGGAGAGGAAGGTGGGAATGATACCTGCATTTCCATCTGTTGGAGTATGGGAAGAGCTTTACAGCTGAGGAGCTTACCTATTACCAGTGAATGCATGGCATTTCTTCTGCAACAGTGCCTCTTCTCCTAGAAGACACCTGGGAAAATAAGTGACTCGTTTCGCATCAGGCTACAAGAATTTTGAAACTCCTCTCTGGGGTTCCTTCTACACTCTTCTGTGTGCCTCTTAATTTCCTGTAACAGTCCTAATCTGCTTCCCATAGGTACCCATGGGAAGCTTGCTATTGACCTCAACTGGAAAAAGGATTGTTTCTCTCCCTCATTACGACTGCTATTAACTGTCATAGTTCTTGTCTGTCTCCATCACAGGAGCCATTAATGTAATAGGTCAGAGAAAGTGAGCTCTGCCTCTGCCCCTCAAAAGTGTCCCCAGAGTGGGGATGGAGAGCGCTGTCTGTGTGAGAGGGAGCTGCTCTAGCTCCCCATCCACTGTGGAGTGCTGAGACCTGGGGCTGTCAGAAAGGGCGTTTGCCAGCATTTGCACCCCCACACGACGTCTGGGAGAGTGATACAGGTGACAAGCTGCCCTGACAGCTGCTTTTTAATTGCCTGTTCCTGAAGCAGCCTCTGGGCTGAACCAGCACTCAATAGCTTGTTACCTGTGTGGCCTCCATAGGCTTCCTGCAGAGCTGCTAGATAAGAGAGGTGCTGAATTGACCTTGGAGCTTGCCTTATTCCTCTCCATTCCCAGAGTAACTAGGCATCAGAGCTAGGGTGAGCTGCCAATTTAATCAGTGCTCTTCCTCCCGCAGTAGCGTCACAGAGTACTGTGATCTTTCTCTCCAGCACTGGGAATATCCACATATAAGGCCAGGCCTCAAGTGGAGGAACTGGAAGCAGATTTTGTGGAAAAAAATACAGGGATAGTGGAGTCCCATGAGTGTTCTTGGGGCAGGTCACAAGTCCGACAAGAAGGATGCTGGATTAGCTGTGGCACCCAAAAACCCTACCTAAAACCCTGCCTAAGTTTTAGCTACTTAAAGTAGATGCATGTAAGGCCAGAGGCAGGTGTAGAACAGGCTTGTCCAGGTCTTGGACTGGCCACTGGAATGTGTCTCAGGTCATGGTGCCTTCCAGAGAGATCCCTTCCTTCTTGAAAAGCAGCCCCTTTGATCAGTGACTGTAGAAGAGAAGGGTGATGCTCATTCCTCTGTGCTTGCTCTCTCATGTTTGCAGTGCCTTGGGCTAGCCCTGGCACAAGGCATTTGAGATGGGAGGGCATGGCAAAGAGTTGGTCCTTCTGGCATGGGCCAGCTACAAACACCTGTGTTAACAGCAATAGTCTCAATGTCTGGGTCTTGCCAGGTATGTCCACACATGGCACTCAGTCTGAGACCAGCACAGTATCTGTGCTAAGTCTGGGACAGACCTGCAGTTAAAATCTGACTGATGCCACAGATCTCATTGCCTGATGTCTGTCCTGAATGTTTTCTTGTGCCCATACAGACTAAAAGAGATGTGGAAGAAGAGATAAAAAAAATAAGCTTCTGTGGTAGGCAACACAGTCTTCAATCCTGAGAGATCAAAAGCATCAAACTCCAGTCTGGAAAAAGGAAGATGTGGTGATGTGGTTTTGGGGAGAAAAGAAAATCAGAAAATGAGATTAGAGAAGTACTCATAGTTCTGCACGTGGCCAGTATGCAGAGCCTGCTAAGAGCCATAGAGATCTGTAATTACATTTGTATGGATTATACTAATCCATGAATTTGTAGCCCATGGGACCTGGGCTAGAGAAATACAGAATTATCAGGTAGTGCTTCATGATGTGCTAGTACATGTCTTGTGGCTTTTTTTCTTAACCCCAGGAGGACCTTTCTAGTAAGGTGTTGCTGCCCTCCCTCAGTCTGGGTTCTGGTTGACAGTGATAATTTGTCTTTTTGGGAGTGTAGCTTCAATTGTACATTTAGGAGGCAGGAAAGCTTTACCACCCTTTGAACTTGCTTTAAGGCACAGCATAATCAGGGATTTATTTAAATGTAGTCCAGGAATTTGCTTATGTGTTCTTATTTTCTTACTATGGTGTTGGTCATGCAGATGCAAGCAATCTTAAAATCACTGATCACACTTTACATTGCTCACCTTTGGGATTAAACTCACCCCAGCTTCATCTGTTCGACTTCTAACGTTCCTCATTCTCTGTCTTAACACTGAGATTTCAGGGTCCCAGCCCCCACAGGGGATGGCTCAGCTCAGGCTGCTCGCTGGCATTTCACTGAATCCCAGCTCTCCCTCTTGGCTTTGGTAATTGCTCCGATATCTCTGACAGTAACAATTTATTTGAGAATTTTTTTAACTTGCTAATGTCTCTGCTGGGACAGAGGGAACACTTTCATAAGCTCATTGAAGAGTAATATTCTCTAAAGAGGCTGGTGAGGAGTGTGGCTATTTACATACCCACCTGCAGCAAGGAGGTTGTGGCTCACTTGTAACACCTAACACATTATTAAATGGACTGAAAGATAAATTTTAAAATCATCAGCATCAAGGGATCAGGGCATGGGTTAAAGTAACTGACCCTTTCACTAAGCTGTTGAGCATCCTTCATGCCTCCTGAAACTGAGGATGCTGGAGGGGGTTGTGAGGTGAACATCTAACATATCTGGTACTGAACACTTCAGGCTTAATGGAGAACACCAATGGGACAACCTCAGCTCAGTGTTTGACTGGACTATGTTTTGTGCTAGAGTTTGTGTTGCTAATGTTGTCTGCAGCCCACTAGTGAAGGTCACTTTTCTGTGGGTTCTGCAACCGTTATTTGTTGGACCTTGGATCTAGTCAAAGTGTTTTCTTTAAAGATGTACAAAACCAGGAAAGGCTGATGAGTTGTGCCAGGGAGTAACCCTGAAGAGTCTTTCTGAGAAGTCACGTGTTTCTAGGAATTCACACTGGGGGAAAAACCACATAAAGTGCATCTTCCATTTACTGGGGGCAGGGAAATAGCAATATAGTAATGGA
Organism: Corvus hawaiiensis; assembly: GCF_020740725.1. NCBI lineage: Eukaryota > Metazoa > Chordata > Aves > Passeriformes > Corvidae > Corvus > Corvus hawaiiensis. Next base: position 74,235,004 of record NC_063215.1, read on the forward strand.
GGGGCAGCAGGGCTCACAAATGCCATTTGGAAAGTGTTAAAGCAGCAGTAAATGAATTTCTGAACTTCAGTGTGCTTGTGAACTGCTAACCTGATGTGACTGCTTCCTGGCACATAAAGCACTTTAAAACATGCTTCAGCATGCGATGCTGCCATCTGCTATGAGATGGTGGCATCTTCATGGTGGCTTATAACAAGAGGGTTTCTCTCAGCAGACTTCATGTGTTCCTCTGTAAAACACGGATGGTTTCATTACCCTGCCCAGACTCTTATTTCAGACCAAAGTGTCCAGGGGCTGATCCAGAGCATGGCCAGCCTTAGCCCCAGACACTAGTGGCTGTAAATTGCCATTAAGTTGGGGGGCACTGGGATTCAGTACTTCTGGCAAGAGATATGGGAGGATGGAAGAGACAGATGTACCTAGACTGGTTCACATGTCAGACACCCAGCACAGGTGTGCAGAGACAGCCCTGACCTGCTGGATTTAAAACAACCATGGCTGGACCTAGTTCAAAGCGTGTGGACTAATGGGTGTTAGAGAGGAATAGCAGCCTTTGGCTTGCTCCAAGATAGTCAGTATTCCTTGTCCTGACAAAATTTAGAAATAAGAATAAAATAAATTTTAAAAAATAGAACTTGCTCTCCGTCTTAGTCACGTAGTGCATCTGCTCTGGGCAGAAGGTACTGTTTGTTCCTCAATATTATTTGCCTGCTGCTCACCAGAGAGTCAAGAGAGGTTCTAAAACTTCATTAGAAGTCTCCAAGCTGGAAATAGAGAAGAGGGCAATATGGCCCTGAGGGTGGGGAGTGGGGGAAGGTGAGGAGAAATATCATGTTGTGTAGAGCATTTGAGATTTAAAACTCAGTCACATTTGCAGAGTAAGCTGATATCTGTGATTCCAAATGGCACGTGAGATGCTGCTTTGCCAGCACTCCTGGGGATGTGCAACCTGTTCCCTGGTTCAGTGGGGCTCAATAGAGCTGTTATTCCTTGTCTGCAGACTATTTGGCACCACCAGCTGTGATGTGGCTATGGTCAAAATGGGCTCCTAGAATCACAGAGCTATTTTAAAGCTGGCTAAGCATTATCTGGCACAGATACGGATGTGCCAGAGCTTTCATACAAAACACGCCTGATGTGTTAAAGTATGACTTGGCTCCACAGAATATTAGAGATTCACTGGTGGAGTGAATTCTGAGGCTGATGTGGACTTCTCCCTGGTCCTACTGTAACCCTTTGCATCTGCTGCTGCAGAGCATCCTGTCACTTTGTGCACAGCCACTCTTTGGCATCGTGGGGAAGTGCAGCGCAGTGAGGATGCCCAGCCACACTCAGAAGCTTCCCTGGCACAAAAATGACAGCATTTATGTTAAGTAAGAAAATGTAGACCTACTTATACCAGCTAATTACTGTGTCAGAATCAGTTAATTAGCCCATGTCATGATGAAAACAGGGTCTTTTTATGTGCAGATAGGAATTAGTAGTATCAAAGGGCTGTGAGGTAGGGAAGGAGGAAGTGGCCCTGTGGATTGGATATTGTGCCCTCCAAAGAGGGAACTGCAGTCTGCCAACCAGTCCTGATTATCTTGCCCTTATCTAGACAATGTCTTCCCTGACTGCTGCATGAAATGTGGTACATCTGTCTATGAACTGAGGTTTACTAATCACTTCAGTCACTTCTCTTGGTTTTGGTGAGTCATGGGTGAGACAGTCCCTCCTTCCCCCTCTCAGTGTGAAGTTGATGAGACACAGTGGTAGAATGGCAAACTCCTTACTCCTGCCCCTGAGTGGGTGGCATGGAGGGTGCCTCTTCTGCCTTGGACTGGGCTGCTTCTTGGCAAGAGTATGCTACTCATTTTATCAACTAGGAGAGAGAATAAGAAGGAACTGAAAAAGGTGCCTCCAATGTGGGGTGCAGAATAGAAACCAGCAGTAGGTGGAGGAAACCCTTTGAGCAGGAGGTCCCTGTGCAGAGCAGGCAAATGGTGGGGAACCACTGTTTTTTGGATTCTCTCCACCCTTGGACACAGGTTTTTATCTTGGTTAATGAACCTGAGAGAAGGTTTCAGCTGGGGGCAAAACATCCATGACATTGTTTTGGATGAAAGATGAAATAAAAAAAAAACTAAGGTAGAATTTTTCCTAGTGAATCCAATTACGTCATTGCTGCTACCTTGAAATGCTGAAGTCCCTGAGCTGAAGGATCCAGACTTTTACTTTACTGCTGCAATGCCTACCTTCTGGTGCAGAGTTTCTGTGTCAAATGTCATCGCTCCTGTTACTTTATGGGCACAAAAGAGATGAACTAAGAGAGGACCATTTTATACCAGTTTCAAAGGGTAAAGGCACATGAGGATCCTAAGCAGAGTTCAGATGCTGTGGTTGCAAACACTGAAACTCTATCTTCTTGTCACCTTAGGCCAAGCTTCCCTCAAGCAGCTCGGATGATACTCCAAAAGTAATTTGTAAACTGCTTCTTGGGCTTAAACCTTATGTTTGGGCCAGAGCTGCTCGTAAAGGTGCAATTCAGAAGTGAAATGCACTTACTGGTTGCTATTACAAGAATCCAGTGTCAGTGTCTGTCTAACCTCAGGTTTCTCTAACATTTTAATAGCAGAACACTGGAGCTGTGTCAGTGGTGTGCCTCTTGCCTGCATTTTTTTCCTGGTATCACTTTGTGACTCTCCTTGGGGAACTCCACATGATCCTGCACAGTTTAATGCTCCCTCCAGCAAAACCTCTTAAAGGATTACTTTGACTTGTGATTAGAAGTGGCAGGGAACACTTGGCAGATCTGAAACTCGACAAAGTAGTGCAGTTGGCTTTCTGGGATTATTTTTTTGTCCCCTCTTATCACAGAATGATTGGGGTTGGAAGGGACCTCTGGATATCTTCTAGTCATCCCCCTCCCCACCCTTTCTCAGATTCAACTATCGCTTATGTTTTAAAGTTGTCAGATTGCAAATGATGCCAGGAAGGGCAGGTGGGGTTTGGTTCAAGACCCAGTATTTAGCCTAGGAGATGGTAGGAATGCTTATAGTAAAGTGCAGGATAAGCTCTCCTGTTGACAACTGTCCATATAAATTCTGTACTGTGTCCTTTGCTAGAGAAGGTCTCTATCTGCAAGGGGAAAGCTGAAGAAGGAGGCAAGGTCTTCAGAGGGCATCAGGAGGTGGAAAGAGCAGCTGAAAATCAGTATCAGACCCTTGGGGGAGTAGTTGAGGCTGGAGGAAGGGGAGCTGCTCGCTGGCCTTATCCATCTGAGGGGTTCCTGCTGAAACTCATTCCTTTCCAGATGCAGAACAACACTGTTCTTCTATGTGGGGGTAGTTAAAGTTGTGAAGTCTTACTTTTATCCCCCAAACTGCACGAGAGAAATTGTTCCACCTCTTTGTGACTCTTTATGTAACTTCTTGGCCACTGGCTGGGAGTTGCTGGGGCAGTTTATTCAATCTGTGTGAGAATTAAGCTGCATTTAGTGCCCCACTGATATTTACAAGAGCATACGGTTGAAATCCTGTCACCAAGTCATAAGGAAAGGCTTGATCTCTAGTGGGTGCTGACTGTTGCAGGCTATGTAGTCACCCACATTCTGCCTTTTCCTATGCCAAATGCTTCATGGAGGATGTCTCACAAGCTTTATTTCCTCTGCATCAATCCAGGATTATGCAAAGCCCTGACTAACTGCAGAGGACCATGTTGCCTTTTCAATTACCCCAAGCCTCACTGAAGCACCGTAGGCGTTTTCAAGATCAACCTGGTGCCCAAAGGCAGAGACATACATGAAAAAAGGGTCTGAACATCCTGTGCCAGATGCACAGTGCATCCTTGCCTAGGGGGTTCCCACAGACAGGCCAGGAGATCTGACTGTTTGCTGGTGAGTGGTGGGTTCACCAAAAGCAGAGAGGCACATGGGTTTCGTCCTAGCATTAGCGAAGCAAGAATCACCAGAAAGCTCATCTTGGACAGACTTGACAGCATGCAATGTTTTAATTATGAGGGCATTGGTGAAATTTACTGGAGACTTAGGTTTACATTCTCAAATCGCTGATCTGCTTAAAAACCCTGAAGGACCAGGACCTCTGCTCTTTCATGTACCTTCAGCACTGGGCAGCACTGCTAATTGCTAATTTGGGGATAGTTTGGAGTCACCTATCAGGCATGAGAGGTTCAGCTCTCCTGTTTCTCTAAAGCCTTTAACAATCACTAACTGAGCTGCACAGTAATCACCCAGGACTGATGTGTTAACTCCAGCTGAGGCTGGTAGTGCTGAAAGCCCGTGCTCACACAGCCCAGCTTTGGTAGGGTCAGATGGAGATCCAGGCTACCCTTGACTTTTGAATCAGCTTTTGTTTTATGTCCAGGCGGATGAGTTTGCTCTGCCCCTGCAAAGATGGGAAGGAAGGTGTGCGAATGTACCACCGTAGCTGATGATCCCCTGTGGGATCCTGAGCTTCCTAGTTCAGGCTGTGTGGTGCTGACAGGGTCCTGTAGCTCATCCTGTGATTCTGTGATGAGATTAACTCCTCTGGGAGAGCTGCTGGGGCAAGCCCCTGCCTGCCCAAAACATACCTTTTGCCTCCTACTTCAACCAGTTTAACTAAACTTTCTTGCCTCTCTGGTGGTGTTCTGCCAGTGCTTTTTGCAGTGGTGGGGAGAAGATTAGTAGATACTTTGGGTGTGGGGTTAGAGACAAACGGCTCTGCTCTCTGCCTGGCTGGCCTCAACCTCCCAAGAAGCAGATGTGTACAAGACTAGGTTTAAAACAGCTTTCTTTGACCTGAGCCCTGGGGATCCTCAATCCCTGACAAGCATGCCTGCCTCCCCTGAGCATCGGGCTTCGGGCAGGCTGTGACCCAAAGCAGTGAGGGTAAAGCATCTGGGCTCTGTTTATTCCCTCGGATGGAGGATGCATACGAGGGGGGGGGGTGTGCCTGTGCACATGTGCAGAGTGCAGGGGTGAGCACTGCCACCACCACTCGTGTCCCAGAGCTCATGTGCCAGCCCATGGCAGAGGCAGGATGCTGTGCAGGGAGATCAAAGAGGAAAGCTGAAATGAAAAGATGAGTACCAGCAGTGGGGAAAAAGCCTTGAACTCTAGCATGAATTTTGCTCCTTTCTTTCAAATCAGTGCACCACTCAGGACATGCACAAACCATATGTTAAAGGTGTTAGAGGGATGAATGTGGAGCACATGTGTTTGCCTGAGCCTTTACCTCGGAGTGGACTGACTGGAGAAAAAGATAAGCACCCTAGGAGCTCCTGACCATGAGACATCAAACACTGCTTAGGTGTCTGTAGAGGACTGTCTGTGCACAGGAATTGGCAATATTTTCTTCTACTGATTCAACATCTAGAGCTAAATAACACTGGGTTCCCACAACCCAGTGACCATTAATAGTTCGAGGTGAAACTGAAAGTTTACTAATATCTCTTGCAAAAGAGAAGCAGGCTCTGTTACCAATTTATGGGGAAAGTGAATAAAGAAATCCCTAAAAGATTGTTCTGCTGACCTCAATATATCTTCTGGGAAGAACTTCCTAAAGCCCAAGAACTAAGGCTGCAGAACAGGAGACATTAACCACGTGATTTATTTCTCTTTCAGAACACAGTATTGCTCATTGGTTTTTTTGTTTGGTTGGGGTTTTTTTTCTTTTTTTCTTTTTATTCCCCCACAAGTGTAGACCCAATCAGTACTACGTTTCTAATTCAGGATAATAAAAACCCCCACCTACAGAAGGAAATAAAGCTGGTGATGCCTTTTGTTCCCACGTCATAACCAAGGAGTATTACTGTGCTAGAAGAGCTGCTCTGTGTTTCTGCCTTCAGTTCACAAGACTAGAGAAAAGTTCTATGGACAACTGGGTGCTTGGTACAGCTGTAGCATGTATTCATTCAAGGAATTTGGGGTACTTCATGAGAAGACAGAGAAGAAACACTTCCCATCAGGATTAATGGAGAGAGACTGGCTTCACTTGCTACAGTTCATTATAGAAAATCAGCAATGGCAAATCACACACGTCTGTGAGAGACAGGGTGTTCTTTTCACCTCTTCTCTCTCACTTAACAAAATCAAGCAGCACTACATGGATCAGCATTATGAGCCAAGACAAGCAGTGCCTGATGGCTTGGTGCTGGTTGGGTTTCTTTGGGTTTTCCTCTCTTGCAGAGGATGATGAGTAGTGCTGTAAGCGTCTGTGCCGTCTCTCAGGCTGGAGTGCTGTCCAAGTGCTGTGGCAGTGCCTCTGCTTCCCAGCCACCAAGTCTGGTGGCCTGTCCTCCTTGCTACTGCACCATGACATGTGTCCCTAACTCCCTAGCCCATTTAATCTGCCTGCACCTGGGAGGGAAGATATTTGGCTCATAACCCTAGGCTTCTCCCTGGTCAGGCTGTGAAGCATTTTGCAATAGCTTCACTCTTTGCTTCCTGGCAAAGATTTACAAGAAGGCTTTCCCTAGCATTTGCTTTCACTTGCTCTTTTGAGCTAAGGTCAAGATCAGAGAGAAGGTAAAATAGGCTTTCCCAACTTGCTGACACTCAGCTGTTCTGTCCTCCAACTCTGCCTCTGAGCTAAACAACAGTTCATGAAAGCATTTCTTCTTTCTGTGCCTCTATTTTTTTTTCTTAAGCTAGTAAGGAAAATGCATATATTTAAGGTAAAGCACTGTGGCTATTCCTCAGTTCTGCATGGCTGTATAAAATTGAATTGTGGTGTTTTCTGAGTCAAGTGCATTACATCTGGGATGCAGAAGGGCTTTAGTCACAATTTCTGGGGGAAAAAATCTCAATGGATAATTATGCTCCCTGCTAAAAATTTTCTTTTTTCTTTTTTTCCTCTTTTCTGGTTTTTTTTTGGGGGGGGGGTGTTTTGGTTTTTTTTGGGGTTTTTTTTTGTGATTTCTGCTACATGAAACAACCAGTAGGCATTGCAAATCTTTCTCCATGTAAATACTAAAGGACATGAGTGGGTCACACTTTGGGCTTTAGTTGGCAGGCTATCTGTGCTGAACTTTGCTGGTCTTCCTTACAACTTAATTTAGTTTGTCCTAATCTCCAAAGGGCTTCTTGTTCCTCTTTTCCTGAAATCTTGCTTGTTTTTAATTTGTGGGGGCACAGCCGAGTTGTCAGTGCTCATAAAGTCTTGTCAGTGCTGTGTACAGATGTAATGCCATGTTCTTGCTCTTCAGAGTTTCTCATCTCAGGGAGGAAAATAGCCTGGTCAACTATTCAGCTGCTGCTCCAGGAGCTCATGTTATTGAAACTAAAGGAGTAAACTGTGATGCAGTCCTGAAGATGTTCTACCTGTAGAGCTGTGCCTGGGTCTCTGCTGCTGCTCCTGAACCTTGCCCTGGAGCTGCTACTACAGGGAATCCTGAGAGCGGGCACAGAACTTTTTTTGCGATTGAGCTGATAGACAAAATCTTAAGCCTACTTGACAAGAAAACAGAGAGGTCTTTCCTTTGGTGTTTCAAAGTCTCATTGTCAGAGAAGTAATAAATTCACGGTCATTTTCTTCTGGTAAATTGGGTCATCAGTGTGGAATGGTTTCTTAATTTTCCATTTCTCCAGTGAGATCTATCATGTGTCTCCTACCTGTGCCTTTAATATTCTCTCTCTCTTGCCACTTAATAAGCAGCCATACAGGAATACTATTATAAACTATTTGTTCAACTTTGCAGGTGATTACAAGAACAAATAGTCTAGTGTTGTATTGACATCGTGTGTCCTTGACAATGCTCCAACAACCCCTTCCCAAAGATACTGTTCTTCCAGATAAGGCAATAGGGAAAGTGTGACTGAATACTGAATGTGCAGAACTCAAACATTTCCTTACTCACTCAACCCCAGATGTTCTTTTCCCAGCTCCCATATTCAAGTCTTCATTAGAAATTTGAGAGAAATGCTTTGCTGTGGCTGCTGGCTTGGCTGCTTTTCAGGTTCAGGCAGAATCTCCTTTATTCACAGGCCCTCTTTCCTTCTTTTTTTTTTTTAATACTTCTCCAGAAACTTGTATTATCATCTTTAGCAGTGCAGAAAAATATCCAATATTTTAGAGCTTCTTTGTAGCATGTTAATCTCTGAGACTAAAAAAAAAATCTCTTGGTCCCAGTCTCATTTTCAATAGGATAGTAAACTAAGAGGATACATGAGGATTATTCTAATCTCACCCTGGAGCTCTTTCCAGCACTACTGCCTATCTGGGACCCATTATTGAACTGCCTTCTCCAGTGCTCCAGAAAACAGGCACTTATCTTGATTTAACAACTAATGATAGCAAAAGCCTGAGCTGTCATGCTTTAAAAATAATGGATTAGCTAATTGATTGTGAAAAGAAATATTAGGCTGGAGCTGAACACCCTTTGGAGTGCTTTCCTTTCCTTGCTTCCATCTTTAGTCCCTTGAGAGTATGTTTGTACACTGGTGGGGGGGGGGTGTTCAACACAATCAACTACTCCCCCTACAACCCACATGCAATAGACTGGTGGAGGTGAGCTGCTTTTCCTCATCTTGCAGCTCTCCTGGAGCAGTCCATTGTGTGTGCTCTGGAAGAGCAAGGGAGCTGGGGATGTTTAACCTGGAGAAAAGGAGGCTCGGGGTACCTCATCACTCTTTAAAACTGCCTCAAAGGAGGGTGCAGCCAGGTGGGAGTTGGTCTCTTCTCACAGGTAATGAGTGACAGGACAACAAATGCACTCTAAGTGCCAGGGGAGGTTAATGTTGGATACTAGGAAAAAATTCTTCACTGAAAGGGCTGTCAAACATTGGATCAGGCTGCCCAGGGAGGTGGTTGCATCACCAGTGCTGGAGGTATTTAAGAGATGTGTAGATGTGGCACTTAGGGATGTGGTTTAGTGGTGGACTTGCTTGGCAGCGTTGGGTTACTGGTTGGGCTCTGTCTCAAGGTCTTAATCTAAATTATTTTATTATTCTATTGCTGTGGCAGAAGACAAACACACAAAGCCTTATTTGCCTATGCAGTCTTCAAACCTTTTGGGTCTGGGCTCTTGGCTAGGGACAGCACATGACCTGGGCAGAAAAGGAACTTCTTTCTGGAGATGTTCATTGTTTGCAGGTGGTGGGGAGACAGTCCACCCAGAAGTGAGAATTCTAGCAAGGATGTATGAAACTGGTGCTTGGGACACCATACACATTCTCCTGGCAATGAACATGTGTAAGAACATAATTTGGACCTCAGATACTGCTGTAGTCAATGCACAGTCATACTAACCTCCCGTCAGCCCTTATCCATGGGTGAGGAACCGAGGGAGGGCAGGCAGGATTCAGTTGCACAGCAAGACTGAGTCAAGCTCGGACCCAAGTGCAGGTTTTACCTGTCCGTACAGCTCACTGTGTGATACTTATTTCTCCCTCTCATACTGAAAACAGCTACAGGTCAGACTTCAGTTTTGAGTATGTCTTTAGACTGCTTCCAAAAGGCACAACAGACTCCCCCAAGCAGACGAATTGCTGCTGTCAACAGCACAATAATAGTCACACACATGGTTTCTTTCTCCTTTTCTCTCCTCCACTCTCCATGATGAAATTTCTAAAATGTTGTACACTGCACAGAATGCAAACAGACATTGGGTTAGTTAAAAACATATTTCTCTTTATTTTAAAGTTTTCTATTCACAGATAAAAGTTAGTCGATACATTGCATAGTATACCTTTTGTTTAAAGTATGTTTATTATCAAATGTGTCTGAGAAAAGGGATGGTTACTGGCTCTAACTCCCCACAACAAATAGTGAAGTTAATGGAGTAATAAATTAAAGGAGTAGTAGTAGCCCACGTTACATATAAAATAGATGTTAACAGATACAAATGGAACATGAATGATGACTGATTCAGTTTCCCTTCTCCTTAGAAATTCAGTGTCTTATTAGAGTGGTTGCCTAAGTTGAGGTTTTTATTAAAATGCCGTGGTGCTCTGAAGCTTTGAAACACAAAAGCCACATAATTTTTTTAATTGAATGGGAATGTCTTCAAGAAACCTCACTAGTGGGAATGAGGGTGCTGTTCTCCTGCCCATGTGATGGTTGGGTCCTATTCCTATTGTTGAGCCCTTGCTGCTGCAAGGAGGCAGACTTGATGCTTCAGCTGTAGCTGATGCTGGCTCTAAGGCACTTCTAGGGCCTAACAACTGTTTACATTGCAGGCACTAAGTATTCAAAGGACAAAACTCCACAGGGTGGGAGAGTGGGGTGTCATGCAACCTTAGTTTAGTGTACTGGCCATCATCTCTGGGCCTGTCCTCATGGTCCTATATAAATGCTCATTGCTGGCAATGCAGTACCCTGGGCTCTCTGTGGTATTGAACCAAAAGAAACAGTTTTAAGAGATGTGTCTTGTCAGTGTGCTCTCTCCTGTTTACCTGAACTCATGTGGGTTTCCATGAGTTCTTTCTGGCAGGCAGGTTTTCCCATGGAGCTGGTCCTGTGTGTGGGCTGAATGTCAGGGTGCCACCTGCACTTGTCTCCTGCCTTGAGCTGGAGGCAAACACCTTGTTCATCTGTTCAGGGGAGCTTCAGAAAGTGCCAGAGCTATGGTGGGGAGGTAGGTATTGAACAGGGACACGGAGAGATAAACTTGTCAAGCAGAAGAGCGAGAGTTCTCCATTAGGGAACCAAGCACCAGAATCTCTGCAAGCTGGAGCTCCAGGAGTCTTTACCACAATGTGAATGCTGGCCCATATATTACTCAATGAGAGAAGTCAACCATGTTCTGAATTACAGGGTTGTAATTCAACCCTGAGGATCTGATGACTACAGAAACCACCTGAGCTCTGCTGCCCTGGTTTGACAACTGTATGCCCCTGGAGGCAATTTTAATCCTGTTGTATGTCTCAGTTGCCTGGCACTTCTTCCCTCCCTCCTTCTGTACTTAACACTGAGGTAGAAGTTTCAACTAGCATTAAAACACACAAAAAATGAACAGAATCTGAGTGGGAAAGTAGTCCAATGACCTTCAAAATTTGCAAAAACACAATGTGGCTATAAATGAGTAACTTAAGTAGAAGAGTAATTCTAAAAATGTCAGAAAAACAGTATCAAAAAAGTACAGTACTGAGTTGCAAGACGTTTTCTATTGTATTTTTTAAAATTCAGAGGTTTGGGTTTTTTTTTTTTTTAAAGTCACCCTCTGCAAAAAATGGCAGGAACAGAATTTTTAATGGTATCAGAGATATACTGGTATCAAAGTACACATGGATTTTTGAAGACATTAACTCTTTTGAACAATTATCCAGTTGGCTTCAGTTGAGTATTGCTTTTATTTCCTATAAAAATACAGGTTTAAGTAGGTGTGTGTGTATATATCGACATATGTGTCTTGCAAAAAAACCTGCATTCCTTCTGAAGCTTGCAAGGAAGATCAAAGTAATGGTAGTAATCTTTACAAGGAGACTTAAATGAGTTATTGTTCATACTATATTTCAATATATGCAACACAAGTCACCAGCATAGGATTTTTTTTTTTTTTGCCTTACAACCCCTGTAATACTAAAGAAAGTTTATATTAATACCTAAATAAATTCAGTTAAACTACTGTTATAGGGGCTGCTGTTAGTTACCTCCACTGTACTTAATACCACAGAGCAAATGAGGTCCAAATTTCAGTTGAAAGAACATGGTTAGCTTCAATTTCGCCCTATTGATTTAATTATTTGCAGGAATGTGAAAATACATTCAGTGTAAGAAAGCTGTTAAAGCCAAAGAAAAAAAAATCTTATTATTCTTAGAGCTATTTTCCAAGAAATACTAGATGTTTCAGCTTTAATGCTGCATTTTAAAATCAGGACAAAAAAATCCATGAGTAGAGGAAGACAGTGTTTGAGCCTTCAAGGAGAACACTTCACTGACATTAAAGGCAACTTTGCAGACTCACTTGAAATGTATCAATTTGTAATCTACACATTTACAGGAGCTGCTCTGCTCTGAAAGCTGTTTCCCAATCTGTGCCAAAACATGTGAGGCTGTGTAGCATACTTCTGATGATAGACCTCCAGGCTCTGTTTCTCCATAATTGATTTAGTTATTAGTTATGCAGGGGAGAGAAGAGATCCCTGAGGCTTAGTAAAACAGTATTCAGTTACTAAAAGCAGCCCTTTGTGAATTAATGTCATCCTACCAGCTCTTTCTGCTCATTCATTATTCCTTCAAGTCTTGTTTTCCTGGACACCAGCTGTCACAGAGGAAGTCTCCAGCCTTTTCTTCTCCTGCCTCCTTGGCTGACTGAAGTTGCACCAGCACGGTCTGGAGTGTCTCCTTCACCACCTGGATCTCCCTCTGCAGAGACTGTGCAAGCTTTATTAAGGAATAATCTATAGGTGATTGGCAGTCCCTTTTCTCTTTCCAAGTTATTAAGTACATTCTTGTTCTGCTGTTCACAACAGATGGCCATGGCTATCTAATTGTACCTTCAACTTCTTCCAAATTGTTTGGATTAAATATTAATACATTTCTCACACTTGCTAGCAAAAGAAAAATGCAGGCAAACTCAAGTTCTCAAGCAGCATTATTTAGCAGTTTAAAAAAGGGAGGGGATGGGGGATACTGCTTGGATACTGTTCTCATGGGAAGGAAGGAGATAAAAAATACTTGTACCATTGAGCAGCAGCAATGCTCCCTGTGAGCTCCCTGATGGATGGAGGGTGGACTTTTGCACCAGAGACACAGACCTGGGTGGATCAGATCCCAGGTGAAGGCAGCAGGAGGAGTCTGACACACAACGCCAAGTGACCACAGCTTGTGTGGCATTAGTGAGCTCAACGTGTGCTATGCAAGGTGGGGTGGGAATCAAGGTAAGGAGCAAAATTAGCTTATAGCAGAGAAAGTGTTTCTGCTACACTTACCTCCAGAAAGCTTTCATGTTAGCTGAATTATCATTATAATTACAGTGCAGAACACACAAATATTAAGCTATATGAGACTCCACAGGGAATGCTTTGAACAAATTGAAAAGCAAAGAGGGCAGTAACAAGGTTGTACTTTTGTGTATTAAAAGGAAGAAGGCCACCTGAAAAGTATCCAATAATTAGAATAAAATGCTTCATTTGGTTAAGAAAGAGTTTTCCACATTTTATTTTCCTCTGTCTAGTTCAGGGTTCCTGCAATGAATTCAGGAAGAAACTGATGGCTAATGATTCAGCCTCTGAAAGAGACCTTCCATTTCCCTCTTTCTGCAGCTGCCCAATAACAAGAGGGAGGGTGTCAGGTGGTGACAAGGGGTGCAGCAGGGAGCAGACTGGCAGATGAAGGCAGGGCATTCACGGAGATAGTAGCAGCTGCTGACATGCACAAGCCTGTTAAGTGGCTGGGCTTCCTTGGCAGTACAGCTTTTTGTGCTACGACTGGCCTCTCATGGCAACAAGTTTGTACTATCAATATATTGGCCTTTCTGCTGATAATCTTAAATCAACACTATCCATTCTTGGAAGAAGTGCAAGGACTGGGTGTAGCTCAGTGAGACAACCAATTTTATCCTCTCTTCTATAGCTTACACTATGTGAAGAAGAAAGCAAGCAGAGGCAAGTCAGAGCCTCTGAAATGCTAAACCAATGACCAAGTCCGTGCACAAGCCCTAGGGCCCATCCCATCCCCACTGAGGCCTCCTGGACAGGTATGGTAAAGGGCAAAGACCCCAAAAGACAGAAGTTGGTTCATTTCTAAAAGTATGTCATCAAATTATGCCAGAACCTCACTTCAAGGAAAGTGAAACAGGATGACATTGAAACAACTCAGTTTCAAAAGTACAACACACAGAAAGGATAACACACAAGGACAGGCTTTGTCCTTTGCAGAGCTCATACACTAGGAAATGTTGTTTTACTTAACCCCAATGTCAACACAATGTCAAGAAAAAAAGACAGCCTCAGGTTACGTGACTGTAAAAAATAAACTGCTACTTTTGAAAAATTGTGACTGGACCATGGTAAAGCTATACAAACCACAGCTCTTTCAGGCAGCCGTTATTATGCCTTTGAAAAGTCTTGGCTGCTTTTGATTCTGTTATCAATTCCTCAAAACATCATCTTTGTGTATTTAGATGCATCTACTACGATGTTTTGCCCTTAATATCTTCATGCTTACTTCTAATTTCTGGACAGCTCTGTTAATCTAAAGGGCTTCTGTCTCTGATTACGAGTAGTAGCAGCACACACAAAGCTTCTCCTATCCCAGGATCATAACGCACTGTACAAGGACAAATTAATTATGCTTTGCATCTTCTCTGAAGTAAGAAATATTATTATCCTCTTCTAAGTCCTGGATTCTCCACCCCTCTGCAACTTAATCATGAGGCTCTGCTGAAAACCTAAGTGGTAAACATAAATTCTGTAGTCCATGAGCACCATGAAACTTCTGAAGTTTTATTAATTCTGATGCGTAGTCTCTGACTACATGCTGTTACTTGTAATATTCCAAGCAATTACAAAATTCTTTTCAGGTAGAGAGAAAAAGCAAAACTGAAATGTTTCAGTGACAGTGGATGAGAAATCTTATAGGATGGAAGAAAATGAGGAAGACAGGAAAAAAACTGTTAACCAACAGAAAGACGGAGCAACAAAAAAGACGACTGCATAGTCTAACATCAGCAAGTTCCAATAACCTCATAATTAACACCACAAGCATATGTAGACAAGTAACTGTCAAACGAGCCTTTATGGCTAAGAAAAATATATGGTATATGGCTGAGCATGGCATCTCTATCCATGCACAGAGGTTATATCTGGATAAACAGCTTCACCCATTTTAAAAATGCAAATAAACAGTTCTGCATGGGTCCACATGAAAATGTGTCCTTCATGCTTAAACTCTCTATCTAGTGCTGCCAATATGGAGCCAGTATCCAAGGCAGTAGTGAAAACAAGTTCCAACTGGGAATATTTTCTGGTCCTGCTGTCTTCCTCTGAAAACTGAGAAAATCTCCCCAATGTCAAATAAGCTGTAAATTAAGGTACTTGGGAACAGCTTCACACAAATGCAACCCATATTCAATAATGCTGCAGCTCTAACATTTTCTTGCTTGAAGCTTTTCACCTGTTTGACTTTGTCTCTTTGAAAAACATGAGCATCATGACAGAAGCCATGATTTGCAAGCAGATAAAAAGCAGGTCTAGTTACTGTAGAGACTTAATTTTTGGAAAAAATGGGGTCATTTTGCTCAATTACAGCTTCTGATCTCTCAGCATGGATGTTTAGGGAAAAGAGACAAAAAGTAGATATTATGAATCAGTTGCCTACCTAAAAGGTTAGAATCCAGAAGTACATATTGTAAAAGGACATTGGAAGGGCAGTGAAGGACTACTATTACTCTAAGAGGCAATAGGATATTGGAAAGTAACTGCATTTTTTGGACATCTGAAGAAGAAATTAGTTCTTGAAAAACAGAAATAATCAGAAAGAAGTGGCTGGTTTTGGTTGTTTGGTGTGTTTTTTTGTTTTGTTTTGTTTTTAACCTGGTTAACTAACTATTCTGCTTGTTTCCAAAAGCTAAACTCCACAGTGCTCGCAGACAAGCTCAGCTCGATGTCCCACCACCTAACTGCAAGTGTCACTCCTAATCCCAGGCACCAGCACCCATGGAGGGGCTAAGCCAGCTGGAAAGCAGCTCTGCAGAAAAGGACCTTGAGGTCATGGTGGGCAATAAACTGAATATACATGAGCACTGCAT